>NC_141469.1:69972679-70574069 GCF_009769465.1 Tauraco erythrolophus
GGTAACATGTTATTTCTCAGTCCTTGGTTCAAGGCCAGACAATATATTTTATGGTCAGTGTGGGAAAAGGAGTAAGAATTCTTTTCATGCTTTTTTCTTGCTCTGCTTTGCTCCATAAGCAGAGCAATTACTGTCATGCACCAGAGAAGACTTTCCAGCTGTGGAAAGTCCCACAGGAGAAACTTGGAGAAAGAAAATGCCTCTAGAGTATTCTGCTAGAGGGTTCCTCTCTGCTCACTGCAGTGCCAAGGCAGATAATTGAGCCCTCATGAACAGGCCCTACAGCACTCAACTCCAGATGTGAGAGCTAGAAGGACACAGCAACTTTTGTAGCATTCACCTGCTATCGAATAACCGACCCTCAGGAATCTCACCTGTCCCAGTATCTCCAGCGGGAACACAATACCAGACCTGGCCATGCCTCTCTCAAGGAGGTCTACATATAAGGAGGGGGAAAAATGAAGCACGGTGTTAGCAAGTGAAAAAAATCCTAAAGATGTTTCCAAGAAATCCATTAAATGCTGAAGATGTGTTAGAATTCTGACAGCAGCTGTCCACATCCAGATGAAATAGAAGTGCGACTGCTAGTGCGTCGGGATTGTGTGATGTACAAAATGGCTTCTGGGATGTTCCAGCCTGTGCTTGATACTGATTCACTGCATATTTCCTGGCGAAAGAGCAGTGCTCGTAGCAACATTTGACGTGCTTTTCTGAGGGCTTCTTACCATGAGACCATGACAACTCTTAATTAGGTTTTCAGTGGGTTTTGCGCAAAGCCACTGTCAGAATGTCTCGGCACTGCTCTCTTCAATGATCAGAGATATTGTGAGTCTTTTTCATGCATCTAGAGATACATTCACAAATACAGATTTATGGTGCTTGCAGCTTTGGTATAGATTGCAAAGACTTGTGATAATATTAGACATGTAATTTGTCACTCAACTCTTCACCCTACGCCTGCAGTCAGGTCCCTAACCCATCTGCAAGGGGCACCACTAAGAATTTCAAACCACTCAGCAAACTCTAGCAGCTCCCAGCCCCTCCAAAAACCCAGCTTGGCAGAATCATGTTTTCTCCTTCCTCTCCAGCTGTGCAATTCACACACACCCATAGACTTGTCTTCCCTCAAAAGCTCCTGGCATGAAGGCTGGATTCAGTCCAGAAGCAACAGAACGAGGAAGAGCTACTGACCAAAGTGCAACTTTTCTCCAAGTTTTCCATGGTCCATCCTGACTCTGCATGTCCTGTTACTTGGTGAAGGACAACACCAGAGGCAGCCGAATACCGGCAAGAGGCGAGAAAAGGCAGGGGAGGGCAATGGTGCAACTAGAACTGATACGATGAAGGGCTTTAGGTCCTATCTGCCCTTTCTAGCTCCAAGCACGGCTTCAAAACCTCTGAGGCAGCAGGAAAAGCGAAGTCCAGCTTTAATTTGCAAGGGAAATACAATTAGTGCATTAAGGTTATTTCACTAAATAACCCCTTTTGCTCCATCACAATAGTGCCTTTCCCGACCTCTGCTGACAAGGACTGTAAACCCTGCAGGAGACAGGCTGACAGCCACCACCGAGAGTTACTTGATGGCTGTTTTTCTGCACAGAAGCTCTGTTGGAGTACCCTGTCTTTGGAGTAAAAGGGGGTGCACAGCTACCACCCTTTTAACCTTTCAGAGAGGCGGCGGAGAATGAAGGGCTGCCAGTAGGACATTCGAGCACTTCTCTGCTTCCCCAGGATATTGCAGACATTTGCTGTTGGTTTTTTGTTTTGTTTTGTTTTGTTTTTCCCAGACTAAATTGTGGATTATTTTTAACTCCTTTATTTTGAGCTGGTAGTACGATCACAGTTTACCTAACTTTGCCACCTAGTGCCCAAGCCTACAGCACCTGCTAACAGCAACAAGAGCCCAGGGAGACCCTAGAAGGCAGTGGTAAGGCGTTTAACAAAGAGAATATTACAGCAGATCTGTGTTGTCTTGCACTCAAAATACGTTTGTTCTTGAGTTCATCAGCGTAACTCCACAGTTACTCCACTAGCTCTGTTGGACTACTTGTTCTAGAGGCAACATCGATTTTAGAGAATTAAAATAATTGAATGCCACGCCTAGCGCAAAGAAAGTTTCAAACTTCTTATGGGAATTCAAAATGTTTTAAAGGAATGTTTCAAGAAGTGGCTGTGTTCTTGCAAAGAGGTTGATGATAATGGCTTTCTTCACACTACAGGTATCAATGACATTATTATTTTTGTGTTGATAATAATTTTTCAAAAAAGCATTGTAAGAATCACAGAAGAAATTGTCTGAAAATGTTCATTTGCAGATACTATCATGAATACCAGTTCAGCTGTCCCTTATAGGATGCTACATATTAACTCTTCCTGTGACTAGTGTCAGAAGCTGAGTTTTCTCCAGCAGCACTGCAAATCCTCCACGTTGCCTTTTAAATTATCAGTTCAAGAACTTTCAAAGTAAAATCTATTAAACCAGCTACATGAGAAGTGATTTATCGTAGCTACCTACCACCTCTTCCTCTATTGAAGCACTGAAACAGATACACTTTAGAGAAACAAAACATACAAATTCCAGCAGAAAGAATGTGAAAGCAGGAGACAAGATGTCCTCGGACACAGGAGTCCAACCGTGACGGGTACAAACCCTTAGCATTTAGTATATTTACTAAAGTTTTATTTTTACTTAAATTTTATATTTATATTTATTTAAACCTTAGCATTTTAAAAATGTATATTATTTAACTCTTCTTATTTAGTTTATTTATTTATTTAGTATGAGGCATAAACCCCTCATTATTTCTGAGTTGCAATGAAACTTCATTAAATATTTTTCATCACAACTAAAGTAAAATATGTCAGTGACCATGCAGTCCCTTCCTGCACCCAACACCAAAGAATCAACCATCCATCCAGCCATCCATCCACAGGTCCCTGCAAGAGTGAACCCTCTGATTGGTTTCACATTACAATCCATTACCTGGAAAGGCTCAGGCAAACTAGTAGTGACAGGTAGCAATAAAACTTTTAGGGCAAGAACATACCACTCAGTCTTACCCTGAGGTAATTTCAGATTTAGAAGAGGAAGGAGTAAGGAGCCAGTCGCACAACTTGCTCACACTTCCGGTACGGAAACATACTCAAGCAGTTACCACAGAACCACTGGAGCACTGTAGATCCACATTTTACCCTCGGTTTATGGCTACGGCTCATACAAGCAAGCCATAAGATAAATAGACCTAGCATGAAATCATGAAATTATTTGCCACCAGTAGGAAACAAACAAAGGGCCTGGCTTTGCCATACTGTGATGAGGACTTAAAGTCCCTTGCGTTCTGTCTGGACATGGCATCAAAAGGCTTTCTGCAAGACAAGGAAATTTGTAAGAGTTAGCTCCTATGGACCCAAAAAAATGCTTGAAATAAAATCCTCTCACTGAAGATGGAGACCACTTACCAACACAGGGTTGATTAACAACCTGTTTCAATCAAATATTAAGCCATTCGTGTCTAAATTGCAGAAAGATAGAAAAAGAATTATTAAAAAAGCTCTGCGTGTTTCCCAGCAACAGATTATTTGGTTTGGCAGAGTGAAATGCATTTTCATAGGACCTCTGATGGAGCTTAGCAGGAAGGTAACACTCACAAATGTCATATGACTTGGTGATATGAACTAAACGGTTCCAGAGTGATGAATGATAACACCACATTTATTTTCATATTTAGATAGTACTTATATTATTTATATAGTACCTTTTAAAAACAAGAGCACTTTAAGGTTTTCCACAGCAGAATCCTAAGAACTTACAGTACCCATGGAAACACAGTCCAGTGCTGTACCATTTATTTCAACAGGACTTAACACCCTAGAGGAGCCAGCCTTCCACCAGGCTGTAAGATACTCTTCGGTTTTTAATTCCATGAAATTCTGGGAGGTCACAGAGAATCAATGTTTCTGTCTGTTTCCTTCTCCCAATTCTTGAATGAATAAATTGTAAATAATCTTCAAAATACTACAGACACTGGAGTTCACCGTGCTTACCATGATAATGGTAATGGTAATGGTAATGGTAATGGCAATGAACAAATAACATGTGGTCATGGCTATAAACACTATGTGATCACAGACACAGCTACATATGTGGCTAAAGCAGCAAATATTTGAAAACAGATCATTAATTTATTAATATATACTCCAAATAAGTAAAAGGTATTTGAAAATAAATATTGGTGGTATGATAAGGCTTAATGATCTCCCACATTTATCAGTAGCTCATTCCAAAAGGGCAGGACTTTGGAATAAATAAAGCCTTTTGTTACAGTGGGAGACTCAACACTATCGGCTTCTTAGGTGTCCCCCAACAATATACTTTAACAAATAGTTATCACGTGTTAAGAGGACAGACAACAGACAAAACTTTATGCCGTCTCAGTCTTAAAGATTTTATAAGGAGTGACTGGAGTTGTTCACTGAAAGCAACCTCTGCACAGCAGGTGTTGAGATGTGCACTAATGACAGATGTGCTCATGGAGGTAGATGAGAAGAAGAGACAACACAGATTAAAAAAGAAAAACAAAACGAAAACAACAACAAAGAAAGAATACCTCTCATCTGACTTTAGGAATTTGCTTATTAGCTCAGCTAGACAATTCTGGCAATGGAAAGCCAAAAAAACCATAAGCAACTTCTCAGGTCACTGAAGTTTTAGGGTCAGGTCTGTTGAGGTGAATTTTCCTCAGCTGTGTCCCTCAAGGGAGGAACTGCCTCCTTACACACCAGCGCGTCTCTTCCACCCAACAACAGCTCGGACACCAAAGCATTTTGTAATCTTAAACCCATTGGCAAATTCCGCAGAGGAGATGTCAGATCTCTTGGATTCCAGCAAACCCTCCTGTGAAATTTTAACCGTGCACACACAGAGTGCTGGAGCGCAGTCCAAGAAGAGGGGCGGCAGCAGGCGCTGCGGAGGGACATACAGCGCCGCAACTCCTCAGCATGAGCTGTGGCAGGTGGGATGCGTTTTGCATCCCCAGGCAAACTGAAAACTGACAAAAAGGTTTTTGCGGTCAATCCTGATATTTCCCTCAAACTGGAAATCAATATTTCATACCAGCCTTTACACTTTGTGTTTCAGTATTTCTTCCCTCATTTCGCTTTACAGATTTGAGTAAATTAGACAAATTTGGTCTCCAACTTTTTTGTAAGCTAAAATGTTCAATGGATAAAATATCTAAAGAAATATTTTTAGGCACTCATTTTGGTCATGAAGGAACCTAAAAGTGCATTTTGATAAATAAATTTTGCATCTAAAACATTCTCACTAGACTTGTGAAAACTAGTCTAACTTGTGCACTAATTATGTTTTTCTATAAACACATTATTTAAAATTTGAGTTTTTAAAATTTGTATTTTTTTCTACTATGTTCAAGGAGATGGGGATGTTTTGTCCCATAGAGAAATGAAAATATAGTTTGTGTATTATTTAAATAAATAGCACATTACATAACTAATAGAAATCATATTATGCTACAGTTTGGGAAAAAAGCAGTAAATACTGAAACCTCAGGGGAAATTAAGATAGCGGAATGTAATTAGTCATTTAGTTTGTGGCCAAAAGACTATATTCTATATCTATACACTTATTAATAATTTTACTAAGCAATAACAACTGGCAAAGACTTTCTAATTGTATCCAAAAGATAGCAATAAAGACATATGGCTGTTGCATGATTTTTTCTAGCAGGCATTGTGTTTTCTGAAGTGTTGAGAAGACTTCGTGATGGGTCTCAAATCAGGTGTCAGGAGATGAAGCACCTTTTGAAAACCCAGGATCCATTCTTGAGCCACTCTGTTCTCCAGCAATAGTCTGATGCAGACGTATGATTAACTCACAGGAAGAAAACGGACACCCTGTCCTAAAAAGAAAAAAAGAATATTGTTCAAAACTTTCAGTGAAGATGCTCAACACTCTACATCTAGCCTCTGTTGATACTCAGTGTTGCTCACTGCTTCTCCAAGAACTTCATCCCTACTGAGTGTAACCGGCCACCAGAGAAGGACACCTTGCAGGTCATTCACGGATAGTTTTTCTGATATTGCCCACTAGAGATTGTACCAAAGCATGGCCTTCACACTTCCTCAGATGTTTTGTCCTGAAGTGAAGCTTTCACACCTGCACCTTGGTAGACCTCAGCTGCAAACATATGTTCACGGTCCAGCTGAATGGAGTAGTGGGAGTTTTTCGCCCTGTGCTCAAAGGTCTTTCAAACAGCACAGAGCTACTGAAACCCCTGCAGCCGCCAGTGAAGGTGTGACGGTCCTGGTCATGCCTTGGAGATGTTTCTCAGTCTGCTTCCCTACGCAGGGTTGAGGAGTGCTGGGAGAGTTCATGACAGAGCTGACAAACAGCTTACACTCACAGGAGTTTTTCAGAAATAATTTCTTTCCAAATTTTGCACGGATAGATTTCTCAACTTTCATTTACCCTAGTAGATTAAGACCTAGACTTAGGCAAATGTTTTCTTCTGGAATAGATGCCAGGAAGACTCACTGTTTGAGTACCAGTAGGCATGTCCTGCACAGCAAAAGACCCTTATTTTTTCCTTATCCAAAGACTACAGGTCCATTTACCTTCTGAGTCTTCATTAGACTTGGATAGTACTGCTTTACAGACTTTTATTTGTTTGGAAATACACGTGTTGATCCATCTTACTAGCTTCATTTTCTTCCCTATATTTGCAGCTGATTCCTTCACAGACTTTTTTTCAAACTAAAATAACTGTACTGAACGCAAAGGCAACCTGCGTAACTGATACAATGCTAATGTAATGCTATGAAGAAATATATATTGTCAGTGTTGTCAATATTGAAAACATACATATGATCATCTCTCTTAGAAAGAAATTGGATGCAAACATACTAGTGGCATTGTAAGTATAGCAGGGCTCAACATCAATAGATATAAAACTAGATTAGGCCTTCAGACTGATGTATTGTCTTGTCTTTTTTTTCAGACAAACTACTTAAAACAACTGTGCTAGCTTTAATAAATGCAAAATAATAAGCGTCCCACCAGAATTTCTTGGAAAGCTCTTGTATAGAATAATCAGATTGCCTTTACCTGTTTGAAGAAAGTAAAATTCCCCCTATGTAAGCAGAGGCTTAGCGTTGGGTTTTTTCAGTCAGTATTAGAATTTCCAAACAAATTACCCAGAGCAGCTATCCCTGCTAAATAACTCTGCAGCTTTTCCATGAACTTGGACCAAAATCCACAATTATAGGCACCATTTCCCCAACTCATAGCTCTGGGCAGCAGTACTAAAATGTACTAATTTGAGCTAACTCTGCTACAGTATTTCAAGAAGAAAGGTTATTTTTTCCCCTCCTTTGGCAGGTTATTTTAAGGTGTCAATTCAAATTTTTGGCACTGACGTCAAATCTTTCCACAGAAAAGCTGTTCCTATACTCCACAAGGCTGTTAAACGTAGAAGTAATAGACTTTATTTTCCACTAACTGTAATTTTTCCACTATCCTATTACTATAATTTTTCACCATACTCTTGACAGCCTTGTTGGCTCTGCCTTACCAGAAGAAAGGGGTCTATTTATTTTTTTTTTGTCTTGATGACATTTTCACCACGAAGGAGGAGGTGGCCTTCAGCACACACAGCTTGCTTGGGAGCAGAAAGGAGAGGAGTAGTAACCATGCTCTATTGTGAACGTATATATAGCTCACAGCTGTGTATTTCATGGGAAGAATAAATCCAATAACAGTAGTAATAATAATGACAATCATGTGTGCAGTGACATTTAACAACACATGAAGTTTTTCAGACCAACCTTGAATCTAAGTATCTCTGCATGACACTGAGAAATGCATCTGAACGGTCCCTTTCTGAAAATGTCCTCTGAAGATGTATAAGCATCCAGCTCTCTTCTCACAAAGACTGCTGTCATACCAAAACAAATTCCTCTATTTCAGCCTGTCTCTTTGTACAATAAGGAGCTCCTAAACAGCGGTCACACTCCATACGCTTAGAAAAGTGAAAGTAGTAAGCACTACATCAAAATAAAGCAATTCACTAGGAAAACACACACCTGTTCTCCATGTCTAAATGCCTCACTCCTCCCTAGCGCCTTACCCCAGGGACTGAACTGCAGTGGTACTTCAGGTAACCCCAGCTGGAGCAAGGCGCTTGAGGAAAGTCAAGACTTCTGACTTGAGCTGCATGGGATTCCGGCTCTGTGTCCAGCAGTATTTCCTGTGCAGTATAAATTGTTCTGATTGTGTCAGCTCAGGACCTCAGGAAAGCAAAATATTTAAAAATGGGATGTCATGTCAAACTTTGCATCATAAACATTTGGGAAGAGAGAGCCATCTGCTCTGCTTTCTCTGTTTAGCCAGGAATGAACCTGCCATTTGGGATTTTAAAACCAAATAATCATGGCTACAATCAGTTTTGATCAGTAAGCAAACATTTAATTCTGTTCCATCCTTTGTTTTACTTTTAAAAAAGAAAGATTTTGAAGGTGATATTTGTTGGTTGAATGGTTGGTTTCTGGAGCTATTGCCTTCCAGAGACAGCTGTCTTAGAGGTCCACGTGGGCTGACAGCAGTGAACGCAGCGAAACTCCCAGGCACGGAACTGCAACATCTGTCCTGGGGAGGCGGTTGTTCTCCTGAAGGAGCCGATGATCAGTCTACCATTATTTTCCCCAGATCTCCAGTCTTAGAGAAAGTTTCAAACGGCAGCCACAAAAGAAGCGCTCCTTCCTCAGAAGGCATTGAGAGATATTACAGAAGGGACTGGCCTGGTTTAGCCTTAGCTCCCTCAGCAAGGTAGTTTGAAGGAGATTTGCCGAACTTTCTACAATCGGGAGCTCACAGCTAGTTCTCGTTGTGCAAGGAGAAGGTTTTGATGTCTTTTCTTGCCTCTGTATATGCACAAGACTCAGAGCAGCTGGCAGGATTATCTGCTTACTGTTCCTGTCCTGCAACACCAATAGGTTTTGCCATGTGTATAGGAGCTGCCTTACCTTTATAACATCCAGTATTATAATTGTCTCCGGGAGCTGATAGATGAGTGAAATGTTAGCCTTTAGAAACAAGCATTTTCCACATTTCTGTGCCATGAAACCGTTACTTAAGCTAACTGGAAGAAAACGAATGGTGAAGATAGTGGTTCAGAATTTCAGATGAACTTAAAAATGAAAGAGTAGTTGAGTTAGATCATGCAATTATGCTGCCAATGTGTCATTATGTTCTGCTGAACCAATACTTCAGTGGGACTAAAGCCCCTCAAAACTGTGCTAAAGAGCCCCAGAAGAAAGCCAAATCTGTTCCAGGCTCAAGTTTATACCCATACTGAGCCTGATGAGAGTTTGCCTGAGCAATTAGTGCAGGACCTCGTTGAGTGGGCAGTTGCCTTGGAGGTCCTGCTAGAGGGACAGTCAGTTAGGCTGCCTTGAAAATCAGCTGTCATTGGAAACAGCTGAGCACAGAGGCCAACAGATGACAACTCCACAGAAACAGGCTTGCAACATTTGCCTAGAGAAGTTGTGGATGCCCCATCCCTGGAAGTGTTAAAGGCCAGGTTGGATGAGGCTTTGAGCAACCTGGTCTAGTGGAAGTTGTCCCTAACCATGGCAGGGGGATTGGAAATAGATGATCGTTGAGGTTCCTTCCAACCCAAACCATTCTATGAATGTTAATGCAGGATGGGATTACTCATCCGGGACTTGCATATGCAGCGTGGCACCGCTGGCTTGAAGTCAGTCATTTCCCTACTTCTTAAGGCCTTGAAATAACTGTGCAAAATTGTAGGGTAGTTAGTAAAACTGCTGGAAGAAGAATGCTCCTCTCGCTCTTCCTCTTTCCATTTCAAAAAAGTTTATGACAAACAGAGGATGATACTCTTTTGCCTACTGAGGGATCCTGCATATTGAAGCTGCAACTCAATTGTCTGTGAAGCTTTTCAGAAATCTTCAGCGCTGCAGCAAAATTTAGCATGGATTACCTTCCAGCTGGGAAAATAATAGATGGAAGTCTTGTTCCTTTACATATGGGAGAACAAATACGTGGATATTTCTGCATTAAACAGTAGCAATTTCTTTTCTGTGTATAAATAATTGCTGATAACTTGATGTAGGGGAAGGAGCTAATGCTTTTGCAACTCAGCCCTGTACCTACAACACTGTATGTCTAATCTTTTGGCCTTGTTCATGTATCTAGCCTTACTCCTTCAACCTTGAATTCCTTCTGTTTGCAGAGAACATGGACTAGAAGAGCAGAGAAGTGACTTTCATTTGAAATCTCATTTCTTGGTTGCTGCAATATTTGCAGCACCGTAATGTTAGAAAGAAAAACAAAGGCTTGGGTTTAAGTTCCATGGCCTGCTTCAGTCTTTTTAAATTACTGCAGATCAAAACCCTACGTAGCCACTGTGAATTAACACTGGAAATGTACAAAATCAGCTATTGTCTTTCCCCAGAAGTTTAAAGTAATGTCTGTCACAGTTGGACAGTATTTTGGCTCAGGCTGAACATGCTTAAAATGGCAATTACGCAGCTCATCCTTCTGCAGCTGTAGCCCAGCAGCCCTCTTGCACAGAGCGCTTCTTGGAACTTCATGGGTGCACTCCTTTTCCAAGAGAAAGGAGCACCAAAGCTGTTTTACCTCCCCGAGAGTCCTGCAGGACAAATTACCCATTGCTGTCAGCTGGGGCTCAGGGCAGGTCAGGATCTGGGCAGGGGTCTGGCATGTCCAACAGCTTACAGCTGAGCAAGGGGGTGAGCAGGAGCCTGCACTGAGCTGCTTTGTTCCTGGAGGAAAAGAAGCCACAGAAGCATATTTTTTTATTGTGCTCAGAGCGTGTATGATGGATGTGTGCTGTTGAAAGCTCTGTCAGGTAAGGGAATACGGGTTTTCTGTGACTTATTTTTCTCAGATAGCTTTGACGCTCAGGCTTGTAGCGTGCTAGGGTATGTTAGGTGTCCCTGGTTCTTGTGTTGACTGGGTTTTACTGGTGCTCTAAGCCCTATTTGTAGTGTTCACCAGCAAGTCAGTTCTCATTGTTATTGCCAGTGAAGAGCACTTCACGTGAAGTTCTGGTTCCTGATATGGTCAAACTGCTGATAAAATTCTGGTTGCGGAAATCTTGTCCATGAAAATGATGGGGGACAAAAATAGAGCTTGTTCATAGCTGAGTGGTTGGAGCACAAGGTTCTGGTAATTTGCTTGGTACGTAAGCTGAGCAATAGGAATGTAGCCGAGAAAGATGAAATGACCATTCTCTCCTTTTTTCTTTCACGGTTGTACTTTTTAAGCTGTTTTTCCAAGCTATTATGCTCGCACCTGAAAGGTTGTGCTCTAATGTGGGAGGTAGCTATATGGAGAAATAAGTCTGAAATGTAATCCCAGAATATCCCCCTCTGTCAGCATCTAGGGTTCTTTCAATAGGCACAGAGAGCTCTGTTGCTGGGAAAGAGAAAGAAAAGAAAATGGTCTGCTCTAATATTTTGTCTAACTGAGGGAAACACTGTGGAAAATGAAGCACCTGTGCAGAGAAGAGTGTGGGAGGAAGTAGGAAGCGAAACAATTCACATATTTAGATTTTGAGATGAGGAAATGAATGATATTCACCAACACCCTAGCTGATATTGACACAGTGGTAGCCGATTACAAGAGGAAATATTTATGTTAATGATCTTATTTTGAAATTCAATTTTCTTTCAACTTCTACCATCTGTTTTAAAATACATGTTTCTGCTAGGACGCTAATAAGTACGTGTGGTTTAACACTGCACGCTAGTCGCCAGTAGCTCTCACTGATTTATATGCAAATTGTATTTTGCTCAGATCTGGTCTGCTAGATGTGGTCCCCATTTGAATTACAGTTTCTGAGAAACGCTGAAGAGACGGAAATGTTTATGGAAATACATGTTCACGTGTCTCTTCTGCTTTATTTGGAAATGGTCTGTCAAAATGTAGCTGAACTTCATAATGTTCGGAACTGTGTTTTGGGCAAGGGGGACCCATTTGTAGTAGGCAAATGTCTGGCTTGCTTCGCTAGCTATGGCATGGCAGTTTTCACGATTAAAGGTGGCACTTCCTTCAGTTACAAGTGAAATTTATCTGGCTATAGCTAAATACAAGTCTTCCAAAATGGGAAGTTCATTTGTTGGTGTAGTGTGAAGTTTCCTCCCAAGCAAGGAAGAAAGTCAGTGGTTTTGAACAACTTGATGAAGCCCTTCTCAAAGGGGTGACAGAGAATGCTTTGCATTCAGGATTTGTATTAAACTTTTAATACCTAAAACCTCTGAGGGCTGTGGCACAAAACTAGCCCGACAGTGGAAGTTTTCAGCAACATCACACTTCTTGCCTCAAACCTGAGTGTTTAGTGTTTCGTGTGAGACTTTTCTGCTCCTCAGTAAAAGAGTTTGTGTGAACACGTGTGTGTGCATGTAAAGCATTTATTTATGTGGCTGTTCAAACTGATGGCATGGAACAGGCAGACAAAAGGAGCAAATGTGAGGCTCTCAGCTCAGCCATAAAACAAAGACTTTTTTTTTTTAGCCACGTGGGTCACCATCGCTTTCCTTCCAGAGCCCGCAAAAAGCAAAGAATGCAGTCGAATGTTGAATTTGGCTGGTTCCTAGGGATCTGTATGACTCACCTCAGCTAAGATTAGCCAAGCTTAATTTGTAATTTGTTGCCCAGTAAACACACACACAAAAAAAACCCCTAAAAGACCAATCAGGCACCAAGGGATGGTGTTGATTTTGTTTTCTGTAAGACAACGTTGAAAATGAATACCACTTCCTGGGGTTTCTGATAAATGTCACAAGATGAACCGAGGATGAGCGAGCTGCAGTATTTTGCCTTTCTCCCTGGTCTCACCTTAGCCTCGCTGCTGCTGAGCGATGTGTGACAACATACAAACCCCGAATAGAAGTGAGTGCTGCAGGTTGGACTCCTGCTAGAAAATGTCTTTTTGTTTTATAGCAGATGTTGGCCAGGGTGAAAATGGGAGTTAATGTTAACCTCTCCATTTAAGCTTTGTCTTAGTACCAGAGATGATATAATCATGATTAATTTAACCAAATTTAACAAACTTCTATAAAGACATATTTTTATGTTAAGATTTTTATTGTAGTTGTTTTTATGTGCAGCCTTTCTTTCTTTGAAGATGGCTGTTGGGATGACAGGTTTTTCATCTGAAAGAATAGCTGCACTAGCCAGGTGAGTTAATACAGTGTTTGTGTTACTGAAAAATAGACACATCTTCCCAAAACGGGGACTCTTTTCCTAAAAGAGTCACTCAACTCGGTTATAACTCACTTGATTTCATAGAGGGACATTAATACTAAGCAGATGAAGAATCCCTCTGGATTTGCATTTTTATCTCTTTTTAGTACCAAAATAATTCATCATGACTAAGTCCATTTTTAGTGTAGTAATAAAACTTAATCAGAAATTACTGTCTTTAATTCTGAATATTATAAATCATATACAAGTTTTACGTCTTAAAAAAACTTATTTGCAAAGAGGATTAGATGAGATCTGCTAATCCTTATTCCGTTTCATCTATTTTACTAATAAACTATAAATAACTCATTCTAATTATGTCATGCTTGCCACGGGCCTGATCCTGAGAGATGCCGAGCATCTGGGCCCACGGGGACCACCGTCAACACCCCGCTTCAGTGTCACTCCTGCTTTCTCAGCAACCTGCTTTAGCCAGAGCTGTTTTGTCTTGTCTTGTCCTAGTGTTGTTTCTATGCAATCGGTGTTTCTTCCAAGCAGGCTACCAGCATATTGCAGTTCTTTAGATGTCCATACTTGAAAAGGATGGTGTAGCTGCAGGGGATTTCACAGGACATCAAGTTTGCAGAGGCATGCCTGTAGTTAAATTTCTACGCTGTATATTCCACCGAGCCTTACATGTGCGCAAGTAATTGCGTGGCTCAGAAGGCATTATATTACATGAAGTAAGATAAAAATTGCAGGTGGTGGTGTCTTGCTGTGGTTTGTGCCAGTGGTCATGGATGAAGAGGAGGAAACAGTCGCATGCACAAGAGAAGAACGGGAGATATTAACACTAGTATTGAGTGAGACATGCAATGTAACTACAGCTAAAATTTGTCCACTTGAGGCATCGTCACCCCCTGACATTTGATCATACATAATGTTGGTGAAATTGCTAAGAATTCTGCTTTTGCATTTGGCATAGTCAGGGTTTTGCAAAGCATTACTAACACTGCTGCTGTGAGGTGAGAGACTTGAAATGGATGCGGATGGGGAAATAGAGGAAGGGGGTGATATAGTGGGGGAACCTAGTGCAAACGGGATGGTGATGGCATAAAATTGTTTCTGCAGCCTCTGCGATACATTCATGCAGTCAACAGGGGTACAGAAACAAGCTGAACAGCATATTTCAGGTAACTCCATCCAAGAGGCTTTCCTTTTACTGCATTTTACATTCCTACAGTGCAGTGCTATGCCAATAAATGAGATTGATAGCAGGTCTCCTAGAACAAAGGTGTCTCGGTAATTATCCAGGATAGCTTGCCAGTTTTCCTGAGGCCCGTCAGGAGCAGGCTATGAGCCAGATGTGACTTCATTGGCAGCAGCAGGATCCTCCAGACCCTGGGGGCTTCTGATTGTAAAAAGACGGGGCACATCCAGTCATAGAATGGGGAAGTTTGAGGAAGTCACGGAGGAAAAGGATGGCTGGAAGTTGTTTGCTCTGAAGAACAGTTCACTCGATATACTGTTACCCTATCCGTTCTTGAGTTGTCCCCAAGAAAGTGGGAGATGTTGCTTGAGATGAGATGGACAGCACTGCATGACCAGTTCTGGTGGTGGCCAACCGCTCTTTCTTGGGAACAAACTGGAGGTAGTCATAGGCTTGTAAGTCTGCAGCAGTGCCCTTGTTGATTGAGGCAGGTTGAGTGAGATGGGACAGCGGTCTTCTCTGTGTTGGTGTGTCTCTGCTGCTATGTGTGACAGATAGCTCTGCTCAGACAACTCGTAAAGACAAATAGAGATGGTCTTAGGAAGGTGGGAGGAAGATTAAATGAATGAAAAATACTCAGCAAGTCCTGCGTTCATCAAACCATGCAATTTTTAACTTTTAACAACCCCTAGAAAGAAAACATTGAAACTTGCAGTAACCCTCAAAATCACACACTTACTGCAATATTACCAAACTCCTGAGACAGACCCCTCAAATAGCACTAAAATAATATACAGCACACTTTGTAGGTCTTGTTAAAAATTTATTATTTGTCTTCTGATTTTTGAGATGCCAGAGCTCCCCTGAGCCATACTTGCAAGTTTTTCTTTGCAGCTAGCGTCAGTAGGAAGACATCACTTAATTGGTTGGACTTTTATTTTTCCCTCCAGCAGCCAGAGCTCAAAGTAAACCCCATGACAAAAAGTTTCAACAAATTGACGAGAGCTGGTATTAGAAAATACGAAGGTTAATTCTTTCTTCTAGTAAGGTAAAGGGGGCAAGATTATTGCTTGTGAACTTCAATGAATAAACAGCTGTGTAACTTGGAGAGTGGTGTCGGGAAAAGCACAGCAGTAAAATTGGCCATGAATAAACCTTGGTTGCAAAATGTGATAAAGTCCTAACTCAGAAGAGCAAAGCTCTGGGACATGCCCTTGTCATAGTAACTGGAGTAGCGGTGGTCGTCTTCTAAAAGGAGGTGACTTGGCTCATGGAGGGAATAGAGTTGGGTGCTCCGCTTCCTCCGTGAACGTCTTAAGAGGGTTCCTGGTCTTCCTAAAAAGAGAAATCTCTACTGAGAATTAAGCACCCCAGCGGTGCTTAATTGAAAAGAGCAAAGCTCTTCTAAAGCAAGTCCAAAATATTTTAACTATCTCATTTTAACTCCACAGTAAGAGACCGACGTTTTCTTTAAGATGTAAACCAATAATAACCTGTACAGTACTTAACTATGCATCTAATAAAAGATGTAATTATATATGTTAGCTTGAGTCTTTTGCTAGTGCTTCCCAGATCACGCTGCAATGATGGCCAGGCATGATCTCAGGAGACATAAAAAGGACCAAAGGAAAGTAATTTGAACTTGTTTAACTCTAGCTCATGGCTTTGTTGTTGTTCTGTGTTTAAAACATTAAACACTTCACAGTCTTTTTTTGTTGTTCTTGTTCTTTTCTGGTCATCTCAGACACATTTTCTTTCATATAATCTATGACAGAAGAAACAGGATTTGAACTGTGCCCTCTAAATGAAGACTTGTCCAATAGTTTCCTACAATTTCTACAAATTATAGTGTAGTAAAATGCAATTAATATTTTGATGTGACTCAAAAGCGACCTTTCCCAGTCTCCAACAGCAGGCTTGCTCTCACAAATGTACTGCCGTGAAAAGCTGATGTGTGTGCTCGGCCTACTAAAATGAAAAATATGAGCTGATTTCTCCCCCACTCACAGTTCTTACTGAACTATCACAGCTTATTATGTAAAACAGTGCAGGTCCCCAGACCTTCAGGGTTGAGGCGTGCTGCTTGCTGGTATGCCAGCCCCCTGCAAGGACATCCTTGCACCTTTCTGCATTACGTCCTTTGCTGGAAACTAGTCTTTTCTGCACCAAAACTACGACGTTACCAACTCCTCTCCCCCCAGTGCAGTTAGGCAGGGATGCAATTCCCAACTTTTTGGATACAATAGGAGTACATCGATGTGATTTTACATGCTGCCTTGGGTTTAAAGATTGTGAGATTCATTTTAATTCAAGCCAGGTTAAGGTTAAAGCAAACAAAAGTATTTTATTTCTGGAATTCAAACAGAGCTTATGAAGTTTTTTGAAGATGCAGGACAGAAAGGAAAGGAAGCTGCATGCAGTCAAGATGTTACAAGATGGAATCTTTAAAAGCTTGTCTTCCCACAGCCCAGTGAGAAGCAGACTTATCTGACACACATTGCTGGACTCCCGCTGTAATGAACAGCCTTTATCCTCAGGCAGCAACCACAGCAGGTATGCTCGGATTGGGAGCAGGGAGATGCCCCACAATTTCCCACCCTTTCGGTTCATGGCTTGATGGGAAAGAGGGATGTAAGGGAAGGGTGTCCTTCAGTCTCAGGCCTTCCTGTTCTCTCAAATGTTGTATTTCCTGACTTTGTTACCCTCTGGAAATGCTGGTGATGCTGGGCATGGCCAGCCTTTACCTAATCTCCCATTCAGGCAACTAATGGATTTTGTTTGGCTGCCCTGCGTGCTTTCTAGTCTCATGGCCTCATTCAAGTTGGATGGGACCTCTGCAGGTCTCTAGTCCAACTCTTGCAAGACCAGCATCTCAGTGGGGCGCTGGGAATCTTGTCCAGGGGAGTTTTGAGCATCTGCAAGGACAGAGATTTCACAACCTCTCCAGGCATCCTTTTGCAGCGCTTAACCACTTTTGTTAATGAGGTAGGGGAAAGAAAGGTTAGTTGGAATTCCCCTTGCTCCTACCTTTGATCATTGCTGCTTGTGCTTCACTGTGCACCTCTGAGAAAGATCTGTCTGTCTTCTGTCCAGCCCTCCGCACCCTAGCAGCAGCAGCAGCCAGCCATCCGATTGGGCAGGCTGAGCGGGCTCAGCTCCCTTCGGGGTTCCTCGTGCAGCATGTGCTCCAGCTCTCAACCATCACAGTAGCTCTCCGCTGAGCTCCCCCATCTCCTGTGCTGGGTGAAACACAGCCACACGCTGTTCCAGGTACAGCTTGGAGCAATGGGTAGCAGGGGAAAAACACTTCCCTTGACCTGTTGGCTAATTCTTAACGTAAGCTCATAAAAGTAGCTAGCCCCCATCGCCACAAGGACGTATCGCTGACCTGCCTGCCAGCCTGTGCTCTTCTGCAGAGCTGGTCCCCAGCAAACCCTGTGCTGAAATCACAGACAGTGCTACCCAGCAGGACAGAGTTTGCCTTCCAGGTTACCATGTAATCCTTTTCCCCACATGCTGAATTTTGTTTAGCATGAACCACGTTTCCATCAGTCACATACAGCATTGCTGTGTAGATAAGATTAGTGCCTGCTTCTTGCTAAGGACAACACTTGACAGTAAAGAAGTACTCCAGAGTGATGCTGGGTGATTTGGGATGACTGAGCTCCTCCAACGTCTTGCTGGCACACTATGTATAAATAATTCGCATTTGACTTAGTTTTCTTGTATACACTGGTTTGATAACGTTCCCTCAGTAGACTAAAAAGCTGTCACTTAATCCTCTCCCTAATGTAGTGAACATTTGACAAGCTATTGCTGAAGCTCAGTACTGTTTTTAGGTTGTTTTATTATTTAGTTCTGAACTCATGGTGACTAATGATAAAAATGATAGTGTACAACCATCAAGTATTTTTAAATACTCTTTGGTAGGTCTCTCCTAACACTTTAATTTCTTTTTTTTTTTTTTTTTCATGAAGTAATGAGAGGGGAAAGTTTAAAATAGTTATTCCTTTCCCTTTTTGGGGGGAAAAAACGCCAAAGAACATATTTCTAATCCTATGCCTCCTTAAAAAAATATTGCCTAATAGAATTTCAACATTGAAATATCAGCTCACTGAAGTCAATGGGGGTTTTGCCAGCGATTTTGTTGCTGAGCTTCCTTTACACCCTTTTTCTGCTGAGGGAAGAAGGCTAAATCAGTCAGAAATGTGAGCGTGTTGCCCGAGGGGAATTAGTTTTGTTATAATTTGGTGAAAATCTTCGCTGAGCCGGAACAAGTCTCAGTCTGTCTGGCCTCCTGTTTTGAACCCTATTTTTAGCCTATTTTAATTGCATAAATGAGTTGAAGTTGTGCAGGTGCGATACCAGAGGAACGCCTCCGCAGAGGCAGTACTACTTAGACCATAAGATGCTTCCACCAGCGAACATGACTGTCATCACTGGGATGGAGCCATCAGGCTGGGAGAACCTTTTCCAATTTCCTTAACAAGTTAGCGGCAGGTGGGAAGTAGAGAAATGCCATGGGTGGACCCCGCCACAGAAAGGAATGCTACCCTCATTCCTCGCCACTTGCGTCTCGTGAGTAAACTCCTCCACGGCTGGAGGTACCTCAAGCCTGAGGAGGGTGGACTGAAGAGCAGGGAATGGAAAAGAAGTAGGGACAGGCTTTACACCTCAGGGTACGACAGCTTGGGTAGGTCTCCAGTGCTCCGTTTATGGCAGACTAAACACATGGGAGGGGAGGCAAGTTATTAAGGGCGCAGGGCTGGGGCTCACCGAGGCTGCTCACATCGAAAGACTGAATTTGCTGTACCAATGCTAAAACCCAACAATCAAAACTTCTGGGCTTGTGTAAGCATTCAGGTTGAAATCTGAGGGGCAAGAGAAGCAGGAGATGGTGCTGCTGCTGTGGGGCTGCCCCTTGGGAGCTGCTTCCTTCTCCCTGCCCAGCACAAGCCAGCACGCTGAGCCCAGGGGTGCCCCGCAGCACCCAAGCACGCCTTGTTTTTCACATCACGGTCTACTGCAGGATTATAGTTCATCTGTCTGGGCTGATTAAGTCAGATAATTAAAATGGTTTGGGTTTTTTTTTTCCCCTCTGTCAGATTAATCTCTTAGCCATAGTGTTAGAATTAAGACTTTTTTTTTATTCATCTTTTAAAAACTCATTTTCTGTGCCTGTGTGTTGAGACTCTGGTTCAAAATAACAGCAGTGTAATAAAAAAAGAGCCAAGCTGTTCCTCCCAGAGAGAAGCCAGAGGAGTTATTCAAAATGTAGTGAGAACTGATAGGATCTAGCCGCCTTAGTGACTTGAAAGGCAGCCTTAATTTCTTTTAAAACTGGAAATTAGCCAAATCCCTACCTTTCGAGCGTGCTGCTGAAATTTATTGTGTGGCTGGAAGGGAAGGTTTTGCATATTTACAGCCCTTTGTTGCCCGTGGGGTTCCCGCTACGGCAGGTGTTCCCACGGAGCTGCCCTTGGCTGCCCCGGGGACCTGGCAATGGCAGCACCTCCAGCCCCTGCTCAGAAGGGCAGCACCCTGCTCAGAAGGGCAGTACCCTTCTCTGTGCCCAGGGTCTCACCTGCATAGATTCGGATATTGCTGGCTCTGTCCTGTCCCTTGGCTTTCTCCATTAAACTTGTCTTTAACAGCAGCAAAAAAAAATCTTCAAGCCAAGCCTTGCTTCTTTCCTCTTTCCTCTTCTCTTGCCTGCCTGGATATTTCAGGACATGAAAACATAAGCATGTGTCTGAGGTTTATTAGGTGTTTTCAAAACTAGCTGTTATTTTAAACATTGGATACTGAGTTTTGGGTGAGGAAGTGTTATACTGAATGCAGGCTCTGGTCCACCACAGCTGAACAAAGCCAATGCAGACTCGAGACTGCTCTCGTCGTCTGTCCATGCTACACGTTCACTTGTGAAAACCGATGAATTAGTTACAGTACAGAGGCTTTGTTCAGGGAAAATCTATTCTGAAAAGTTGTTATGGCAGTGAGTGTCTTTGATTACGATAGCATGAATAAGTGTTTTGGGGAGAAAAAAAAAAAGAATATTTAATAAAAAGCTCATATTCACATGAGAATCTGTTTCTTAAAAGCCTCTAAAATTCTTCACTTATTATCAGGTATTGCAAAGCTGGAGATAAAGTAACCAACATGAAAAAATTACAATGTCTTTCATTTCATAAAGCCGTAAGTTAATTTATTAATAAGATCCTTCATTGTCTTGGTAATTTAAATTACCATTAATCATGTCATCATAGGTTGATAGTAATAATGACTGTTCCATATTGCTCTCGGTCTGGTATCTTGCATGTCATCATGATGCCACGTTTCATCTTCCACGTAACTGCTGCTATTAGTGCTATTATTGAGCTCGGCTGCCTTCAAAGCCTAACTTGAGCTACTGACTTTATTCCCCTGACTTCCATCAGGATTTAGTCCCTTAGATGCTCTTCTCCAAGTTCCATGTGAATGTCTTTGTTTTGGATTATAGTTCCCCAGAGGTAATAGTTTTCATATTTTCAAGCCGAAATATCATGTTACTGTCTTGGAACTGTATGTTTTCCTCATCGATGACTGGAACGTTTCCAGGTTAAGCATGCTTTGTAACTCTAATAACGTATTTATTTTCTCATATAGATCAGGACTTCAGAAGTGTGTTGGCAAATACATTCACCAAATATTTACTTCTGGTTTGGGCTGGTGTTTGCTTTAACTGTTACTTGTTTATAGCCCTTTTGGTTCTCTGCTCCTAACATACTTAGCAGAAAATTACAGAGGCTGATCTACCTTGAGGGCTGGTAAGGGCTTTGCAGGCCCTCTGTTACCTCCTACAGCAGGGGATCTGGGATTATCCCTGCTCCTCAGCACCCTGCCTTTCCTACAGTCAGATGTTTGAAACCTCTCTCTTCTTTGAACGTGGTGCATCAAGGACTGTGTCTAACCTAATGCCTCCGGGTGCCAGGGAGCCTCAGACAAGTCCAAAAAGCTTGAAAGCTAAAAAGGAGTGAAAATGTAGAGGCAAACAAATGCATGTCTTATTGTGAATTAATTTGTTAATTTGTACATTGAAAATAAAAAAATAAAAATCCAACTCTGATTCATTGGGCATCATGCAGGAATGTGCATGAAATAGTGTGGAGACAGAGTGCTGCTGCTTTTACCCAGGCTAAGCAAGAGACTGGCAGAGGCATTTATGATGCAGTGGGGATGGCTCAGGCAGGTGAAACTCTGCAGGATGGAGGTGAAATCTGTGGGAAAGCAAAATTACCATGAAGCTTTCCCTTTTCCATAAAGACCTTGCCCTACTGTCATAACCCTGTGTCTACCTTCAAAAAACTTTGATCAAATACCACTTAGACCATGATTATACAGGAAGGCAGCTTGCAATACCAAAACTAAATACCCATTTCTTTCCATTACAAATTCTGCTAGGATGGGTGGTTCTTCATAAAAATAGTTCTCTGGAAAAGGGATTCCCAATGTGCTGCAAGAGGTTGTTGATGAGAGCAGCTAACATGGACATTGTGGAAATCTATGTGCGTCCTGGGAGCATTAGCAGTGAGCTGGGCTTGGGTAGTCTGCATCCTTCTGCATCCCTAGCTCCAAATCTCATTTTGGAAAGCTGTTCTTCGCTTTGGGGATTTTTACCCCATATACCTCTGCCACCTGGAGACCAACTTAACTATGATCTTTCGTATACTTCCTCTGTACTTTGCTTCTAACTTCCTCTTGCGATGCTCTAGTCCATTTTCAGTAGAGATTTTGGTTGCCGTGGCCTGAGTTTGTTCTATATATCCTCCGCTCCTTGTGTTTCCCAGAGCTGACTAGCTCATCAGGTGCTTAGTGAATTGTGTTTGCACACTTGAAATGATTCTACAAACACACTGTGCTACCTCAGTACCTGCTTATTAGATACTTTAACATAAAACGTATTCAATGATCATGATTTCCACCAAGTAGGTATCCTCTTGCCGAAGAATTAGAGATGTGATAGATGCATCAAACTCTCCCTTTGTAAAAGAACATCTGTAAAAGATTGCTTATCATGAAAAGAACTGAGTTTATATGAGATACTTAGCAGAAGTCTGTAATGCAAGCTTTCAACAGCACTCCGTTAAGGATATGAGAAAACATAACCAGTGACAGACACAACTGAGCTGGCAGGACCCTGTGTGCTAGTGATGCTGAATCCATCCTCAAAGTGATATTCTGGTACCTTACCTCAAAAGCACCCTTAAAGATGGACATAGTCTATTTGAAAATAGTCTGGAAACATGCAAAAGGAGAATATTTTGATACCAAACAGTGTAACTGAGAGCAGTTAGCACTGTTTTAAGTAAAAGAATCAGAATAGATATGCTTGAGGAGTGTGCTGGGTTTTGGATTTCTTTCTAAAGAAAAAGCAATGTGAGCTGACAAGGAAAAAGCAGCAAATAGTTTTCACATAAGTACAGTAGCAGACTGAAGCCTATTGTGGAAGAATAATCGATAACCAAGGTCAGGTTAGACGGGGCTCTGAGCAGCTTGATCTAGTCGAAGATGTTCCTGCTTATTGCAGGGGAGTTGGACTAGATGACCTTTAAAGGTCCCTTTCAACCCAAACTATTCTATGAATCTATGACACAGAAAAATATTTGAGGGGGGTGGGGAGGGGGAAATGCCAAGCAAGGTGCACAAAATGATGGAGAAGCAAAGAGGCAAGGAGAATCTAAAAAGAGCTGATGAGAACAGCACATAAAATATGAATCTCTCTACACTGGCTTCTGGCTGGCGGGGGTGGGGGGGCAGGGGACGGGCAGACAAAATAAAGAGTCTTTTGCATTTCTGCTGGCTAGCTTGTAGTACTGAGGCTGTTAAAACCCTGGGGGACTGTCTGATCAGGTCGTCCTCCACACTAAAGATTATCACTATCCAGAATTTTCTAACATCTTGGAAGTTCAACATGTATTCACTTCTTTGTGAAGCAGAAAAGCTGCAGAACTAGTAAAGAGTGAGGAAGGGATGTGGAAGGCTTAGCACCAAAATAAGAACCCTCAAAACATGCAAAATTTTTTTTGTTTGTTTTCTTCCTGTAATACAATATTCTCCCTATCCCAGTGGATTGTTGAAAATTTAAGGAAAAATAGCTTAGAAAAAGCCAAGCCATACCTCTACAGGAGAGCAACTTCTTTCCATTACAAAATACTGGTATACCATGAAATTGAAATGGATTTAACAAGCACAAATTCAGTATGAAATGGAAAAACTGGCTTTTCTGGCAAATAATTCCAGGGTAGGACAGCAAAAGTTCAGCAGACGCTCTACTACAGCAGGATTCTTGTGCTAGCCTTTCACCAGCCCTAAAAGCAGCTACGCCTGCTTGCCTTTATCAGGATTTGAAATACAAGGGAGAAAAACAGGAAGCTGAGCTTCCAAAAGACCGTAGCGGAAATCCATTAGCTAGGTTTGCACAGAAGTATTTGGGAGTTCACTAAATGCCTGCCCTAACTGGTACGGTATGCACTATACATCCCTTACCCCTAGCATTAGAAGAGCCTAAATAAGCGCTAGTAGCATTGTTTACAAAAATGGCAAGATCTGGTGCTCTTAAAGAATTCTTGTTCTACTTTCGGATGAAAATATTTCCTGTGGTGTTAGATTTTTAAATACACATATTTATCCGGACGATCCCTGAAAGCCATTCTCTGACAGAGAGACATACTGTCCTTCTGTGAATACTTGTATCTGCATTTGCCCCTGAAACTCTGAGAGCACCCAGCTCCAGCTCTTCTCAGGAACTTGAGACTTGTGGTTCACCACCAGCTCAGCTCCAGCGGCTCCATGAATCGGAGGCCATGTCCCTCCTTCAGCTCAGACAAACCAAAATCAGGGGAGCGAGCTCTGCTGATGCACGGCTCTCGCCAGTTCAGCTGTGGAACAGGACCAGCTCATGAGATGTTGCGCAGATTCACCGGGGCTGAATAGAGTTGAACTCCACATGCTGTGCAGCTCGCTGGAGTCCTCCTGTAGTGTTACCAGAGTTACTCAGTAGTTACTGAAATATTAGACAAGCTTCATGTGAGGTTGTGAAAGAGAAGCAGGAAAATACAGCTGATGGCTATTAATAGAGACAAGCTGTTACCAGTATGTAGAGCTGGTAGGTAGCTTAGGAAATTTCTTGAGCTCAGAGAAAGAGGAGATTAGAGAAGAGCTTAGGAAATACCTTCTACATGTGGGAGAAATTAAGTATTTTTGCAATAAAGTACTGCATCTGTTTTAAAATTATGAAACCCTGATCCAATTTATGTTGCAAGATCCAGCACCTTGTGGACTTTGCCTTTCTGGAAGATGTGCTTTCATCAGCTGTTACTGGGCTTGTTCCAGGGGCATGTAAGGCAATTCAGTGACGTGTTCGGACTGCTGGAAAAATTGGGTGATATGACTGTTTCCTCTGGTCTTAATACACCACTTTCCTAGCTTAAATCCTTGACTAGAATGAATGGATAAAATAAATATGATTTCATGGTAGCTGAAAATCATATGCTTTTTTCCAAGCATATTTTTTCCAATTGTATAAAAATAACACCATAAACCCCAAACATCTCCTTGGATTCCATGAAGAATTTGAGTTTTAGCCTTTGCTGTCTACAAGATAGAACTGAAATTGGGCACTTAGACCTTGTTGTGTGGTCCTCAACATCTGTGCCATCCTGTAGGCATCTTGAGTTGATCCTGAGGGTGTGGGGGGAGAGTAGGAGAGAGTCAAAGGTCTCATCCCTCAGCAGTCTGAATCCAGCCAGGGCAAGTCTTCTCTAGGAGCGTATCACAAATACTAAGTTCTGCCTGTGAAAAGGTACTGGGAAATGTGAAGGATCGTTTTTCCCCTCCCTTGCTGTTGAATCTGCAGAGCAGAGCTAGGGAGACATCAGGATTTTGGGCAGAAGGGCCCTGTGCTGCAGGGACCAGCTGAGGCACTTGGCCCAGGCAGGGAAGGAATGTGCTGCTTCAGGAATGCCTGCCCGCCTCAGGACAGCCCAGGATCCAGCAGTTACAGCATGAGACAGAATCAGCTTTGGCAGAAATGAATACAGAGACAAGATGGAAGCACACATCCAGGGAAAAATAGGAACCTCCGGAGTCCTTCCTTCTAACATAGTAATATTTTTCTTTTCCTTCATTAGACTAAGAACATCAATATCCCAGCCCAGAGGTAGGTTCCTAAATCATAAAGGGGTAAGGATTTAAGATGCCTCTTTTGTATTTTCCGTTTATTTGATAAGCTTCCTCTGCTCAGAGAGCTAACTATTTTATCACTTGGATTATTTTTTCCCCCTAAAAAACAGTGTAACTCAAGTGAGTATCATTTTTGACTTTCTGGTCTTTTGCTCTGTGCTTACATATAGAGACATTTCCAGCTCTGACAAACACCACGACTCAATATTCGGTTTTCATACATGAGCGAATACTTCCCTCTGCAGGAAACAGTGTCAGTAGCAGCCACAGCCTCTGGCAGCGTAGAAAAAAAACATTTGAGGCCTGAAGTGGTAAATGATAAAGTTAAATTTACCAAAACGGGTGTTTGTTTCTTGGCGAGCTGCCCTAGCGGTACAGTCATGTTTTCCGTGAAGTTTTCCATCACAGTATTTTCATTGACTTTCACATAGATTTTTATTTTTTTCCCCAGTGGATTTTGACAGCACATAAATAATCTGCCATTACCCGTGCAGAATATGCTAACACTGGTGCTTACAAGTATTACCCTCCTTGGACTGTTGGAGGAGAGAGGGTCGTTTTTCACGTCAGCCGTGCTCTGCCATGGCTTTCTGAAGGAACTCGACTTCCTTCCTAAACTGAACTGCAGCAAACAGACCAGGCACCGTGAGCTACAGGCTGCCTTGGTAGATGCTTCTGGTTCCTGCACTGCTTAATTTCTGATCATTTCAATTTTGTGACAGTCAGAAACTCCTGTACCTCCATGCTTTCCCCTCCCCATATACAAACCTCAATATTGTGCCTTCTTTCTGAAGCACCACAGGTTTTAAAGTGCAGAGGATGACCACTACCGTTTGATCTACAAGCCAGTACTGCACTCAGTAGTTAGTTATTACCCTCAATTATTCATCTCTTTCAAGTCTAAAGCTTTCTTTTGGCTTAGTTAAAAGCATCGCTGCATTCTCAAAACGTTAAGACTAGAACAATCTTGGTTTTGCAGTCGTCTTTTTCAAAGTATTTAAGTGTCCTTATACTTCTTGAAATTTCACCCACCCTCAAGCAGTATGTAAGATTTTCTTTCAGTTCCCATGAGCAGGTACTTGCATTCTGGAGCTCTAAAATTTCCACCTGGTTTGACATTAGTTGCATCACCTGATGGTTCTATGGTTGTTCACATTTTTGGAGACAGAAAAGCTTCAAGAAAAGGACCAGCCTTACAGAAATTAAGCCCTTCTGCAGTAAAGAAAAATATAGCTTTTTGTAATTATATATAGTATATATAATTATATACTATATTATAAATATAGCTTTTTAATACTGCATAAAGCTATGACAGTTGGGTGGGAAGACCATTTAAATAAAAATTAAGCTATTACTGAGGTATACTTAATTATTGCCAATTAATGCTTCCCCATGGCAGTTTTGCAGTGCCTGTAACTTTGGAAAAGGCCTGCTCTCACCCCAGTCTGTTGCTCACCAGCCTGGGCTGCAGCACCAAGGACGCTGTTGCATCTTCCACAGCCAGGAGGAAATGGCCTGCCTCTTGTAGGCAGGGTCTGTACCTTGAGTTAATTAGTTAACTCAGTTCAGCTGGCTAATAATGATTGGATGCCATAATAGTCCCATATGCCTGGTGCCATTTCTGATAGCCAGTGCCACCCCGGTGGCTTCAGCGCTGCTTTCATGAGGCAACACGGGCTCCACCTCCTGAGGAGGTTATGGGTGTGAGTTATTTTATTACCGACGCAGCCTGCAATGTGGTGAGGAGAGCGAGTTTCTGACTCTTTGGCTGAGTAGTTCAGCCACAGACAACTTGGAACAATGACCTGAAGTTGCAGCAGCCCATAGCAGCCTTGTTAGTATGGGAAAAACTATGCGGGGTCAAGGAAGGAGCTCTAAATGACGGCTTTAAACCTTCCCTTTTCTTGACCGTTTTTGGAGCCTATTACAGCTCCTTCTAACTGCAAGAAAGTTACATTTAATACTGCTGGATCATTACCTGTTTTCCTTCCTCTGGTTGTCCATTAAGTTGAACACTAAACAGCATGAAGAGATGCTAACTGGTCATTCTTTGTCATGCACAGTAACTGTGCTAAGAAATTCACTGAAACAGAAGACTTTTAACAGCTGACTTCTTCAGGATTGCTTTTTACCTCAAGAGCCTAGTAATTCCCAGCTGACTTGCTCTTTAATTCTGTTTCCTAATTAAAAGAAATTCTCATTAATTTAGTAACTCTTGTTCGTGTTATTATATAGGATGCGATATGGGCTACAAACAGTCTTAGTTCCTCCCCAGCCCATCTGCATTTTCTTTTTCCCCATGAAAAAACAGGGGTTGGAAGATAGAGGCTGCTGCCCGCTTGCTCCGTAACATTGGCTTTACCATCTGTCACCAACCACAAGGTAGTAATAATAATAATATTTTAAAAGCTGAAAAAGGTAACTGTAAGAATAAGGACCACCTTTTCTTATTCAGGGCAAGTGTTTAATGCGCAGGTTTAGCGCAGAGGAACAAAACTTTGTTTCACTGAAGTCAGTGACCTCTACTTTCAGAGGCACTTCTAGTTTCTACACCAATTAGAGAACAGGATGGTATGCAGATTCACTCTTATCAGTTATACAACAGCACTGTAAAAAAAATATGCAACACCATGTTCTCTCTTTGTCACATTTTTAGAACAAATACATGGGGTTTTTTTATTCCAAAGGTTAACAAGCTCCAGTGAGACTTTTATAAATACGAAAAATATGCTTGCAATTTTGCACACCGATTAGAGGTTTTTTTAATGATGTGTTCTAAATAAACTTCAAAAATCCTGAATTACAGCTACTGACTGCTACTGCTGCTTCAGCTGCTTATTCCTTACACCTTTGTTCCTATCTGCAAAACCAAGGCCAAATTCTGTCTGAGGGCTGTATTTGGCTTACCTCCACTCAGTACTCATTACATGTAAATGCTCGAGTGATGTTTTGTACAGTCATTCTTGCTGTGAATACTGAAAATAATTCCCAAGGTGCATGCCCATGTTAACAATGACAGGAGGTGCTAGTTTGTAGCAAAACTGCTTCAAAGATGGGAGCACAGTTAGAATTCTTAACAAGGAGAACGTTACACACCTGAAAAATGCAATTCCATGGCTTTCTATCAGTCAGTACCTCTTCTGATTTCCTGGGTAAGTCAGCTCTCCTACAGGTATACGTTTTAACACTATGCAATCTTTGTGCATCTCGTCACACAATTCCCTTAAGGCTTAGCTAACAACACCAATTCTAGCTAGGTTTGGTTGGCCCAGATTTCCACGACAAGTATGACAGAATATTGTTTTAACAAATCTTTCTTGCACATGCAGAAAGCCTACTGTGTTTTCGAGGTGTCACTGAAGATGTCTATACAAAAAAACTTGCAATGTGAGTCTTAAGACACCTGAAAAATAAAAATAAAGCTCATTTCAGCAGTCTCTAGACTAGAAATCTCAGGCTGCCAGACGGAAGTACTTTAACATTAGTTCCCCCATATCTTATCAGCATTATACTGTATTATTCTACCTCAAACACTGGTTTTTGTCTTGGCGTCAGAGACCACTTAGTTTGAAGATGAAGGAAAGCATATTCTTTCCTCTTCTTTCCTCCCAACAGAGTTTCTTAGGATATCTTAACAGTTCAACAACTTTCAAATGGGATAGAAGCTACTAAGGAAACGTGCTTTTTAAAAATGTCTTTTCTTTTTTCAAGGTTTGACTAAGCCACTTAATTACCCTTCCTCTTGTTCAGAAAAGCACCTGCACTGGAGCCTCTGGCCAAAGCTTGCTACTAGAGAAAGCAAAGTGAATCCTGCAAAGTAAGTTTGTGAAGGTACCATGTGTAAAATAAGTATTTCTTTTTTACACACATAAAATACTAACAGCATAAATTTAATATAAATGTTAATTCAAGTACAGAAGTCAAACACACGATTTCAACATTAAAAATTACAACACTTGAAACAACTACTATGTAGCTAATACAAATGCAAATAAAATTAAACTGCTGTAACTGCACCTAAATTAACACCAAAAAAGACAGTTTAATATTATGAAGCAAGTTGAACTAAAATATGTAATGGACCACAATAGTAGACTGCTTTTAAGAAAACTGTTTAACTTTAAATCTTTCCATTGCATCGTTTTCTGTCTACATAATATTCCTTTTTGACAAACGCTTTTCAGACAAAACAGCTTACAACCAATACTTGCACAGGTGAGGCCCTGAGACTCTTAGCATATGCCACTTGGCCTATTCCTTGACCAGGAACTGAAACTGTATACCAAATTCAAAAAGAAGGATGAGCTACACTATTAGCTTCAGATTTTAAAAAAGAAAGAGCAAATGTCTTTATTTTTTGTCATTCATAAATAAGCACTTTACTGAGAAATGCTAGTCACAATAAAACAAAGATGGCTCACTCAAAATGAATTACATATACCCGATTTAAAAAATTGAAAACTATTTTCAGTTTAATACTAAACAATGTTTTTTAGGAAGAACATGGCCTGATTAGAAAGTGAGCAAGCTGCTGTTCTACCACAGGCAGGCTGGTTATGAGGGATAGAACGGATAAGAGTACGGCCTCTGTGAACACAGAAGTGCACACGTGTCCCAGCAGAGAAGTGCAAATAACAGGAAATGCAACTTGGTGAGCTGCATATAAAAGTACATGTGATTTCTATGTGTCAAGATTACTTTTTTGCCCATTTTTGTCTCAAAGAATTATCTAAGGTACTGAACCTCAGTGTTACAACTACAGCAGTGTATCTCGTGTAGCCTGATGGTACGCTGACACAAAGCTCTTCAAAATATCACTCCTCCATTGATGTAGTGCTACAATGCTATAAAATTTTGCATCAAGTTACAGAAACAAATATGAGTGTGGTATTTAAGTTTCATATTGTGTATGTTCATGTATGAAAAGGCAGGGTTGCCAGGGTTGTATATTTTTTGGTTTGGGTTTTTTTTTTTGCGTTCGTTGTTGTTTGGGTTTTTTTTAATGTTTGCTAAAGATTTAATACAACAGAAGCTATAAAAATTCTCAACTCACATGAGTAGGAATTGTAGCAAATTATTTCAACACTAAAAGTAAGTAACTTGTATAAACTGTTACAGATAATAAAAATCTTTTAAACAAATGATCTTTTCAAAACAAATAATCAAGCGACCCAAAACAATTATTTAACATTCATTTTCACTAATCTTTAAAGTGAAACATTAAATACACACATGTGGTTTGAAGAATTATTAATCAATAAACATGTAATGTGAATTATACGTAATGTAATTATGAATCAATGTGGTGTTTTTTTTTCTTTCGTAGCAAGATCCAAAGCAACAAATTCCGAAATACTCTTCTTCGGGGCAATTCAAGGGTGTACAGTTGGCTGCAGAAAAAGAGGGGAATGGGGGGAAGAAAGAGACTTTTAATTTCAGCACACATATTGCATTATCTATTCCAAGATGGACTTAACTATTAAGTAACTTAAAAATATTGTGTAATGAAAGCATTCAGAGTCTTATGCTAATGCTCCATTCCTCTCTTTCTTCTGCCCCCCTTAATACTATCTCAAATCATTAACAAATTATTTAGTCAGTTCAAGCAATATCAGAGAGGACGTTGTGGAAAAAAGAGAAACAAAAAATAAGAACTTAGTAATCTCAGGGTTTTTTTCCTAAAACCCTTATACTTTATAAAAAAAAAACACCACACCAAAACATTCTTTGGTACTGAACGTAAGTATTTTCTCAGCCTATATACACATATATATTTAACCAAACTTTACAATAATGACCCTTTGTTTCACTTCCACTGAACACAAAATATAATGAGGACAACTCTAACATGCACATGAGATCACTGTTCTGAGTTGTACTAACGTGTTACAGATACCACACGTATCATAGCAGTCGCCTTTCATACTGTGCGTTTAACACTTTAGCTCGGAGCGTGCTAAGTGAAGCACCAAGTTCTGCCAGCCATACACCACATGAACAAATCCCACTACACTGGGCTCATCAGTGCACTAGAAAAGGGCACTAAATTCAGTCCTGTTTTGAAGCAACTGCCTCCACCGAGGTCAGTCAAGTTGTTCCACAGATAAACACAGTCCAACACTGTTGTAGCTTTCTTACTTATTTTTCTTCAACTTCTTGTACACAGGCCCAGATGTAAAAATTTATGTTCCCTGCCCATAAGCAGCAGCAACAGAAAAATAACTGAATCTTCAGGAAAAATCCTGGATGAGTAAGATTAGAAACTTCCAGCAGTAAAGTTAACATCTAGCATGGATTTAATGCTATTTTCAAACTGCATTATAAGCTTTTAAAAACCAATCTCACGATACTCAGAGAGTATGGTAATCCCCATTTTAAAGAAATGAAAGAGGCCTCAGAAGTGACAGATATCCACACTTAAAGTCATCCACAACAGCATATTTGAAAAAAGAGAACATTTACCCTTGTAGCATAAAATACAGAAAGTTAAACTTTCTGCAAATAACACTTTCTGCGAATCAGAGGAGGAGACATTAGTCCTTTCCTTTTACAAGAAACTGACTACCCAAAGAAATAGTCAGACTCACCAGCATAGTAACAACTTGACTTCTGAATATAAATTTAAACCCAAGCTGGAAATGCAAATAATTCAGAAATGACTGAAAAATGACTCAGTCATTGTAGGAGTAAAAACCATAACCTTCATTTGTGCTGCACAATTCATGTGAACATCAGACTGGGTGATCCATCAGCAGATCTACAGCCGTAGAGCTATGGTCTCCTCTGGGAAAAAAAAAACCTGCACAGAATATCTCTGCAAGCCTTCTTGGAGTTATGTATGTGGGGAAATAACCTTGAGACCAGTTTCTCTAACAAAAGCCCAAACAGTGCTGCTAAGACAATGTCTATGAGGGGGTAAAAACCTGCACCAAATACAATCCCAGGAGATTCACTCACCTCTACTATTCCACTATGCTGCATTCAGGGACAGCAAAGTTATATATGCTTGCTCAGGGGCTGTGATAAAAACCATTACATGTAAGTAATCTGACAAATATTTAAGACATCTAAATTCATAGTGTTAAGCAACATCTTATACTACATTCGGAGCCTTTCTAAAAATCAGTAAAAAACAAAACAAACAACAAACAAATCACTAATCACCACTTATCATCTGTATTTGCTAAACAAACCCAGCAATTTCTGTATTTTTTTTTAAATATCTTACATTTTGTACCAGGCTGTTGCTTGTTCCAACAGCAATATAGTTAATTTTGATAAAACAAACCAAGACAATGTTGAAGTAAAGAAAATTCCTGCAAGAAACAGTAAAATAAAAACATTTCACTTGAAGTTTAGTGTCCAAAATCTAGGACAACAGCCTACTGATACGTTTGTTCCGAGACCCAGATGCTGAGCAGACTCTTGAACTAGCCTATACATGTTTTACCTCTGACTTGTAAATTGCTACTGCATACAGTATTTAAGAAGCTTAAACAAGTGAATTCACAATAATAAGATATAATGCTTGCTCCACCCATTTCAGTACCATTTAATATACACATTCTATGTGGTGAACTGGAATTAAACTGTTATTTACATGCTACAGTTAGTTATTAAAATGCTTTTCCTCGATTCTAAGACTCATCAGTTTATTTTTCTTTTAAATACTTTGTTAAATACTTTTAAATACTCCCTTCTACCTAAAAATTAATTTCTTAAATTGTGTCTCAGTGAGATGCCACATGAAATAGCATGTCTGAATGAACAAAGAATACCCTATCATGGAATACATGTCTAAAGCCTGGCATATCCCTGAAACTGAGGAAACTACTGAAACTTCTTCCCTTCTTCCCCATCACCCTTAAGTCTAACTCAGTAGGGAAAGAACTCTTCAGGACTCAGCCTTTGCTACAAAGGGTGAAATGAAGTTCAAATTAATGGAAAAAGTATTAATGTCTTCTATGGGGCATTCAGACTTTATCCTATTCTGTTGCTCCCCCTCTCCATTCACCTTCTGGAACTTCAACATGGAGCTCTGCTCCCCTTGTCACAAATGGACATCCAGATGCGTAATTTCCATAAATTTAAACAGGCCCCAGTTTTTTCATTCTCTTGATCTGTTCATGATTTATCTATTAACATTAAAATATAGTTTATTCATCTTACAGGTGAAATCATAGCTTTCTGTGTTTTCTCCAAGCATCATTTTCAAAATATTCAGGTGACACCAAGTGGTTAACTGTTGTACTGCTGTCTGTTCAGGACTACTGTATGCAGTAACAATCAAGTATTCTGTTAAGTGAAAGTAAATACAGAAATATGTATCACCAAAAAAAAGCCAGCACAGTGCTTTGAGATTATTAACCATAACAGTCCAATTTTAAAATTCTATCAAAGCAGTCCCTTCTCATTCACTTACCTTAGTCTGCTTATATGCTTTAAAAAAAAAAAAAAACAAACAAAAAAAAACAAAAAAAAAAAAAAAATAAAAAAACCAAAAAAACCACAAACACAAACCTGTACACATCATCAAAAACAAAGTGAGCAGAAAAATGAAATTCCTCCAAGGGAAGTTACTTACCAGAACAAATTACTCCCTGTGTCATCTTTGTACACTCAAGCTTATAGTAAGTTGCTTCCAAGAAGAAACACACTCAGATTGTTCTCAAAATCTCTTCTACTTATAAAAAAAACTAACAGAACAACAAAAAAATACACCAAACACACACAGCCATGTGGCATCGTTCAACGTGCTAAACCACACAACAGACACTTCAGTGAGGAGGGATCCTCTGTCACATCTAGTGACTCTTCTTTAGATTCAGATGTTTCTTTCAATACAGTGTATACATCAAGTTGGAACAAAAAGCAACTTCTGTGGATTAGACAGGGAAAATAAATCATATTTCTAGACAACTTAGGGCTATGTTTCAGTATGACAATGCCAACGTCAAAAAGAGTTTTTATCAGCATGAGACATGCATCTTTCAAGAGTCAGCCATGTATGTTTGCTTTCAAATACAGCTCTGCGTCCTCTGTGCAGGGCCAAATCTTCAGAAACAAGAATGCACAGAGGCCATCAAAAGAAAAAAGTTTCATAGTTCGAAGAAAACAAGGCAGCATTACTAGCACTAGGCCATTAGGTGGACAGTTTTTAAAAACCAAACCTAGGATTTGCAAATTCTGCTAAGAATTCACATTAATTGTGATCCTAATGCACACTGAAGTGCTAAAAAGCTTTAAAATACTGTTAATATAAATTCACCTTGAAATGTTTTCCCTATAGCACTAGTAACTCTAATGGAAGAGATAAAAATCTCAACACATATTTTCTTCATTTTTTTTAAACGTGTTTGCATTCTGGGTTTGACCACAGCTGTTAATAATCATTCTTAGTCTATTTTTTTTTTAATTGTTCTGGTGATTCTTTCCTGAAGAAGCATAGGAGAGAAAATATTATCTTTATATAATGCTATCTGTAAGCCACAAAATGGGCAGGTATACATGGTCAAGCACAGAACCTGAAGCTGTCTTAGTTTTTCTTTAAATAAGGAGAGCATTACACCACTATTTTGAGTTTAATAATCCTTTTTATCCTTTGTGGTCAGGATCACACAAATTATAAAGGTATGGCCCTAATTTTCATAGCTAGAAAAAAAAATGGTCACTCAACCAGTAAAATTTGATTTTATTACATCTCATCAATTTGACCATCTGAATAATGGTCATTATTCTCATAATATTCTCAAATAATTCTCATCACTTTGACCATCTGAAAAGTATCACCTTCTGCAGGTGACCTACTAATGCAAACCAAACATAGCACTGCTAAAGTGGCAATAATGTGTAAGGCTCTGCGTTTTGGAGATTCTTCTTCCTCCAAGACCTTTTCGGCATGCAAAATCAGAACCAAGGACAAGCAAGATTCTAAGCAAGAAGAAAAAGATGGTTTACATCTCAGTCGTGCATTGCAAAAAAAGGCATCATAGTCAAGCCTGCAGTAAGTTTGCAACAAATTCATCCAGAAGAAAAATCTTACCACAGCCTAAGTATCAAGAGACTTCCAGAACAAGCACCTAGTAGCAGTATGAGTGAGAGAAAGATGGCAACACTATTTTAACACTTTGCTATCAGAAGTAGCTTTTACAATCCACCAAAACTAGAATGGGTGAGGGGAAAAAACAAGAAAAAAAATAAAAGGGGGAGTGGGGGCGTGGACAGGGAGAGGAGACTAGAAGGAAACAGAAAAGTCTTTCTTAAAGCATTTCTCAGGAACAGCAGCAGTCATCACTAACACAGGACTCCACTTAACCTTTCAGTTAAGTTGTGGGTTAGGCTGCTCCAGCAACCAAACCCTACACAGTTGCTCACTCCCCCACCCCCAGGGATGAGGGAGAGAATCAAAGAAGAAAAAGAAAAGAGACCCGTGGGTTGAGATAAGAACAATTTACTAGTACTGCTACCAATATATATATGTACGGATATGTACAAGAAAGATAGGGAGAGGCTGTTCAGGAGGGCCTGTTGTGATAGGACAAGGGGTAATGGTTTTAAAATAGAGGGAGGTAGATTCAGATTGGATATTAGAAAAAAATTTTTTACCATGAGAGTTGTAGAACACAGGAACAGGTTGCCCAGAGAGGTGGTGGATGCTCCATCCCTGGAGACGTTCAAGGCCAGGTTGGATGAGGCCCTGAGCAACCTGATCTAGTTGGAGATGTCCCTGTTCCTTGCAGGGGGGTTGGACTAGATGACCTTTGAAGGTCCCTTCCAGCCCTAACCATTCTATGATTCTAAATACATACAAACGAGTGATGTACAGTGTAATTGCTCACCACCCCTTGATGGAGGCCCGTCTCGTCCCGAACTAATGATCCCGAAACAGATAAATCCCGATACCGCAATTCCATATGAACGGGAGGCCCAAAATAGAGAGCGAGAGAGAAAGCACTCTGAGAGTCCGAAAGTGAGAGTCCCAGAACGGCAAAAGCCCTTCTTTCCGGCTGACCCTCACTTTTATACTGGGCATGACGCTGCATGATATGGAATACTAATTGGCCAGTCTGGCCCTCAATCTTAAGTCCAAGTACAAATCGCAAGGACAGTCATGGACCCCTTGTCCTGGCCATGCTCCCCCCTTATCCTGTTGTGCTCCTGCACACTGGCAAGAACACGGCAGCTGAAAAGTCCTTGAGACCTCAGTGCCAACTACAAACATCAGTGTGCTGTCAGCGTTCTTCTCAGAGCGAGCCTCTGAGTAAACCAAAACATGGAGCTCTTCTAGCTGCTAAAAAGAAGAGCTAACTCTGTCCAAGCTAAAACCAGGACAAGTTACTACTTCTGCTTCCATTTCCTTGAAAATTTTGTTTCACTGGGCCAAAATTATTAAGTAAAAGCATTTTAATAAACACTTCTCTATCTGTTCTCATTTCTCCTCCTCCACTCCTAAAGCAGAACTCAGCTTTAAATCTTGTGAATGCAGTCCTGGGCCCCGTGTGCACGCACAGCTAATCAGAAAAGGATTATTTACTGTATTGTACAATCTCATGGTGCTTCTGTTCAGGGCTGCACTACACAGGATCACCAAGTCTAATGCCTCAGACACTGCCTGGCCCACATGCAGCAGGTACTATCAACACAGAATGCCACTCCTTTCAACCTTGGAAGTCCATGGCTTAAGAAGGCTGATATTCTAACTAGAATATGAAAAAAACACAACAGTCTATCAATAAATGGAAATAACAGTAATTGAAGCACAACCTGTTTGAACTTCTCAGATATTATAAGAAACATGGAAAGAACTTGCCTACCACCACTCCAAAACCAAACACGGCCCTCCCAAACCACTCTGGCACTGCTCCAAATCTGAATGAAAAAAAACCAAACAAACCCAACAAACCAACCAAAAAAAACCCCAAACAAACAGAACACCCACAACCCAAAAAATCCCCAACTTTATACACAGAATTAGACAAGAAACTAGCAAGAAACTAGTTTGTATTATCTGAACAAGCCTACCACCTCCAGTGAAATTCTTCACATAAATAATTCTACAGAGAAAGGAAAAAAAAAAAAGAAAAAAACCAAACCTCTGACTCTAGGACTCATTAGGAACATTTTTTTCTAATGACAGAAATGTATTTATGTTTTTCTACAAAAGACTAGTCAGAATTCATTTCATGATACAGCATCTACTGATCTAGTCACGCTGAAAGAAAACATGCAACAAATACACAAGAACATTACTTGGCAGATCAGAGAAATTACATGATGGTTCATAACACTTGCAAAATTATAAAGATCAGTCCTATTTCATCTTCAAATGTACCAGGACGTAAGGGCCAGAAAGAGAAAAAGAGCTAACTAAGCAGAAAAGGAACTGTTCAAAAGAACAAGTGGAATAAATTATATAAGGCTTTGCCTGGAAGTATGAGGCATTTTCAAACCATTACGGTAGGGCTCTGTAACAGCCTTCAAATCTGAGTACTGAAGAGTCAAAATTCTGATTTCTTTGAGGATAAAGGTTGATCAGATGATGACTACAACTACTAATGGAACAGCTCAGCACTAGAAATCAGTTCTGTGTTCTGAATGCTGTATGCTCAATGTTCTGAAAAATCCTGGCAGGAAGAATATGGCAAAAGTGTTACATATTTCACTTCATAGAGCAACAGGGATAACTGTCAGAACCGCAGTGATCTGTCTTCTTAGTTAGGAAAAGAAGAGATTTTACCACAGGTTTGTAACATAAAAACTTCCCTTCTCTAGTAGCTGCATTCTAATTTTAAGAAATAGAATATACTTAAATGAAGATGCTAGACTTAGAAAGCAATTAAGAATAACTGTATTCCTATTTTCTCCCATTTTCTTGCTAAAAAAAAAAAAAGAACACTAGATGACAGCACTCTTTACCCAAAGACAATACATGTAGAGGCATGTAATGATACTCTGCTATAGCCTTAAGAATGTCTATCAAGAGGAATCCAAAAAGCTTCCCAAACCTACTTATTCATCTGAATATGGATCTACCACTTCTGTTTCTGATCTATCTACTGATAATAAATCAAGAACACAGACAGCCTTTCAAAGACATTTTGAGCATCATAATCATCACACAGATGACCTTATACTTAAGTCACTTAACAGGTCATCTAGCTCCTCCTTATAAATCATTATGGTAGATAAATAAAAGCAAATATTACCCTAAAATTGCACTGAATAGATATTTACAGTGTTTCTTCAGTGCTCTCATCTGATGGTTCAGACTCAGTTGACTATACAACAAACAATTCTTCTGTAGACTAACTATATTTTATGTAAAGATACACACACAAGCCGAGATACACACGAAATAATTTCAAAGTAACTTTCTAGCTTCAGTTCTTAAGAACTAATTGAAAGCATGTATGCTTACCGAGATGCAGAAGCGTGAACTGCGCTGCCAATTCCTTTGCACCTTCTACTGTCGCACAGAGTTTGTCTGGCATGAAACAACTCTGGGAACCATCTGCAATACTACGAATAACCACCTTGTACACCAACAGTACCTTCCCGTCCTGACTTGTGGTTGAATGCAAGTAGTATTCTGGTGGTGCCCAGTTATTTTTATTGCAAAAATAATCCAGATGCATTGCTGCAGAACTGAAGTGACTGGATTTTAAAGAATACATGCTAATTGGAGTAAGCTTTATTCCTGGAAAAAACGGGTATGTGCATCTTTCAACTTCAGGAGGGCTTGGACTGTGCTGACGATTAAGACGAACTGAAAGACTTGCTGGTTTCCCTAAGGATTTTTGATGACTATCATCTTTTTTAGGAAACCCTAAGAGATTTTCAGAACTGGGACCTATCTGAGGTTGCTTCCAAGTACCTTCTCTGTTAACTGGCTTTGCCAGTGTCACTTCAATACTAGCTCCATCAATGCACTTTCCATTCATTACAGACATAGCAGCAATTGCATCTTCTCGGTGGAAAAAATGAACAAAAGCATAGTCTCTCAGCTTCTTTACACGTTCAACTATTCCTGGCTTGAACTTGCTGAATTCAGCTTTAATTGTGTCCTCTGTAGTAGATATCATTAAATTTCTTACATATAATACTTTAACTCTCTGCATTGTTTCTTCATCAACCTCTTTCTCAGGGTCTGCCCAGTTTACTTGAACAGTATGACCCCAGAGCTGGAATGTTCCTACAGTAAAAAAGCATTACATCAATGAGAAATATGGAAAGGAAAACGAAATCATTCTTACCAATTACCTCTACAAAAAGCAAACCTGATGCATGCCACATGAAACTGTTTTGTGTTGCCTGCATCTACTAAAGTGAAGTATGTAAAATATTGCTACTTGGAATTATTAAGGAAAATAAGACTCTGCAAAAATTCAAAGTGTTCTAACTGTACCCTGTTGGTCAATTAAGCACCATAAGCTGTCAAAACAGATGCTGTGATTTTGTGACAGGCATATCATTGCTTTATATATGCAACTTATTATTTGACTAGTTAGTAAACACAGACTCTTTAATAATATTACCACTTTAAATAGTAAGGTTAACACCTGGAAAAAGTCATCTAAATGTATATGCACTAGCACAAGCCTTACTCTATGTCACAGCAGACATGAAAACCATACATTAAAACAACCCCCACCATGTCACTCATTTCGAGCCAACATTCTGCATATCGCACAACCAGTTTTACGTTCAGTGATCTGGCCATATTTCTCCCATTACTTGGCAAGTATGTCAGTCTCAGGTAACACTCCTTCTGAACATTCTCTCAGCAATTAACATGAGTCTTGCCTCCTTCTTAGCCTTAATAAGTACCAGGAGTTTTGTCATTCATTTCAGCAAGGCCAAGGCTGTACTATCTGCTTTAATGACTTTGCTTCTCCAACTATATTGTTTCATTTCCTCCCTATTTAACTTCTCTTCTAGAATTTCCCTTTACCTGTACCTTTACCTATTCCCTCCTCTTTCAGTATATTTAATCCCTGCTACTGTGCCTCAAAACATATACAATATAGTGCAAAGAAAAAGTCGTCTTCTACTTGTTCAATGCTTAAAAATGTTTTCTAGTAAAAGATTAAAGACCTAGTTTCAAACATTTTTAAAATATGAAACATCAATAACATCACTCATGACACTCAAAGAAAATAAGGGATACATTCCAAGCATTATATTTTTTAAGATCAGCTTTAAGAGAATTCATATGCAGAGACTAGTGCATGCAAATGAAAATTGGATGCGTGCCCAAGACAATACATATCTTGGTGTAAATTACATCTGTTACAAAACAGATGTCTGTTCTTTCATTCTCAGAACTGCTTAAATTTCAGCTTCTTTAAAAATCAAATAAAACAAAAAAATACAACCAAACAAAAAAACCTCTGACTCAGGAACCAAAAAGAAAAAGAATCCTCTTTAGCTGAAAGGCACTATGACAATCCTGTAACTCAAAATACCTTAAAGAAAGGAAAACAGGGATGACCAACCACCCCACTCCCCGTAAATGGAGAAAAACACTCCTCCAAAAACTCAGTTTAATTACACATAGGTTTACCTGGGATTAGCCGCCGTCTAGCCATCGCAGCTGCTCTGTGAGATTCATATTCTACAAAAGCAAAGCCACGGTTTTTAGTTTTGTCAGTGGCATTTGGATAAACAATGACATCCACCACTCCTTCTGTAACTTTTTTCATTTCATTCAGTATTTCTTCTTTCTTCTTTACTTTTGGAATTGCTCCAATAAATAGTCTGCAGTTGTCCAAGCTTACGCAGACACCAATGAATTTCCCTGGACGAACTTCATAATTATTAAGAATCTTGATGGCGAGCTGGGCTTCCTCTTTAGTAGTGTACATCACAAAAGCATAGCCTCGATTCTCACCGCTGAATTCCATCATCAGTCTGAGCTCATAGATCTTCCCAGCTCTCTCGAAAACAGGAACTAATTCATCTTCATACATATCACGAGGAATCTTACCCACAAAAACTTCACAGCCACGAGGTGGTGGAGGACCTTCCCAACCTTGAAATAAAGTGTCCAACAACATTCTTAGTACAAATGCCAGACAGGCACACTTCCACTCTCCATAATTTGGAGGTGGGAGTTATTTATTTTTAGTCTCAATTTAAAACCAGCATATTCCTATCCATTATTCAATTCTTATTTTTGTTTTGTTTTGTTTTTAAATAAAAAAAATGCCATATGCCCACAATTCTGTTTCTTTTAATTCCATCTTCTGTTTTTTCTCACTGGAATCTGTGTGACAATTCACTGAACCTCGCATTACTTAAAACACTGATAGGTTTCCTGAAAGAGTTCACATTTCAAACATTTTTTGCCCCTTAAAATTATGTCAGTTATTACTACAACTGATAGGTGTTAACTGAGAAAGAACTTAAGTTATATTTTCTACTCTAACATTTTGAAGTTGCCAATGTTTCTCTGCACTTCTTGCCCACATTCTAAGAAATTCTGGTCAGGGTCTCTAGTGCACTACTTTTTTTTCTTCCTTGACATCATTCAAAAGGTCCAAACATTTTGCTTCCACCTTCTCCATTCATCTACTAAAATCGGACTCACTACGGAAAGCAGGATATGGAAACATCTTTCTTCAACAGTCAAAAATAGACTGAACATTTTTCCTCTAAAACAGGCCACAGTTTCACAGGCTGGAACTGGACGGTAGGAAAATTTTAAAAAAAAAACCAAATCCACAGAACAAGTTAAGTCCCTAGTTCACATCTGAAAGTTACAAGAACATCTATGCGTCTTTCCTTAAGCCAAGGAAATTCATACACTCTTTCATATCTCTGCCATAAACACTGAAAGGTATGTTAAACAGATAATGTAATACACACATATACATTTAAATATATGGGGTTATGGTTTGCAAATATGGTACTCCATTTTCCCAAAATAGGCATTTAAAAAAAAAAAGTTTGGTTGATTTTTTGTTTGGTTTTGGTTGGTTTTTTTTAATAAATTAGGCAAATCTGGCAGAAGTTTCAAGGCAGACAAATAGTTAAATCATAAAAGCAGGAGAGAAAGCAAGGAGTACAGAGCTGGTAGGAAAAAAAAGCACAAAATTTGGTAAGTCAGTACTAGTATGAAATGACAAAGCATAAGGAGGCAAGCTGAAAAAAGATTACTGTTGACAAGTTAAAACAGGAAGATGACTGAATATTTTACTTTGGCTTGAAGTTCAGAATAAATTATATTTAGTTGATTTTGTAATTAACTAAAAACTTTTTCCTTTGTTTAAGTATTATCAAGGAGCACATTAATTTACTTGTGGAAAAAATTTTTAACAGAATTCGGAAATTTTAGCATTCTCACAGAATAAGTTTTCATCTATAAGATGTACACTAAGAACTACATGGTACACAGGGAAGCTACCAAGGCATCATTCCATATGCATTTGGAGCCATGCTGCCATGGCTTATCCAGGAAAAAGTCTGGTTCTGTTCCACGCAGCATTCAACACCTTTATAATTTTCGGCTTTATAAACACGACCACTTCAGCTGAGGTCATCAGTGGCAAGTAACACAGGACATGGCAAGTAACACAGTTTGCAAGCTAGTAAGCTAGTACTGCCATCACTCATATCACACCAGTCCACATGAAAAAGCACAACCAACAGCACACCATTTAGGAGCTCCAAAGATAAAAGCAAATGCACACCTTAATCAGGAAAAAAGGGAGGAGGCTATCCTTCATTGTGTAGGTAAATCATGAAAGTAAACAACAATGCTCATTTATTAACTAGACAAACTTTTACTGTCATCCTCAGCTTGGTAACAGATTAAACAGTGATTCTCACTAAGTAAAAGCTATCTATCATTCAAAAAGCCTCCCTTCTAATTTTAAAGCCACGTACTAACTTAGCACTACAGCACATTACTGCCAACTGGGAGTAAGTTACAACTCCCGACTTCAAGAAAACCTCGTCTGTGCCACATTTTCCAAAGAGCGACATGTATGTAACAGTGCAAACAGGGAAACGGTTAATCAAAAGCACTGCTCCTCAAGTAGTTACCAACTGACCAGAGAGTTTCCTTGACTGGGTACTTGATTCATCACTGGACCACAGACAGATTCCTTTTTTTTGCAGCAGTTCAAGTAATCAAACCAATCAACATTACAGTTCTAATCCTCCCACTGTTATCGAGATCCATGCCATCTCTAATTTTCTTCCATGTAATCCTAATGACTTACATACCTAATGACATCCTTATGTCTGCAGCAATCTAAGCAGAGGACCCAAGCAAAGCAATGGAAATGCACTTTCTTAACTTCCCCCCCCCAAAACACTCTACAGATACACTTTCCATGAGTGACATAAGCTGAACCAGAACTGTGCTGCTGCTGGCAACTGAGGTAGAAAAAAAAAAAAAATAGTAATTTCTCAGGGTAATTTTGAGCCAGATCAGCTGCTTGCTCTAGATAATGTGCCAGTCAGATAAACAAGATGGTAACAGGAAACAGAGCTGACAGACAATCTCCTTTGGCAGCAACACAGGCTTATAGAAACCACATCTTAAACAAGCAAATTCACAGTGGAACTCTTCATTTACAAACACTTATTGTAATTTCTTACAAGCCATCTCAAACATTCAAGCCTCATCTGGCCTAGAAAATCATACATAGTAACTCAGGGTAATTTCCAGCCTAAGCACATATGAAAATACATGAAGATTTAAAGAAGAGGTATATAATTAATGTCAATGAACAGATTTATGGAAGATATACCTTGTCAAATACATCTAGTTTCAGAAAAGATTAACAAATTTCATCAATAAAAGTAACTTTGTCAAACAAATACACCTAATGCTGCCTAATGCTATAATCAAAAATTGTAATTATAATGTAAAAAAGTGTATTAAATAATTTAAGAACAGGCTGAGCCCTCAGGAAGTAGTCAGTGATGCCCTGCAGGCTTTTTTCCAGTGCCATTTTCAAAATAATTTCACAAGGCTACCTTTGGCTATTTTACATAGGCTAGTAAAAGTACATACACAATTTCAGACAGGAAAAACTTCCAAAGAGAAGTAATTTTGATGCAGCTGTATCTTACACTACATATAGCAATGAGCAATACAGTTCATGCTTACACAGAGATACGGGACCACAGGCCACAAGCGAGAACGAACTGAAACAGCAGCACAAAGAATTTTCCTTCTTTCTGCTTGTTTAAGTGCATAATCTGACTCGAATAAGAGTTACTGTACTCCATGTGATACAACCAGGACTAACAGCAAAATTCTTGTACATTGCTGATGTCAACAACAACACTGGAAAAATTATTCAAAATAAAACAAATGCTTCATAAAGATTTAAGGCATTTGATTCATTGCGTCAGAATAACAAGAAACATTAAGATAACGGTAACTGACACAGCATTATTATGGAGAATTACAGATACTAGGTATTTAACCAAGAAAATAGGAAAAAACTATTTCAGACTGGAAATAAAGCCCAAATTCAGCAGGAAAGACACTAATCATTTTAACAAGCTAAGCATAGGAGTAGGCAAATCCAACCTTTTGGAGTTATCAAAATCAAATGCAGACACTTCTCTGAAAATGTATCTTAGCCAAAAAAGTCATCAGGCTCAACACAATAGTAACTGAGCAGACAGTAAATGTGTAAGATACACAAAAGTTCAAACCAAATGACCTAGAAGCCACTTATTTTCTTAACGTATTCTTGAGAAACAAAAAGATATTTTGGTAGGGAAAAAAAAACAACATAAAATTTAACTCTTGAATATTTCGTTATTTCTCTAAATAACTCTTCGTTATTTCTTCAGCAGTAGTTTCCCAGTTCAAGTACATTAAGTCTCCTATTTGCACCATGACAATAAATCCCAAACCACCATAAATTAACCAAGAAGATGACTGTAGTTTTTATAACATCAACACAATCTGTTTCTTCTCTGGGATTTTTACCAACTCTTATTTTCTGTTTACACATGGATATATACGCAACAATTTCTATTTTCCAGTGTATTAAGTGAAAGAACAATAACACACAAATACTAAACTCTGACCGTTGTACTTCACTGTTAAAAATACATCCAATGAATGATAAAATATCCACAAGCTCAGCATTTATAAATTTTTCTTCTCAGAACGAACGTTTGAGGAAGGTGGGGTGGGTAGGTTATGTTAGATATGGAGAATAGATTATTCAACTCTGAAAACAAAATGAGTTAGATTACCTTCACTGGTGCTATCTCAGAACAGAGGTTTGTATAAAAAATTGCTTTGGCCAATACAAGTGGCAAGACAAGAAATAAAGTCAGTTATGTCTGCTCTCACCAACATGTTTTAGCCTTCTGTGTTACTAAAAGTTTTCAAGCGTGTTCTCAGTCATATGGAACACACTCAGTATTTTCAGCTCAGCATTTGTTTTGCTACCTGTCAACTTGAGCTGCTTTTAAAGCTGTGACTTCTTAAATCCACCAAGGGTAAACGTTCAACATAGTCTATCGCAAGAGATCTTAAACTGCTGGAAAATACATATCAGGACCCTGTAAGCACTGTGTTTCTTACGCTCTTTCCTTAAGCATCCAGTACTGGTCACTGACAAGATACAGGACATGGAGCTACTCAAACTTTCTGACAGTCTGATCCGGTATAGCTCTCCTTACAGAAAATAAACTTCGTAATCTCAAAAGAAACGCTTACCTGGTGGAGGACCACCAAATCTTCTTTGACCGTTTTCTTGAATCATACTGTATCCAGTCTTCTCTATCAGGGCCAGTAAAGCAGCCTCATTTTGGGTGCCACTTCGGACTTTTCCACATCCATTTGCTGCAGCTTTATTTTCCTCATGCATATCTGCAATAGCTTCAACAGAACATTGTAGATATTTCAATTCAGATAATTCTAAGTTGTTTTCCATATACAGAAGCTACCAAAGCACAGAAAAACAACTTACGCTATACTTGCCGCTACACTTGTCGCTATACTGCGACTTTGTTTAGCGTAAAGCTTCAATCCTCCATCCAACTACTATGACCTATATATTTGCTTTCAAAATATTGTTCTGTGGCTGTGATAATCCTGAACTTTTACCAGCAACTACGCATTCTACATTCAAACTTTTGTAAGTGGTATCACAATTATTTTCTAAGTATGCTATCGTTCAGGTAGAATAATGAATACTTTCATAAATCATGCTATCATTGTTGTGTAGAGACCTATATGCTACTCAAAGTGACAATTCCACTCTCTTATTACTACATTTTACAGAAATACTGAAGATTTTAAACCTGTATTTTAGTACAAAAATACTGAAGAAATACATTAAGTCCATTACATAATGCTTAATTAATATAAAGAATTCAAAACCAAAATTAATTTAATTAAAACCAATATATAATAGAACTAGGCAGAACTATCTGGCAAAACTAAAATGTTGCAATAATCCCACTTCTCAGGTCCTTATTTTCATGACTTTATCCATTTTCATAACCTCCAAAAAGTTTATCAATATGGTTGTTGCTGCTCTATCCACTATTTCCCTGACATGCCAAGATCTCGTACAACAGCTTTTAAGTTTCTGTCATCCAGGTGATGGGGTACAATCACACCAAGGAACCCATATGGTAATTACCAACTTTACTAGTCAAGTCTCTAAAAAAATTAACTTTCAAGTCAGAGGTTTTTTTTTTCATTGCCTCTTTTTCTTTCCTCAATTTATACCTTCTTCTCCCAAGATTTTCTGCCTTAAGGTCTGTAATACTTAAACAATCTTCAACACTTCAATCCTCTGCCCAAATGGTACGTCCAAGTGCTACGCCATTCATTCTCCAAAAGAAACACTGCCAAAAAAAATGATCACCACAAAAATAACCTACAACTCCTGTTTGTTCTTTAATGTCCCTTATATTTTTATCTTGCTTTGTCTTCAGGATCAGGCTCCAATAAATAATGTCCTGAGACACCAACAGTTTATTTTTTCCAAGAGAAACAGTTAAAACCAGCTTAAATTTCTTGTCAACACACTATTATTTGCTGAACAATGAGGGTTCCTAGTTAACGTCTCAATTAATAGGGTATCTGGAAAGCAGAGAATAAAAGAAACAGAAAAACAAGGACAGTAAAGAACGCAGAAGCATTCACGTGACTGTCTCTTCATTAGACTTCCACCACTCAAGGTCCCAAGAAACCACTTACCTCAAGCACTACAGCAAACTCAAACTTGTTGCACTGAAAGGGAGGGAAGAAGAGTTCAAACCCAGCTACAATTGCATCCTTTTTCTACAGTCTGAAGATGAAGCCACCTTCTCCTCCTCAGCTTGTCACTTCTGCTGCTTTTGTACTAACTAAACTATTACTTTTAGCTTGATTTTCCAAATGAACATCATTACCTACACAGATTATTTATTCTGACAGTTGACTATGTAATTCCCTACCACTAGCATAAATAAGAACCAGTAAAAAGAGCCATACATAGTAGTTAATGTACAAAATGTCATCCCACCCATCTTCATACATAAAGGTTTTCAGATGATCGCCAGTCACACTAAGCAAGCTTTTGCCTCCATACTCAAAACATTAACCAACTCCATTGTTGTTAGTCTTTTTATTTTTCACTTACGCATTACACTCAAAACTACCCTAGTATCTCAAATTAAAATGGTTTTGCATAAATTGAAGTTTTTCAAAAGATTATACATTGTATTTATGGAATGATTAAGCCCCTTGCACTGCCACATTATGCAATGATATTACTGTCCAGAGGTGTACTTCCTCTCCCCAAAAGCTCCGTCATTTCAAATGTGCTTTGAATTGAAGTAATAATGAAACTATTCCCCAGTGTATTCTTTTCACAACAGCCTTCATATGACATTATAACAGACTCTACGCATCCCTTAATTAGAACAGTGGTAGAATAAACCCAACTGCATTTTTTTTTCCCATCCTAGAAAAAGACGACTTTTGGTGGAGACATAACTATTTTATCTTTTCTATCAAGTTGGTATTCATTTTGGGGGCAGGAATCCACGCAAGTAACCACTCTGGAGAAGTTTATATTACACCCATCAGTGGTCATTAAAAAGCTAAACTCCAAACAACAACTGGCTCCACCAAAATGAGATTCCAGAAAGGAAGAAGCAGAGAGCACAAAGAACTCCCTGATAGACAAGAGCAGTTAACAACATGACTCCTATCTGTTACAAATGGTGCCCCATCTCCTTTCAGCAAGTGAATTACATGTACTGTTTCACAGCCTACAAGCTGCATGGAGGTTCCATAATCAGGATCCCTCTGCAGTTTCAGGCCTCACAAGGTACACAAATAGACAACTAAGCTGGGGTAAATTCGTCTTGCCTTTGAGTTCAAGCATCCAGCCAAGAAGAACGTTATCGGTAAGAACAGCAAAGTGACACTAGATCAAGACCGAGCAAGTCGCTGAGGCTGCCCACAGCACCCCCAGAACGGGAAGAAGCACTGAGGAGTTAGGGTGGGAGACCAGCAGAGGGAAGCAAGTGGGACTGCGGACTGGCCCCAAGGCAAAAACGCCACCTGAGGCGGCAGGACGAGCATGTGGGGCAGGAGGGGAGAGAGACAAATACCCTGCGCTGCTCTCGCCGACTCGCACGCTGAGGGCGGCCGCCGTCCCCCCTTCTCGCCGCCCCTTCTCCACACGCCCTCGTCCCTCACGCCGCCTTCTCCTTCCCCCACAGCACAGCAAGGGCCCGAACTCGCTGCTGTCCCCAGGCAGGTGAAGCGAGGCCGCAGCGCGGCTCTCCCGTTAAAAGCCCCGCGCCACAGCGGGCGAGCGGACCGCAGCGGGCCGCCAGCCACCTCGCTCGGCGGACCCCGCAGCCACAGCTTTCCCTCGCTCTAACCCCTCCTAGCCAATCACCGGGCGGCTAGGGAGAGCACGGGCATAATTGACAGGCAACACCAGCCAATCATAGCAAGGCAAAGGGCGGTGCCCAGGAGGCGAGTTCTTTTAAACAGGCGACCGTTGAGCGAACGCAAGCGGCCGCGCGTGGTGTTGTCCGGCTCGGGGCGGCCGCGAAATCCGTTGCAACGTCGCGTGCGGTGGGTGCCGCGTGACGCCCTGAGGGCGGTGGCAGCGCCGCCGCTGAGGGGGGGTCTGTCGACGGCCCGCAGCCCCTCCTTCCCTCCTTCCCTCCTTCCCTCCTTCCCTCCTTCCCTCCTTCCCTCCTTCCCTCCTTCCCTCCTTCCCTCCTCCCTCCTTCCCTCCTTCCCTCCTTCCCTCCTTCCCTCCTTCCCTCCTTCCCTCCTTCCCTCCTTCCCTCCTTCCCAGGAGGGCAGGCGTTAAGCTCACTGTTAGCTTTTCTGAGCCCGGCTGGTATTTTTTTGTATCTTTCGACTTGTTTCTGCTTTTAAAAGGTGTATTTGGGCCTTCAGGATATGCTCTGGTGTGTGCTTGTGCTTTAGGGGACATTTAGTGTAGTGCAGGTCTGTGTTGACCAGTAATACCTAAGTGAAACAGGTCTGGTTTTGGTCCCTATTGTCTTAGTTAACTAAGGTTAACTATTGTCTTAGTTAATATTTTAGTCTTTCAGAAAAGAGCCATGTTAGCTTAACAACAGCCACAGGCGCTTTTCAAGCCGGTTGGGCTGGAGGCCTTGCCGTTTTAGCACTGCTTCTGAACTGCCATCAGAAATCCTTGGGGGTCGCATCTGTAGCATGGTGCTTTGGGCACACATCAAATGCACCAGGGTCCATAAAGAAGATGGGATTAGTTTGTGAGTTCTTCACTTTGTTACTGAAATATCGTGGCCTGTTTTCCCCATCTAGCAAATGAAAGTCTCAAAGCTGAAATACTTTAATCAAAAACAATGACTCCTTTTTCCTAAGATTTAAATACTCTTTAATAAGGTAGAGAATCCCAGAAATTTTAGCTGAGCGACATGCAAATTCATCTTTATTATGAATATGTTCCAGAGCAATCTAGTTTTACGCATGTACTGCCATAACACTGTCACAACATCATATTATACACTTACCTATTCCAGTTTGCTTATTTTTCAAAGAGAAGGCTTGTTACCCTTTTATTAATAATGGCGTGATACACTAATCATGTATTTTACAAATGATATGTCTCCATTTAAAAGTTCTGAATGGCCAACATACCAAAGCTATTGCCTTCAAGATTAAATTTCACCACCTTTTCGTTTCAGGTGTCCGCTTTTTTTTTTTACCACATCGAAATTGGCCATGAAGCTTTTAATAGGAATGAATTTGGATTATATTAAGTTAAATAAAGTCTGGGACACTTTGACTGCAGCTCAGTGTTCCTGTTACCTTGGAAACTGCTCACTCTCTGAAAGAAAACTCCATGTGTCTCAGTTGTTACTGCTGGTGGAAAGTACTGAAAGAATGCAGACAATCATCTCTTCTATGGGAAAAAAAAAACTGCACAACTCATCAGCATTTTCTGTGTATTTCATGTAAGTGACATCTTGCTGGATGGGTTACCATGTACAGCCATTTCTGGAGTACAAATTACTGTTGGCTGCTCTAGGAAAAGTTAACCTGTTCCAGCACTTAACAGCAGAAGGTCTCAAGAAAAAACATACAAATTTGCCATCAGGTTTTTCTCTTTATGACATGACATGAATAAAAGAAAAAATCAAAATAACCAAAAAGTATTCAATGTCTACATTACTATCTCTTATTAAACATCAAAGTCAGATGTAGGAACTAACGACTCATTTGGTTTTCTCGCTGACCCTGCCTCTCTGAAATAAATTAATGATGCTTTTCTTCCTTTCATCCTCTTGTGCTAATTGGGTATCAGAGTTCTCACTAACCCCTTGCCCACAGGTGCTAGCTGCTTTTTTCTCTCTGACAGTCTAATGGTTCAGTATAATTAGGTTTTATCAAGAACAACTGTTTCTGACCTGTATTTGTCATGGATTTTGCTGTCACTCATGATAAAGTCTGAGCTGAATGTTTTTATTTCTTTTCTAATAAGACAAGATTTACAGGAGAATAACATTTTTATTCAATCAAGCAATACATCTGATAACTTCAGGTCTTCAAAACAGAGTTTGCACACTTGAAAGCTTCTCATATCTAAATCAAAACTATTTCTTTACCTCAGCGCTCTCTGAAACATTGCTTTTCTTGCGTTACAACAAGCAGAATCCTCACCAAGCAAACTCTTCAGTCAATCTCCCATTTAAAAAAGTTAGGTTTAGTTACTTTTAAGCTTTAAAACAATGTGTAATTCTGTCAAGTTGGGTACAGTTGTAGGGGATAAGCCGCCTCTCTCCTCCAGGTAGCCACTGCCCCCAGTGAATTCTACCTTGCTTTAATTTCTTCCCTTCTCTCACACAGCCCTTGATTGCATTGTGCATTCAAAAGACTTATCTCACTAGTTTATCAGTAGTCATCCTTTGGATAAGTGTGGTGAAAGGAGAAGGGCAATTAACGTTTTAATTCCCGTTTCTGGAGTGATGACTGTTCGCAGCAAAGGGATAGTTTCTCACAGTCGTAATTTCTTTCTCTCTCCCCGTACATCTATAAATAGCACTCATCCAAATTAATGTCGTGTTCTAATTCACTTATTTTTAATGGAGATTTACTAAAGGATGGGAAAGAAGACCAGGCCCAGAAGAATGTTTGTTACTTGTCAGAGTATTTAGTTTTTTACTGCTTTATTGAATCAATAGTTTAGTACATAACTGTTTAACTTTTAAACCTGATAAATAGAAACTTATTTTAAGATTATTTACAAGAGTTACAGCATAATTTGCAAAAAGCATTTGGCACAAATTCTGGTTAGAAAATTACTTTAGATTGCAAATAATATGCAATTTGCCCTAAAGCTTTATACAGTTCCTATTAGCACTGAGTTAGTTTCCTCACGAATGTCTTTTTGAAACTGTGACAAATCTGATGGATGAGGAACGAGGGCAGGGTCCTGCCAAGATTATGACATTTATTCCTTTGGCTAAATTTGAAAACGTGAAAGAGGTCTTTTTCTTACATGTTGTATTTTATAGCACTGCACCAGACGGTTGCTGTTCTTTTCCTTCGAAGTTATTTTAGGTAGCTGTAACACAGAAGTCCTTGATGTTTTTTAACTTCTGTTTCATTGGAATGCTAGCAAGCCCCAGCATATATATTCCTGGAGTGGGCTATTACTGCAGTCGCAATATACTTTAATAGAAGCATATGCTTTTTTTGTCAGTGCAAATTTTACTATGGCCTGGAGCAGGAAAAGAGGGTATGGAGTATTTCTGCACTCTGACAGGTTTGATATGTAGGTAGTGGAAATACTTTAAAAGGAAGCAGACGTCCTTTGAAGTTTAGACAAAGGTCTCTGTAGAAAACCTAGACATAATACGATTGTAAATCTAATTATAGTAAGCTGTCTAGAAAGACTTCATTTCAGTCAATCAGTCCATTTTATTTGGGCTTTCAGTTTATCCAGTAGCTGCAACGCCTGTTTAGTAGGATCCTCCTAACAAGGAATCCTAGTGCCTGAAGGGTCTTTTTTCTTGAAAGGTGCTGTTTGCTATTGTTCAGCTTTCTCCGTTAAAAGAGTTGGAATCTTTTTTAATTATAAAATTTCAAAGCCTGATATCACTGGAATAAGCATTTGAGGTGTACAGAATTGCTTGCTTTTTTTTTGTAAACCACTTTGAGGCACACATGTTTTTGACATGCAGATATGCAATGAATATGAAAAAATGGGTCCTGAAGCGTGTTCTGTCTTCACTTGGGTGGGTATGAATATCAACAATTTCACTGATGTAAATGGAGTTGAATCAACTTTAAGCCAATATTACTGAGTTCAGAGTGTTGTGAAATGTGCATAATGAGGCATATAAAATCTCTCTGCTTGTTCTTTCCCCCATTACCACCAGAACTGTTGCTTTCTGCTCCCTCCGTATCTCACTCTGAAAACCTGGACCCTGTGCCACAAAGCTGTACCTTTAATCACTGAGTGAAGCGCCTGTTTTCTGGGGATACAACTAACCCCCAGGACGGAAGCAGCGGATGGGAATTGCTGGAAAAAGTAACACCCATACGGGTTGGTGTAAGCAGAGGTGAATGTCAGGGAACAGAAGGGAAGAAAGGATGGGAAGGAGGGGAGGGCCAAGAGAGATGGAGAATCCTGTCGTGCAGTACTGCGGGCTTTTGATGCTCCACCGTTACAGAATGCGTTCCCATCTGCTTTTTAGGCAGAAGTTTTAGCTGAGTTGCGAAGTGGCAGTATATCCACCACTCGTCTGTACAGCAGCACTTAAAGATGTTTGGCTTTTTTAGTGCTTCTGAAAGTGACTACTGCCCCAACAACCTGGAAATCAAAGTTTTCTTTCCACAAGGATGTGATGCACAAAGATTGATGTAGCAGGTTTCCTTTCCTCACACCGCTGGTGTCTCAGTCCTCACTGAGGGGATCAGAAAGATAGGAAACAGTCCCCTCTCAGTCACTGCTCAGTTTTTCATTTCTCTGCAAATATTGCCAGAAAATACTGGAATTTATGGTAGCTTCTGTCAAAGCCTTACAGCATGGTTTCAGCGTTAGAACCAGACAGACATCAGGCATCAGTCTGTGAAGTCTTTGGGTCATACCTGAGCTGACCTAGATGTCAACTGGAAGTTTACCAAGGAAGTTAAAGATTTTTATGTCACATTACCTTTTGAATATTTAATCATTCTGAAAGTAAATTACACTGAGGGTAACAGTGGAGAACAAAATTTAGTATTTACTTTTCCTAGATAGAAATATTTAAAATACCTTAATTGTAGTTTGAAAAGTGGAAAGAGAGACCACTGTTTCTTTAGGTTGTTCATACTTGCCTTTGATTTCCAGCTTATCCTGAGAATCCTAAAAGGCATTGATTTATCAAGCTCACACCCTTTTAATTTGTAATCCAGCTGCCGTGAGCTGCTAACTAGCTTTTAAGTCAGGAAACTCTGGACTGTCAATGCCAATTATAGTTAAACAACCTACAATACTTCTGTTTAATTTTCTTTATATTTTTCCTGAAGCTCTAAGGATATAGTGCTATGCTTGGAGACACAATTAAGAAATTCTGAAGCAATGTAACCTGTGGGTTTATGTGGTTTTTTTTGTTTATGTATACACATTTATATATATTTGTATATTATACACACATAGAATCTCATGACTTATCTTTGGGGTTTTCTATAGTATTCATTAAGTACAGCTAACAGAATGATTTAAAAATGTTTTTCTGTATGTGTCTTTTCTACGAAGCCTAGTGACACAACCAAAATTGCAGTGAAAGACTCAAACAAGAACCACTACATTGTGGGCAACTATGAACAAAATGGGTGTTATGCAGTTTAACTGCTCCTTCCTGATTTCTGGTTAGATGTTAGAACAACAAAACAGCAATTCAAAATCAACAGTTCTAAACCTACTGAGCAGTTGCGTCAACTTCGTAAACATCTGATTTACTCCGTTTTTAAATGCGACTTTCATAGTTAACTGTTCCCAATTTGCTGGGGACGTGCACAGTGCATTTTCCTTAATGGAAGAGAGCCACTAGGTGGGAGCATGTTATCTTAAAAGAAGGTTTGTCAACCCCGGGTTGTTTTTGTTTTGAAGGAGCTCTGCACCTCCCTTTTCCCAGCACCCAGGAGATGCAACACTACCCACACTGTGTGGAGTTGGTGATCAATTTGGGATTTCCCAATGCTCGTGTCCATACTGGGCGCTGGGGAGACACTGCCTGCCTTGCTGCTTCTCCAGCTGCAGGAGGACTCGAGCTGGAGCAAAGGAGAAGCAAAGGCTTGCTAGAAGATACACCCTCCAAAAAGCAGATCTCATCTCCAAACAGGGACTACAGAGGCACTCTACATAAGCTAGTTATGTAGAAAGGTCCAAGGACTCACCCAGGCTAAGAAAAGATTCAGAAGATCACCTTACCAACATACAAGCTAATAATTAAAAAAAAAAAAAAAAAGCCTTGTTAAATGTATCAAAAGCTAAGTATTTGCCAGAGAGAGAGAACTGACAGATGATATGGAAAGGACCTTTTGAGGAAGATCAGAGCTTAGCAAAACAACAACAACAACAACAAAAAGTTACGGGTTTTTTGGAAGCAATATTTAACACAAAAGTGCTAGAGAAGTTTTCAAAGTAAACCCATTCTTTTCTATCGGAAATACATCCTCACGTTAGTCCTAAACTAAGGGGTTAATCAAGGCATTTTAGGACAGATGAGTAAATGCAAAGTAACAAACTGACAAGGCTAGGTGTATTAAAGTCTAAAGAAACTCCAGGATGATATTGTTGGACTGAGAGGTGTAATGTGTAAGAAATTTCTGAGGGTAGCCGTGGTAGAATCATAGAATAGTCTGGGTTGGAAGGAACCTTTTGAGGTCATCTAGTCCAACCCCCCTGCAGTAATCAGGGACATCTTCAACTAGATCAGGTTGCTCAGAGCCCCATCCAACCTGACCTTGAATGTTTCCAGGGACAGGCCACCCACAACTTCTCTGAGCAATCTGTTCCAGTGCTTCACCACCCTCATTGTAAAAAATTTGTTCCCTATATCTAGTCTAAATCTTCCCTCTTTTAGTTTAAAACCATCACCCCTTGTCCTATCACCACAGACCCTGCCTGTTTGTCCCTGTCTTTCTTATGGGCCCCCTTTAAGTACTGGAGGCTGCTATAAGGTCTCCCTGGAGCCTTCTCTTCTCCAGGCTAAACAGCCCCAACTCTCTCAGCCTGTTTTCATGGGAGAGGTGCTCCAGCCCTTGGATAATCTTCCCGGCCCTCCTCTGGACCTGCTCCAACAGCTCCATGTCCTTCTTGTGTTGGGGTCTCCAGGGCTGAACGCAGTACGCCACGTGGTAGTAGGAGGGTGGTGCCAAATGAGCCACTTTCAGAAAAATTTCAGAACAAATTTGTGGAAGCTGCAAAAAAATCTGACTTCCACACCAGGAGTATTTGAGAGTTGTAAGACTGTTAAGTGGAAAAAATGAATACAAAATGATTATTCTTTGTTCCCTGTAGTACAAGAAGAGGGACAACTAATGTAATTATCAGGCAGGCAATTTAAAATAAAGTGCTTTTTCGTATGTCTCTATTAATCTTGCCGTAGAACCTTTCAGAGGCCAGACAGATAAGCTAAAAAAGGAGTCTATTAAACACGATGAGATGAATGCAAGTGTTAAAGCTGGAAGTTTGTGAATTGTTGCTTATGGAAATTTTTGAGAATATATTAAGACTCAGTCTGTACCCATACCCATACCCCTGAGCGCTCACTGTTGCTCATTGGTGGAGAATGATACAGAGCTAAACTGACCTTCGGATATTGCCAAGTTCATTCCTGTGTTCCTGTGATGCTGAAAAATTTGGCCCTCGTCTGTAAGCTCAAGGCTCTCAAAGGTAGTTAAGTTGTTAACAATGTCTGGTTGTCTTGCTGCAGCTCTGGTTTGAGAGTCCAGTTTTCTTAAAGATAGTTGTGTTCCCAGCAAAAGATCTCAGAAGCCAACTGAAGAGTGCATTGCCTAGACCAGCAAAAAAACTAGGTAGAAACACTGGTGGCTGCGCAGAAGCAACTGTCTGTAGGCAGCTGTCTGAATAGATTTGACAAACTACAAAAAAAAATTAAAAAGCTGCACAATTTATGAGGAATCAATTTATGATTCCTCAAATCATAATTCAGTATATAGGTTAATAGCAATCAGGGAGTTCATTTCTGAACATCATTATTAAATTTTCACAGGTACAAGACTTTGGGGATGTCAGGGGATGGGTGGGAGTACTTCCTACTTAATCCCTGTGAAGACAGTGACAAAGCTCCTGTTGGTTTTAGCTGGAAGAAATGTAACTCAGTGATGCTGTTGCAATAAAGAAGCTTGGAATGCTATATGCTCAACGGTAGATCTGTGAATTACTAGAACCTGTCCTAATGGGATAATTTTTAAATATGCAGTGCTAGTTAAGTGATTTTTTTTTTAAAAGCAACTTCTCTTACTATTTTTTTTCCCTAGGATCAAGTGTTTTTTGTATAAACAGATGTCTTGCTCACATCCCACGTTCTGCTTAATTATACAGCCAGCTCACAATTTATGTCACAAATCCAGTGTCTTTCCCATAAGAACAGACTGTTGTTGCAAGCACAAATTTGTATTTAATTGCAGGATTGAGTAATGCTTGCAAGATTGCTTTTAACACAAACATTCTCCAAACTGAAAAATGCAAACTAGAAAGTTACTGAGGGAAAGTAATTTCAGTAACTGGTTTGGGTGGATATTTTGAGTTTGCTTGTAAAAAAACCCTCTTTGCAAGTCATAAAAACCTTATTGTAATTTTGAAATGCATTTCATAACTATGCATCAGGTCTACTGCCTATGCAATTCTCAATGCTTTAACAGTGTTAGAGTTACTGGAACTGCTCAAAGACATCAGAAATAGAAGCGCTCCATTCCTCACTGGAATTTCAGTTCATTGGCCAAGCAGAATTGCTGCTTTCTCTAGGCAAGTTTTTGAAAAGCTGTCATTCCCAGTCTACACCCTGTCTGTCAATACATGACCAAATTGTCATTCTACAATGTTATTTGTACAACAGAGCGGTTTTTCTCACATACAGTGTGACCAAACCTACTTGCTGTCAGAAATCGGGAGTAATAACTAAAGGAAAATAAAAAGCTGTCTTTACCATGTGATTGTCAGGGCTAAATGGCTGATGTACTGGATGAAGAGATGTTACTTTCGCCTCTATTCATCAACACCATGTCCTAGTTTATTACACATTTGGATTTCCAGAGAAGCTGAGTTTTGTGCACATCCTGAGCTTGAGGAACGGGACGTGGCAACGTGACTGTGGGTATCGTGAGCTACATCTTCACATATACTTCAGGCATTGCAGCCTTACACACTTGCTAATCTGGAGCAATTCTCAGCCCTGAGTGAGGCCTTCAGGCTCCTCTTCCAAAGCCTGGGAAGAGTTAGATACCTCAGGAAGGACTCTTCAGGAACCAGCAGAGCTGGAACCTGTGTAAAGTAATCTGTGAATAAAACAAGGCTTGGGATGGAATTTAAACAGTCTGGGGCATATCTGCGTGACTCAAAGCTCTTGCTTCAGGTGAGTTGTTATGACTGCAAAACAGGACAGGATCATAAGGTGCTACCTGTTCAGGCTCCAAAAGTGACAGAGCCGTGGTAGCATGATGCTGAACCAAACAGCCTTCTTTCCCTAGGGCTAAATGCAGTTCTGTGTTCTTCACAGCTGTGCTGTTTCTGGTTCTGGAGGCAACCAAGTGGTCATTGGCTCCAGACGACTTACACAGTGCACTACCACGTCCTGTAGATGATCTCTAAATGAATGTGGTTGCAAACAGGTGCCTCCCTCCTCCTGAGCATTCACCTGGAGCTATGTATAATCTTATCTGCAAACAGAAATAGCAAAAGTTACTGTTTAATATCTAACTCTAGTCTTTCCATCAGAGATGCAAGAGACCTCTCATTATCTTCACACCCGCGTTTCTTCACTTTTGATTAGAATTAATTACTAACTTATTACCTACTGTGTGGCAGTAGCAGACCCACCCCTCCCTGTGTTTCTGTGCAGTGCTACATGGAAACATGCAAGTACTTTGTGCAAAATCACAAGGAACATGGATGCAAATCTGAGTCGGGTCTAGGACTATGCAGAAGCAGAAGATAAGGTGGCTTGGCAAGTTTAGCAGAGCATAATCCTTCATTTGTGTGTATTCTTAATTATATAAAATAGTATACCTCCTCAGCCTCACAAAAGGCTCTGGTTTCACTGGCAGGGAAGTTGCCTTCTGGTAAGGAACCATGCAGTTTATTTATTTGGTATGTCCAATGCAAGGAACCCATGACCTTATGCAAATATTAACCAAGTCTTGCAGCTGGCCAGAAAACAGACAGATTATTATTGTCCCAGTTATGGAAAAGGGAAAGAATTCAAAAAGAGAAACTGTGAGCAATAGAGGTACAGCAGGTATCTGCTTTAACTAAAAGTGTGTGCTTTAACTAAAAGCAAAGAAGCAAACCTTTGATCTAACCTGATAGTCTCTCCCTTATTTTTGTCTGACAGTTTTCTGAATGGCTGCAGTTCGTGTTGTGTCAAAGTCAGAAATGTCCCAATCTTAGCATTTCTAGTTCCTGGCTGCATCTTGGGATCTGGTTCCCACTCAGAACCTCACTGAGGCCCATAGACCATGAGAAGCGTCACCCCGCTTCGAGGGAGCAAATACACAGAGCCCAAACAGAGCCTGTTCCAACATGGAGCAGCCAGAGAGCCATATTCTCCTTCTAACTCAAAGCTACAGGTGTTGCCCGACTTCAATAATCACTGTCCTGGCCATGAGATAAAAGTGTAAGTGAAGGGTAACCTCCTCATAGCTGTATCCAAAGACTGGTGAGTCTCCTGTAGGATGGACTGAGAAGGTCTTAGGAACAGATCCCCAGAAATGCTGTAACCATCACATTTTTGCACTCTCTATGAAATGGTCTTGCTGTCACCATTCCAGTACTGCTCAATCAGGAATGCACTCAGGGTTTTGGGCAACAAATGGGCATGTCTACCTTAAAATTCTGGCCAGGTTAATCAGCCAAGCAAGGTCACAGAATAGGTTTGTGTATTTGTACATGGTCATCCATACTTCTGTTTGCATGATCCCAGGTGCAGCCCCTGGTAACTAGTGCTCTCTTGGAGCATGCCTTGGGACGAGGTAGCCAGGGCACGCTGCCGATAGCCACAAGAGGCGAAACCATGCTGTAGTAGTGAGGCAGTTTAGCTCCAACATGAGTCACACCGTACCACCACATCGTCAAAAAATGGACCCCAGACCATTCTATTTACTCGATGAGATTACAGCCTGTGACATTAACGCCCTTCAGCACGCTTTAAGATGCCCTTCCCTTGCAAGTAAAAGAAACCTCCATTATCTACCCCCTGCACTTTCACTGCCTTGCTCAGACCATGCACATGGTTGTGGGTGTTGTGGTGTAGCTGTAGGGGAGCACCTGGTTGTGGGTGTTGTGGTGTAGCTGTAGGGGACTACGCAGCTGATTTGCTCCAAATGGCACTGCCATAGAGCAGCCACCAGCTGTCCTCCAGTTCGCAGATACACTATAGGGAAGAGGCAACTACTAAAACAAGGTCACAGGGCTCAATAAAGTTCCTTAATAAGCAGAGAAAACATTAAAAAGCTACAGATCTTATAGGCAGTTTTCCACCCTAGAAGACACAGAAACAGTAACCATAAATCACCACTTCTGTCACAGACAAAACTGCAGCACTGCAGTCAATGTAATTCTGATTTAAGTCTCCTAAAGATCACCCCAATTCTCCCCTTTCTCCCCTCATCTCTGAGCACTCAGGACCATATCCTAAATGTTCCCACGACTTCAGAAGCAAAGCTATGACATAAAACACAGAACAGAATCAATTTTTAAGAAATTATTCCAAAAACAGCCCTTAAATACTTTTAGTGATCTGTCCCTACAACAGAGAAGGTGATGTATTTTACCAGCACAACGTTCTGAAAGACTTCTGTGAGGCCTCAAAACTACTAAGCTTTCATATCTTCATTTCCCATCAGTGAGCTTATTCATGACAGTTCAGTGCTCACAGAGGGATCAGCTCCTAAGCTCTTACAAAGCTTAAGTAGCAAATGGCTCCTAGAGTCACCTGAGAACTCTTTTTTTAAAAAAAAATTCTATGGAGAAAGAAGACACTAATTACCAACTGTCTAACACAGCTCTGTATAATTCACTGGTGTGTGACACTTTATTTAATTTGAGAAAATGCAATAAATAATACACCACCATATAATTTCTAGAGATCACAGATCTAATGTTTGTTGTTGCTGCAGCTTGCTTTCTAAAAACCTGTCTGGACGTTGTCAAGTCACACACGAGTTTAATTCCCTCTTCCCCACCCCCTCAGACTTTAACAAGTATTGCTATGATTTTGTTTTCATTAAAAATCTCAGTTGTATTTATATGTAGCATTCTCCTTCAGCACAGGAGGACCCGAAGGTGAAATCAAGCAGCAGATGACTGCTCACCACAAAATGAGTAATCATTTATATTCCAAGCTAAAATAAATACAAACAGAAAGCTCACTGTTCTAATGTCTTCATTTAGCAACTTCTTTTTTTTTTTTCTTAATTTTAAACACAGGTTTTGTAAGAACATTTCGAGCCTGTGAACGCTCATTTTATTTTTGTTTGCTTTGGAAAGCCTGAAGTAAAACATCTATCCTTTTAACTTGACGTCTTCACTACTGGCCTTTCCCAGTGGCACAGGGGTGATGGTTATACTCCTCGGTTACAAATTCGGGTTTAACCACACGGCTTTTCAAAACAGGCCCACCACTAAAATGAACTGCAGCTCTAGATTTACACTCCTCACTTACAGTTACTAATGAACAATTTCACTTCTAAGCACACACGTTTCCAAACAGCTGAACTGCTTCACAGTTTTCTGTGTTTTTCTTATTATAAGTAGCTCCTTCATTTCCATGGCATCACAGTTGAGCTCAAGTCTGAAACACAATGCTCCACCTAGGGCAAGTGCTTATTTTTACTCAAGTAATTACAGAAAAAGAGTCGACACTGGCATTTACCAAAATATTTCAGAGCACAAGCACTACTCACTGAGCCGGACATGAGAATTCATGTCTGCTAGTCTTGTTTTCCCCCTCAGAGTATGACTGATCTGACGCATGCCTGACTTCAACAAAATTTCCCAGATCTCTGCTAGAACTAGAGTTGGTAAGAAAAACTCCTTAACATGCAGCAGAATTTCTCTTCCATGCCCATGTTACTACTTGTCTCTGACAAGAGGATACAGCAGGACATTGTAGATCATTTAATAGTATTTCATAAGCTTAAGGACATTGTAGATCATTTAATAGTATTTCATAAGCTTAAAGCTTTACACTTTGAAGGAAAATTGTCTGCTGATACAGCTAGAAGTCTGCAAGGAACTGCTTTCATTTCTTTCATAGGCACCTATTAAAAGCCCATTTAGTCCCTCAGTCCAATCTGGATGCTTCTTGCTCGACAGCATTAGCAAAGCAGGAGCTCCTTTGATCAGAACAGGAACATTTCTGACTTCCAACAATCCCGCTTATGATTTGGTTACTGGTCATGACCCTGTTGTTTATTGTGTAACTGAATCATAAGAATTACTAGAATTCTTACAAATTCCAAGTAAATAAAGGGGAAAAGAAAAGCCCACCTGTAATCAGACACCATGTAACTGCACGTTAATGGGCTGTTCAGTGCCCTTCTGGGATATGTTAGAGAAATGCTATAGCATTATACTCAATTTCAAGAGGCCGGTAGACGTTTTTAAATGAATAAATTCTATTTATATAATTACAGTAATGACTACAGTTCATACCTTATGCACAGCAAGTAAAAAAAACACACTGGAATTTATGTAAATATTACTAACGCGTACACTATGAAAAAGCAATTCATGTTAATTAAAAAACACCTTAATTTTAAAAGTTTACCAGCAACAGTTACACCGAGCGTTGCAATCTTTGAAAGCAGAACAGAAGTTGTTTACAAGGATCCAACAGTACTTGATATCCAGCCGCTTTGGAGCTGGGCTGCAGACTGAACGTGTTCTGAAAGCTGGGCTGAAGTTCCCTCTGGGTTGATGGCAGCAGCAGTCATGAGCTGCTGTTTCCTATGAGCCTGGAATTTCACCCCAGTCATTACATTCTTCATCGGTTATAGTGGAGCAGCCAGAAGAAGAAAGTTGATCAGAGAGCCACCAAGCAGACTCACCATTAAAGAATCCAATCTTCAAGCAACTGTAATGTCTTGGAGAAGGGGGTTTACAGCGCAGTTAAAATGAGTCTCTCTCTAAAAGCGGGGAAAACTGGTCGCTTCAGTAGCAGAGCTGATGACAGGATACTGAATATCACTCACAGAAAGAAGTAAATCTGAGGTTCAGTCCTTGGTGAAGACACCATCGTATTCACCTTTGACTAGAAAGGAAGGCAAGCATAGCACGTGAACGTGTAAGTGCATGTATCGCGTGCAAGACATTCCAGGAGCTGAACAACAACTCTGCATAAATCAAGACTTTGCTAAGAAAAAAAATAGCAAAGGTTTTTAGCACTCAAAACAATTGGCTAGATGAACTTGATATCACATCCAACTTTGTACATTCTTGAAAAGCAGAAAGGCCTCAACATTGAAGACAAAACATTTTTAGCACCAACTGCTGGCTTGCAAGTGAATACTTATTCAGGAGTACAGAAAGACATGTCGTCTTTCACTAAGGGGCATCCCATTTTAAGGTAATATCAAAAATAACAATATAGCCACAACAGAAACTGCTCCAATGATCCCTGATGCCTTATGGCACCCACATGGGTTCCACTGCTGAGGGAAGGTAGTAACTAAATTGGTGTCTGTCCTCCTTCTCCCCACCATGTGCCCTGGAAAACTGGAAGTTTCTGACGTTCATATGTCAGTAGTTGTCATAAAGCAAGCTAGTTTCTTCCTGTTTCCCTTAAAACCCTCTGCAGTCATAGAATCCTAGAATGGTTTGGGTTGGAAGGGACCTCAAAGATCATCTAGTTCCAACCCCCCTGCCATGGGCAGGGAAACCCTCCACTACACCAGGTTGCCCAAAGCCTCATCCAACCTGGCCTTGAACACTTCCAGGGATGGGGCATCTACAACTTCTCTGGGCAACCTGTTCCACTGCCTCACCACCAGTCATTTATACTGGCCGTACTAACCACTATCAAGAGCAAGGAAAATGCTGAGGAATCGCCGTCTTTCCTTACCTCTAACCCAAGCAAAAAGTTGTTCAATACGGCAGCAAATGTCTACATAATTAATACAAAACAGAGATTTGTGAGCATTTCCCAGAAGGGAAGTCAAAGGACTGCAGCCAGTCCAGCCAGGTGTGCTACTGCAGCACGAAGCACCCAGCCTAGGGTTGTTTTTCCATCTTTGCTATCAAAAAGAGTTTATGTACTTGTACCACCACTACAGGGTGTTTTAGGAATGTAGACAGTAACTTCTGAATATAAACTAGATCTATCAAAGGAAGAGGTAAGCAGTTGGTTCTCAATACCCATCACTTCATGGAACTCCATCATCTATTTTTATTAATAGTTATGGCACACGGGTATGCAGCTAAGAAATTGAAGAACAGGAAGGATATTACCAGAATCATTTATGGCTAAAGGCGAGGAGCAGAACTGCATCGCAACCCTACATTTTCATGATTTAAAGGTGTGTTAAAATGTACCAACAGAGATTTTCAGGAAATCTATTATTTGGCTTACACAGTAAGCTATGCCTTGTGCACTGTGTTCTAGACAAAGTTGTATTTAAAAAAGGCACACAAGGTTAAGAAACTTTACATGACGCTTATGAGTAATCTGTGCTTTCATAAATACAGTAGTATACATCCTATATACAGATGCTGGCCGTGAGCCTCCAGGAAGGCTGTTGTTAGCCAGCCATCCACAGAAAGAAAGGAATAAAGATAGTGGGGAGTGTGGTGGAGGGTGCCAAACCTAGGCAGACTATTGATGCTAATCCCACAAGCACTGAAGCAAGAACGCTCCTCTGGTCCCGAATAATCATCTTCACAGTCTCACAGAACTGGAGAGAAGAAAAAAAAAAAAAAAAAAAAGAAAAATATCAGAGTTAAAGAAAGCTTTAACCGGACAGCTGGAGATGCCTACCTACATCACAGCCTACCAGCCAACAACCCCAGCTCTCACCCGGGTTCTCTGGAGCGCAGCACCGGGTCAACAGCGAGCCTGGCACCGGCTCACGACCCGCGGTTTAGCCTCAGTACTGCCTGCAGCTCCGGCAGGAACGAGCAGCCCCAGAGCGCGTCTAAGAGCACGTTAGTTGTCTTCTGAAGCCAGCTGCGCTCTCCTCGCCGCTTGAAGCCAGCAGCAGCCGGACTACCAGCCTCTCCCAGCCGCTCCGCACCCGCAGCGGGGAGAACGGCCGTCAGCTCCGGCCGGGAGCGGCGGGCGGTACCGGGCGGCGGCTGACCCAGTGTCGGGGAGCGGAGCGCCCCGCGGGGCAGCCGCCGCCGCCAGGAAGGGCAGCACCGCCGCCTCTCCCGGCCGCCGCGCTCCGTCGCGGCGGAGCGGCTCCTCGCGGGGCTCCCCAGCGCCGACGGCCGCGCCGTTACCTTGTCGGTCTGGAAGCTGACCGGGGCCCGTATCGGCAGTAGGTGACGAAGTGCTTCGCAGTTGTTCCAGAGCAGGCTGTAGGCCGTGGCGCCCAACCGCTTCTCCGCCCGGCGGGCCGCCTCCTCGCTGCCCAGCACCTGGTCCTCGAAGAGCCGGTCCATGTGGTTGACCAGGATGCTGCCGCCGTAGGCGAAGTCCTCCACCGGTGTTCCACCCGGATGCTGGCCGTTTTGGTGATGACGCCCAGGATGAGCCGCTTGTTGGTCACCACCTGCTCGATCTGCCGGCGGTCGTCGGTGATGGCGGGCAGGATGTCGGGCATCAGGTGGGCGACGCGGTTCTCGCCCAGGTAGATGCCGAAGTGGATGAAGAGGGTGCGGGGCACCTACAGAAGGTCGCCTCGCTTGAAGCAGCTGGTGTCGTTAGTAGCTCGGGGCCGGCCGGCGGCGACGGCGGCGGCGGTTCCCCACCGGAGGCGGCGGGCAGGGCCCGGACGTGAACGAGGAGCAGCAGCTTCTCCAGCAGCAGCGAAGCCGCCTGCGGCACCGCGTTCTTCATGGTCGGCGGGGGAAGCCCTGGCTGCCGCCGAGCTGCCCCCGCCGCTCGGCCCCGCTTTTCTAAGGCTACCGGGCGGGGCGGGGCGGGCACCCGGGCCAGCCCACCGGGTGAGCGGCGTGCGGGGAGCGCCAGCCCCGAGGAGCGGCCGGGCTTTTCTGGGGGAGCGCGGCCGGGAGCACAAGCTCGTCCGGTGGCCCCCAGCCTGACGCGGTGCTGGCAGCCGGGCCCAGGCGCGGGTGCCAGCCGCCAGCTCTCCCCCGGCGCTGCCCAGGTAGAAGGACGAGGAAAAGCGCGTTCAAAGCCGTTCTTCCCACACCAGGAGTACAGCGGAGGGCTTCCCCGCCGATGGGACCCCCGAGGGGCTCTGGGCGCCCGCCCCGGCAGGCGAGGGGGCAAGCGGCGCCCGGCTCGGAGGCGGGGGGGGTGCCGCGATCTCGCTCGGCGGCGGGGATGAGGGGGAGCGGAGCGGTGGCTGCCTGAGCGCGCCCTTTCTTCCTCGGAAGAAAACAGGTCCTCGAGGGAGGGAGGGAAGTCACTTTTATAAATGAAGGCGCCCCGAAAGGTCCGCCAGCTGAGAAGGAGTGGGGAAAAAGCAGAGAGGCATTCCCGTGCGTTTTGTTTCATGCTGATCCATATGTAAATGCAGAAATCCTGGCAACGGGGCCCACCAAAAGAGAAGCCCTGTCAGGTCACCAAAGCCGCCCCGTCTGAGGCTAATAAGTTTCAGTAGCCCAGCAAATTCCCGCCCCCTCGGGGCTGGCGGGATGATGAAGGGACAGACATTCATCTTACTGGAAGATGACAGGGCACGGAGAGTGGCAGGAGAGGGGCTACCCCCTGCCCGCCCGCCCCCCTCGCCCGCCGCCGCCGTGGCTGCAACCTCTGCCCGCATCCCCGCCGCCTCGCCCGACCCGCTGCCGTGGCGGGTTGTCAGTGCCGCAGACGCTCCTGCTCCGGCTGCGGTGCCGTGGGGGGGAGTGGGCAGCTTTTGCCTCTGTGAGAAACTGGGAGCGGGTGCGGAGGGAAGCAGTGCTGGAGAAGAAGGGTCATCCCCCAAACCCGGGCTCTAAGGCTGCCAACTTGCCTGATCTACTGCCCTGCCGCAGGTGGCGGGCACTCAGGCCAACAGCGCGGCGTATGCGATGCCAGGTACAAAAAAGAAGCAAGAAGAGGAGTGCTAGTGTGCCACAGCTTGGTGCCTCTCCCCAGGCCAAACCACGTTGAAACAGCAAGTTATTTTTCCCTCCTCAGTCACTTTAAACTCAAGAGCCTGTGGATCAAGAATGAGATTCCCTAGACCTTCCTTGAGCTGTAGAACCCCTTTGGTTGTACCAGCAAGAAAGAGAAAAGGTTCACCATCCCTTTTCTTTCCATCAGGGAACAGCTCTGGTATGAATAGAAAGGCAAAGGAGATGGAACGACCCAGCAGGTGAAAGCCTTCGTACCACATGGATACCGAACTGAGGTTCAGGGAGGCGCTTCGTGCACAGGAAAGATGAGACTTATCAAAGCACGTTTTCCACTCCTCAGTGAAGAAAATATTTCAGGGGAGCAGGGTTACTTCACTGCTTGCCAACAAGAAACGATGGCTGGTGTGGCATTCCCTTTTCCTCCTGCTCAGAGCAGAGAGCAACTTCCTGGGAACTGAAGCGATTATCCTCGCCTTGCTTCCTCTGCAAAGAGAGAGGCCCACAGTAACATTTGGTTGCTGATTACAGGCCCGAGACTCCAGAACTTCTTACCAGAGTGATCAGGCTTTTGGGATTTTCTCTGGAGAGTCTCAGCCAAATTTTTACGCAACAGAGGCTTAGCCCTTTCAAGCCCCCTACTTCAATCGCTGTCACTTAAAAAGAGAAAATACCTTATAGATGTGGCTTATGATGCGGTTTAGCAACCCTGTGGATTAGCCAACAGCCACACGTATTATCAAAGAGCATCTTTTCAGATCTGGATGTTTAAATATATTTGGAAGGTTTTGAAGCTTTTGCTACTAGTAAATAAAACGGGAGGCGGAGAGGGACTTTCCTCATTTTTAACTAGTGCCATTGTTTTTAAGGGACAGGGGAAAAAGAAAGATTAAACCCCCTCATCATGATAAAGGGTCTCAACCTGTTTGGTGATGGTCACAGCGGTGGTCCTGAGCGTGGAGCACCATGCTGCAGCCAGGTGGTTATCCAAGACTCCACATAAATTCCTGGCACAGAAAGGTTCCTGTCTCCCTCCTCGAGGATACGCACTGGTCCTGTCCTGTGCCTGCCATCTCAAGCCCCCCTTCTTCTTCCCCAGAGCTGTCAAGGGACTGTCTGGATGGTCTTTGTTGAAATCGGTGTTCAGAGATGCTTCAGTACTATGGTTCAGATTTCTCTCCCTGCTCAAAGGAAGGTGGAGGAATTCAGCTGAAATCCCTGGCAGACACAGACGTTTCCCAACGGGATCTCCTACTTGGAGGCATCCTTTGTTTGCTTTCTTAATGCCAGTTAGCTTTAATCCCAAAATCACCAGGGTCCATTTCAGGTAAATCCGGAAAGGAAACCAGGATGAAACCGAAGAAGAGGAATCGCCATGAGGAGATCTCATTGCATGGGAGGTGCAGTAAGAAATGAGATGAGAGGTGTGACACTTCTGCAGTGTAATTTCCTCATACCTGAGGCACTAATGAGCCTCCTCTCCCTCCCCCCAGCCACGGAAACCCCAACGGAACAAGCACAAAAGGCATCACACAGCAGACAACTCTGTGAGACGGCTTCACTCCTCCAGCCAACACACTTACCCAGATGCAGCAAGTGAAACCCACCAGGTAACGCTTCGCCACTGCCCCGCAGCTGTTGTGAGCATTCCCGTGTGCAAAGTGTTTAACACAACACATCAAAGTCATTTCTGAATGAAACCATTCAGGTTCTTGAAAGGCAACCTGCGAGCCAACACCTTCTGCTTTCAGACCCTTAAGGGCTGCACTCCTATTGCTCTCAAACTGCCACGATGCAAACCAGAATTTAAAAGGTATGCTTACAATTGTTTTTCCTCTGCTCTGAAGGGGAAACCCCCCCTGTATTTCAGTGGAAAAATAGCTACATTGGAGATGGATAAACTGAAAATATAGTTTGTGCCTCAAACACTTTGGAACATACTTTATCTTAGGTCAGTTTCCTATAATAACTTTTCTACCTTTAATGACACAAAAATGCAGCAGGAAAATCACTTTGAAATATTAAACAGCAAACATTGGCAAAGTATTTATTTGGACTGTTAGCTGCTATAGAATAAATTACTGATAAAACCCATGATTTATTTTTCGAGAGTTAGGTGAGATGGAGAGAGAAAGCTGCGAGAGGTAAGAGGAAGGCAGCCTTGTTTTTGTGGTGCAGATGGGCACAGCACAAGAACTTCCCAGGTAAGAGGTGTGAGCCAGTTTCCATTACACTGAAACTCCTATATTAGATGGAACCTTATTTTTATATGCTAGGCATTACTAATTCCATCCTGCCCTCACAGCTAACACAGCAGGGAAAAGCAGGAAAGAAAGGCAATTGGAAGGGTGAGTTCTTGCCTATATGAGGAACAGCCCTGGTTAACAAGCAAGCAAATGCATTTTTTAACTGACTGAAGTTAGGCCAATGCTGACTGCATACGTTCCCACCTTCAAGTACAATTTACGTTTTCCCAAACCTTTCTCAATTACTCAACCTCTACTGGAGAAGAAAAAAACAAATGCAGCTTTAACAAGCTTTTTCAGGTCAGCTGGGATTGCTGGAACAAGTACAGGTTCATGAATTCAAAACATGTTAAGGAGGTCAAGGAGAATAAAATCTTTGGATAGGGATTTTTGGAGGCGGTAATTTGCAAGAAAGGTATCTAAAAAGTGATGCCACTTGGTTTAAGCTGGTGCACTGAAAGAAGTAACGGACAGAAAACATGTTATGAAGGATAGTTTCACAGCATCCAAAAGGGAAATTCCAGAGATAAAAAAATAACGCCTTTGTATTCCCATATCTAATCCATTTGAACACTGTACCATTCTTTTCAGCAAATTACAGCTTCCATTGTAGAGCTGTAAATGACCAGCTCTCTAGAAAAAGGTATCACTTTTTCAAGTTTTTGTATTTAACAAAGACTAGGGACAGAAGAGACAAAATCTGAAGGAAAAAGGGAACCAGCAAGACAATGCACAAAATGGCAGGCAAGTGAAACGACTTCAGAACAAAGAACCTTCAAACTAAGTTATCACTCTCTTCCAGTAGAAGAAACAATATAAATGACTAAAACAAATTTATAGTTTATAAATGTTCACTTTTATTCAAAAGTTATTGAATATACATTTACAGAGTCACTTAAGCAGCATATTGAGTGAACTGCAAATATTTACGGTAGCTTTTTTATCCTTGTAGGTTTGCTACGAAGGTCTATCACTCTTTTTTATTTCCTCTCAATACCTTTGCCTGTTCTGCTAAACTATAGGCTTCCAAATTATTAACAAGAGTTTTCTAATGAACCATGACTGTAAACATAATAAACCAGCATGTTTTTTCCCTTTGAACTTATTAAGTTGTATATTTTTCTGCAATGAAGTAATGACTCATTTTTTACAACTAGACTGAATTATGCTGTATACATGGATAGTACTTAGGATCTGCTAAGAGAATAACACGTTTAGATGGATAAAGCATTCACTTATGATACCTTAAATTCAAATGAACAAAACCACAGAAAAGGTGGGGAACAATTCATTGTGCTGTCCTCATTAGCAAGCAAGAGACTAGGAAATCACTGATAGGGGTAGCACAGACAGATTTAGAAACAGCTAACAGCTCATTTTGATGACTATTAAAATGCTTATTTTCATCATTTTGTCTGATATTAGTAATATCTCATTTTGTCAGAACTAAACAGTTAATACTGTCTCCCCAAAATAAAGGAAAAGATTCATTTCTGAATCTAAAATGCCTGAACAGGCGGAGTAATATTTACATGGCTTCTGCAGAGGAAATACAGTTATTGGGCCAGAATTTCCACCTTGATACTGTCCTAGGAAGTATGATACGGATTTTTAAGTCTCTGCTTAATCAGGGGAAGAAGTTTAAGAGTATCCTAATTTGAATGTGCTAGTCATATTGTGCAGGGAGACGGGGAGGTGATGACTGGGAGTCAGAAGATCGGAGCACACTGCATTCAACGTGGTATTTCTTCACAGCAGGAGACAGACCTTTCTGTGGAAAGTTTGTGGACCTTTCTGTGGGAAGGGCAATGTAAATGACAGTCAAATTAACTTAATCCAGGTGGGACTCTGCTGCACAAAACATGGACTTAACAGCCCTGAAACAAAATGAGGTATCCCTCCAGCCCCCAGCCCCCCTTCCTCCCTGCCAGGATTGCACCGTCACAAGAGCAAGCGAGCAGGCAGACTAGCTCACAGCACTCTCCTCTCCTCATCTTCAAATTTATTCCCATGCCAAGTTCTGCGATTTACTACTAGTCAGTGCTTTCAACGAATGGATTAATTAGTAAGAGATGTTGGAAATTGTACTAATAAAGTCTGTCATTAATTAGACAATGTGCTGGAAGTTTGGTGGATCACCACCAAAGGTCAGCATTTACTACCTGTCACTCTATAACAGTAAAAATTATTACTCTTCTTTATTGCCCAGTGGGGAAAGCAGTTCCGCAGCACCAGAGAGTGCTGACTTCATGACGATGCACAGCAGGTTACCCAGCCTCACTCTATGCAGGGGACAAACACAGCTGACAGGAGCTCAACTGTATCGGTCCATTTAATCTTCAAATAAAGATTGAGAGAAGGAAAAGGGAGATGGAACTGAACAGGAGGTAACTTCCATCTTGGAACAAAGATTATCTGGTCGCAAAATTAAATGTTATGTTGCGATTTGATTAATTCTATTTTACAGGAAATAAATTAATTCTTCATCCAATGTATTATCTGGACAGGAAACGCTACAGTCACAGGCAAAGCTTTTAGTTCGGCATTACTCAAAACATTTGCTCATCTGTGCCATGTAGCTAAGCCTCTGGGAGATAACTGTCACTAATTTGTACTCTTTGACTTCAAAAAACCAAAATCTAACTCAAGAAGCCAGTTCTTGTTATAACATGTTTTTATACCACTCAGTATTAAAAGCATTTGTATTAAACACCTGTTACTCTATCAGTGATTTTAAATCAGGAACATTTTTTATCTGGAAATCCAACAGCATCTGTCCAAGTGCTTTGCCCTGTAAGGAAAAAAACCCAAATCAACATTCAATTTAGCATCTAAATATACCACCTTTATAAATTGTTTTTAAAATGGTTTAATAGAGTATTTTTCCTATGATCAGTGTAAGAATTCAGCATGTTTTAGAAGTTTTATGAGCATTTATCTCTACGTATACTTACATATAAATTTTAGGTGAGTTTTATCAAGCCTTGGATTGTAGGTTATCCAAAGTTATATCTACCTTTTCTATTTAATTATATTGATTCACAAGTGAGAAAGCCAAGTAAGTAAGGAAAACTATACAGTTGAGTTTTTGAGCATCTAAAACCTGAACAGTTTGAATGGTTTCTTCAATTTATTTGGTACCTAGTGCTAAATCAATTTATTTTGGTTTCCATTCTGCTATCTGATTCATCTTATTTTGTGAAAAGTCATCTTGACTATGCTGAGATTATTTGTACATGTAAGCATTTCTCAGCCTATGGTTGCAGAACTGCGCTTTGCTGTAGCCACAGGGTTGCCGCATTAAGAGATTTCATCTTCAGGTTTAGATGTTTCAAATATTTAATACTCAAACTGTACACTTGCAAAAAAATGTTAGTTTCAGATTCACATAATGTCATCAACATAGAAGATCTATCCATCTATTCTGTTCTTTCTAATTATCTAACTGATTAACTAATTATCAGTATTTTAACTACAGGAGTCATAGGCTAAGCTAGAGGAGTTGCTGTACAGTTATTGGCTCCTGTACGCACCAAAAAACACTCAGAGTTGTCTAGTAAATTTGCATTCTCCAAAACGTGACAGCCTTTTTGAAAAGCTAATTTTGCTGGTGCATCTAAAACACAGGTAGCACATCATAAAGAGCATAACTGATTTTAAGACTCTTTAACAGTGTCTTGTACACATCTTTTTCACCAAATATTCTAAATCAACTTTCTACTTCCCTATTGTTGCCGAATCTTAAAACAATTAAGTAGATGTGTACATTAACAGGAAATCAAAAGAGACTAAAAAGTCAAAACCAAAAGCTTACAGTTCCAGCCCAGAAGCTGGTTATAAAGAGACTGTGTAATACAGAGTTATAAAAGGTAACGACATTAACATCGATGCTTTGATACGTGCCTGTGGGTCACTTCTTAGCGATGCTATGCCACCACCACCAAGCGAATTCTTCAGAACAAAATTTAATCCATAGATTCGCGGCAACTCGTATCTGTAAATAAAAGCAACACATTGTTTCTCAGGAGATCTTGTAAGAAACACTCGTACAAACATCAAGCATAAAAGTTAACTGAAGATTAACCCACGGCCTTCCCTGTCTTCTTGTTCCCTCCCCTTACTCCATATCAACAATCCTTAATCGTTTTAAAGTAGGACCATAAAGTAATCGTTCTCCTGTATTCAACTTCAACATTCATTCCTTCTAATGAGGTTGTTTTCTACGTTTTTATTTCCCTAAGAGTTAAAGCCCATATAGAAAGAGGTTCAAGATCCGATATGAACTCAAAGAACAGTGAGCAGAGGGAAGTAGTTTTAATATTTCCTAGTTCTGATACTGAAAAATACGATTGTTTAATTCCTGGAAACCCCTTTTGCTAACAAAGGCCGCCAGCTAATTGGGAAGGCATCTTCTTTATTACTATGAAATAACTGTGAGTCATTAGATCAAACTCCTATGACCAACTACAGATAACTTTATAACAAATGAAAAGTGGAGTTACATTTCAATGCTTTCTTGGAACCATGTACTTTGTTCAGATAAAATTTTATTTTAGTGTGACAGACCTATTTTTCTGTTCCATTGCCACTGTAAGCATTTTTCCATCCTTGCTTTTGACTGGTGCAGTTCCAATTTGGAAGCTTTTGTAGAAGTTTGGCAAATGGCTCTGTAGTTTCCTAACAAAGTTGTTTCAAATTCCATAAATAGGTCTATAGCATATTTCCATTTGCCTCTCCTTGCAGAGTTTTTCAGTGTTTTCTCATTTTCTTTGTGGTGTTCTTGTTTTTGTTTTTGCTTTCCTCCAATACTTTCTTTGTCTAAGGACTCGATAGCTTTCCTTCTTTCCACAGGAAAGGATTTAATCAGAACATCAGCAAGACATGAGGAATAACGGAGAAGGATGATATCCAACTGTCTGCATATGTTTGACTGCGGCAATTTAAATCACGCTTCCTCCAACACCACCTATTTTTTCTTAGTCATCTACCTGATCTTCATCTATTTGGGACAGATTCTTCAAATCTGACGGCTAAAATAGCGTGAGTTTCTTGCGCTGCTGATTTTGTCACTCTGAAGTTTATCTTTTTCAGCTCCTTTTTAGCATTGTGAAAATTACGGCTGTTGCTGAAGTTCACAGCTCTGTATGCCCTTGTATCTTGGGCATATGACCCAAACCTTTCACGGGAGGAGATGTGGTCAGCCTATGATTCCGCCGAACAGCCAGGAAAACACTTTAGTTCTTGTTATGCTCTTGCAAGCAGTAGCCATGGAGTGTCTGCGGCTGTCTCCCAGGAGAGGAGTTTTTACTGTTCCTTCTAGTCTTTCATTACCACACTCTACTTCAGTATTAATATTATTAGTTGTTATTAAGAAGAAAACTGGTGACAGCATTCTGTTGACCTTCCTTGAAAACTAGTTGCCAGGTAACATTATTGCACTTAAAGGCAAATCCATTGGGAAGGCAGGAAAGTTCAAGTAAGCCACCAGTGCTCTATTAGACAACAAGAATATGAAGAATAAAGCAATTTCTACAATAAGTCATCTACATAATTTACTAAATTTAATAGCACAATCAACTACATAGCACGATCATAGGACCTCACAAAATTTTCAACTAAAAGACTCCATACAAATTACCAATAACCATAGCATGAGAGCGAGAGGTTTACCAAAACACTACACTGTAAATTTTACTCTAAGAAACTGGCAAAAAGTTCCAGGCAGCAAGTGATTTCACAATTGGCAAATCTCTCCACAAGAAGAAGACTAATGGAATATGTATTCCAGAAGCTAATACCTCAGCTCTCAAAAGAAGTTTCATAAAAAATCAATCATTTAAACAAATCAGGAGAGAAATCGAAGAGCATACAAAAGGAAAGCAAATGACAAAAAGAGTGGAAGAATTTCATTTCACTTTCCACAGTAATTCTGGCAGAAAGACTACATAATACAAGCAACAGATCTTAATTTGGAGCATTACAGAATGGCACATTCACTTAAAGTACTTTGAGGAAACATTTACAGTGAGATACTGTAGCTAAAACTAGGATTGCAAAATAATATACAAAGGTCAGCATTTTCAATATTTTAAGGCCTGTTTGAAGCATCTGAGCATCCAAAATATTTCTGCACAAAAATACACTCCCTCCACACAATAAAAAAAACCACAACAAAACTCACTATAACCATCATAATAGTCTTAAAGCAGCAACAATACATCAACCAAAACATTGGCATGCATTTACCCAGTAAAATTAAATAATTTAAGTTTAATTAACAGAGATCTAAAGGAAGAAAATATTATCTAATTGTACAATTCCATCAAAAGTTTTAAGAGGTGCTTTTAAAAAGCACAGAAAACAAATAAACCCTTCAAAGAATACTAAGTCTGTGACTGAAACCAATAAAACAAGAAAAATTCACTGGTCTAGCCGAACTCCTATGCTTATGCACAATGGGGTGCCTGCTTAACTACTTCCTTTAAAGTGCTGTCCGTACATATTCAAAGAAGTCATGTTTCCTTGTGAATTTCCTGTTAAAATGCATGGAAATAATAATGACACAAAATAATAATAATGGTACAAAAATTGTTTAATGCATTTGAATCAAGATAGGGTTCCTCTCCTCAGAGGAAAGCAGGAACTGAGTCCAAAGGCTAGAAGAGGTGTTTGCATGTGAGATATAGTGTAGAGAAGTATTTTTTCCCTCTATAATAAATACACATAAAAAAAAGCAATCTAGAAGCACCAGTACCCACATTTCTTGTTCTTCAGCTCTTAGTAAAAATATCCCATAAGAAGAAATGAACTGTCATATTTTTATTTCTGAACATTGGAATGCTCTCAAAACATGCAGAAAACAATCATATTTCAGAAGATGAAACCACCAAGTTCTCACAGGATAATTCTACTGTCCTTCTTAAATGACTGACCCACTAAATAAGAGGTTTCTTATTCCATATCTTGAGATTATCAGATCTCAATTTATAAAGTCTTGTATACAAAACACCACACAGATAACCTAGTATTAACACCATAGTGGGCAAAATGGCTAAAGAAAAAAAATAAATCTTCCGCATGCAGTATGGTCTAGCTACTCATCTTACCAAAATAGCGTCGATGCTATTTTTAATGGTGGTACCAGTCAGAATTCACGAAAATGACATCCTTTTCTGAATTTTGAGCAAACTCCTGTCTGAATACTGCTATCTCTTCCTTACCCTCACTGAGATTGGTCTGACCTATGTTGAGTGTGTGCATCACTCCTATGCCCAAGAAAAACTGCAATTAACTGTTAAGAACGCACTCTACACGGAGGGGAAGCAATTGCATAGGTTTGGGGTAGAGGGGGGTGGGGCTGGTTGAAAGACCACCTTTTGTTACTATGTCAACTGAAAATCTGGAAGTTTATGAGCTTTCAGTGTTCTCTATCAAAAATAATCCCACTTTTTTCTCTGTTTAGTACACCTATTTAATAGCTTTAATGAAAAAGAATGAAAGGCAACTGGCTGAGTCTCTTCTGTAGTGAGGCAGAGCCATGATTGGTATGTTTTTAATAGCAGAACCAATACGTAGTTTTTAACCACTCACATTTTAAATAAAAGAAACGAAGGAAAATGAAAGAGTAAGATAGCTCTTTTTATGACAGTTAAAACTAAAAATAAACAAGTAATTTAAAAAGAAACTATACAATCTGAAGCACATGAGCATAATCCTTATAATCCTAAATATTTCCACAAAAGGATTTATTCTTTTTCCCCAGTAGTTTTTCAGTTCACTCACAGAGCTCCATTATCACATCATTAAAGGAAGCCAAACCAGGAAAAGACAATCTAATTAATCAAAATAAATTGGCTTCATCCAGACACAGCAAATTTCAACTTTTATTTATGAACATAAACAGCATTAAGGAACCACAACGAATCAATTTCTAGAAGTATCATTAAAAGGCATGACATTTTTTATTTCTTCCTTTCTCTGCTCTGTTTCAGAGGAAATTCAATTACATTTCCTGATATCAGAATTTTAGATACACAGATTTGTTAGCACTTATGAAACAGTGGGTGAGCTCTGCACTGAGCCGCTTACGAAGACAAAGAACAGCACTTACAACTCCAAGCACCTTTCTGACTCAAGCTCTTTGAACAAGCAAAAAGACAACAGTTTATCCATGTTGGGAAACTAGCTGTGGCTTTTTTCCTTCACATTCTGGCTTGGTGCATGTGGTGGAAAAGTGGGTGACAGCAGGGTACTCAAAGTAATACTTTCTCTAAAGTGAGTGAGTGTCACGAAAATTAAAATGTTTTGCTGAAATAGTGACAGGATGAGGCGTGTTTCTGATGGAAGATCAGGGAAGTCTGGGCTCCAGTCTATACTAGCTGTGTGCATGTCTTTCAGGTAGCATTTTAGGGATTTCGGACTCCCAATTCTGAAGCTCTGAGGCTTGAGAAGCTTCAGTTACTAAGGCTCCTGCAGTCCAAATGGTTCAAAAATCCTAAAAAGATACATTTCTCAAATGACATTAAAAGTAATTTCTGGTTTATAGAGACATTCTGTACTGAACGAAACAAAGAGCGAGCCTCAACACTAATATGCTAATTCTGAGAATTTACATGCCTTCACTAAACGGATAATCATTACCTTTGTCCAGCTTCAGGAGAGTGCCAAGTTCATGTTCTTTTTCCATGACTATTGCTTAAGTTGTTATTTAAAAAGGCAAAGAAAGATACATAAAAAATATCAAAGACAATACATACAGGTTTGCAATATTTATGTTAACATACTTTAAGACAAGTTCTGAATACAATCATGTATCTACTGCACAACTGTGGACTGAGCAGCAAATTACTCACCTTGTTACTAATTCTTCTTCAGGTTTTTCTCGCTCTAAAAGGTGTTGGAAGTAACTCTCCAAGGCTTGAGCAGTTAAAGTTTTCTTTAGGTACGGATAGTAGAGGGGATGCCGTGCTATCACACCTGTCAGGTATAACTGTTGTTAGCTGGAATACAAGCTATTAAAAACAGTTTTTATTTATCCTTTCAAAACTGATTTGAGATCCTCCTCTTAACTCAATCTGTACAAACGGATCCTCTTTAATGAGCTCCTGAATAAAAAACCAACAGTATGACAGCTTTCCCTCTGTCAGTAGAGAGGTAGTGTGGAGCATGACATGAAAGAATGCTCACAGACTAAGTGATTATTGGACTTTTTCTGGCTGCGAACAGTCCCTGCCACTGAAAGACACCTAAAGAACAACAACATCACAACCCACAGGCAGTTCTCTTCCCCTAAATGGTTTACAAGACTTAGACAAGTAATCACAATTAACCATAACAAAGCATGATTAGTGTCTGAAGGTTTGGTCCTTGCCCCACTTCTTGCATGAGATCCTGACTGTGAGAAATCACAATTACATTTTTATTGCTGTAAATATGCTTTCATAAGCTTCAGGTAACTTTATGCTGAAGCTGAAGTTCCACAGCAGGATCAGGAAAGCAGACTGGTGTCACAGGGATCTTGTTATCTGTGGACTTCAAAGCTAAATGAATCTTAGAGGTCAAGTTTGTTGTTGTTACTGTTGTTCCGTAATAAAGCAGTAGTATCTTTACAGATAAGGAAGTCTATTAGCTATGCATCATTCATGCTTCGGCAATGCTACATTGCAACAGTGGCCAACCATGAGGAAAGGAAAAAAAAAAGAAAAAAGAGGAAAAAATAGTAATAATAATAGTAACGATAGTAATAGTAATAATAATAATAATAGTAGAAAAATCAACATTACTTCATTCTTTAACCCAAAAAACAGTTTCAGAAACAAGGATAAAAAAAAATATTCCTAAATATAAATGAACAAAATTCATCAGTTTTAGCATGACAGCTAATAGCAAATCAAATCCCAAACGCACCTTTAATTCATACTGAGCTTTGAACACCACACGCTCTCATCTTCCAACAAGAGAGCCAATTGTTGCATGCAGAAGTAAGGAATAGAAGGAATTATTAAACAATGCAAGCAGCAGCACAATCAATGTGAAGAGACTGCACTCTGAAATACACCATTTGGATTAACGATACAATAAAAACATGCTCTTACAAGCAAGAACAGCTTCAGAATTGCCTAACACTGTCCATGTTTTAGCCATATACATGTTATAAAATTCATGTATGGAAATATTATACATGATCAGACAACCAAGAGATTATATTACGTAACACATACACACGAAGGAGTAGCAACTAATGTGTAAAGGAAATCTTAAAAAGGCATTTCTTAACTTTGGGGAGCTTGACTTTGAAACCCTAAACAAAGCTCTTTCTTTGCAGTATGACATGCAAGTATTTTTTTCTTAGCACCTCAGATTTCAACAGCTGCTAAACAGAAAACTACAGATACTTCGTTAGTAAAATCCTTGTTTTAATACATGTTATTTTTTGCTTCAGCACAGAGACAATTAAAAAAAGAATAAAATCAAATTATGTGAGAGATTTCAAAAAAATTCAGAAGAACACTTGAAACGTAACTCGTGAAAAATCTTACGCCACTTCAGAAAGCAAGAAAAAGAAAAAATACCTATGTTTGCAGAGTTGCCTTTGTCTCCACTTCTTGTGTAGGCAAGATCTTCTAAGCGATAAGTGTGTGGACCACTTGGCAGATCTATACAATATGAAAATAAATACATTTTAATGACAGCAGAAAATAATACTACATTTTGAAGAAGCAACTGTGATTTTAAGTGTATATTTTCTGCCTTGTTTGTAGTACTCCTGAAAACATTTCCAAAGCTTTCTTCTCACAGGAGCACCTAGAGAATAAGAGGTGAGGCTGGGGGCCAAAAATCACGAAATTGATCTCTCCTTCTCCGCCTCCCAAATCCCTTTTACTTTTTTACAGCTGAATGCTGTGCCAGGCATCCCCTCTTCCACCACCCTTGAATATGAAAATTCATCTTGGTCTTAGCAATGTGGTATCTCTGAAGGAGGCATAGCAGCTACTTTGTCATTTATTGACTAGCTGACAACTTTTGTCCCCTTAACACACAGATCTCTCTGCTTCCAGTGCAGGCGGAAAATACATGTAGTTGCTGCTGTTCTGATAATTCTGTAATGTCTGTTTATTCTGGTAATGTCTGCAGAAAACAGTCACAATTTAAAATGCCTTTTCAAAACAACACGTGTCTCTCACTTTCACAGGTGCTGTTATCACAGTTAACTATTCAGCTGCATAGAAGAAACCCAAGATTTCTTTTTCAAATTACTGATTTTGTAAATATCTTAGTGTTATATAATAAAGGTCATAATGGTAATAAATAATAATAATAATAACAACAATAACAATAATGAATAAAAATGGTCATAAATGCATGCTCTATAGGAAGCCAATCTTAATTTTCTAACTTGTCGATGTCTGAGTATTGGACTTGCAAGCCTTTAGGAACATAAAAGATTGTTGTGCTTCATTGAACAAAGTTCATATTAAGTATTATTTTATATCAAAAAAAAGCAAACCCACTCTTGCCCAAATCTAGAAATTCAATCTTACGAGATCCATACAGTCTATATGTGAGGTTTGATGGTCAAGTTACACAGCACAGACCTCTTGCAATCGTTGATTACTAAGAGTAGTAGGCTCTCACCATCTAGTTTCTGTTCCCCAAAGCGAGGGATGAAGCGCTCACTTTGCCACCGCGTTTCAATTATTCCCTGATAGCAGCATAATACTGAAACTTGAAGCGTAGGTTATATCCCGGTTTTTAGGCAGTGAGCATCTAGAATTTCCAGCCAGTTTTGCTTCTGATCCAACTTACCTACGACCATATCAGCTGTCCTGGCATCCCTGGATTTTCAGTCCCACCATCTCCAACAGACTCATCTATGCTCTTGACTCACATGTAGACTTCTCACCCCGCAGCTGTCCTCTCCTGTGTCCCCCTTCTGTCATTTTCTCACCCTTTTGCACGCAAGTGGCAGCTCTCTTCCCCCTCTCTGCTCCTTGGACAGCAGCAGGGGGAACATTCAGAGCAGGGAAGCGACAGCCTTCCTGCTTTCTGTAACAACTTCTGGTGCAACAGCTGCTGGTGGCAGCCACAGGAAGCAACTGACAAATGTCTAAAATACCTTTTTTTATTTTTTATTTAAAAAAACCCCACCAAACAGTTCAGTCCTAGGCACATGCTTGTCACAGAAAATTTCAGTCTATTGTGTTAAAAACTGTCACATTTAACAGAACTGAGAGAGTCTTGTACATCAATTATGTTGGAGAAACTTCATGTTGCGAGACACAATGCAATTTGAAAATGCATCAGTCTATCTTTTCTGTATTGGTATTGCTTCTGCTGAGGATATCAAACTATTGTGCTGGTTTTGTGGTTTTGCTTTTATTTTGGGGAGTAAGAGACCCAGTACTAAAGATGTTATGCTCTAAATGCTGGCCAAAGGCAGGCTGTTTTAAGAAATGTAACTACACAGATTTAAATTCACCCTCAAGATACAAATGAATGTTTAAATTACACTTAAAACCAAAATTAACACTATGGTAGGTTCAAGTATGATTTAAATTAAGGTGCACCTACTATTAAGGCATGGGTAGATACGCGCTCCATGAACCACATAAGATGATCACGTAAACCCAGTCCTAGCCAAATCACCATTGCCTTCAACTCCTTCCTGCCCACAGAGAATTGCTGACTCCTCAGACATAAGCAAGGCTGAACTAAAGAGCTTTAGCAAAGCTGGGTAAGAAAGAAACTATGTTCAAGTCCTCCTGGCTGCAGTTTTCACTGTCTCTGTCAGAAAGGGAGGCTGCAATCTACAGCAGTAGCAGCTGGACAGATGCCAAAAGGTCATTTGGGTATGAGGTGGGAGATACTTTGAATGACAAAAATGCCTCACTACAACATGACACATAACTTCTATAGTGTATCTTATTTCAAGGTATTTATTTGGTTGAAATCCCACCTGGAGTACTGCGTTCAGCTCTGGGGACCTCAACATTAAAAGGACATGGAGCTGTTGGAGCGAGTCTAGAGAAGGGCCACGAAGATGATCCGAGGGCTGGAGCACCACTGCTATGAAGACAGGCTGAGAGAATTGGGGCTGTTCAGCCTGGAGAAGAGAAGGCTCCAGGGTGATCTTACTGCAGCCTTCCAGTACTTAAATGGGGCATACAGGAAAGCTGGAGAGGGACTTTTTACAACGGTGTGTAGTGATAGGACAAGGGGCAATGGCTTTAAACTGAAAGAGGGGAGATTTTGACTACATCTAAGGAAGAAATTCTTCACTCTGAGGGTGGTAAGGTGCTGCGACAGGTTGCCTAGAGAAGTTGTGGATGCTCCATCCTTGGAAGTGTTCAAGGCCAGGTTGGATGAGGCTTTGAGAAACCTGATCTGGGGGAAGTGTCCCTGCCCATGGCAGGGGGGCAGGTGATCTTTAAGGTCATAGAATCATAGCATCATAGAATGGTTAGGGCTGGAAGGGACCTTCAAAGGTCATCTAGTCCAACCCCCCGGCAAGGAACAGGGATATCTCCAACTAGATCAGGTTGCTCAGGGCCTCATCCAACCTGGCCTTGAATGTCTCCAGGGATGGAGCATCCACCACCTCTCTGGGCAACCTATTCCAGTGTTCTACAACTCTCATGGTAAAAAATTTTTTCCTAATATCCAACCTGAATCTACCTCCCTCTATTTTAAAACCATTACCCCTTGTCCTATCACAACAGGCCCTCCTGAACAGCCTCTCCCCATCTTTCCTGTAGGCCCCCTTGAGGTACTGGAAGACCGCTATAAGGTCACCCCGGAGCCTCCTCTTCTCCAGGCTGAACAGCCCCAACTCTTTCAGCCTGTCCTCATAGGAAAGGTGCTCAAGCCCTCTTATCATCTTCGTGGCCCTCCTCTGGACCCTCTCCAACTGGTCCATGTCCTCCTAATGTTGGGGGCTCCAGAACTGGACGCAGTACTCCAGGTGAGGTCTCACGAGGGCAGAGTAGAGGGGGAGAATCACCTCCCTCGACCTGCTGGCCACGCTCCTCTTGATGCAGCCCAGGACGCGGTTGGCCTTCTGGGCCGCAAGAGCACATTGCCGGCTCATATTGAGCTTCTCATCCACCAGTGCTCCCAAATCCTTCTCCTCAGGGCTGCTCTCGATCCATTAAGGTCCCTTCCAACCCAAACCATTCTATGATTCTATGAAACAGATCAGGCAACGCTTAAAAGAGTAGGTTTGCTGGCACATCTGGGTGGCAGTAAGAGGGAAAACAATAACAAACAACTATGGGCTCACCGCAGCACCTTATTCTACTGGCACAACAGCTGGATCAGAAAGAGAACATCTACCTACACCCCAAACAGCAACATATCAGCGTTAAACTGCTTTAACTAAGACCTGAAGTTTTATAACACATATCTGGTTGCTCTCAAAGACAAGCTGAAAGAGTGGTTATAGTTTAGTCTGGCGCAACAGTTCTTCATTGGTAGTAAGTCATGGTAGCATGAAATTTTAAATAGTGAAAGCATGCAATTAAGAGAGCTGACACAGGAGGTTTGTTTTGAGCTTGATGCTCACAGACTTTTCAATGTTCACTTCCATGAAAAATGCAAGCAGAAATGTGCCATGAAACTTGGCAGAAAATATTAAAGGGGTTTTTTATTTAATTGGGGAATATTATTATTGATTAAACATTTCCATTGAGAGAGGATCTGAAAAAAGTCCAGCTGAAGCTCATTGCTTATTTTGGACAAGACTACTACACTTCGTACACCACAGAAATCACATTATTTTTAAAAATTTCATTCAATACACATTCAAGAAAAAAACATAGTGCTTCATCAAAGGCTGAAGTATGACAATGTTTAAACTGTGTAAGCTGTAGAAGTCTTTTCTCCATCAGACATTTTACACAGACAGCCTTTGACAGTCTCCCTATAAACAAAACCAGTTCAAGACAGTGTTCTGGTGTTCCCATTTATTATTATCCTAATTGATTTATCTTTCATGATCTGTTTATCAGGAAATTGTTTTCATTTAATAAACATCTTAAACAAATCTACCAAAGAATTCCCTTCAAAGCTAGGGCAAATGGTAAATTCAAATTCCACCCTCCCAGAACCATATCTAGCAGCATTTCTGAAATCCATTTTCGCATATTTCTCTTATCTATTCAAAGACAACTAACAGTCCCTCACACTTGAGATAACCATGAAATTAAGAAAAATACTTCCCTCCTTACTAAATGCTGACAGAAAATGTTTTAGAGTTACTCCTTTTACAGTCTAACCCATTTGTCTATTTCTCATCAATGTTGCTCATGCATTAAACCACAGAAGTAGGTAAGTATTTAGTTGCATACAGAAAACATTTCTATTTATAACTAAGGGCAAAATTTTAGAAATCCTTCTCAGGGGAAACAACCAGAGGAGCTCTGCTGTCCCTCAAAAGTGGGGGTTTGCTTGAATAAACCCTGAAGAATTCAGTACTTAAATGCTGATGTCAGGCACCTCAGAAAGTTTTATCAAATGGTAAGAAGGCAACGGAGAGCCTCACAACTTTTTGTTTCCCTAATATTTAGCATTGTAGTCACCTTGGGGAAAACAAAAACAAACCCAACAAACTAAAACAGGACCTTTGCTAAGTCCTTTACTGAACAGAACAATGACTTCTGATGCCTTAACTTGCCCAGTTTGATGGTGCAAATCCCTCACTGCCCTCCTGGGAACTCCCAGGTATCAGAGAGATTCTGGTGTGACATTAGATTTGCAATAGACATGAGAGCTGAAAACAAAATTAAGAGTTTAACTTGTTTCTGCATGACACAAATCATTGCATTGAAGAGATGTTTGAATAGATGGGAAAATGAATTCATGTATAGCAATCAAGCACCCAGTGTCACTGACTTTTGAGCAGCAACACACACATAGCCATATGCATATTTCAAAATTACAGGATAAAGAACATTCCCTACTAACTTATAATTAGTCATTATACTAGGCTACTACCAGTTTTGAGAAATACTACTCACCGATATCTCGAGTCTAGAATAAATCTTAACCTTCCCAGCATTATTTTTTTGAGAATACATAGACTTAAATACCTGAATTACTCTTTCAGCATTAGTATTACTCTTAGAAATAGCTCTAACAAGTAATCTTTAGGTACAGTCACCTGATTTAGATTTGAAAATATCTATCCACATCTTTAAATTAATGCTCTCATTTCTCTGGTGAGCAGGAATAAGGTAATAAAGACTCTGTTTGGACCAAAACGGAATTATGAAGTGTGCTATACATTAAGAAATACTGTACATAGATCTGCCATCAGAAAGAACAAAAAAATCTTCAAACATCTAGCACTTTCAATAATCTGTAACCTAGTACCTAGGTTGTATGAAAAACTCTGATTGAACACTTCCTTTTTATTGCAGACATCCTGACCTGCTCCATTCAGCTCACTGGTTTGCCCTTCTCAAGTTTCTTCTTTTCTTTCTTCAGAGAATTTGGTTAGACAAGTCTAATAGCAACACAGGAATGATCATGCTGGATCACTAGCCTAGTGTGTTTTCTTTAAAAGTCACTGGTTCCAGGTTGATTCTATTCTGGTTCATTTGTGAAAGCTGCCATATGGAACAGGGCCAAATTTCAGTTACCTAAATGCTAAGCATTCTGTAAATCTGTCTTCCATTCTGAACACAACTATTTTGATGTAAGGTAAAACCAACTATTTCCAGGATTAACCAAGTAAGATGATAGTATAATTTGAAACCATGTTTCAATTTCAAGCCAGCGTTCCATCTATCTTCAGCTGGGTCTAAGGTGTAGGCTTTTTGAATAACAATTTACTTACACACTTGTTAAAGTCTCAAACGCATTTTATACTGTGTGATGCTAAATGCCTTCCTTCGAAGAAAAAGTAGCTCAAGTATTTTGCAACGGACTTAAAACCTGTATCATAAAGAGGTAAAATATATTTCATGGACAACGCATAACACATGATTTTCCAGGATGAGGACAGCAAATTATGTATTCACAAATAAAAAGATGAACATACCTCTCAATTCACTGCTAATCTTCGGTGGATCAAACGAAACAACCTCATCTGATGTAAACGTGAGATCCTCCTCAAATGTCTCAACATGCTGCCCATTTAAAAATAGGTTGATCTGGAAAAAAAAACCATTTTCAAACCATCAAATTAGAAATCCAGTGTGTCGTGAATAAACAAAGCATATTTCTAAGTATGTATTCATCTGGCACATTTTCAGTAACAGCTTTACAGATCAAGTTCCGTCCCTCCCTTTTAAATGTCACAATAATAACAACGATCTATTTTGCATCTAAAAGAAATTTTTATGTAGGGAAGCAACGCATAAAAATCAAAGAAATGCTCTATCCAGTTGGGTATGTTTTAAAGGAAGACAAACTTCTTTCCTTCCATCTCCCTCTATATACAGCAGTACTACATGAAATTTTGGTTCACAGCTCGACAGTTGGATCCCCAAAATTTAAAACTTTCAGTTCTTCCATGATACAACAACCTTTTCTTCTGTCACTGTCCATATTAATGACACTTACCATTGGAACCTAAATTCATCTTCAAATACATTTTGTGAAAGCAACTTATAAAAAATAAATTAATACCGGATATTTTGGGTTTATGTTGAGACAAAAATATGAAATTAAAAAAATGCCATGCTGTCCATCTTGCATGATGAACTATCTGTACCCACGCCACCAAAGAAATCTGAAAAAAATACATAGTTAGGTCTGCTATTTCATTAGCTGAGTGGGCTATTCACTTAAGATGAAAGCAAAAGCTTCTCTAGTTAAATCTTATGGCACAGTTAGGTAGAAGAATTGACTACATCTATTTCATCTGCACTGGAGGACTCCCAGTACTAAAGACGCAAACATATAACCAGGTTACATTGCCACAACAAATCAACATACATCAGTTTAGCCGCAGCAGTTACCAGTGCTCAGTTGTCAGCAAAAGCAAGATAATTCTTCTCATCTTAGCCCTCTTAAGACTGTTCTTAGAGAAGAGCTAATAGTGACAAAGGCCTTGTCCTGGTTTCAGCTGGGACAGAGTCAGCTCTTCTTTTTAGCAGCCAGAAGAGCTCCGTGTTTTGCTTTTGGTCCGAGACTTGCTCTGAGAACGCTGACAGCGCACTGATGTTTGTAGTTGGCACTGAGGTCTCAAGGACTTTTCAGCTGCCGTGTTCTTGCCAGTGTGCAGGAGCACAACGGGATAGGGGGAACATAGCTGGGATGGGGGGTCCATGACTCTCCTTATGATTTGTACTTAGATTTAGGATTGAGGGCCAAACTGGCCAATTAGTATTCCATATCATGCAGCGTCATGCCCAGTATAAAATGAGGGTCAGCTGGAAAGAAGGGCTTTTGCCCTTCCGGGACTCTCGGACTCTCAGAGTGCTCTCTGTCTCGCTCTCTATTTTGGGCCTCTCACTTGTCTGGGATTGCGGTATCGGGACTTATCTGTATCAGGATCATTAGTTTGGGACGAGATGGGCCTCAGACAAGGGGTGATGAGCAATTACACTGTACATCACTTGTTTATATATATTTATCCTTATACATATCTGTACATATATATATTGGTAGCGGTAGTAGTAAATTGTTCTTATCTCAACCCACTGGTCTCTTTTCTTTTTCTCCTTTAATTCTCTTCCTCATTCCGGGGGGGTGGGGGAGGGTGAGTGAGCGGCTGTGTGGAGTTTAGTTGCCGAAGTAGCCTAAACCACGACAGGCCTTCAATGCTTATGCAAGAGGAATATTAAAAAAAAACAGATATATTTCAGAAAAGCTGCTCTTGCCTTCAGTAGGTTTGCTGCAATTTTTCTCCCTAGGGAAAGTTTTAGGTTACTTTTTAAACATGAAAAAAGCATGCATGGAAAATAACTACTGTTTGCACTGTAAAACCTTAAGTGATCTGTGATAAAATTGGGACAATTGCGTAAGAGCAGTGAAAACAACAAATGAGATATTGAATCCAAACTGACACCCAGAAAGTTGTTATCAAACACAAAACAAAAGAACCCACTGTGGCAATGTTAACGTATCTGAAAATCTCCTTATGGATTTTTTTTGGTTTTAGGTCAAATGCTGAAGGAGAGCAACTAGACTCTTTGTAACTGAACTTCCAATCTAGAAAAGCAGTTAACTCACACCGTCCGTACTCTGTAATCTTTAGCTAGAACATTGCTGTTAATACATGGCTAAAACTTTGAATAAAGAACTTGAATCAATTACACCACACTTTTACGTAACCGTTAATATTACTGCAGTGTAACAGTGATAGATCACATGGCATTTTGTTAGTAGTGTCTCAGTGCCTTCAGCAGATTGGCTACCTAGAGCAAGGATTTTGATTTTCTGTATTGAAAAGAGTAGCTGAGACACAGCTTGCTTTCCATGCTAAATTAGGTTACTATTTAATCTCAACAGCATTTTACCAAGTCTGGAACACAGCGTTTTTTAATAAGTAAGTTTACATTTAATTTGATGAACAAAACTGTGGTAGCCTAAACTTCCATAAAGATAACAATTTCATATTAAACTTGGCAAAGATGAGTCATTTGTATAAAGCAAAATGTGACAACAAAAATAAAGTACTTAAACTTTAAATGACAAGAAAGGTGGGGTTTTTAAATGTTTTTCCACTACGCACAGTTTACACACTTAGTTTTAATAACTAAATAGCATCTCCTCCGTAAAAGTAATCTTAAATTATTTCCCACTAATGCAGAGTAATAATCAAAGAAAAATGTAACATTTGGGCTTCTTTGTGCTAAGCACTGTATGCATGTTAAAAGTGAAAACTAAACAGTCCTTTTCTGAAATGCTTAGAACACTTAAATTGATTACCGATAATCGTTTTACAGAGTTGGTTTTTTTTAATCAATTGGGTTTTGTGTGGTTGTGGTTTTTTTCTCTCCCTTCCTGCCCCTTTCACTTGCTGCCTGTACTCCTGAGGCTTCCCTTCACCACCCTGAGCAGAAGCCTGTCACAACAACTGTGGTCTAACGCAGACCAATGTTCTGGCCTTTGGCCACTTTCTTGATGGTGAATGAATCAGAAAACTCTTACTGACTGAGAAGTATCATTATTAGGATGCCTTGGCACGAGATGCAAACAATAGCTAAAAATCAGTTAAAGGCTTTGGCAAAAGAAGGGCATATATGCAGTTTTGTCTGCAGTCTCCAAAGGACAATTTAAGTATCCAATGGCATTCAAAAAGCAGAGACCAACATGTATAAATCCAAACATTTTACATTTTCAGTAAAATCAGTTTCTTCAAGTTTATCTTGAAGACCTCAGTCTACACAGAGGTATATGCATAATGGAAAAGAAGTAGGGCTCTAGCTCAGCGTTTCATCTTACACTATGATTTCTCACCTAGGACTGCCCAGTCATCTGAACAGTAACTTCTCAGACTGAAAGAAACTATTGTTATGAACTGAATAGGGCCACATAAATAGATCTCAGTCACAGGCTCCTCCATGATACTTATCCCAATAGTCACACAGGCTTTCTTAATGTTACAGTTTTTGCAATATAGGCAAGAGCAGAAACTACTACTCCTAGTTTTACAGACAGGGTATGTGGAAGGAAAAGGCTCAACTCTCTCTGAATCAGAGGAAATTCACTGATTTTAATACTTATTTCCAGTAGTATATATAAAATGTAGACTCCTCAAAAAACTCAGAAGACTTGTTCAGGTTCACAAGAATAATGTTCAACTTTCTGAACACCCAATTGCCTTCTCTCTAAAGAGGGACCATTAACTTTCAAAACGATGTAATTTTCATAAGCACTCCTTGCAAATGCAGTAAGAACAATTCAAACCTTCAATTCTAGGAACCTGAGAAGAGAAGTTCCGTTTTGATACAAGTCAAAATTCACATCAATTAAAATGCAATGTCAGCAAGTTTAACTGTTGTAAAACATTCTGTGTGAATAACATTAGCCTCTGGGAAAATATTTTTTAATCAAAGTTACCAGAATACTTTGCAGTTTTAGGACTCAAAGTCACTGAAAAATGCCAGAGTTAGCAGAATTTTTCAAATTACTTCAAAGAGAACAGAGCAAGCTTTAAGCAGTTAAGTCTTACCTGAACATTGCTTTTGGGATAATAGAAGAAAAATGGCTTCAAAACTGGAGACCTAGACACACAAAACAACAAGCATAAACATTTAACCAGAAATTAATGAAAACATAAGACCATACATCTTTAGATTACTCATACACCAGAAAAACACTTGGGAAATTAAAAGTTATTTAGCCATAATTAGCAATGGTTTTCCAAACATTTTTAGAAAGCCTGAGAAGTGTATAAATACATTAAATTTCACTCTTAAGAAAGTAAGATTTTGTTTAAAAAAAAAAACTTAGGGGGAGGGAGGCAAGTAGCCAAAACACCGAAAATATTTTCTTGACAAATGATGCACTTCAAGATGTTGAAGCCTATTGCACTGTCATTAGCCCCACATTGATACCTAGGCTAGTTACACAGCTACTGGAAATTTATCTACAGTTTCTTCCTCCATCTCCATGTGCAAGATAGACATACTGAAGTATTTGCTTAGGGACATGGAGGTTTTAGATGCTGACGTTCAACCAGGCCAAGTGCAAGGTCCTGCACGTGGGTCGGGGCAATCCCAAGCACAAATACAGGCACGGCAGAGAATGGATTGAGAGCAGCCCTGAGGAGACAGAATTTGGGGTTTTGGTTGATGAGAAGCTCAACATGAGCCAGCAATGTGCACTCACAGCCCGGAAAGCCAACCCTATCCTGGGCTACTTCAAAAGAAGTGTGCCCAGAGGGTTGGAGGAGGTGATTCTGCCCCTCTGCTCTCATGAGATCCCACCTGAAGTACTGCGTTCAGCTCTGGGGACCTCAACATTATAAGGACATGGAGCTGTTGGAGCAGGTCCCGAGAAGGGCCACGAACATGATCCGAGGGCCGGAGCACCTCTCCTATGAAGACAGGTGGAGAGAGTTGGGGTTGTTCAGCCTGGAGAAGAGAAGGCTCTGGCGAGATCTTATAGCAGCCTTCCAGTACCTAAAAGGGGCCTACAAGAAAGCTAGAGAGGGACTTTTTGCAAGGGCATGTAGTGATAGGGTAAGGGGCAATGGCTTTAAATCGAAAGAGGGGAGATTTCGATTAGATCTGAGGAGGAAATTTTTCACTCTGAAGGTGACGAGGCACTGGAACAGGTTGGCCAGAGAAGATGTGAAAGCCCTAGCCCTGGTCGTGTTCAAGGCCAGGCTGGATGAGGCTTTGAGCAACGTGAGCTCAAAGTCCCTGCCCATGACAGGAGGCTTGGAACTAGATGATCTTTAAGGTCCTCTTCCAACCCAAACCATTCTATGATTAAGCATAGTGTGCAACAGAAATACTTCAGTTGTTTCTGTGGTTGCTGTTTCAAAGTGGAGAAGCTTGTGATGGTGAGTGGTAGGAACATGACCATCACATACTACAAGAAGTTAATAATCAGGAGTTAACTTACACTCTGGGGCGCCCTCCAACAACTCCAGTGAGGCCAGGTGCTGGAAATGGAAATTAAATTCACAAAAGAACTGTTAAAGCCATCTTCAAAACATTACAGCTTATAGCTTACCATAGCTTGAATCGTTTCCATAATGCACATTTAATAAAGACTGGCAAATATCTAGGAAATTACGTATGTTCTTATAAATTAATAAAACTGAACATTTTATACAACAGTTAAAAAGGCAAAACATGTAAAAGGTACTGTAACTTTTACCAAAGAAATGAATTTGTTTCAAAATGTGCAAAGTATAAACTAAATCTCTAGGCTCTTCTTCTGAATATTTTGTATACCAATGACAGTCAGGCGATACACCTGACAGAAAAAGAACTTAGCTTTGGCTTTTTTGTTGCTGCTGTTTTATTTACATTTAAAGAAAGCAGAGAAACAATTCTGACCTGAACTATGGTTTGTTTTAATACTTGTTTAATATGACTTTGCTTATTAGATTACTGTTTCAGATTAACTTGAATTTTCTCTTTAGCATTTCACTGGTTAACTTCACTTTTTTAAGGTTCTGGGTACCACAGATCCCACTCTCTCTCTTTGATACATAGGTAGTTTAGGGGCTTAAAGTTATTAGCATGATCCCAGATTTGCAGTAAGCACTGTGATTTATTCTAAGTATCAGGTTGCCAGGCTTAACTATCGCTAAACTCATCTACCCAGCTCAGTATTTCTGAAAGAAACAGTTCTGCTCTCCTCACCCAGAGCATAGCTTCTCACCCTTCTTTCTGGCATGGATAGCATGCGTACATGATACATCAGCGCTCCATTTAGTATTGCAGGGGAAAGAAACAGTAAAGTGCATACATTAAATCAGCCTAGGCATTAACAAGTGTGTTAAGCAGTCCCTTAAAAACAAATGCTGTGGAAAGCTGCCAACATGGTGTGTTTACCCAAATTAATCCTGGCTAAAATGGGCTTCATGCTTCCTCCAGGTGTGAATTCTCTCTGTCTGTGCTCCAAACAGACTAAAAGCCAAGTAATCATGCTGTTGTGGTACTAAGCTCACACTGATAACCTCTACTTCTCAGCAAGCTGGTTTAGCTTGGGTTCAATGCCTTCGTAATGTGGACACATACTGGTGAGAGCATAGACGGTACAACGTAACATAGGTTACAGAGTCTTGCCATATTCACGTTCAAGGGAAGTGATTTCCCTGAAATAGTGGTTACTAAGGTGTTTTAATGAAGTATTTGAAGACGGATGCTATTAGGTAGTCCTTATCTTGATCACACTGCTCTATAATCAGCAACATATTTGGAATCAACAGAACTAAACTTCAGTGCATATCTGAATGACTGCCAGCTTGGCCAGCATGCTGGTACAGTACTTGCACATTACAACTAATTCACAAGATAAACAGACTTCACTGGCTATATTTTTAGCCAGAGGCTGAAAAAACAAACAAACTTCAAAACACAGCAACCTTTAGAAGGTGCTACAGTTGAGAACAACTGGAAGGGATTAGAGATGTTAGCGTTGCCAACTCCCTTTCTTTCCCAGGAAAAGCCCATGATGCTTTTTAGTACAGGTAAAAAGAATGCCTTCAACAAAAAAAACCCACAACAAACCAATGATGAATAACCATCTCCCTAACCAGTAAGTTCTGCTGCAAAAAACGTAGTAGTGGATAGAACGTGAAAGAATCCCTTGTGTTAGTGTTACAAAATATTAAATGATCCAGTGAAGATTCAGCCCTACACATATTACCTGTGCACTCGTTCAAGCAGAAAACTGCCATTCAACATTAAAACCAACTGCAATTATTTTACTGAATTATCCGCTTTGTTTATTTAGGTTGTTGGATATGGTCAGGTCATGTTGAAAATATAGGTTCATAAAGTTAGTTAATGTAAATTATCTGTGGATTGTCACATGGCTCACTTCCTGCTAGGCAGCTGAACTTCTCATTAAGGATACCAGATTTTGCTTCCACATCAATTTCAACTTCCTGAAAGCTCTCAAAGAAAGCTCTTCCCTTGCCTGCTCTCACACAATGGAACTTGGCTTGCATAACAAAGCAGTCCTCTAAACACTGATAAGAAAACCCATCTAAGAGCAACCACTGCTCCCACCTTGAGGCTACAATAACCTTCTACTGCTGCTTGCTACTGCTGGTCTTTCAACGTTCTCCAGCACAAGCTACTGTAACAGCAAATCTGCCTCTGGAGATAACTACAGCTACTCCTGCACATAAATGCAATTACAGAGCAAAGCTACACCTACATCCCAGTTGCCACATTATTAATTTCTATCTTATGATTATCCAAACCATTGTTTATGTTAACATAAGTAAGATGGGAGCACTTGTAAGTACAATGAAATTCCTATCTAGACCTCAGGCAGAGAAGATGAAGCAAATCTTAAATTGACTATGGCTTAAATTTAGTGATTTGGTTGTGTGAACAGCACTAGAGCACACCACCTCACCTCAACCCAGGGCTCAGATTCCTATTACATTTCTCCAGTAAAACTCAAAAACAGCAGTGGAAGGCAAAGCACAACCAAGTAACAGTGGGCTTGTCACTGTGGCCAGATCTACTTCTGCTAAGTTGATTGTGATCTCCTTAGATCAACTCTTGTCCCAAGATACCTTCCTTAAAAAGATCTCCTCATGCTGTACTTTATGCTTACTCTACATTGCTTGCTTAAATATCTGCGCAGATGCTCTCCTTCTCTCTCGCCTTTCTGGAAGAAGGCTTATCTTTAGCTACAATGACATGAATAATTTGTCATATTTGCAGAGGGTATCAATCAGGCTGCAGGATCAAGTTGATAAAATTATTAGCTAAATTGAAGCTTTTGATCTTCTTTCCCAGAAACTTTACATGACCACTTTTTTCTATCAGAGCTCCATTCATTAGTTCCTCAAGGCAGATAAAGCATCACTAAGTAGAGTGTCATCCTACCTGCCACCAGTCACCCTCTTAACAAGCTGAATGACTTCAAGTTGATGAACAACTCACCACCACTATCTGCCAGCTTCTGTGCCTCAGAACAGCACAAAACTGATGAACTGCAAGATGACCTGAATGCCTTTAAGTTGGAGACCTTCCTTTCAATCTATTTATATTCTGTTCACGTCCATCTATAGGTACAGTATTTGTCTGGTGTAATCCTCACACTGAATACCATGGTATTTGTTTTGCTTCAAGTGTATCTGATCCAAAAGCCCACTATTCCCAAGAACATTTTCCCTGCCAGTGCTTGAGGACCTAGCCTGACAACTACAAACTCTCCAGGTGGCTGGGTATCTAAAAGCAATGAGTCAGTACTGGGGATTACACCACTTGAATTCCACTGATTTCATTAACTCCCAAATACACGGCATGACTGGAGAAACGTCAGGCACTAAGTCCACTAAATTTACTTCTTTCTAGGTGACTAAGCACTGGTATAGGACTCTTCCTTTAGATTCCGTGCGTAAAGGTTTGCATCTACACTGAATCTGCAAAATTAAGAATCAATTATTATTTAGCAAGTGCTTCTCTGGTTAATCTGCAAAATTCTTGACACAGTGTTGATCTGTCTTTTCATTTTATGACTCTTCCCTCTAGCCTATTTTCAATCTTATCCATTTTCAGCCCAATTATCTTAGGAAAAACAAAACATTGTCCTCTGTGTGTTCATCTATGTGTATTTGTATTTGTCAGGTTTTTTCCTTTGTGTTCATGATTCTTCCACCACACCTGCAAGACCCCAAGTTTTGGGTCCAATGGCAAATTTCACCCAAATATGAGGGATGAGAGGAATCTCAAGAATATCAAAGCACGCTAACACCCCACAAATACACACCTTCCCTGTCATTTGGCAGCAGTGCAGTTACGGATATATACGTAGACGATACAAGGTGAAGACACTCAAGATACACTCTTCGATACAGCAGTTCCACCATTTCTAATCTTCCATGTCTGTTTTCTTTTCTCACCCTAATCCAAGGATGGGCTTGCAAATACCAATACTTTTAAAGCTCATACGTGATATGCTGGAAAAGGTAGCAAGTTTCTGATAAATTTCATGAATCACAGAATGTTAGGAACTGGAAGGGACCTCAAAGGATCATCCAGTCCAATCCCCCTGCCGGAGCAGAACCACCTAGATTAGATCACACAAGAACACGTCCAGGCAGGTTTTGAACATCTCCAGAGAGGGAGACTCCACAACCTCTCTGGGCAGCCTGTTCCAGTGTTCTGTTACCCCTATTGAGAAGAAGTTCTTCCTCATGTTTAAGCAGAACCTCCTATGTTCCAGCTTATATCCATTTCCCCTTGTCCTATCATTGGATGCCACTGAGAAGAGCCTGGCTCCATCCTCACGACAGTCATCCTTTACATATTTATAAACATTAATGAGGTCCCCCCTCAGTCTCCTCTTCTCCAAGCTAAAGAGACCCAGCTCCCTCAGCCTTTCCTCAGAAGGGAGATGCTCCACTCCCTTAATCATCTTTGTGGCCCTGCACTGGACTCTCTCAAGCAGTTCCTTGTCCTTCTTGAACTGAGGGGCCCAGAACTGGACACAATATTCCAGATGCGGCCTCACCAGGGCAGAGTAGAGGGGGAGGAGAACCTCTCTCCACCTACTAACCACACCCCTTCTAATACACCCCAGGATGCCATTGGCCTTCTTGGCCACAAGGGCACATTGCTGGCTCATGGTCATCCTGCTGTCCACCAGGACCCCCAGCTCCCTTTCCTCTGCGCTGCTCCCCAACAGTTCAGTCCACAACTTGTACTGGTACATGGGGTTGTTCTTACCCAAATGCAAGACTCTACACTTGCCCTTGTTGTATTTCATTAAATTTCTCCCCACCCAACTCTCCAGCCTATCCAGGTCTCTCTGAATGGCAGCACAGCCTTCAGGTGTGTCAGCCACTCCTCCTAGTTTAGTGTCATCAGCAAACTTGCTGACCATGCACTTTATTCCCTCATCCATATCATTGATGAATATGTTGAACAATACTGGTCCCAGTACCGACCCTTGAGGGACTCCACTGGATATAGGCCTCCAACTGGACTCTGTCCCATTGACCACTACTCTCTGGCTTCTATCCTTCAGCCAGTTCACAATCCACCTCACTATCCGATCATCCAGACAACACTTCCTCAGTTTAGCTGTGAGGATGCCATGGGAGACTGTGTCAAATGCTTTACTGAAGTCGAGATAGACCACATCTACTGCTTTACCATCATCCACCCACTTGGTGATGTCCTCATAAAAGGCTATCAGGTTTGTCAAGCACGACTTCCACTTAGTGAAGCCATGTTGACTGCCTCTAATGACCCTCTTATCCTTGATATGCCTAGAGACAGCACCAAGGATAAGTTGTTCCATTATCTTTCCAGGGATGGAGGTGAGGCTGACCGGTCTATAGTTACCTGGGTCTTCCTTCTTGCCCTTTTTGAAGACTGGAGTGACATTTGCTTTCCTCCAAGTCCTCAGGCACCTCTCCTGTTCCCCATGATTTAGCATAGATGATGGCGAGTGGCCTGGCAATGACATCCGCCAGCTCCCTCAGCACCTGCGGGTGCATTCCATCAGGACCCATGGACTTATGGATGGCCGGGTTGCTTAACTGGTCCCTAACCAAGTCCTCATCAACCAGGGTAGACTCCTCCTCTATCCTGGCTTCCACAGGAGCCTCAGGGTTTCGGGACTCATCAGGATAGCCTCCAGCAGTATAGACTGAGGCAAAGAAGGCATTCAGTAACTCTGCCTTCTTCTTATCCTCTGTCACAAGGGCACTCTTCTCGTTCACCAGTGGGCCTACATTGCCTCTAGTGTTAGTTTTATCTGCAATGTATTTAAAGAAGCCCTTTCTGTTGTCCTTGACCTTTCTTGCAAGGTTTAATTCCAAGGAGGCCTTAGCTTTCCTAGTTGCCTCCCTACATCCTCGGACAGCAGACCTATATTCCTCCCAAGTGGCCTGCCCCTCCTTCCATGATCTGTACATTCTCTTTTTCCACTTGAGTTTGCCCAACAGTTCTCCATTTAACCATGCAGGTCTCTTGATGCCCTTTCTTGACTTCCTACCTGTTGGGATGCACTGGTCTTGAGCTCAGAAGAAGAGGTCCTTGAAGGCTAACCAACTATCTTGGGCTCCTTTACCTTCCAGTACTCTGTCCCATGAACAGTGATAGTAGGCAAACAGAAGAGTACTGGGAAAACCAATGCTGCTCTCAGTCAGGGCTGTCACAGCTTCTCCTCTCCTCACCCTTTGTCACTCATTCTTCTCTCCTCCTTTGCACCAGCTTTGGTGTTCACAAAAACATTTCAGGGAATGGATCCACTGAACACCAGGCATGGCAAAAAGAATGTTTAAAATCAGTCCAAACAAGCATCTATTTCAATACGTAGAACCATCATGTTCTACTATATTATAATCTATGCCATAGACATGATGTGCTGTAAAATGCCCCATGGCAGGAAAAGCTCTGGCTGGAACTTGCAATCAACCTCTAAAATGCAAATTCCCAGCAAAACAAGCCTCATTCCTTCCAGCTCTCGTAATTTCCCATTGGATTTTCTGATGGTGGGAGAGATTTATGTTTTGCCTCTTTAATAGTTCCTCTATCCTATTCAAATTCTACTTTAGTGGCCACACCCAATTTTGCCTTATTATTTATTATTCTTTAAGCTACTTCTGTCAAAAAACAATAAATATTTCTGTACAAATTATGTATAGAATAGAATAAACCACTATGCAACATGAAAGAAAGATGCTGGACTGCATGAAACATTTTGTAAAGTGTTTTGGAGTAAAAAAGCACGAAAATGCTCTGACTAGTGGAAATCTAAAAAGTTTTAAGTACTTAAAATTCAATAGGTGACACTTCTTTCTTTGAAGCTTCACGAGTTCCAAAATACAATGTCTCTCACTCACCAGCTTACAGTTTTTGATCCTAATCGGTTTGTCCCTTGTATTTCCGGTGACTAAATTAGCTCAACCAAAAGGTTATTAGTCTATTTACTTCATATTCTAAGGAATGATATATATGATATATTTATTTACAAAAAAACAGCATTGAAAACGTCTACTTCTCAAGCATTATTTTTTTAAGTGATTGAACTAGACAAATCTAAAATCCACGGTTTTATACTCAACAGTTCTTACAATATAGTTGAGTAGAAGTACAAAATACGTACAATCTTTGTTTACAGGGGTCAATTATACTTTCTTAGTTATTCTATCTATGTCCTCTGAATACAGCAGATAGTTTATCTTTTGCAATATTATTCTCAAAAGATGTGACTGCAGTAAACTGTTAGAACGAGGACATTTCTGGAAGTATCTTCCAACACACTTAGTGGATCAGTCATAATATTTACATATACTCAAGCACTTTAAAATCTCAAGTTGTATTAACCAGCTGTCATCTTAGTGTCAAACTCCGGTCATTTTAATGTGAAATAAGGGTCAGCACATGATTTCAGCTATTAGTAAAACATTTCTTAGCTACTGAACCCCTATTAAACTACAAATGCCAGTTTCCCACAGCAAGGCTCTCCTTGAGCTTCTTCTACTCTGCATTTTATTCAGAATAAAATAGCTGAATTAAAGAAGACAAAATAAATATAATGCATCAACACAAATTATTTAAATGCTACCCATATGGCTGACCGGACTGCACATAATGAAGACATTTTTCAGCAAGTAGCACAAACCTGGTCTGTGATTGCTAGTTTTTATGAAGTGAGGGTGAATTTTTATAGACTGGGCAATGCAGAACTGCAGCAGAACTGCACTGAACTCCCACAGGCTAGTACAGATTTAAAAATTTGCGTCTGTGTGTCTAGGGTTCTTCACTGCCAAACATAGAAAAACTCACTTTATAGAACAGGAAAACAGCTCCAAAGACCCCGCTATTAAGACTGAACATTACAGACACATTTAAAGTTTTTTACTTTTTTCAGGAGGCCATACATGTATAAAACCAAACAAGCTTGCTAGTTTCTGTTAAAAAACCCAGGCTATTATCAAAGTATTGACAAATAAACAGAAAGTATACTTTTACCAATTGAGAGTTTAAAAACCTCACGTGTTATTACATATAAAAAAAAAGATTAGGTGTGTTTGGCTTTTTTTTTAATTAACAGCTTGTATCACTTTAAGCTCATCAGAAGAGCATAATCCAAATGAAAACTGATTAAGTGTTCCAACTGGAAAACTGAATACCATGCTCAACAGAACTTTACAGTAAAAGCCTTCCATTCCAAACAGAAAATAAACAACAAATCACTCTAATGTATGGCATGTCTATATACAATAACTTCAAATTCTTCTCTGCGCTTAAGAATCTCAACTGCAATTTTAATAATGCTTCAGAAAACTTCTGTGCAAGTACACTCATGTGCCCCACTGGTTTGCAACAAAACCAATGCAAATTAAAAAAGCATTAGAAAAAAATGTTAGAGAATAGATATGAAAACCTCAGTCTTTCACTTTCGATTATGGAAGATTTTTAAAAGATGCCACCTTCCCAAACTTCTCACTTGCAGGTGTAACTCCTTGTCCATATTGCAAAGCACAAACACATATATGCTTCAGCCCATTCCAACATACAAGTAGCATTCCTTTATCTTATCTTTTCTTTCTGACTCAGAGGATGATATTTCATAAGAAACAGGGAATTTCAAATGAGCACAATGCCTTGAGATGGTTGTCCTTCTACTGATTTTCAGAAGTAAAGATCTACCATAAATGGATGGTGGTGGTGAATAAGCACTCTTAAATTGATCAGAAATTACATAGTGCTCTGCTCTTATGAGGCTTAAATTTTATTATCCTTTACATACACAAATACACAAAAAAATCTTATATACAAAAATGTTTTTAAGTAATCAAAGCTGCAAAATGAGTCAAAAGTTAAGAAACACTGACATTAAGACTTTAAATTCACTAGAAGAGCTAAAAAGCACATCTCACATTGGAGAAATAACATATTAAGTCTCTGCTGTGAAGCATTAGGAAGATCGCTCCTCAACAAAACAGTTGTCATATGCTTTTTAACCACAGAAAGAAAAAGAATCTATTTTCATCTTACTGTTGCTCCCTACAAAGTCTGTAAAACTGTACCTGAAAACTCCCTCAAAAAGTTCATCAGGCAAACAGCTCAAAAGTTTTTGAATCAAGTGATTTAAATTTAGCCTAAGTGAAAGCCACCAAAACTCAGGTTTTAGTACTGGCTATTAAAGAAATTAATACTTTTCTTTTACCTACAATTTATAGTTCTTATATTATGATACTATTACCAAAATAAAACTGCCTGCCAAATCTAGCTCAGGGCTACACAAGTAGCGACTAGCAGGCTGAAACAACAAGAGTGACAGGGCTCCGGAATTTCATCTCTAAAAATGTCACTGATAAATGCTGGTAAATCTGAAAGCCTAGGCTCAGTGCTGCCTCCTTCTCAGATACAGGCACACCAGAAAATCCCATGGACCAAAGCTGGAGCTCTTACGATTCCCCATCCCTATTCTGAACCATCAAATCTCCTTTCTCTATCCCTCTTCTCCTCTACTCCCCATTCCTCAATTTTAGCCAGCCTGGTGCCCTTAAATATTGGTGGAGTCCCTTTCCAGCATTCCTTACAGGGAAAGCAGAACCAAGGACTCCGATTCAAATTCTTTTGTGGTTATGCTTCCTTCCACTATTTCAGGAAACCATCTATAAAGCAGGTAATACAGTATTTTCTAACGTTACTAGATGTTAGAAAGCTTAGTCGATGGTTTCTTTACATAGTTTGCTAAAGATTTCTAGATGGCAGGTGCTATATATGAAAATTACTATCTGTACAACTGTCCACACATCACAGAGTAACAAACAAAACTGCTATTAAGGTGCAAGAAAAATATAGTTAAAAATAATACTGTACAATCACCAGATATAAGTCTAAACAGAAAAGCAAAATTTTTCCTTTTTTTCTTTTTTCCTTTTTGTCTAGTACAGACCAAACAAGTGTTCTTTGTTTCTTAAAGATCACTCTCAATATGTCCAAAAAATAGTAGAACGAAGCATTTCAGTTCAGGTGACATCACCCTACAAGTCAACAATTCCTCCCTTCTCCTTACTGCTGGTTATGAAGGATTTATAATTTGTTCCTGCTTTTCCTATTTTTCATTAAAAGAATATACAAAATAAGAAAGAAGAGTTATTTGCAATCATTCTCATAGTCACTACCTCTCCTCCTGGATGAGAACTAACACAGGAGAGCTGTGACCAAGCTGGCAATCCTTGAAACACAGGACTTTCCTGCTTAAAGGGTGCCTCTGTTTTCACCAAGAAGTTACACACGTTTAAAACCTCACTTGGTGTGCATCCCCACAGCTGCCACCATTTTGGCAGAATAAAGCCACACAAGGTTACACCATAGATAGATCCATGTGGGATGTGCAAAACCACATCCGATAGGCATGTTCCAGTCACGTACGAGACAGCAGCCACAGCTATTTTTGCTCAACACCCAGCGAGAAAAAGTGGTGCAGCACTGTACAAAAAGGGACCTCAGGTGCTTCAGGTGCTCGCTGCCCAGAGCACTTACTCAGGGTATGGGAGGTTCAAGTTCTGGGCTCTTCTCTGCCTGTGGATGCTCCAGCCCTTCCGTAAGAGTGACCAAACTCCCATGGGGTATGCTCTGCTTCTTGCTTGGAGAATTATTATTACTTGGAGAATAGTAATCATTTGCACAAATGGCTCAGTGAAACAAAGGGGGAAGAAAAAGCCACGGGACAAAGGAGTGGGGAAATGAACATCAGGTGCTGTTATTAGGAATTCACCTAGGGCAACAATAATCATCTCTGTTCTGGCTTCTGTTCCCAAGATTACTTATACATCTATCTGACGAGTTTTAATTAAAGTTTTTTCTATGGAGCTCTCTGTTTCAAGACAATTAAGCAGCAGGCATTCCTTGTTCTGCTCTTCACAGCAAGTTCTGGCGTTCTACACCACTGTCAGAAACAAAGCATCATTAAGCTGATTCAGGTATCGGAACACTGCTAATTATTGTTTGGCACAAATTATTGTATCGCACAAATTATTTTTCTTTTGCTAAGTCTCGCTGAAGAAAATAAGTAAAGAAAAAAGACTCTTCATAACCACTGCCTTAAAAGTATTCCACATCAATAAGCAGCCTACTGAGCATTAAGATCCCAAATCTGACCCTTCTCTGCATACACAGAATTTATCTGTGCAGGTAATATGGAAATCTACCACACAAGAGCAACTGACAGAAGCGACTGTATGAAGCAGTTTCAATATATCTTCAACAAACTAAAAGGATGACTATTTATGGGGTTGTTCAAGCACTTGCAAGCATGTCAGTAAACAGCTCTGATACCCTCTGATACAAGTAATTCACATCATGGAGGCCAAAAACCTTGCTGCAGTCCTGTACCTGGCAAGCAGAAGTGCTATTTATCACTGCATGCTCCGGATGATTCCAGAAATATGCTCTTTCCCATTGCTGCTCATTACCAGAAGTTCTATTAATTGAAACGAACATTTATTTAGTTTATTTTAGCAAGTAACTGCTACAGGATGTTTTTCCTTTAGGAAACAAAACCAGCACCCCAACCATTGTCCACGCAGATTGCCTAACCTGATTCTACACAGGAACGCATCCATTTCATCCCACAGTGCTCCGATTAACATGAACGGAGAGGTTGCCAGCCACCTTAAGATACAGATGTTCACATATTATGGTAACTCAGTTTCAATACTGTACACACTCCACTCAATGCAGGTATCGTAGATTTTTGACTTTTTTTCATTCTGTGAAGAATACTGGCGAAAGGAAGACACTGAAACCTTAATAAATCTAGCACTTTCAGACTTCAAACAAGGTTTATACCTACAGTAGTTGCTTTATAAAAGAAGCAGCACAGATTGAGAATTTGGAGAGACAAGTACACGTCCATTAGCCTTGAATCTTACAAATAAGCAATTGTTTTAAAATCCATTCAGCTTTCTTTTGTTAAAAAAAAATAATTGCTAGGGGATTATCTATGCATATATAGAATAAAAAAATAAAAAATATATAGCTTTACTTTCGAGTATGTTACATAGTCTATTTGAATAATGAAAAAGAAGAAATTTCAATTACGAATCCTTAACTAATATACAGAAACAGTAGCTTGACTCAATTGTGAAAATATCGTCTTTTATTCATTAGAAAAAACAGTCTTTAGAAGCAACTTAAATCTGTGCTAAATGCTGATCTACTAACCAGCCTTTAGAATGGCAAAATTGTTCAAAAGTATCGCATTGAATACTCCTAATCAGTTCTACATGATCATACCCTATCTTGTAGGAAAAAAACAAAGAGAAAAACCAAATAATTTATAATCATGCACTGACCTTGCCTCTATAAACACAACTCAAAAAAAACCCAATCCCACCCTGCTGCCACTCTAAAGACTACCAAATAGAACACACACTTTCATACAATTTTGAATCCACTGAAAATAAAATGTTTATTAGCTCCTTAACTGCAAGGCAACACTTATACACCCCATTAATCAGTATTCTAGATTTGCTATGGAAGTCCAGAGATTCCAGTTAAGCTCATGTAATTTAATTTTGAAGATCTATGTAAATCCTTGATATACTTTTCCATAACATATGTAGAATACACTGAAAAATATCTGAGCTCTAGTCTTCAAAATAAGCTGTCCAAATTTTAAATGGATAATAAAAGTGGGATGAGTATACATAATGTAAGCAGCATTTCACAACATATGAATGTGCTGCTTACAATTGAGATGGATACAGTGGTGACACTTAAAGTGACTTGGGAGGAGAACAGAAGGGAGAAAGAAAAACAAAATAGAAGAGTTTGCTTGAAATAGTCAAAAGTAAGTCCTCCTAGAAAGTGAAGAGAATCCAATGACATTTACAAAGAACAAATGTAAAATATTTTTTGGAACAAACATCTGGTAGAATGTTGCACATTCTACCATGTGCAATGTCTGTGCACAATAGAAGCACAGACCATTTCACAATAGGTGACTCTTATGCAAATACATAAAATATACACTCAAAACTAAGATGAACACAATTAAATTGTAGATTTTGACTTTACCTCACAAGTCAATTAAAAAAAAAATCCTGCAATAGTTGCAGTATACCACAAATTCATGCAAAATTAAATGTTAAAAGATTAATTTGAGGTTAGACTTAATAGTGCAGGATCAGAATTTGGGTTAGGTAGTTAATGTACACCACGAATAAAGAATTAGATGCAGGTCATTAGCATTCTCACTGCAGTATCATATTAAAAAGTTTTGAATTATATCTGAAAGGTGTAATTACCTACACAGGCAGCTACACTAATTAAACAGGTTAGAAGTAGAGCAGTACCTATAAAAATCCTTTGCGGTAACATCAGATAACTAAGTGCTGAAGAGAACCTTCAAAACTCTCAAACTGTACAGCTCTTCATAAACTACCATGTTGTAGCCAGACACTGTGATAAATTTTTGCCAGCTGAATAACGTTCTTCATGTTTATTGCCAGTGAAGTGTAATAGCATTACTGAGTTTTAATAGCATGGTAAAACAGAGTAAGACAGCGTTGCAAATCAGTGTAACCAAAGGTAGGAAAACAAAGACAATTGAGCAAAGGGAAAAGAGGCAGGAAGGGATAGTAGTAGCAATGGAAGGATAAAGAGTCTCAAAGGAACAAAAAGGTGGACTTCCAGAACGTTCATTTTATCATTTGGCTAGTGTCTGCAGGTCCTATTTCTACACCAAACATAAATATCTTTTAAAAAATTACAACTTCATTATGCACAGTGCAATGAAACTGAACATGACTAAGTCTTCGGGTGCTAGTCACGCTCAGGAGAAAAAACCCAAACTTTAAAGTTCCTAGAAGATTATGTGAATATTTACCCATGCCAGTTCCAGCTGGTGCAACCTCTCTGGAGAAGATTTCTACAGCTTCTTTTTGCTTATGGTGTACAGCAAGCCAAATAACAGCTTCCCGAGGACCCTGCTTCAAAAAGTAGAAATTAGATTAGCTTAGACGCAGAACATCAGTTAAATTTACCAAACTGAAAACTAACTGTAGCTTTGCATTCAATTTAAATCTAATGGAAATGTTTAGGGCTCACTGCTACAAATTATAATTTTCATTCAGTGACTTTTCATGCAGCATCACTACCATTTTCTTTTAATGTTTCATTATCTTTTTTGTTTTGTTATACAAAATCAACTATTGGATATTTCAGACTGCTAGGACACTGTGCTGCTTCTCTAGCACTCTCAAAAAATCAAGTACTTTAACTAACAGTACTTGACAAGAAACTAAATACTTGGCTTCACTCTCAGTGGAACTGGCAAACAAACTTTCCTCTTGTAATAAAAGTGCACTGAGAATACTTTGGGGTCAAGCTAGAATGCCAGGTTTACTTCCCCTAGCGTCAAGTAGTAAGCAGATCTGCTCACAGAAAAGAATTCAAACCTAACCCTTGGGAGTTAAATGGGAGAACAGAACTTGTAAAAGCCACCATGTTTCCAGAGAAGAGAGCAGACACTCCTCTAAAGGTAAACCCAACCAGTACTCTGCTCCCTAATCTATAGTCAACTAACATATCCACTCTTGCAGATCAGCATTCTCTCACTTCATGATTTTACTTCACTAAAAATCTCTTTTCTGCCACTGAAAGATCTACAACTGGAAACAATACACTGGCAAAAGCCTTAGAGTGAACATTAGGTCTCACTGATGGCAAAGACTGTATTTATTAAAAAATCTGCATTTACCAGGAAGAACCACCTTTGGATCTCTTAAAAAAAAAAGTGAAACCTGCTCAAAATACAAGTCTGTCCCTAAGTGTTCCTTAATAGTCCCAAAGTGCAAGCACAACCGTTTCCACCATAGATACAAAATGGAACTGCACAAGGTCTCAAAATCTACTGGTCAGGAGTTTCTCACACAGCACTACTTCAACTACGCATTCTCCTGCAAGGTATTTCTTCTCTCCAGTACCCAGCTCTGTGGGAGTCAGCTTTTTTTTGTTAATGAGCACAAAGAAAGCTTTCAAAGGTTCATTGGTAACCTTACATGAAATTCTTGGTTCACTTAAATGAATGCAAAATTCAAAGAAGGAAGAGCTTGACTACAAGACACTAGGGGATTTCTTCCAGTGCTTATGTCCTTTTTAATGTCAACAGGAAAGGATGTACCTCATGAAAGCATGGAAAACATACCAAAGTTTGGAGTTGTTGGGGTTTTTTTTCTGTTATTCTACAGAGCTCAGAGGACTTCATAACTCTCCAAATGTCCTGTCTAAAGAATTCTTGTAGATTTGGTAGCTGTTCTACTAAAAATAGAGAAAAGTAAATGAAAATTGAACATATAGCTACTGAAGAGGACATCTTCCTGGAAGAAGGGAACAATTGGATTTGAAAGAGCCAAGCCTTTCTGAATCTATGCCAGATGTTTGCTACATCAGGAAACTAATCTACATGACTAAATAACCCATTTTTAGTTTATTTCAATTTTTTTCCTTACATGTAATAGTTTCTGAAGCATTTAATAGCTTCTCAGTTGTGCATAAAATCATGAATACTTTTATAGAACAGTTTTCCTCCTACTGTAACACTTCTAACAGGTTTTAGCAAAAAGTCTATTTCTTTATAAATCCAGAAAACAGTGACGTTTCTGAAAGCAGAGATTAAACACTCAGCAGACAGGAAGGATATAGATGCTACTAGAATGCAAAACAGCCCCAGCTTCAAAATGCAGAGGTTCAGATGTAGAACAGAGTGGACACGTTTTTTTGGTCAGATGAAAAGAATGACTCCTTAAAGGAGTCCTCTCTCCTCAGGGCTAAGGAACGGCATTATCCTACACACCCCAAATTTTTCATGACTTAACACTGAAAAGACAGAAGAACCTTTCTTCATGCTAACGGCATCTTTCCTCTGATAGGTAGGAACAGGAGAGAAAAGATAAACACCTTGAATTTGCTATTATATGTAGGCAGTTGTCAGATGAACTGAATCAAAGTTGTGATCAAACAAAACCACGTCTCATCCTCCTTGCTTTATGTTTTGATATTTATTCATCACTACCCAAAGTTGAATGGGTGTCCCTGATTTCAAGAACAACAAGCCAAGTTGAAAACAATTCTAAAATTACTTGAAGCAATTGTCAATTTACACAGCTAGCAGTGAAAAATGCTAGACTATTATGCCTAACAAAATATAAACTTACTCATCAGAATGCTAGTAAATTTAACAGTATCATAACAAAACAAACTGACCTCTCCCCCAAAGTTTAAGACTTAACCTTTTAAACTTAAAAATCATTCTTCTTCCTCTTCAAAATAACCTGAGAAACTTCATGCTGGGTCTGAACTCCTAAATTGCCCATCTTTTAACACATCTCCTAACTCTAGTGCTACTTATTTTAGTTGCCCACATTTCTGTAAAGCTGCATTATTTAAAAACATTACATAAACCAGCACATTGAATATTAGCTTTTGAAATACTGATGTCTTGTATATATTAGTATCATTTTCCTGTGTGTATACATTACATTTTTCCCAAAAACAATAATGTTGAACATGTTAACATTCGAAATCTCAAGTCAATTTCAGGAATTTAAGTCACTTCAGCAATGTAGGAACGTAGATGTATTTCCTAGTGGCAGCTGCTGAAATGGTGTTTATCATAAATGTTGTAATAAGCTGCACCAAGCATTCTGGCTACTGTGAGAATATCCCAAAGAGACCGTTACGTTAACAGACTAATAAATCTTCTATTCTAACTAAAATACACAGCAAAACCTCAACATGAACAAGCTCACTTATGCCAGCTTATACCAAGGGAGAAAATCTTCCCGACTTTATAGTTGGTGATCAGCTAAAACCCAGTAATGAAAGGCCTTCTTGGTTTAGTATGTTTAAACCTAACTCCTAAGTATTTATCAAGTTGAAAGATGATTTTTCTCAACTTCCTATCCTAGTGGCATATCCACACAGTTACTCTGAGATACTGTAATGGTAAATATACTTGCATTCATCTTTCCTAAATTCCCCTATGTAGATGTACTCACAGGGTAATACACACAGTTCGATTCTCAGTCTCCAAGCTCCCAGCCTGGAAAATACCTACCACAATACTATCATGTAGGAAATCCTGCGAACTTGATTCACATTTTTATTAGTTTATCTCAATACCAATGTAGGCAAACGCTAAAAATAAAAGTTTAGCAGAGCCAAGGTAGGAGAGGCTACATTATTCCATCAGATCTTGTCTTACTGAAATGATAGAAATTTCCTTCTATGAATATATATAATCAGATGTCCTGATTAAGATAATATAAATAAGAAACCAACCAATTTTTGCTCTTAAGAAGTTTCACTAGATTGTTATAAAAATCGTTGCTTCACAGAAAACATGCAGCCATGCCACAAACTGAACAAGTCCGTTTTTTTTGGTGGGTTTTTGGTGGTTTTGCTTTTTTTACATTCATTGTTCCCAAAGCTACCAAGAGATTCATTAAATTACTACAAATAATAATTAATAGGAAACACTCTTGCAGAAAACATACTCATGCATTCACATCTGCTTCCTTGTTCTAAACTGTACCAGGTCTTCAACATTGCCTTTAAGTTCTACGTTTACTTCCTTGCCCACAAACGCATGATACAATGGTCTATGAAAATAAGAAGGCGAATCCTGTTCTGAGTCTAGTATTAAACCTGGATATACAGACTATTTTAAAGTCATTTATCTTGCAGTATCGTAATTAAAACAAAAAATAGCAAAACAAAGTTACACTTCATTAAGTCTTAATGTGTTGTAAATTGGTTAACAAAGGGTTAGTAGAAAACTAACAGACACAGCACATATAGTTTTTATATAGCAAACTCTAATACCTGATGTACTACTAATAGCTACCTTTCACATGAAACACATCCAGTATTTCTAAACCATGAACTCATTGACGCTATGACACTGTCATAACCCCTTCTTCCTTTCCAACGGAAAACCGCAGAGCAGGAGATACTAAAACTTAAACACCACTGGGGTTACTCAGTGCTGATTCAGGTCCCTTTCTTGATCATGCTGGGCTGCTGCTGACAAAGCAAGCTATCAGAGTGGCAAGCAACAACATAAACAGGCAGGGAAGACTGAGAAAGAAAAGGAGGAAAGCATTTCTTGATTTCTCAAGGACAGTTTATGTTGTCAGGAACAGTCAATACTCCACACAGCAGCTCAGACTACACTGCACAGGCCTCTGTAAGCCTGGGACATAGTGATTTCACAGTTGTAAAAGCAAACCTTTGCACCCAATTTGACAGACTCGTGTGAGAATTAGTCCAGACACACAAGACATCTACACTGAGCTCCAAATATTGTTTAACTTATCCTGTCTTGTTATTCATAGATGTATTTACTTCTCCTTTTTAAATTTAGACAGTATACTCTTCAAAGCACCAATTGTTTTCCTCATACGTTAATACACTGCCTAACATAACACGGTTCTAGTTTTGAGTACTGTTATTCGCAATCTAAATCGCCAGGTTTAATTTTGTATGGAAAGACATGATAGGAAACAACATTTAAGAGACTACATTATTCGTACCTGAAGCCCCAACAGGCAGATGTTTTCCTTAGGATTCTATAACTTTGTATTTTAAAGGAGTGGGGAGTGGGGTTTGCTTTTCCATTTTTTTCAAGCTACTACCGCTGCTTTCCAGACAAAACCTCCTCTGGTTAGTTTCTTCTAAACTGCTGGGGGAACCAGGTGAAGGGGGAAGGCAATTCAGAGATTTCCTGTATTTCAGCCTCAGCTCCCCCATCCTATTTCAGGCATGTATGGGAAGCACATACAATGGAGATAACAGTCTATTTACTTTTAATATAAGACCTGGGAGTTGGGGCTGGAAATACAGAAAAATACTACAAATACTCAATTTAATTTGAAAAATGTATTTAATGTACCGTAAGCAAGGCAAACTGCACAATAAGGAAGGAGAAACTGTTCTTTTTCAAATCTTTATTCACTCTGTACAACAAGACGGAAAACTTTCTATGTAACAATTTAATTAAAGAATGTATTGCAATGCATAATCATAAGGAGCTGGTACAAACAGAAGACAGACAGGTTCAAAATCTGCAACATCTGTTCCTCTGTTTCAAAATTCTGATCCTGCAATCTTAGTAACACACTTAACATTGCAGGGTTTATGGTCCTGAAAGGAAAAAGACCACATTATACAGCTAATTCATCTTGCTGCTGTGCAGAATGAAATTGAAAGTCAAGCACTAAAATGAACAGTTGCAGATATAACTTGCCAGTTTATAAAAACACTTACTTTCTACAGAAAAGAGCTTGCTGTCTTTCTCCACATCATGGTCTTGGTTCCTATACATACAAACTGTTGCCTATTTTAAGTGTTGGTGCTCTTAAGATCAAACTCAGAGCTGAGTTTTGCCACGTGTACCTTAAGAGAGACTGCCATCGACAAAGAAGAATTAGATACTACTGTTCTGGAGCAAACTAAACTGTCTAAATATTTAAAGTGCGTGTAAGTGAGGACACGATTTACAGTCTTTTTCCTTTAAAAAAGACTTTCATACTCCAGATTAGGAAAACAGACCATAGATATCACAGCTGCCACGGCTATGCTCATTGTTCATATTCTTACATATGAATTTATTAAGTCACAAAATATGATGTAGAATTGTACAGTTGAAGATTGTTTCACAAAGAGTACTCACAGACAGTTTTAAAGTTGTGCAGGCAACAATAATTTTGCCATTTGTTGACTCTGCAATCTTCCTAATGTGGTCTTTTAGCGTTACAGCTAATGCAATTTAAGTCTACATCGTAAGAACTTTTATAAAATGATAATTCTTTACATGAACAACATTAGAACAGACAAAAACATTTTTGTAAGATTTCATATCAGTGCTTCTGAAAGAACCAATACTGCGAAGACCTTGTCAGTGTTAATTTTGTTCGCTAAGTAGTGACACTGAATTCTTTGCAAGATGATGGGGTGAAATTCCCAAGATGATAGTGACTTCCTTTAAAGTTGTAGAAAAGATAACAATATGGAGAGATTAAAAGAGGTCAGTAAAAGTTTAAGAACACTCCACTGAATACTTACACCATCTATACTCCTTCTAGCATGAGGTCCGTATGTATCTTCAGACCCTAAAACCTGTATGTTAACTGCACTGTAATCTTCATACCCAAGCTGACTGAAAATAAGACGAGTCCTGCAACAAATGATTTTTTTTTTATTAGTAAACTGCCTCAAAATCATTATCTGAAGTAACCCTGTGTGGTCCACAGGCGTTAAGCTCTGTCATGTAAACTGGACTATGAATACACTAAACAAATATATCTGAATACTACAAATCAAGCGATTACTGACAGGGAAGTTATGCCTCTGAATTTATCCCTAGGTTTCAATTTGAGCCTTTTGCATATTCAAATTATTTTAAATGTGACAGGCAAAGACAAATGCATGGATTTCAGCTCTTACTTTTATCTTTAAAACAAAGACAGCTTGAAATGTAATAACAGTATACGCAATCTTCCTGGTTTTCATACTGGTAATTCAGTTCTTAACTCTGTTTCTGCTGTAAGTCATTATGAACTACCAATAAATACATGAAAGTACCTTTTTACATCACAGGCACCCATGAAGGAAAACTGAAGAAGGAACTTTTATTCAAACCTTAAAGGTATTTATTTGGGATTAACGAACATACAACCCAAATGTCAAGAAGCAGACAAAGTTTTCAAAAAGAATGTTTCTTCATTACTTGTGCCTTTCCAGTCTGGCACTGAAATCCCTCAAACTCTTTCTATAAGGATATGTACACCAGAAGCACATTGAGTCAAGAGTGCCAAGTTTGTCCAACCATGATTAACAATGGGGATAACATTACCTTCTTTTTATACATCATGAAAACACACACTGCTTTAAGAGAGCCAGGAATTAATACTGATTTTTAACTAACATTAAATTTGGATTAAAGAGACTATTTGCAACAATTCTTAGAAAACAGCCCAACTCTCAAGCACTAAAACTGAAAATGACCACTATAGTCTTAAAAAAATAATCATATGAAGTTCAAAATAAATTAAAAAAAGTCACAATAAAAAAAGTTAGAAAAAAGTTTTAAAAGAATCCCACCATTAAAAATGGTCCCACTTACTAACATGTTGCAGATTGGAAAAATAAGTTCAATTCTGAAGCACCTAAACTGTTTTCCCAGTAATCTTGGTCTGGCACCTTTCTAGTTGTATAAAAGATCTTATCAGTTGAAACACTGGAAATATGTTAGAATGAGAAGAATATTTTGCATCAATGGAACATTTTAAAGATCTTGTTAATATATCATCGTTGTAAACATTAGCGTGGTACTGAAAAATGAAGCAGGGCACAGGACTTAAACACAAAATGTAATTTTCTAATTGTTGTAAAGAGATGAAGGTGGTCCGTGCATGACAAATGAGGCCATCTTTATTTTGATGACCACCGAAAGACGGATACTTGATTAAAGGTACATAAATTTGCAAACTGTGACTGTAATAAATAACTAATCTACAAACATTAGAGTTAGATATACTAGAGTTCAAAATACATTCTGTGGATAATTTTTAGCCCTTACACGTGTCTTGGTAATGCAACAGGGAACTGTCAAAAATAAAAGGACACCAAAGACTACTCCAAGACTTCTTCACACGCATACTGCCAAATCTCTCCTGTTTTCAAAAATGAATAAACAAATAAAGGAGAAGCATGCAAGAAGGAAGTGAAAGAAGTCATTACTACAAGCTGCCAAAACTGCTTAATGTCTCAGGCTGCCAATCAATTTCACCTGTGTAACAGAGGCACCTTAAATTTGTGCATCTTATTCTGTACTTGTTGCCATTAGACTACTGGGTAGAATTTAATCTAGAGCAAACTGGAAGCTGGCTACCTGAAAGACCATATCCTTATGACATTCTCTTGCAACTAGAATTGGTAGAAAGACTTAAGTCACAGCTTCCTAAATGGATGTAGCTGCTGGTAGAGCATTCTCTGACAGCCATCAGACTAGCTTAACTCTTATTCTATACCTGGGTTGACATACACAAATCTTTCGAACATGCTGATTAAAAGACTCCACACATTAAGCTGTTTAAGACTGTGTTTGAGATGGAGAATATATTGATAGGCAGTACTGTGTATTGTGATTTTTAATGCACAGAAAAAGCCACAGCTGCTGCAGGAATGCCTCATGGGCTAGAGACCACTTATCCAGTTAACCAGCCTTTGGCTCTCTCTCATCAGCCCTCTTCTGAGGATTACTCAGGACAGCATAGTAAGCAGGCTGAACTAATTTTCTAGTGGTCATAGAAGCAGCAGCACCACAAGCTGTTTCAGACGGAAGACTCATGTAGTCTGGTCTGAAATAACATCCAAGAGCAAACATGAAAGGGAAAATAAACCATTCTGTTTTTTTTTTTTTTTCCAAAATAATCACCTAGCCTCCAGAAAGATTGCTTTTCAGAGACTTCCAAGTCACTGAGTCTTTGCGTGTAACAGCTCTTGAAAGTTTTTTTTTCTTCACCGATTTTCTCAGTAGCTCTTGGGCACATACACTTTTTAGCATTTGCACCACCCTGAAGAAAGAGATTACATAGCTTAATTACATATCCCCCATCAGCCTGCTCTCATCTCCTATGCCTCTTGAGGGAAGTGACACAGCTCCTCTTTCACCACAGTGATGTACATGGCCACACGAGCAGTAAGTCACTTTAAGTCCCCAGTAAACCTTGCATTTCTGACAGGTGGCTATCCTAGTGTACTTGCTGCATGAGTCCACAATAGGATGGGGGGGAAATTATATCTAAAACATGGCACAGAGAGATAGACATCATAACTAGAAAGATTGAGGCTACTGGAGTAAATGCCCAGAGACTTCCGTGAGGATATAGAATTATATTTAAGAGGAATCCCTCCTCACTTAAATATACTGGCATGACAATATGACTAAAGAGTTAGTCTGTTTTACAATTGTAAAATTGTTCTAGCAAACAAAATCATTCGTCACATTTTACAAGGTACTAAGATAATTTTGTTTAAAACACGAACTTGGTGAACTGCCTACATTTCATAGCAGTATGATTTGTGATAAAAAGAAGTTCCATGAAAATAAGTGAGAACTAGTTTCACATGGTTTCTCTCTGGCATCTAATAAATTTTAATCTGAATCACAGATTTTCCCTCATTAATCTGTGTTTCTCTTCACTATCCAGCCATCTATTTTCAATAATATTTGAGACCTCTCTCATTCTGTCAAATGTAGCTGAAGTGTAGTTATACGTTGAAAACACACTTCCTAAACAGGCTACTTAAAGTCTTGAAATGTCCTGCCAACTGGAAGGTTACAATCTTATATGGTTCTTACAAGGCTAATATGGTTGCCATTGTATGTCACAGTTTTATTTTCACCACTTCTGAAAAGAAAAAGCCAAAACCCCTTCCAAGACTCATATACTAACCTTTGCAGAATACTTTCTGCTGTGCGTCTTCCTTTTTGTACTGCCTTTGGACCTCCCACTGGACAGACAGCAGTAGCTCTGAAGCCATCAAGGTAAGTTGCATTTACCTAACAATAAAGCGATTATGAAACTACATGGGATTCAGTACTGAGATGCTATAAATGCTCTCTGACAACCATTATCCATACATTAAGCAGAACAGCAAGAAACCCTCATCATCATCACAAGCATTTATTCCATTTTTAAAACTCAAAATTATATCAGAGGAAGATTCAAATCTACAAAACTGTGAAACTTTGAATCACTTCTCACTGTCATCCCTAAATTCTCCTATACTTACCTATTTTGATACATAGGACACATTCTGATGTTGAAAAGCTGAATAGTCTATCACAATGAAATAGATTAGACAGAAGTTTCTCAGAGATATTAAAGTAAATGTGAAAAAATATCACACACACACAAAACATGCTATACAATGCAAACATTTAACTAACAAGCATTTTAGTAGAATTCCAGTGCTACAGCTGCTTAACAGAGCTCTGGTACAGTGAAGGTAATGACCATAAAGAGTAGAAAAGCTTTAATAGATGTATCTAAACTAAGCGTGATGAACATTTTCAATATTTGTTACCTAACAGAAAAACAAAAACAGAAATTGAAGAACCTGGTAAGACATTCAGCATAACTCTCTACAACCAGAAATGCTTTCCCTACCATAAATTTTCAAACGCATTACCCAGTCTACTTTCAATTGTCCCCCCAAAAAAATGGTGCTTCAGCTATTTACTTTAAGATGCTCTTTCACAGGTAATCATAGAACGGTTAGGGTTGGAAGGGACAACCTTCCAACTGGCAATACTGGCGTGTATCAAGAATAGTGTGACCAGCAGGAACAGGGAAGTGATCCTGCCCCTGTACTCGGCACTGGTAAGGCCACACCTGGAATATTGTGTCCAGTTTTGGGCCCCTCGCTTTAAGAGAGATATTGAGCTCCTGGAGTGGGTCCAGAGAAGGGCGACTAAACTGGTCAAGGGGCTGGAAAATAAAACATATGGGGAGTGGCTGAGGGAGTTGGGGCTGTTTAGCCTGGAGAAGAGGAGGCTGAGGGGAGACCTGATTACGGCCTACAAATACTTGAGAAGGGATGGTGGGGAGGTGGGGGAAGGGCTCTTTACATTAGTGTTGGGTGATAGAACAAGAGGAAATGGGTATAAGCTTAGTCAGGGGAGGCTCAGGCTGGATGTTAGAAAGAATTTCTTCTCTGAAAGGGTTGTCAGCCACTGGAATAGGCTGCCCAGGGAGGTGGTTGAGTGCCCATCCCTGGATGTGTTTAAGAAAAGGGTGGATGAACTACTTAGGGATATGGTTTAATGGGGGATTAGGGACGGTTGGACTGGATGATCTCTAAGGCCTTTTCCAACCTAGAAATTCTATGAAATCCTATGAAATCCATGCATTCCAGGAACCTCCTGGATTGCCTACGGCCTGCTGTGTTGTCCCTGCAACAGATATTGGGGTGGCTGAAGTCCCCCATGAGGGCCAGGGCTTGTGAACGTGAGGCTGCTCCTATCTGTCTGTAGAGGGCCTCATCTATCTGGTCTTCCTGGTCAGGTGGTCTGTAGCAGACCCCTACTACTATGTCACCTGCCCCTGCCCTCCCTTTAATCCTGACCCATAAGCTCTCGGTCGGCTCTTCATCTGTCCCCAGGTGCAGCTCCATGCACTCCACTTGGTCTTTGACATAGAGGGCAACACCTCCTCCTCTTCTTCCCTGCCTGTCCTTCCTAAAGAGCTTGTATCCTTCCATTCTGACACTCCACTCAAAAGATTCATCCCACCATGTCTCCGTGATGCCAATAAGATCATATTCCTGCAGGCGCGCACGCACTTCTAACTCATAGAATCATAGAATGGTTAGGGTTGGAAGGGACCTTAAAGATCATCTAGTTCCAACCCCCCTGCCATGGGCAGGGAAACTCTCCACTACACCAGGTTGCCCAAAGCCTCATCCAACCTGGCCTTGAACACTTCCAGGGATGGGGCATCCACAACTTCTCTGGGCAACCTGTTCCACTGCCTCGCCACCCTCAGAGTGAATAATTTCTTCCTCACATCTAATCGAAATCTGCCCTCTTTCAGTTTGAATCCATTGCCCCTTGTCCTATCACTACACACCCTTGTAAAAAGCCCCTCTCCAGCTTTCCTGTAAGCCCCCTTTAAGTACTGGAAAGCTGCTATAAGATCACCCCGGAGCCTTCTCTTCTCCAGGCTGAACAGCCCCAACTCTCTCAGCCTGTCTTCATAGCAGAGGTGTTCCAGCCCTCGGATCATCTTCGTGGCCCTCCTCTGGGCTCGCTCCAGCAGCTCCAACTCCTCTTGCTTATTCCCCATGCTGCGCGCATTAGCGTAGAGACATTTAAGTTGTCCGATTGTCAAAAAAGCCAAAATTGTGGCGATGACACCAGCCACGGAGCCACATATTAATCAACTGGATGCATTTCTCACTATTTTCCCTGAAATTCACCTTATATGTTACTTTTTCTTATCGCTGCTTCATTAACTACACTTCACCTTTGATGCAGCAATTAAATAATTTTCCTCTATGCTTACTGTAAATTTACTGAAAGATATAACACACCTTGAAAATATTTCTAGCTTGTTATAATGCCCATTCAGTGACTTCCTAGCCAAGTGTCGTGGTTTAGCCCAGCCGGCAACTAAGCTACCAGGAAGCCGCTCGCTCACTCCTCCCCTCAGTGAGGTGGAGAGGAGAAAAATGTAATAAAAGGACTGAGGGTCGAGATGAGAACAGAGAGGGAGCACCCACCAAACACAGGCCCGGACAAAACAGACTCAGCTTGGGGACAAAATCAATTTATTAACAGTTACTTGAGAAGATAAAGAGAAACAAACCCAGATCTCAAAAACACCACCTCCTCCTCCACCTTTCCTTTTTTCCTGGCTCTACCTCCTTCCCCAGCAGCACAGGGGGACAGGAAATGGGAGGTTACAGGTCAGTTCATCCCACATTGTTACTGCCGCTCCTCTTCTTAAAGAAGGAGTCCTTACACCCTTTTTCCCTTGCTCCACTGGATCCCCTACTGATGAGGCAGTCCACAGACCCCCAACATGAGTCCTGCTCGCCATGGGCAGCGACATCCTCCACTAGACCAGGTTGCTCAAAGCCTCATCCAACCTGGCCTTGAACGCTTCCAGGGATGGGGCATCCACAACTTCTCTGGGCAACCTGTTCCAGTGCCTCACCACCCTTGGAGTGCAGAATTTCTTCCTAATATCTAATCCGGGGAAGTCCGATGTGTACCCCAGAGGGATTTGATTTTGGGAGAAAATAGCCAGTGAATTGAATTGTATTATATTAGTGTCACGTGCCAGTCATAGACCATTTTTGTTCATATCCTCGAGAAATGTAAAGCCAAACAATTCTGCCTTTGTGATCCACATGGCCTGCTGCCCTGGTCCATTAGAGTCTGGGCCAGTGTGTGCAGCAAATAAACTGGTTTCCACGCCTCCTGTCCAGAGTGCATGAGCTGTTTGGAGCTAGAACAGGCTTCGGCAACAGACGTCCAGCAACTTTCCTGAGACTGATATCTCCAACCCACAGACATGGATCCGGACACACCAGCCATGAGCTCCAGATGCAGCATGCAACAACCTAACACCGCACACCATCTCACCTGACCTGAAAGACCGGAAGGACCAATGGAGTCCCGAAATTATGGATTAAATGAACTCAACAGACACATTAGAGGGATGGCCCACAAATTAAGGGATTAATTGGAAAATGTACAATCTGGGCATGATGCAGATGGTATAGAATAAGGGGTGGATAATGTCCTGGGTTTGGCTGGGAAAGAGTTAACTATTTTGTGGGAAGCTAAGAGGAACACCTGCAGGCACCAGACCCAGCCTGGCCAGTGGCTATTCCATACCACGTGACATCATGCTCAGAGTATTTACTGGGGGAGCAGCCGGGGGAGGGAGTTCACTTCAGGGGTCAGGAGCGGGCTGAGCTCCAGGTTCTGGTGAGCGATTGTAGCAGCCGGTTCGTATTGTTCTTGCAGTTGAATGTTTATGCTTAATTACCCTTTTCTTTCCCTTTTCCTGATATTGTTCTATTAAATTGCCCTTATCCCAATCTACTGGTTTCACCCCTTTCGTCCCAATTTTCTCCTCCCATCCCACCAGCGGGGAGGAGTGAGCGAGCAGCAATGTGGTAGCTTAGCCAGCTGCTGGGCTAAACCACGACATCTATGAAACATGGTTTGTCTTTTTTTCTTTTTTCCCCTCCTCTTTCTTTTACTCTTGGGACAGGGAAGGTGAGGAACTTAACGTAGCAACAGTTTTTGGAAGGAAATATTTAGTATTTTCTCCAGAATATCAGATTTTGTAAATAAAAAATACCTTGCACTCCACAGAAAGAAATAATACCTTATAGAATGTTGAAGGAGGTGATCCTTTTGCTCCATGAACTTTCACTGCCCCACCTTCAAAACCTATAGTGGTTTAAAAAAAAATAATTCAAAAAATCAATATTTACGCTTCTTCAATGTAACTTCAAAGGCATTATATTGTGATACATATTAGTCAAATGCACTTAATTAAAAAGCAAATCATTGATAGCTGTACTGTCACAGAAGAGAGGACCTTTCATGAAAAAGCCTCTCTGTCTTACAAACCCAAAGTGCAAATTGGTCACTAAATTCATGACTTCAACGAGCCTTTTAATAAAATGCTTGAAATGTTTAGTCATGTACTTAAAAAATACTTAACATAGAAAGCAGCCTTAGGACTTCAGACCCAAAAGTCATTTTCCACTTAAAAGCCAGCTATTGCGCACACACACGAGCTTATTTGCTGTAGCTGGCTGGCGTGGACTGCAGTCCTTCACTTGGCAAAGAAACAAGAAAGATGAGAAACCAGTGAGAGCTTATTTGCTGATAGCTCTAAGTCATCAAGGGATAACTTTAGCCTTCTTCTCAATAACAGAAACAGAACAGTCTGAATGTATGTTTCAGGGCAACTACCACGTTCAGTTTTAGGAATATTAATGCCAAAAGGAAACTGGAGAAAATTGCTGCCATGGCATCAAGTTCAAGGTTGAAATGGAGAAAATCAATAGGTGCAATTCCTTCAAAATTAACAGTGCAGGATCAGCATCTCGTGTCAGACAGACAGAATTATACTGTAGCTAACCTGTAACTAACCTGTGCTTCCAAATATTTAGGAAGCAGTTCAAAGCATTACGCAAATACTCTGAAGAGATCAAATCAGAATATATCTGAAAAAGTGAATGCAACTAGCAGAAGTTTTACACGTCACTCAAATAACATCATCACACTCTGCAAGACTGACATAGGATTAATTTAACTTTCTCAATACCGAATATCCCTACAGTCAGGGTGAAGATCTGGAAGTTTCATGTGCCAGGTGAAGGAGTAATGCAAAGAAAAAATCTCACAAAACGAAATGCATTGCATCCATTGACAAAAAGAAAACAGAAGCACCTCTCAGTTCAAACACTGCAAGTAATCAAGCAGGACAATAAAATCAGCAATGCAAACAGCAAAAATAGATAGCCTGCCTGTTTTTACTGGTGTACGTGTCAAAGCACTTCAAACTAAAAATATTTAAGAAATCTGCCCATTTTCCATCTGTTATATTTCTAAGAGGGCTAACTGAAAGTTCATGTGAAAGTTCATTTTAAGTTCAAACATGTCATATCGGGTCATTTGCAAGCTAAAAGTTCATAGGAAGGTTAGGGTGTCTTTTTTTTTTAAAAAAAAAAAAAAAAGACTAGCAGCTAAGAGCAGCAATCTGGCCTTATAAGACTGCCATTTGGTTATGCTGCATGAGCAAAGCTTCACTATACAATTTTATAGTACTTTTATTACTGAAGCAAAATATTTTTGATGCTACAGCATTTTGAGTTTTATCACAGTAAGTTTTTAATTTGAAATTTCAACTGTTCAAAGTTTTATACAGACACTCAGCATACTGTCACAGGTAATTCCATGATAATAAAAAAGGATATATAATACAGATGCAGTAGAAAACAAACTTCAAATGACTGTAGTTAAACATTTTTATCAAGCTGTCTTATCCAACCTACAGATCTTCAAATCTGTTAAGCCTCTTTCTCTTGCTTTTCAAGCTAAATCCAGAACACACGTTATATCTATCTTTAGTCTACTGGCTGTTCAGAGTTTTGAGGATAGCAAATAGACTTTTTCAAACAGATGTTCTCTGATAGACATCCTGTACCTAAGCATGCTTCTGCCACTTAAAATGATCCAATTAAAAGTGTAAGAAAAACATCATTACCAAGTAGTGCTTTGAAAGACAGCTTTCCAATGTTTTTAACATTTCAAATGCCGTATGAGAGAACAAAGATACTCTTTCTTGAGCAGAGACACCGAGCTGAAGGTTAAAAAAAGATCCTGAAATCATAGTGGAGCTGTCTCAATGCTGCTCACACAGAATACAGTTCAAAGACTTGGTAGGTGCAAGGCATGCATTAAAAAATAAAGCAAAAGGAAGTGATAAAAGATATAGATTAGTCAACCAGCAAGATAAATAAGAGCATGGCTAAAATGACTAAAGGAATTTCAAATTAAATTCCCTAAAAAATGAGTTTATTACAGTATCACTCTCTAAGGAACTGAGTGAACAAATAATACACAGAGAAAACATGGAAATTAAAGTCACTGCTTTAGTTCGATAACTCAGTTCATTGACATAGATCTCTTAACATGCAACAGGACTAACCTGGAATTTCAGTAATGGAAACTTCAGAAAAGTCACATGTGACATCTGGTAAAAGATAGCGCTGAGGATTGCCCAGTTCATACACCAACTGTTCAGCTACGGTGCCAAAAGAGATCAGGCCCCCTGTGTCTGGTGGTTTAGAAAGAATAAAGTCTCCTTCAGAGGAACATTCTACAATGGGAAAGCCTATGTTGTGCCTGAAATACAAAAAACATTGAAAAAACCCTATAAATACAAAGGTAAAGTGAAAAGAAAAATGAGTAACAACATACCAGAATCTTATGGTAATCACTAATTAAATAGAACTGATCAAGAGTTAGAACATATCTGGTTGTTTCTGCAAAACACACAAGAAAAAGCACTGAATATTTTGGTTAGCAGTTTGTTAAGAGGACGCATTTTATTGCCAAGCAGGCAAAGGATTGCAGATGTAACACTAGATACCAACAGTAAATGGATGGAAGTGGGGAAGCAAACTGAGAAGGACACTTACGTAAATGGTGAAAGCAAAAAGAAGCAGAAAGAATTACAGGATTATGATTAAGAAGGTAAATTCAGAAGAAAAACATGATTGATAATTCTAGCCTCGCTTGGCTACAGCATGAAGGTGTAGACAGGTAAAGGCATCCTGCAAACTAGATTTGTAAAAAGGAAGTCAAAGCAGGATGAACAGCCTGTACTGGAAGCCTCAATGATACAGGAAAGTAGGAAACCAAAATAATCACACCTATTAAGGACAATTTCACATGCTTATAACCAATCATATACAGAAAAAGTATTATCAGAAAACAGAAGGATACGTGAAAATTAAGATGACAAACCAAGTAATAAAAGTCAGAATGGACAGAAAATTGCGAGGTACAGCAAACACAAAAGAAGTAAAACAGAAAATTACCGACGTGTTTGTAAATGAAAATGTTCCTCTCTCACATTCTCACAAAAGTAATATACAGAACAAGATCAAATAACTCCTCATAAGAGGCACATGCTGGTCGTCACAGTTAACAGGACAGGATTTTCAGAGTTCAAGAGATTTAGAAACCTGCTTTCCAGGCTAAAAGGTTTTTATTTTATTTAGAGAAGTTGAGCAAAAGTAATGACTTGCAAAAAAATATTAAAAAGCATCTGAAAATTAAAATAAAGCCTTAATACTATTCTAAAAAGGTTACCTGCTTACTCCCCTCTCACAGGAGGTTGAGAATTTGTGCAAATAAAGTGTCTCAGAAACACAAAGAACGCAAAAGGGAGAGTTAAGCAGAAACAACCCCTTGCAAATGCAAAACTGTTCTAAAAAGGTCCTAATAATGAAAGGTAGTGAACATCACCATTCTCATTAAAGTCAAAGACCTTCAGGTCCTTCGTACATACTTAAAAATCAGTTCATCCCTAAAATTAATTATTTCTGGGTAGTGGGAACAGTGTGCTGAACATACAACCAAATTGGTTCTTAGCAAGTTAGATGAACATAGTTTGTACAACATAAATCCACAAATTTCTGAAGGAAGTAAGCAAAGAAACCAGTGAACTCTTTAGTGATATTTGTAAAAGTTCATGGGAGTTTGAACAGATTCCTTATCATCAGGAAGCTTCAAACATAACTCCATTATTTAAAAAAAAGGATTAAGAGACAAGCTTTGTTACCACAGATAGGCAACTTTAATACTGATAGTGTACAAAACTTGGAAACTATGGTAGCTGGAGGACACCTAGAAAAGCCCACAATGAATCACTCAAGATTACAGTTCATTAGATTGGTCTTTGAAACTATTTAAATCACTAAACAGATGAAGGGAAACAAAAAAAAACTACCCTTGTGAAATAAAAAGTTGTTGATTCCAAGTTTTTCTAGATTTTTTCTGAGGGGAAGAGAAGGGAGAAAAAATGGTGGCAAGAAGTACGTAACATTCAACGTTTTAAAGTGTGACATAGCAAAAAAAAAAAGCAACACCCAAAACCTGTCTCAATTCTTGGTCTTGAACATTACTGTAGGGTAAAATAGACTAACTTATGCAATTATCCCAATTTTACAAGTAAGGAGACAGATGCAGGAAGGAAGGTGACTGATACAGCAGGATCAGTGACTGAACAAGGCTAGAAGTAAGGAGCCTTCACCCTCTTAGTGCCATGCTTGTGTGCTTTGACCCTACCATCTATCTGTCTTAACGCAACAGCACTAGGTGCCTTGCGAGCAGACTGCACACAGCTTATTCAGGTCACCTGCCCAGAAGTGAAATCGCTTCCACGGAGACAGATTACCCAGTGCAGTCCATCCCACCGCAGTGACAACTGCTATCCTTGCTGCAGCCCACTTTGATCCAAGTCATCAGCACACGCAACTCTTACGACACATTCATGCACCTACTCCCTGAAGACCTTTGTTTTGAAGGAAGAAGAGGTAGACTGTAGACACTCAGCTTTCTACTCGGAACCACTGAGACTACTAACATCAATTAAACTTCAGTTTACCCAAGCTCCACTCTCAAAAGACCCAACCATTAAAAAACAAAAAACCAACAACAACGTAGTGAGGAAAAGAGAGAAATTTCAGCCTCTGAAAACGGTTAAAATCGGGCAAACACTTAAGCCACTAGAAGCAGACCAACCATGGAAGACTGCAGATAAACAGCAGTACAAACTACGCTGTTACTCAGGTCACTTAGTATGCAAAAGGAAGGAGAGGCTCTGAGTTTCTTGTTATCATCAGGCCATCAAATTCAGAGTATCTTTATGGTGGATTTTTTTTATGCCGTCAGAGTAGCTGGAAGGAGACCATATAGATATGAGTGTACTTTCTGGAACAGCTTCTAAATAGCCTCTAAGGTGAAGATATATTTGCTATATAAAACAGACATTCAGCTCTTGCCACTTGCCGCAAAGCGTTGACCCAAAACTTGTAAGAAAATTGTATGAAGGAGAGAAGACATTCAAAAAACACAAAAACCACAGGCACGTACCCCTCTCCCTCCACCCAAAAAAAACCCCAAACACCACTAAGCCTTCAATGTCCATGTGGAGGCCTGTGACGAGTGGTGTTCCTCAGGGGTCAGTACTGGGACCAGTGCTATTTAACATCTTTGTTGGAGACATGGACAGTGGGATCGAGTGCACCATCAGCAAGTTTGCAGATGACACCAAGGTGTGTGGTATTGGGAACACGCTGGAGGGAAGGGATGCCATCCAGAGGCACCTTGACTGGCTGGAGAGATGGGCCTGTGAGAACCTCATGAAGTTCAACAAGGCCAAGTGCAAGGTCCTGCACGTGGGTCGGGGCAATCCCATGCACAAGTACAAGCTGGGCGGAGAATGGATTGAGAGCTGCCCTGAAGAAAAAGACTTGGGAGTGCTGGTGGATGAGAAGCTCAACATGAGCCGGCAATGTGCACTGGCAGCCCAGAAAGCCAACCGTATCCTGGGCTGTATCAAAACAAGTGTGGCCAGCAGGTCGAGGGAAGTGATTCTGCCCCTCTACTCAGCTCTCGTGAGACCCCACCTAGAACACTGTGTTCAGCTCTGGAGTCCCCAACACAAGAAGGACATGGAGCTACTGGAGCGAGTCCAGAGGAGGGCCACGAAGATGATCTGAGGGCTGGAGCACCTCTGCTATGAAGACAGGCTGAGAGAGTTGGGGCTGTTCAGCCTGGAGAAGAGAAGGCTCTGGGGTGATCTTATTGCAGCTTTCCAGTACCTAAAGGGGGCCTACAGGAAAGCTGGAGAGGGACTTTTTACAAGGGTGTGTAGTGATAGGACAAGGGGCAATGGATTCAAACTGAAAGAGGGCAGATTTCGATTAGATATAAGGAAGAAATTTTTTACATTGAGGGTGGTGAGGCAGCGGAACAGGTTGCCCATAGAAGTTGTGGCTGCCCCATCCCTGGCAGTGTTCAAGGCCAGGTTGGATGAGGCTTTGGGCAACCTGGTGTAGTGGAGGGTTTCCCTGCCCATGGCAGGGGGGTTGGAACTAGATGATCTTTAAAGTCCCTTCCAACCCTAAACATTCTATGATTCTGTGATAAGGGAAAAAACAAAATACTCTTCCTAGGAAAGGCATGCTGACACAGGACACTATGATGTCCTAGCATGAGAAGAATTTTTAGCTAAATTTAAACCATTCTGAAATCTACGACCCCGATGGTCAATGAAGAGACCACCACCACCACCAATGACTTACTCTTTGGTCATCTCTTTCATTGTTACTCTGTTTCAACAGTTAGTGAAAGTATCAAGGAAGATTTTTCACATTTGTCTGAGATAAGCGTGAGAGATGTTTCCTCCTCAAGGTCCAACATGATTCAATGAACTTTCCTGAATGCTCAGTTAGTTGCCAAAGATAGATGTTCTCCCAGGTCACATCACCAATGACAGCTTCCCTCACTTTTTAACAATTCAAAACGTAGAGATGCAATGAATTGAGCAAGAAGCCCTTGGATTCCATCTGTATTGTGACTGGATGACTGCAAAAATACGTATGTTCTGTACAGCCTCACAGTACATACAATACATTGACGTATTCTGTATATTGCCAAAAGCCATTACTTAAAATTAATTTTCAGCTTGGAAACAAACTGGTCTAAGTCACCCCTATGGCATGATTCAGTCAAGTAACAGCTACTTAAAGCCGGCATAGAGCTCACTAGCAGGAATAGCTACCTGGATGGGGTATTCTAGCACATACCATAGGTACTATGATCCCACCATGACCCTGATCAGCACTTCTACTTGAAAGAAGCAACACTCTGCCCGATTCACTAGCAGGGTTTGCAGAATGACTACAGACCATATGACATCTGCTCTATAACACGCCGATCTTATGCTAGCCATAACCCACAGCCATGTTGTAATTTCGTACAGTGTAGCAGGGGAGTTAAACCACAGAACTATGAACTCGAACTTCTGCAGCAACTACAGTCATTGCATCCAAAGTGGCACAGTGGCCACATGGAACCCTTCAATAACAAAAGAATTGCATCAGTTTAGTGATAAAATCCCCTAGTCGGATCGGGCCGTATCAGGCAATGTAAACAATTCTGAAAGGAAACTACTAAAATGAATTCTAATTAAAATACAATTAAAATATTTTATTAGTTACATGATCATATAATTTAATGTTTTAAAACGTTTTGAGCAGTTCTTTTAACACAGAGTTAAAGTACAGAAGTAATATAAATCAGTTTCTGAAAGGAGATGACAACTACCATTCTTTTATCCAAAATGTCTGTTTCAGGTTGAGTGTTTGGTATTTAACAATTAAATAAGTTACACGCATTGGTAAACCAGAGCACTGAATAAATCCGAGCCAAGATGAAATCTCAGAAACATGCTCCAAACTGGGGCTAGCTGAGGAGTTAACAGCTAAAGCAGGTCCTCACTGAGTACAGCCCAGAGGTAACAAAGTTCCAAAACTGGTTTTGCTGCTGAAGCCACCTTCTCATCAACCACCTACAGCTGCTGTCCTACTCAACAGGAGTCAGGGCTCTGAAACTGAGTCTCCTGCCTGCCAATGACTTACTCTTGCATTATTTCTTTCCATGTAAAATGCTGGTTTTTTCTTCAGTCTTGGCTCTCAGAAATGTTACAATTTATGTTGTAGATGATACCATGAACTGTCTAAGCAGAGATCTCCTCTCTGTCTACTCCGGGACAATGTGCTACTCATCCTCTGTGCAGCTATGAAGATAGCTTTCCTCCTTCTTTTGCCGTGTATCTTACCCCACTCGCATTACAAAAAAGTAAAATCCATGTGCAGTACTGGGTCCTGTTGGGCATTGTCTGAGATAAAACAGGTATTTCCTCTCTCATAAGATGCCAAACCCCTCAAGTATCTCATTCTGGCCACTACTAACAGACTGAGGAGATTAGAGGCAATAAAAGATGGGACAGTTAGCGTAGTACATTTACTTGCAGGGGAAGATGCTGCAAGAAAGAAAAACAAAAAAGCCACAGCAATGCATATGACATTGAAGTGAACCAGGGCTCAAGTGGGCTGTGGTATGAACTTTTAGCTTTACAGCTAAAGCAGTTTCATGCAGTTTCCTAGGATGTGACTCAATGAATGTCACACTGAGGAGAGCTCTTAGCCAAGATTCTCAACGATCTGGGTATGTATTCTAACTGCAATGCTATTAGGCAAAAAGTAGAAACTGCTACCACTTCTTACAGGGTTTTTACAACCAATTCAAAACTGCTAACGTGTCAGGCAAGATCAGCACAAACTCATGTGTAAGGTACATGCATTTCTTTAGATGTAGGTACCAACATGTTTCCTAACTTCTGCTGCAATTTCGATTTAGGCAAAATTTATTGTTTGCATTACTTATCTCCTCCGACCAGGGCATTTCAGAGTATGCATTGTCTGTCAGCTCTTAATGCCTAGATAATTTCAGGGCAATCAGACAGGCTGCCTGGTGTTTCCAGCTGCCTGGAATAGATGGTGCTACAGACAAAAAGGCATTCCACGTTGCTGACTGGGACTCACACACTGGATTCTGTTCAAGTCCCAAATTAAGCAATCTGGATCCGGCCCTTAAGAGACTACAACTATTGACTTACCCTTTTGGTCATCCCAGGCCAGAGGATTATGCAGTCTCAACCATTGTACACTCTTGGCTTAGGGCAAAATGTCAGTGTTTATCATCTCCTCAAAATGATTACTCTACTGATCAGCATTAGTTTATTCTCTCCTGCATTTCAAAACAAAACAAAACAATGTACTAATCACCCACTGGCACTAAGGAATAATAAGAAACAGTAATGTCTGGAGTTAAATGAAAATTAAATACAGAGCTGTGCATTACCAATATAGTTCTGGCACCATAGTTCATTTTGACACATTGCATGAATTTCCTATTGAGTGCTGCGCACTAGATTTTAAATAGGGAGCAGTGATGTATTATCACTTCTTTTGACCATCTGCTGATATATATCACTACACAAATAACATAAAAGGAATAAGTGCCTTTTTTGATAACATTTACTTAAAAATCAGTAATTTAAGAATGCTCATTAGTCTTCTATAAACTGTGAACTATCGGTTCCTTGTGTTCTCTCTGCTAAACATCAGAGAATCCACACAAGGGGTGGGTCAAGCAGTCTTCCTCTCAGTGGAAAAGTAAACAGCATCTATCCCCTCTACCTGTCTGCCTGTTTTCATGAAAACTGGACAAAACTTCACAGTTTCAACATTCCTGCGTTTAAGTCAAATACACTACAGAGATAGACACAGCACAAAGAAATCTCAGTGCCTTAAGTCAGCAGACAGAAATCAACTAAGTCTAGCTTCTATCAACTAAAGTAATTAGAGAGTCACGAGTTGTAACACGCACTTTACTTACGCTAAAAACTTACTTTACCAAGACAACAAAGAAAAAGAAAGAATAGCTTAGGTTTTAATAGCTAACCATTCAACCACCACAATATACCCACACAAACATTCCTGAGACTTAAAGCACCCTTTTGCAGTGGAATTATGTTTTGAGAAGTGGCCTACATCAAACGTGTCAAAAAATATAAAGAAAAAACTAAAAAAAAAAATATGTTGGATGAATGAAGCAAGTCCAATTCAGTGCCTCAATACTCACAGATACATGATAATGTATGTGTGGAATGTGAGCACTGACTCTGACTTGCCTGGCTTTACTTAGCTTAATTTAAAGTGCTCTTTTTTTACACAGTTAATTATGTTTGCTTATATATAAACTATAGATAGATAAGGTTCATAAGCCTAAAATTTTATGAATTCTTCCTTTTTTTTGTAAAAACTCATACCCATCCTTTCTTCTTAGCAGTACACTTACACCTTTTTCAGGAGCCAAAGAAAAGAGCAACATGGACTACTGCTCTCGAGGAGAAAAAAAAAAAATCCTAAAATAGTCAAAAAAGGACCCGAGTCTAACCATAACCAAACCTACTTGCGGCAATAAGATGTGAGGAAAAGAGAGAGATTGCCCTCTAGTGTTTAGTCACCAGAGAAGAGCATAAATGCTGTAAAAGGTTTTCTTAAGCTCTGACGTAGAGGTCCGGTAACTGTTTGCAGAGCTGAACCGTAAGTGGTCTTGGCTGCGTGAACACACTCATGGCAAGGAGAAATTCGTACATGAAAGGCACTTTAATGACAAATGCAGAGAACTGACTTGGCTTCTTCCCCCCACATTTACTGACTTTGCTGGGCTGGTGTGGATTTAACATGAGGTATCACAGACACTGTGATTTATTGAGATCTAAATTACACATGCTCACTTTCAGGAGACTGCTGAAAATGTAGCTTTTCCTAAATGAGGGAAAAATCATTAATAGACTACAGTCAAGTAACTTCTCCAAACTCTGTCAGAGCCCTGTTGACCTATCTGCAATATAAGTAATGTTGGTGGCAGCAGGTATTGCATGATTTGGTCATTATGGAAACTATGGAATTATCACGTTATTATTGTGTGTTATTATGCAATGCATTATCTGCATGCATTGAAAATGGACTCCGTCTGTTTAAATAACAAAAAACTCAACCCATCAAGTTTCTTTAACTGAAGGGGTCAAGAGGTTACGACTAAGCTATCAAATGGAAAACGCATTTTTCTGCAGCCCGAAAGCTTTCATAATATTTCCGCTTCATGCACTTGGACCTAAATTAGTCAACGACTATTAACTGGGGAAGAAATACAGCTCTCTAACAAATCTCCTCCCCTCTCTCCTTCCCCCATATCCTAAATGGATATGCTGGACCACAAGTACACTTTAGCCAGAAGACTATTATGATTTTAGATACAGTTATACACACACGAGTATTAGCTAAGCATATACAATATACATATACTTGTAAAATTAGCTACTCTCACTCCAGTAGCTCATAGCTTAAGATACTCAAAATTCCTTTTTTTTTTAAATCAGACTGCCATTTCTCACAGAAAAATGCTTAAAGAACTACCAAGTACTTTAATAAAAGAAGTAATATTCTCATTTTTTCTTGCATTCTTTTATAAAGCAAGGTCTTCTGGAGTCACAGTTACAGGTGTTTTTATGAAGTTTCATGATACAGCATAATAAAATCATCAGGAAATACATCAGAATAGGAGTAAAATTAACAGTTATAAATTTCCAAACTGAACAGGGTGTCTCATTACGAAACGCCCGACCCTGTTTCCTTCAATGCCGTATGCACCTTTATCTGTAAATCACCAGTGTTTAGGAACTTACAAAAGCAGAATACATCTTTCAGGGTCATGCTCTGAATGAGAAACAGTCACTACAAGCAGGAGAAAAAAGCCTGGCAGCCCCAGGGACCTAACTCAGGAGAGTGGCTCTTCATACTGCAGGGCACAGTGTTCTGCCGGTTCATCTGCCTGGACTACAGGCTGCCCCGATGTCCTCCTTCCCAAGGTCAACTTGGGAGCAGGAACATGCCTGATGAAAGCCACTGTTCTCCCACTGCTCTTCAGCCCTTTCCTCCATCACACAAAGGAAGCACTGCCTTTCTCATGACATGGCACTGGACAAGATTCCTCCCTCTCATCACAAGGAAAAGAGGAATAAACTGCAGCCAGAATCATTCATCCTACGCAAAGCATGTTTCCTGACTACTTTTAAACTACTCTTAAAAGTGGGTCAAAAGCAGGCTACAGTCCTTCCTTGCGGTGCTTTTCAGCAGGCAGAAGGATCTACCTACGTGAAAAGTCTAATTCAGCAGGTCTCAACACAAGATATACATGTAACTTTTTGAAAGAACTGGCAGCTTAACACATTTGTGGAGATCAGGTCATACAGCAGGAGAGGACTGTGGCATACATTCATCTCTACCGAAGTAAATAACATAAAATCTGTGACTAAACAGTAGGCAACTCTGATCTAACTGAAGACTGATGAAACAGCATCAAAAACATGCACGTTGTCTTCTCCATTACAATCACACATGAAAGCCTATAACAAATCTTTCCAAAAATCCGATTGCTAGAAAGGAAGCAGAAAAAATAATCTAAAATAAAAAAAAAAAATATCAAAGGGCTAGAAATTTTTTCAAATCATCTGCTTCTTAAGTTAACAAAGAAAGCCCCCACTTGACCAGAAATGAAAACTGCAATAGGGAGAACAGACCTTGTGGAAGTAACATTAAGATGGAAAAAACATCAAGGGGCCCATATCGCCTCCCTCAAGAGCATAAAGCAGAAGCAGTTCTCACAATACAGATATAGTAGGAAACTTCATCTTCAGTCCATTACAAACACACATGCTTATGTCACTGTTACCTACCAGTCTGGTACTGCATGCCAGTCAGTGAATATTCCACCTGTACACTGAGCACCACATTCAATGAGATGACCTGCAAGGCTGGGAAAATGGCATTCAAATAACTAAATATTCTGTAAATCCAAGTTCCACAAATCCAGCTTTAAAATACAATAGTATAATGGAAATAAAGATTAATAACAGAACATGATATTTTTTCCTCCACAGGCATCTAATACATTTATAAATTGCGCAACTGAACATAACAAGAGGAATATAAGAAAAGTTGAAAGGCGTAACTTTTACATGAAGAATCAAATGAATTTCCTGAAAAAAAAAATTCAACACCTAAAATATTATCTGACACCAAAAAACAGGTTTCATTGGTCATTTCAAGAAGTCTTGATCTAAATTCAGTATATTAACAGTCTGCACTGTGAGTAACTACATAAGCAAAGCTTGCTAAATCAAGAGGTATCTCATTTCCAATGTGAAGGACAGAATGTATTATGATTATGTATTATGATTTTCAGATCTTTGACTGTTATAGTCCATAAACACTCAACATAATTAAGGGGAAAATCCTCATCTCTCTATCATCCCCAATTCAGTGGAGTCAGAGTTTCTCTCTACATTTACTCTCATGCAACAGGATGACCAAGCATACTACTACTAGTTGTACTCCGGTTATCTAAGTAGTGACTCATTTTTATGGACTTCAACGCAGTCAGATGATGCAGAAAGTTAAATCAGGCGACAGAATTTTACCCTATGCTTTCTGCATCAGAGTCCTAACCTTAGGACTTACAACTAGGGTTTGCAAACAGGAGTACTGACACTGAGCTTCTGCAAAACCATACAAGGATGCTGATCTCTGACTGAATCTCCTTCTGTGCATCTTTGAGGATAAGACCTGCTACCATCTTAACTAACAACAGTGACAGCCAAACAGAAAAAGCTGGGAGTCACTGGTCTGTACTGTAAGATTTCATCTTCTGATACAAAATGGATAAGAGAAAATTAAGCTGTTAAATAAAATCATTCACTCCTTTCCTCATTTTGTTATTTTAAGTTGGTTCCAGAATGAAGTTCCTGTAATTTCGATTCCAAATGACTGAGTATTAAGTGAGCCTTAACAAAGAACCCAAAACTTAACAAAAACATTCAAATAAATAAATTCAATAATATGCAAAATTGCTAAGTGCTTAAAAAGTTCTGTTATCCTTATGTTATATGATATGAAATATAACTTTACCATTTCTTCTTATATCATTTACCTTCCTGCAGCTAGCAAGTCGAATTCATCCCTATTCCAGCCAAACTAGAAGAAAAATACAAATATGTTACACATATAAAAGTTTCATGCAGTACAGAAAACTGCACATAATATGTTGCCTGCTCTGAGTATTAATGAATTGGACATTTTTACTTAACTGCAGAAATAAAAAAAATAATTGGCAGACGCTGTACGTGGATTTGAATACAGTAAGTCAGAAGAGCTCTGAAGTATTTCAGTTTTCCTCTTATTAATACACCCAAGCAAATATAAATTCTCAGTCATACTCTCTTCAAAAAAAACTGTAAGCGCAGTATTCCTATTATTCAAAATTTGCGTAACTCAGATTTAAAAGTCTAGCACTATTTTGTTTCATGTGAAAAAGCCACTATGTTTTTTCAACTTTTAAAAAGTAGCAGTCCTGGAGTACTACCAGCCATCCTTAACACTGAACTATGTTTTCTGTTTAACCAGAAATTATTCTTCCCAAGTTCAACACAGTGCAAGTAACATAATCCCTGTCTCTTATTTAGAACTTAACAGAAATCTCCCTAAAAACTTTCAATAAATTAGATAAGGCCTCTCTGGAGTAAATAATACACACTGAGAATTAGAGAATGTAAACAGCTAGGAATAAAAATAACAAGTCATAATGGCAATTATAAATGGGAAAGTTGAATTCTAGATTAGGCAATGTTTGACATGCATGAAGTCAGGGAGCATGAAGCTTTAGAAAGGACTTTTGTAACTAGACACTAACACATACCCTCATTTGGTTTTTTTCTTTTTCAAATATGCACCAAAAGGAAGCATCCTTATTTCGCAGTGTGTATTCATTCAAACAAAAAAAGGTATAACCTATTCAAAATTCTTCAGAAAACCACATATCCTGCTTGTACAACTTGTTGAAATAGCAAGAATTTGAGGAATGTTGCATTAAAACTCAACTACTTAAAGTAAAACTACTTACCCATTGAAAAAGACCAGTGTTTTAGACCACCTCACGTGCCTCCCCCCTATCTCCCTCCAAAAACCCCATGAAAACAACCTCTACTATCACCAACCTGCGGTAAAGAAAAATATACTTTTTTCTTAAACTTACAAACCGAATTTTTAAAAGAAGGGAAAAAAAACTCGAAGAGTGAGATAGTGGTGAAACACGGTAAGACTTCCTTAACTTCACCAAAATGCTTTGCAGCTTCGCGATACACATATTCATAAATAACCCTGCTATAAGTGTAGGAGAAGTGAAAGCTGGCAGCTCCTCAGGCATGTAAGGAAAGTAAAGAAAAATTAAGGTGCTCATTTTAATTTAGTATCTACGTTTTCACAAGGAGCAAAAACAGTCCCGACAATGATTGCTGAATACTCATTCACATACGTTCATTATCATATGGAAATTAACTTGTACTTACAGAATGAATGAGTGGTCCTAACACAATCCCGCTATCAACGCATCTACCCGTGACAACAATATCGGCTCCAAGGTCAAGAGCTCTGCTGATTGGTCTTGCGCTAAAGATGACAAAATGCAACAGTAAGTACTTTTACTTTTTAAAGCATCATTCAAAAAAATCAGTCCCCTGTCACACAGGATAAAAAACACTTAAAAATCCCGCACAATGAAATCAATTTTAACAACCAATTTGTCATTTTGCGTGTACAACAAGACTATTTTTAAAAGCAATCATCAGAACGCCCTGTCAAATTCAGGTACCTAAATGACATAAATGAAACAGTTTCTATGAGTATCAAGTGTCTTTAACATAGTGCATAAGGGGTCACTTCTATTATTGTAAGAGAAAACTGTTTTTCAGAGATTCATTACCCGTATTTCATTTGTAGATGACTGTATAAAAACCAATATTCTTCACAGAGAAAGTGTGGTGACTTTGCCCTCCAATTTTAAACCTTTCAGGTCAACTTCTGTATTTTCAAAACTTGCAATATCAACCAACTTCAAGAAGAGCACTGTGCAGCCATTATTTTTGAAGAAACTCTGGCCAACAGATTTTCCAGATTGCTCAGGCAAGAGTTGGCCCAGTCAAAATTAGTCAGGCTTGTAAATACTCACCCAGGTGAGCCACTCGAGTTTATACGCTTTAGTGAGCAAGCTTTGAACACAGCATGTGGCGCCTGGCTTCTACACCTATGCTATCTGCTGGATCCTTTCATTCTTCATGAAACAGACAGCTCAAAAACACAAACCACATAAACTGCATGCCTTGAAGAACAAAACCAAGAGCAGCGTTTCTCTACAGTTTATAGACTTAGCCCTGGTTTTGTCACGAGATAAGTTAGAAGACACAGAAGATGTCTTAGTGATCTAAACATAAAATGTAAGCCTATGGGTTTTTCTTTGCCAATGCTACATGAACCGAAGGATATTAGCCAGAACAATAAGCAAATACGCAGCATTAGAAAGAATTTACACATCTAGCAATAGTGTTAAGTAACACTCATAAGTAAAAAGCACAAATGGGGTTTCTGCATACATACATAAAGGATACTGATAGAAAAACTGTGTAACTACCTTTAAAAAGCAGTAAATAAAGCCATTTGACTCTTATCGTTAAAAATGCATGTGAACTCAGTCCACAGAACTCCTAACAGCCCAAATCAGAAGGGACAGAAGAAACTTCAGGATCGATACCCCAGTGTAAATTTTTCAGATGGAGTTTATACACTCGAATCAAGAATCAAACTTAAACATCATCAGATTTAGGGAATTAAAAGTGAACTATTCACAGAAGTTACAGATTTTACCCAATACACTCTGATGTTGACCTGTTTTACAGGTATGTATAAACTTATCATCGACTTTACAAATAAACAGCCATTGCTGATGCTGTCAAACTAAAATGTAACTTACGAAACAACTAATTTAAGAGGCTGCTAAGAGCTTTACATTTCAATACAGTTGCATTGAGATTAAGGGGTCCATAAAGAAATACTGCTTTTATTAGAAAACCAATAGTCCACTGATCTAGCACCCGTTAATGAAGCAGACAGAGGTAAAGGATTTTTAAAATGCCTCATCCTCATACTAGCCTGCTTTTGTCTTCTCTGCTTTGATTTGCATTGCTTTTTTACTTGGTGAATAAATCATGAATCACCAGAATTGGAATGAACACATTACACAATTACAAATCCTAACACTATTTCTTAGGTTTCATTTACAGTTACTGCAAACATTGCAAGTCAAAGTTTAACAAACAGAAAATCCAGCAACAACAAAAAATACTAAAAACTCACTTATTAAAAAGTTCTTATTTTACAGAGAAAAAGATATGCTGTGTTAGGTACAGTCATACCCTGCTATCTGCCAGTGATATATCTTTAGAAAGTGCAATGGTAAGGATAAAAGAGAGAGCACAGCAGTTTTTCTATAAAGATGAATGTAAAAGAGGAAGGATTGTGTTCACAGACTTTAGAAACACACTGAACAGAAACACAGAAAGGATGATATATATGACATGGAGGATGGAAAAGCAAAAACAGATAACCAACTGAAAGAGATGCTGGCTTTTGGGAACACCTGACCATTGTCCCATTTCTCAGTCCTTCCCCTTCGACAGACTTGATGAACACTGATTCATGCGACTGTTCACTAACAGGTAGAACACCTGCATTTACAGATTTATGGGAGGCCTTTGGTATCATAAAGGAGATCTTTCAAAAGAGTGATCCATCCTGGAAAGCTAGCTCCCAAAATTTTAATGGTATAAAGCCTGACACACAACTCTAGTGCAGCCTCATGGAACCTCCTACAGCTCCCACAAAGTGTCCCAGTACTTCAATTTCTCAGTTACACTTCTCTAGGGACAACATCCTCAACAACTGCTACATGCAGCAACAGGATATTCCACATATGAAAAAGGATTTTTGCGATTGTTATAATTAAACTAAAGCTATTTTGGCTTGAACTAAAACCTGAGGATTCACAGGAGATGTAACGCTAAGGAGTCACAACTGGCAAGGTTCTAAATTAAAAGTTTACTTGCAAGTTGAAAACAACATTTTTTTTCCTGGCTGTCTGAGTAATGCAAAGGTGAACCTAACATACTAGGTGGTTCTACTTGCGGTACAACACAGTTTCATGTAGTTAATGTGTTAAAATTACTTTTCCATACTAAAACCAACTTGTTAAAATAACTCACCCAAGATAGACATTCATACTATGAACGCTCTCTGGAAATTGTTTGCCACTCTCTAAATCAGTGATACCAGCTCCTTTTAGGTTCTCTTTCTGTTAGAAAACAAACAAAACACCAAGTCCATTATTATTTTGTAGTATCTACTGTAAGCCTTTTATTAGTATCAGACAATAGATCCACTTCATAACAACTCTAAGCAAAGCATAATCATTAAAATTAGCAACAATACAAAACAGTTGAATGGCTAAAAGCCCTAGACACACTTTCAATCACAGTTTTCCAGCACACAGAAAAATAAGTCAGTCTTTAAAGAATGCTAGTTCATTCACAGATGATCAACTACAATGAACAGGTATATTCTCTAGGCTTTTAAACTGTCTTTAATTGCAGTAGGACTGAATAAATCAAACCCTGCAAACAGAAACATGCCTGTAATAATAACAATGGTGGCGTGGCCAGAAAACAAGGTTAACTCTGCAGCTCCAGGTGATACTTAGAACACATTGTGTTTCCACAGAGGTAAGGAACGGGGTAGGGTTTTTTGACTGTGCACCAGGCAGCCTGGGAAACCAGTGGACTCAGGGGCCAGTGACTGCATAGACTCAATGTCTAACGTTAGCTACAGGGGGAGCATCTATATTGTGGGAAAAAAAACTTCCACTTTTAATTAATTTGTTATTCTATGATAAGGACTGAAATCCTCCAAACCACAAATAGTGTAATTTATGATGTTTGGCATCAATGGTAAAAGTTGTCTGTAGACAGTAAAAGCTGTCTCTTTTGCTCCTATAAATTATGTACTGACAATAGCATAGAAAAATAATCCATTTCAGATCAGAAACATCCACGCCAAGTTCAAATAATAACCATTTCACTGTCGTACCAGTAAAGAAATTCTGGACCACTGATGCTAAAATAATTTCAGTAAGGCAGAAGGTTCTTGAAAGGAAGTCCAAGCACTGCACACAATTTGCAAGTAAAGAATCTTACTTGACCATCTTCCACATTCAATAGCATGCAAGGAGCAACAGAGCCTACACAGATAAATAATTTTCCAAGTTACAGGCAGAGATTTAACCATAATGCAAACCTATCCCCACTTAACCAGTATGAACGTATAAATTGGTTTCACATTGTCTTTTCAAGTATGACCAGCGCTTTTTACGGACTAGACTTTATACACAAACTGTCATCCTTTAAGTCAAAAAAAGCCATGCATTTAATAATTTTTTAAATATCAAAACTTCAATCCTCCCACTTAACATTACCTTAATGGCCATAAACTAATTATTTAAAAACAGAAAAACAGCTATCTATAAACAAAATAACAACAGGAAATGCCTGTAAACTACTAAAAACAGCTAGAAGGGATGAATATTTGAACACGTAGTGACTACATCACATTTAAATTTAAGAGATTTAACACTCAGGATTACTTAGTTTAGACTGAAACAACAAGTAACAGCATATCCTAGGTCCTCCTGAAGAGCAAGCAGATCTTAGACCAGATTCACAGTTTGCTTCAAAAACACAAACAGCAGATCCACAGTCTTGTAAAATTCACCTCCATCACACACCAAACATAAGATGTGCCAAGAATTGTTTTCATGCATAAAAAAAAATAAAGGAAACAAAGCAACAATTTGTAAATGTTTTTAACAGTAGAAGGCTACCGCATAAAAATACACAAAATAAGTTCCTACAGGACAGTAAATGCCACCTTCATTCTATATAGATTAAAACAATTTCCACAATGCTACTAAGCCTTAAGACAAAATAAAATACCTCACTCATTAGGTCATCTCCAGCAACAACAGCTATTTTCAAATCAACATCTGCTTTCTTTGCCACTTCCTGAAGGGCAGCTGCACAAGCAAGTGGATTAATTCCACCAGCATTACTGATGACACGAACACCTAAACGAAAAAGATAAATTAAATTCAGCAGCATCCACAACCACTTGTATCTTAAAAACTTAAAGCATGCTGAAATGCAAATAAGATATCATCTTTGCAAGGTGGTAGACATCTAATCAAGTAAAATACTAAAATCACACTAAAATATGAACACTGTATAATCTGTGAAAGGATTACAGTAAGCCAATATAAAATTATTTACAGAAAAATAATTGTTATAGATACTCCTCATTTTTATTTTACACAAGGAAGGAGAAAGTGACCAAAAAGACATATGCGACAAGGCAGACAGACAGTAGCAAAACAACTCCTACAGGAAAAGTATTTGACATCAGTCATTCAAGCATCCATGCTCTCCAAACAACTGCATTTTAGCAGAGACATACATCTATCTCTATAAATTCCAGACTGTGTTAGCAAGGTATTGAGCACTTCAAAATAATTCCTTTTCTCCTCTCAAGCTCAGAAAGCTGTGAAGCTATGCTAATATAATCAGAAAATTACTGATATTCTAGAACTATATGGGAATCCTGAAAAACTTTCATATTGCATTGAAAACATTTAGATCTCACATTTTAACAAAGACCTGTAAAGCAGTCTTCCATTCACAAGTTAAAACTACAATAAGAAACACCTGGAGATATATGTATGTATTTATAATTATAGCAAGTATTTAAAATTAACCCAATTTAAACGTCACCATCAGACTTGCAATTTACATCTACTATAATGAGATTTTTGCTGATGGTTAAATCATTAATCCTAGAGAAGAGCAAAACACTGGAGTGCAAAACAGCTGTTTATAGGAATAGTAACTATATGAAACCCACCTAATCAATTTAACTTAACTAATACACGAATTCACAAGAAGAGCAGCATACCTTTCCTGTGAATATCTTTTATATAGGGAGCCATAGCAGCAGAGACAAAATCCGGAGTGTAACCTAAAGCCTGAAATAATTAAAAAATGTAAACCACTTTGTTACGGTTAAGTCAACCCAATTCCTTTTCTTGGTTAACAGAAAAGAGTAAACAGGGAAGAAAAACTAGCTCTTAAAACGTTTGGACAACGCTATAAAGGACATGGATGCTTTTACTAGATGAAATTGAATATATGAAAATAAATATATGCAAGACAGGAGTATACAAAAGCAAAGACGTCCCCATAACCCGACATGTTTTAAACAGACTCCGAGCGGGACCGGGGCTGTAGGGGAGGTACCGGAGCCCACCCGCCCGGCACTCGCCGGGGCTGGGCAGAGGCTCCCGGCGGCTACTCACGGGAGACCGGGCTTTGGCGGCCGTCAGCAGCGACATGGTGATCTCGGAGAGATAATCGAAAACGAGGAAATCCAGCTTCCCTCCGTACAGGAGCTGCGGCACTGGCGGGACAGGGGAGAACCCACCGTCAGCGCCGCGGTGCCCCCACTCGGAGGCTGCCGCGGGGCCGGGCTGAGGAGGGGCGGGCTGAGGAGAGTCGGGCCGGGCCGGGCCGGGCCGCCCCGCCCTGCCCTGCCCTCGGCGACGCCCCCGCCCGCGGCCCGCCCTCCCCGGGCGTGCAGCGGCAGCCCCGGCCCCGCCGCTTACGCAACGGGGCTGCTTGCGGCGCTGCCGGGCGCCGCTTGCCTGCGCGCCCCACCGGCGGCCTCGCCGGGCCTCGGCGCCCCAACGAGCACATCCGCCGCCCGGCCGGGCCTCGCCGCCGCCCCCGCCGCCAACCCCGCGCCGCCGCCTACCTGCGGCCGCCGTGTCCCCCCAGAAGCCCGAGGCGCAGCCGATGCGCACCGCGGCGCCCGCCGGGGGCTCGCAGCCGTCGCTGCGCCGCCTGCTCCAGCGGGCCGGGCGGGCGGCAGCCCCCAGGAGCCGCGGCCCCCGACGGGCCAGCACAGCGGCGCAGCTCATGGTGGCGGCCGGCGGAGTCGTGGGCGCCGCCCTCCGCTGAGGCCGAGGCCCGCCCCGGGGTCCGCTCCGCCCCGGCCCGGCCCAACCCGCGGCAGGGGCCGAACAGATTGGCGGGGGCGCGCCGGGAGGCTGCGGGGTGTTCGGGGAAAGACCCGACGCCGTTTGCTGGGGAACACGACGGGAGCCCCGGCAGCGCCTGCCCGGCGCGGCTGGCGCGCAATGCGCAGCGCGGAGCGCCGGGCAGCTGGAGCGCTGCCGTGGCTGCGCTCCAGGAGGTGCCTGAACGGGGCATCTGGTCCCATTCTGGCCCGCGCCGGACGCGGATCAGTGGCCGGCGGGTTTGGGGCTGCCGCATCCCTGAGTGCTGCGGGGCTGGGAAGGGCACCCTGTCACTGCCGAACCGCCACGCGTGGGGCGCGGCGGTTAACCTTGAAAGTGGAAGCCTCGTTCAGGGTTGTAATGTCAAAACTATGTCAGATAGTCTGGTTAGCAAATCTTTATGGGAACCTTTCCTCTTCCCCTAAATAAAAAACGCGTTTATTAAAAAATAAGGCTTTCCGTGGGAGTGCATACCTCAGTTTTGACAGGAAGTGTTTCTCAGGTCCCAGAATCAATTTCTAGTCATGAGGTAAATGACAGCTAACCAGCAAATTCCGCAGTATATAGGGAGAAGGCCAAGTGCAAAGTACTGCTCCTCAGTCAGGACAATCTCAAGCACATGTACAGGCTGGGCAGAGAATGGATTGAGAGCAGCCCTGAGGAGAAGGACTTGGGAGTGCTGGTTGATGAGAAGCTCAACATGAGCCGGCAATGTGCGCTAGCAGCCCAGAAAGCCAGCCATATCCTGGGCTGCATGCAAAGAAATGTGGCCATCAGGTCGAGGGAGGTGATTGTGCCCCTCTGCTCTGCTATGGGAGGATGACAGGATCACCATTCTATGAGCCTTCCTCTCAAAAGAAGAAAAAAAGTAAAGAAAAACCCATCCTCTCCTTCAGAACAAACTGCTGTCCTGGAACCCGATCCAGAACCAACAAGTGACCTAGAACCAACAGGTGACCTAGAACATGATCTGGAACACAATCTAGAACCAACAAGTGACCTAGAACCTGCTCTAGCATGTGATTTAGAACCCTAAGCCTAGCTAGGAACCCTATCTAGAGCCCTCTCGCTGCCAAAGCACCAACTCCACAATTCATCCCTGATCTTGGGAACAACTGCACCAACACCACCCTAAATGAAAACCAGACTCGAACACATCTGGACCCAGACTTTAAGGCCCCAGGTCAACAGCAAGCACATTTCTTTCCCCTTTTCAAGCAAATGGGTTGGGAAATAGGCAGATGAATGCTGATATTGTCTGCCAGAAAAGTAGGCAGTGCCACCCCAACATTGATGGTAACTATTGATGCTCTCATGAGACCCCACGTGCAGTACTGCCTTCAGCTCTGTGGACCTCAACATAAGAAGGACATGGAACTGTTGGAGCCAGTCCAGAGGAGGACCACAAAGATGATCCAAGGGCTGGTGCACCTCTGCTATGAAGACAGGCTGAGAGAGTTGGGGTTGCTCAGCCTGGAGAAGAGAAAGCTCCAGAGAGATCTTATAGCAGCCTTCCAGTACCTAAAGGTACTACAAAAAAGCTGGAGAGGGCATGTAGTGATAGGACAAGGGGCAATGGCTTTAAACTGAAAGAGGGTAGACTTAGATTAGATATAAGGAAGAAATTTTTCACTCTCAGGGTTGTGAGGCACTGGAACAGGTTGCCCAGAGAAGTTGTGGCTGCCCCATCCCTGGAAGTGTTCAAGGCCAGGTTGGATGAGGCTTTGAGCAACCTGACTTAGGGGAAACTGTACCTGCCCAAAGCAGGGGCATTAAAACTAGATGATCTTGAAGGTCCCTTCCAACCCAAACCATTCTATGATTCTATGAAATTATTTCCCAATCCTGAAGTCTGAATCGGAGGGCTGCATTTGAACATCTCCATAGAGGGCTAGTCGTGTGGAGGTACCTCAGAGTGATTCCTTGTCTAGAGAAAAGCCACATCCTTTGTCTGATACAACAGGGACTGTGACTGAATATGAGTCTTGTGTGCTGATCTGATGCAGTAACTGCTATGTCTGCCTTAACACATGTTTTGATTCTAGGTGGTTTTGAATAGTCTCTTGCAAATGAAACATTAATAAAATTCAGGATCTTTGCAGGAATGCTGAAAAATACAGCATTCAGTGTGTGCTGATGATGCTAAGTATACGATGACGAGAGGTGGTTTTACTGATCTAAAAAGTAGCCATGTTGAAAATATTTAAGTAAGTACTTTTGAAAATTGTGGGTAAAGCATCCAATTAGACTAATTTCTAATTGCAGTTAGAAATTATGCAGTTGAGAGAAGACAGAAAATAATCATACCGTAATCTTAGAATTTGCTTCTTTATTTAGGAAGCTGCAATGTTTTCCTATTGCAAAAAGGCCATAAAGCATCATCTTCTGACATTTACAGTGCCTAAAAAGTGGTGAACAGTTTCTGTGCTCAGTAACTAAACAGGCAGAACCAAGGAGGTCATAGGGAAAGAAAAGTTGGTTCTCTGCACGTGGAGAGGACTGAACTTATTAAAGTATTTAATTATTATGTTGAAAGCTTGTAGGTTTTGAGCCCCCATAAACTAGTAAACATCCAAATAATCACAGTAGGAAAAAAAAAATGTTGCATATACGTAGCTGACTCCAGATAGCTTTGTCCTAAATATACCAATATATATTTATTATAGCTCCTTAAATTAAACATTGAAGCAAGAACTAGAAAGAGCACTGTGTGGTACAAAACATGCTGCTACCAGTATAGCCATAAAGACAAATACTTTCTGTAGTTAAATTCTGAAGTGTCTTCCATGTGCGTTTCAATACGGAATTCATTGCAGTAAGATTCCAACATACTGTAACGCAGCAGGAAACATGGCTCATCCTCGGCAACTTCTTGCAATGAGCTCAAATCCTGTGGTGAAATTCAAATGCAGTTTACCTTGGCTGAGACTCCGTAATCAACGTGCTGCAGTCCTCACTCACTTCTCTCCTTAAATATACCCAAAATAAGTGCCAATCACTAACAAACTTAATGATTTACAACCCATGAATGTAAGTAAAACTCCCGTTGAAATGAGTTGGGCCAAGATTTCATGCTGCAAAACCGAATTTCTGGACGTGAGAAGACAAGGCTGCTCAAAAAGTGAACGAGAGGCCGGTAGATGGCTGTGTTTCACCGCCGTCTGCTCCCGCCTTGCACGCAAAACGATCTCCGGCCCCAAAAAGTGTCATCTGCTCCTGCCAGCTTCCCCTGTGCTGTCTGCACTCGGCAGAGAGGCAAATGTATGGCATTTCGCCACGGATGGACAAATGCAATTCATATATATTAAGATATAAGTATTCACATGCATGTGTGTGCATTGGTAGAACACTCTTGAAATCTGGAAAGTGCTTTATTCTTTTAGTGTATTTCAAATATTTTCACAGCATGGATTTTGACAGCAACTGCCCATGGTTCTGTGAAGGGCTGGATCTTGCTTTGTCAGAAATCATTTTAAGGCCCTTATGGAACCTTAAATACAATTTTAGCAAATTTGCATATGGATGTTTACTTGTGTGTGAGAGACTATCCAATGTATATAAAATACTAAGACACACCTATTAGTTGGTCTGCCAAAAACACCAGGGAAGGATTTAGGATTGTTTCCTTTATTTGCAATGGTGCACCAAAGAGACGAAGGGATCAAAGCCAGTGTTCTGTTGGTCCCTCCAGCGAATATGTTTCTTAATCAATTTAGAATTGTGCATAGGTAAGAAGGTTATTTAATAAGCTTTTATCGGTGAAAGTAACTTATACACTCCCTGTATTCCTCCATTTGATTACTCAGATGATTTTCTTATAATAAAGACTGGGAGTTTTCATTGTCATCATCATGATTCCATCATGAGCAGTAAGGGTTAGCTCAGAGCCCATTGTTTTACACACAATGTTAGGATTGCTTTGATCAAAACAGAGGTAAGTTATTTAGAGAGTTTTTTCCTGGTAGGCTTGGGAAGCAATGTTCTGCGATGGTCGAGTCTTAATTTTGAGATTTTGGCCTTTATGTGATTTAACAGGTTTTAGAAACAGTGTATTGCTCTTTGAGGACATCAGATGGCACTGTGTCGTTGTCAGTGAAGTTCAGAAGCAGCTACAGTCAGTAACAAGCCTGTATGAAATTCATACATGAAGGTGCTAGTAAAAAGCTTGACTCTGTCTGTGGCCCATTATGGGGGATATGGGTCAAGAATAATAGATACCATAATTCTGTCACATGGTAGGAGTCCACATCCTTTTGGTCCATTGCTTAATGTACAACTTTTAAGACTGAGCCTGATTTTTAATTCTCTCATAAATTGCAAGAAGGAAGGGGGGGAAAAAAATCTTCTGGCTTTAATTTTTATGCTGGAGAAAGAAAAAGGTTACAGAGTAAAAAAAAAAAAACACAATTAAAGAATATAATCTCTTTCCTGTTCATGGTTCAAATGTAGGTCAGTCTGAACGTCAGTTTCCCTCAGTGACTCTAAATGCTTAGATTTACTTTTATTATGCTACTGCCATTAATGTTTCAAATTTAGTCCTATGCTTCCCTCCCTGTAAGCAGATTTGTGCACCAGTATGGAGCACAGATGATGTGTAAAGGAAATGTGAAATTAATTCTTCTACTACCGTCATCCTGAATTAATAGTGTTCAGAGCTCATCCTGAAAGTCAGAGCAGACAATGCAGGGTACATTTTTTCAAAGCAAATGTACTTTCCGTTATTTTTCTGGGATTTTTCTGACAGTCAAGCTTCCTCTGATTGCTTAAAAAAGTACAGGCAAAGTATTTCACAGGCCAGGGTTTTATCATGAAATATATTACATTTTTTGCTGAGTTTCCTTTAATGTTACTGTAAATAAGTTCAAACCAATACTATCAGCAGCTACCAACAAATATTTTAGTTTATTGAGTAGACTCTGTTTAGTTATTGAGCCTCTGTCCTCTCAACTAATTACAAAATATCCAGCAAATATTTGAATTTATTACTTATCTCATTCCCACAAATTAGTGCATCTCTTTATTTAACAAATGGAGTTCACTGCTCTTGCCCTCAAGGTAAAGCATACATTGCAATCTCTCTTTTGCAGACAGTCTGAAAACCAACCTTTTCTAAGTGAATCAATAGTTGAAAATGATCTCTGTAAATCAGTAAAGGGAGAGAATTTGCGATGTTGCATCTAATACCCCTATATAAGGCACAAACAACTCAAAGCTCAATAATGATATTTAACTGATCCCAACACATGGTTTGGGGAGTTGTAGTACCTGTAGTATATTTTTAGCGTTCTATGCTCTAGGACTCAGAAAAACCTCAGTTGTGAGAAACCAATAATATATGTAATCTTCTGAACTATATTGATTTTGTTCCTTTATATCACATTTCTGTTGCTTTTAGGAGATAAGTTCTGTCTTAATTTGTTAAGATTTGAATGAAATTTAAATAAAATCTGAAATATATCAAAGTAAGTAAGCACTGGAAAGAAAGAATATAGGATTTTAAAATAATAAGATAATAGCTCATTGAAACTATCAAACATCTGGCTTATGGACATGAGGTATTTTCAGAAGTACTTTAATGACAAGGTGCCTTGATGTGGGGCCTTTTTGATTGGTAAACACTTTTGAAAATTTGCTTTTAATAATATTTGAAATCAAAATAAGACACATCAGCTATATAAAAATGTTTGGTTATTCTTTGCAGAAATCAAAGGGTCTTTTACATTGCTATATCCTATAGAAAACATGCTGGGAAAAATGACCACTAGAACATGAGTCACAAACCAAATGATTTAGCAGTCACACATCAGTGGAGATTCCCTGCTTAGATTTTAAAAAATATAATATCCCATCATTATTTAAGAATATGTTCTAAACAAGTGAAAGTGTCCTTTCTGTATCCACGGTGTGCGTGCAGCAAAATATCCCATGAATACTTTCCAAAATGGAAAGCCACAGCTGACAGGAAATCAATAAATTTCATAGTTTTCCTCAGAAACAGAACAATTTCCAGGCTGTATTTGAACAGACGTGTAGTGAATTTCTGTGCTGGTGTCATCAGGGAAAAGAAATTAAAGCTTTTCCCAACAGAGCAACTGATTTTTGCTGACTCAGGAATCCTTCAGGCATTTCACTTTAGAAAGGGTGAGGAAGAAGACTGTTGCACAGAGTAGACTATCCAATAGACAAAAATGTTGCCATTTACCTTTTGCCCAAGTTTGGAATATTGAAAGAGAAAGAGAAAGATGGGTTACAAAACATTTTTTTTTTTTATTTTCACTTTTGTGCTTCTGTTTGTAGAGCAGTTGGTTTTGTAACAAACCAGCAGCATAACTTCAATACTAGACAACATTGTAATTGTCTCTTTCTCATCCTAATTGTCCCTCACTCACTAATTGGCTGAACGAAGGGGATTTTGCCCACTAATCTGTATAGCTTACTGGTAGTTCAAGCAGGGTAATGCATATTGATGATGGTTTGCAAAGCAAAGTATGCAATTTTTTCAATCTTTCTTTTTGGGGGTTTTCAACAGTTGTTTTTTATATTTATTTTTACATAAGAAAATTAACTTCTAGAGCATCTGAAAAAAATGCAAGTTCAAATAAAGTCCACTGAATTATTCCAGTTAATAACAAAACCCCATTGGAAATGTTAAAATGGATCACGGTAGCATTTCTGAAATGGTATAGACTGATTTTTCAATTTAGATTCTTAAGGCATGTAAGTATGAGTCATGTTTGAAAAACATTTTATTTTTCCAAGACAGCCATAAGAATACTCTGATATCCAGGAACCAATTCACAAATAGAAGCATATTTCTTCTGATTTGTATTTCTAAGGGAAGATTTACTGTAACGGGAAGGTCTTGGATGCTCTCCCAGTGGCTGTTTGACAAAAATACTAATCGAAATTGAATCAAAGAAGGCTCTTTAAAACAATAACGATTCACCTTTACTGTTTACTCAAAAAATAAATTGCAAGAAAAAAGTAAACTGAATTTGAGAACTCTTCCTTCTGCCTGTGCTACATGAACTGTTCCTCATCTGTTACCAAATCAGCAAATAGACTTACTGGAAAAACAAAACAAAACAAAACAAAAACTGGCCAGAAAATCACACAGTCAAATTATATTGGACACGTTGCAAGGTACAACTAGGTCTCTAGCACTTCTGTTCGGTAAATGGGTCAGCTATTTTGCAGCCAGGACCAACCAAGACAAAATGGTATGTATTGGAGAAAAAATACTACATGGCTGTTCCACTGAGAACACACGTTATTTTCATCTGAATGAAAGCAGAAATAAGTTATTTCTAAGTCATGTAAAGTGAAACCATGGAAGAAAAGGAATCAAATATATGAAAGCATTAATTATTCAAGGCTAAATGATGACCATGTTATCAGTAAAGCAAACAAAAATTTCCGGAGGTTTAAATATTTACACCTTCTGCTAAGAAGTACAAGTGGTTGCAACCCAAAGCACAACTAGGCAACACTTATAAATGCAGTGTACACATATTTGGTAATCATTAAAACAATGTTTAATATCAGTTCCTTCCTAAATGTAAATCTGTACAGTGATAACATTGTGTAACACAGGAACCTCACTGAAAATTCAGTTTTCCTAATCCTGACCCATCTGTGGGCTAATGATCCTTTCGTTTTACCAACCCAACTAACCAATTATCTAGAACAATGAAACTCTATTTGTGGATTGAAATTATTTTATTACAACCATTCTCATGTTTTAGTTCTAAAACGTTAGGCATTTTATCTCAAGATTAACTAAGCTATTACTGCCAGTGTTGATTGTTGTCATCATGTTGTTCTGACTCCCGAAATTCTTGCCTAGGGACACAAGACACATTTTTCTGTATTCTGTAACCAAATATTCTTCTGAAAGAGTTTCAAGCCTACATGTACTACTAGTAGTAACAAAAGGGAAGGGCATGTTCTTTGCTCTGTTAAAGGATGAGAGATAACTAGTTTGTGTCACGTGGTTCAGCTTTCGTGTCATGAACAGTATGTGCCCATCTACACTCTTGGGTGCACATCTGCAGTTGAAGCTGGGCCAGTTATTTTACAAAGTTCATACCAGCAACCTACTCACACTCTATTATCATATCTAAGGGAATCCTGGTGATACAGTGCCACTGAAATTGTATCTCTAGGATCCTCTGGACCCCATGTCATGACCTGCAGCCAATGAAGCAACAAAGCAAGTTCAAGCAGTGCGTGAGCAGCAGTGGCAATGAGATTCACTGGTAGTTTCCTGAGTCCATGTTAATGGCATTAATGAAGCAACAGTAGGAAACACAAGAGCAGGTAAACTTTTACCCAGTTTTATTTACTTTATTTTCGCTCTTTAGGAAACAGAACTAACCATGTAAAAGGTGGAGCCATATCTTATTTGTATCAGTAAGGACAACAGAAGCACGTCCTGCACATGACTCTTGAAGGTATTAGTGCCAGATTCGTAAGGGTAAACTTCTAGCATCGGTCATCCTTTGCAAAGGACTTTTGGCAGCCTGGCAGCTAACTCACTGGTCATCAGTACAGTTACTGGAAAGCCAAGTCTCCCATGAAAAGTGCTTCGGCTTCACATAAGTGCCCCACAAATTTTATTTTTATCATCATAAATGCTCATGTCTCCTTCTGGCAATATGTGGCTTGGTGGGAAACTTTCTGGTTCACCAAATGTGACCGGATGAAAAGAGGATATACAGGTCAGGAACTCTCCATGTTTCAGAGCACAATCATATCTGACCTTGTAATAATATAACGTCTCACTTCTATAGAGTGCTTTTTTTCATGGATTTTAAATACCTATTAAGCAAAGCTGAAACATCGATCTTGCTGTAAAAAGGTGAAATCACTTTCCTGACATCACAAAGCTGAAGCCAGTAGCCACAGATCTAGCAGTGAGCCCCAGTCACCTCATTCTTTCATCATTTGGTCAAAAATGTATTGAAGTCAAAAGTTTCATTCAACATTGTCCCATCAGACATGATAATGTACAGACACAAAAGCAGGCTTTATCTAGAGAAGCCACAGCCTGAAGATCAGGTGCAGGGGATCAGTAGAAAGCTATTAATGCTATTAATACAGATAGGAAGCAGAAGCAGATACATAAAATAATTTGGCTGGCATAAAGCCTGTAGCAGAAGAGGGAGCCTGTCACCGGTCTTGTAGGTGTATTGAATAAGGCAGATAGATACTGACAACATTAGCTCTCCAGCAATGAAGCTTTGACCAAGGTCATTCAAATGGACTCCTTCAGCTGAAGGTCAGGGAAGATTCATGCTTTCATTGACTGCGAGAAATACCACAGGCTTCTTTTCCAGTTGTCCCGCCACCCAGTGTGACTTCATAACTTTCTCTGCCTCAGTTTTGTCTTCTGCAGAATGTGGAGAATGATATCAATTCTCTTTGCAAAGCACATTGAGATCCGTGGCAGGAAAGTGGCATGTAACCGCGAAATTTTAATGTAACTCTTAGTATTTATTGTTAGGCTATTGGTAGTTGTTACATGTAATTCAGATAGTTACTGTGGCTTTTCCTCATGCTGTTTCACTGAAATTCGGCCAGCCCTATCCAGAAGCCATGTGTTCTTACATGTGTTCTTGCACTTGTGTTACTAGTAGTAGTATCTCCATGCCTAGTCTCAGCTTCCCACCTCCCCTGAGATCTCCTGGCTGCAGCAGAGATCAAGTGGGTAAGTGGGAAGCAGGTTCTGAAAATGGGAGGAGTGAGAGATGTGTGCAAATTCTGGGAATCCACCTCAAACCCTTACCCCACCTCTTCCCGTCACCTCCGGGTGCCCGCCCCCAGCTTCAGCTTGTTCCCTTAAACCGCTGCCACCCTCGGCTGGGCTCAACATTTTCGGCTGCTGCCTGCACAACTCGCACCGAGCAGGCGGCAGTGCCCGGTGGGACAGACATGATGGTGCTGAGGTTACGGAGCTGGGCTCCCCTGGGGCCACTCCTCTCCCTGCTCTTTTCGACCAGCATGGCGGTAAGTGAAGAGATGATGTTAGAAAACGCATCGGCGTGGAAAATGCCATCGGAGAAAATTAACTGAAAATTGTCTTCTTTCTTCTCTTCAGTACGTGGCTACCAGAGAAAACTGCTGCATATTAGATGAGCGATTTGTAAGTACCTGAACAATTTTCTTTTATCTTGAGTCTAATTAAAACTTTCCTACGCCGATTATTAACTACCATTATCACTTGTAGCTTTGTTTGATCTTCTTTGTTATTCTCGATACTTATTAAATGCGCTGTGCTTAAACCCGTTACCTATTAATAGAGGTATACGCTTGGTAAAAATGCAAGGGGGGCTGCACTGTTGACAAAAGCATATATCCAGGAGGTGCTACAAGTAACAGCATGCACCGTGTTCTTGCGCTGTGTGTGTATGTACACACAGCGTGAAACTAAACTGCCTCTGTAAATTTGAATACTGCAGACAAAGTGGCAAATGCCTGCCCTTTTTTATCCTCAATCGTTTGTATAAGCGGTGCCTGAAAGTGCCCCAGTCCAAATATTCTGCTCTCCTTTTTGCGCTCCTAAAACATTACCAATTATTATTCTTTCCTCTTTAGGGTAGCTACTGCCCGACGACCTGTGGCATTGCGGATTTCTTTAATAAATACCGTCTCACTATGGATAATGAACTGCAGGAAATGGAGAGAATTTTGCGGCAAATTACTAACGCCACAGGAACGGCAGACTATTTGATTCAACACATCCAAAGTCTCTATCCTCCAGAGAAGCAGACACTACCAAGTGAGACTATAAGAATAACTACACAACCAAAAAATAAAATTTATGTAGTTTTCTTGGTTTTTAATTTGCCTAACTGCTCTCATTTGTTACCTTTGTCTGTTTTACAGGTTCAGTTGATGATTTTACTAAGAAGTCCAAGAAAATAATTGAAGAAATTATCAGATATGAAAACACTATTTTGTCTCATGAAACTACCATACAGTAGGTGTCTTCCACTTTTTGTATCGCTTGACAATTCAAGTAATTTTCTCTCTGTTCTTTTATCAAGTGCAGCTAAGGCTCCCTCAGAAAGATTTTTTGTGCTCATGTGGACCACTGTGCCCACACTGTCAATAGTAGCTGCCTAGCAAGACACAGGAAGATCATGAGGATCTGATATTGCAGTCTCTGCTCATCTGCATAAGCCATTAATTGTGCAAGAAGTGCAAGATAAAAATATCAGGAAGCATGGCGATATTTTTATTTACATTTATTTTGCTATACCAGCTACTCCTAAATATTTTTTTTCATTACCTTTGGAGATTTCATTAATATGAGTTTATACTCTAGTGCAGAGTGTTTGGAATATTTGTACAATCATTTACTCTAGCTAATTTTGCTGCATATATCCATGAAAATCAGCTCAGTTACATTGGTATAAATCATAAGTAACTATAAACTCAGTGGCGGTCTTTTGTAAATTGACATTGAAAACGTCATTAACTTTCCTAAATATTAAGGGTATGGGTTTTTTACCTGAACGTAGAAAAATCTCCCCTTCTATAACATTCTGTCAAAGATGATTTAGGCATTCTGACACTTGCAGCAGTTTATTTATAGCTTTTATGTTTTACAAATGCATCTATAGTTAAAGAGGAATAATTGATCATTTACTTCAGGAGAACAAAGGAAAAATTTCCATAGAGTTATATTCATATAATATGAAAAAAACAGTTACTGGTTTGAGTTTTGCCAATTACAGTGAAGTTTTGCATAAGATTAAGTGCGTGCTTTCACATTTTGGCAAGTTTCCTCAACTTTAAATATCCGTGCTAACAGAGGCACCTCCTTTTACAGGGGTGTATGTAGTAGCATGCTACATAAGTGAGGCATGTGTGCAGGGAAATGTGTGTTACATATTCAGAAACAGCTGAAACAACAAGCCAATTTTTTACGTCTCTCTGTCCAGACAGTTGACAGATACGCATATATTGAACAACAACAGGATCACACAGCTGAGAGAGAAGATTGCTGAGCTTGAGCCACACTGTCAGGAGCCATGCAGAGACACAGCTGAAATACAGGAGACAACTGGAAGAGGTGTGCAAAATGCTTCTTGTATGGTAGAGGGTTAATTCAGTTACAAATATCACCAGTTGGCACCACAGCGATGAGTTATTTCTAATCTTACGGGCCATAGATTTCTGCAAAGGTATATAAGATTGTAAGTTCTGAAACCAGTGCTTGGATCAATGTAAGTGCTAGATAGATGTCTGCAAACAGGGCATTCAGATGGAACAGAGGTCTTGTTCGACTCGCTGCTTTGTCATTTTTGGCCAAAATATGATTATCCCAAAATGTATGCTAAACGTGAGGGTCAGGAGCAGAGTTTCTATGGAGATGAGACAAACAGAAGGTAATTCATTATCACGTTTCTACTGAGTCACCTGGAAAAAAATCCATTAGCTCCAAAAATGCCATTTTTGTTGCTGTAGAAATTAATGCAATTACTGTATTTTGCATTTAAGTTGCTTAAGCTGTATGTGAAACTAAATTCTTCCTCATAATACACAAGTTCTGTGACCTTTAGTAGAATTTTATGGCAATGACATTAAAACATGTGGATTAAGTAGCTAACTTTGGAACAACGACACTTTAATGAATTGTATTTCTTGCATTAAGAAAATTACAATACCAAAGAAATGTGAGAACTGTAGCTAGATTAATAACAATCTTCTGAATATCTTCACTTCAGATTGTCAAGACATTGCAAATAAAGGTGCCAGAAAAAGTGGTCTTTACTTTATCAAGCCTCAAAAAGCCAAGCAGTCATTCCTAGTCTACTGTGAGATTGACTCATATGGCAACGGCTGGACAGTATTACAGAGGGTATGTCGCTTGTGTATTATTACCATGAGCAAGCTTATTGCGTCAGCACTGTTTTTATTTACCTACAGAAGATACATAACTCTTTGATTGAGGTTTTTGGTTTTGTTTTTGGTTTTCCCCAGAGACTGGATGGGAGTGAGGACTTCAAGAGAAATTGGATTCAGTACAAGGAAGGATTTGGACATCTGTCCCCAGACGACACCACTGAATTCTGGCTGGGCAATGAAAAGATCCATTTAATAACTACACAGTCCACTCTGCCATACACCTTACGAGTAGAACTGGAGGACTGGAATGGCAAAAAAGGGTACTTGCTCATGATGCTCCTGAAAATGGCGGCTTACAACCTACTGCTCCCACTGCTTCCTCAGTTTGTACAATGCTCTGAAAAAATGATGAGCCCTTAGACCTGCTAACATGCATAGGACACTGCAATAACACCATGTGTGACTTGCTGCCAGGCACACGCATGTGTCTGAAGGCCATGTGCTAGCAGCTGTAGCTTATTTGGCAGAAGGAATCTGTTTCTTCTCTTCAAGTTTCTTCACGTCTTGTGGACTAGATTACTGTTGTAGGTCCCTTCCAACTGAACTATTCTATTCTATTCTATTCTATTCTATTCTATTCTATTCTATTCTATTCTATTCTATTCTATTCTATATATTCCATTCCCCAGGAAGGCTTACTATCCTTGCTGTCTCTTGAGACATCCACTCCTTCCTCTCACCAAGAATTTCCTCATGACTTAAGTAAGCCTAAACATTATGAACCTGGGAGATATATGTGTGTGCGTTTATATAATGTAGATATTTCATGCATCACTGAAGACTAGTAGTCCGAAAACATGCCTGATGCTGGAGCACAAAAGTTGGTTGGATGCATGTCACTGAACTGAAGCACATAATCATGCAAAACCAATTCATTTCCAAAGGCTAGGATGCCTTAAATGCCTTTTTTGCAGTTCTAACACCTATGTATTTTTAATTTGTGCACGCACTGGTAATTCAGCATGCTCATACTCACTGTTATCCTTTGTTAACAGCACTGCTGACTATGCTGTGTTCAAAGTGGGAAGTGAAGAAGACAAGTATCGACTGACTTATGCCTACTTTATTGGTGGTGAAGCCGGGGATGCCTTTGATGGTTTTGATTTTGGAGACGATCCAAGCGATAAATCTTTTACCTTTCATAATGGCATGCGGTTCAGTACCTATGATAATGACAATGATAACTTTGCTGGCAACTGTGCTGAGCAAGATGGATCTGGATGGTGGATGAATAGATGTCATGCTGCCCACCTCAATGGCAAATATTATATAGGTAAAGTATCTTCTAAATACCTATAACTCAGGACACCACGTTTCAGTGACAAAGAAAAATGAGTTGTTTTCATTGAGTATGCTTTGCCACCTGGTTTTCCAAAGCTGAAGTCGCCCATTCTTTGCAGTAACTTAAAACACCAGCAATAGGAACTTGTGTCTGCTTTCCAGCCTGAAGTGGGAGAATTTGTCCTGAGAGAAGCAAACTAGGGGGAGATGGGCAGTGAGCGGGGCCTGTTAGCATGCCCAGGGATGCCATGGAGGTGTTAGTACCTGAAAAATGTGTATACACATGTACTACTTTAGGAAGCAACTAACTGTTTTGCTCCAACTGATATTTTTTAGGTGGTGTGTACACATCAGAGGATGCAATTCCATCTGGATACGACAATGGCATTATCTGGGCAACCTGGCGCAACCGGTGGTACTCCATGAAGAAAACTGCAATGAAAATCATCCCATTCAACAGACTCTCAGTAGATGGACAGCAGCACAACTTAGGCAGCACCAAACAGGTTCAACCACAGGGCCGAGGGGATATTTAAAATGACAACAGAACATAGTTATCATTCCAAATGCTAAGCATGGATAGCTGAAGTGTTAAGCTCACTGCATCTTGGAGAAGTTGGCTTTGTTTACCATTTTGTCACAGAAATATTCGCACTTTGATTTTAGTATAGCTTCCACATTACTATTTCTTTTAACAGATAGATAAATAGATAGTCTCCTGATCAGAAATAATTCCTTGCCTTCGTGTGTTTTAAATGCTAGATTTTTAATTTCCAACTAGTATAACTATACATGAGCACTATCAACATGTAACCATAGCGTTATGTACTTCTTTCTTTAGGAGAACATTAAAATTCTCATTCTTTTTTTTTCTGTTATAGGTTGGAGACTCGTAAGGGGACAATTTCGCAAAGACTGGTCTGAATAGAGAAAACAAATCTTTTATCTCTTAGACACTGAACGTACCTAACATTACACAGTTCAGTTTTGACTATAAAACATCGTTGACTGTAAAATGCCCAAGCCTCTTCTCTGAGGAGTGCTTACCTCTGTACATGTTTGTTGGGGTTTTTTTCTGTACAAATTCTCAATAAATTTTGGATTATTACAAAAAATCTGAACTTGTTATCTGTGTTCTGCTGTTGGCCGACCAAAACAGAGTAAACTTTATGATGGTTGGAAGGTTACTGTGATCAAACCTGTTTGATTTGGTCGTTGCTGAGTTGCATGCCAGTAGTTTCTGCTGTTTGTTCAGAGGCAAGCGTTGGAGCTGTTTCTCCATAAAACGTGGCTTGTTTCCAAAAGTTTTTGTTCTGTTTTCTGATGAAATTGATTTGTTACATAGATCAAAGTACATAGCAACTCGAAAGAGGCCTCGTTGCCTGCCGAAGCCTTTTATGACAAGGTGACCCACTTAGTGGGTGAGAGAAAGGCTGTGGATGTTGTCTACCTAGACTTTAGTAAAGCCTTTGACACCGTTTCCCACAGCATTCTCCTGGAGAAACTGGTTGCTCATGTCTTGGATGGGTGTACTCTTCGCTGGGCAAAAAAATGGCTAGATGTCTGGGCCCAAAGAGTTGTGGTAAATGGAATTAAATCCAGTTGGTGGCCAGTCACAAGTGGTGTTCCCCAGGGGTCAGTGTTGGGGCCAGTTCTATTTAATATCTTTATCAATGATCTGGATGAGGGAATCGAGTGCACCCTCAGTAAGTTTGCAGATGAGAGTGTTGATCTGCTTGAGGAAAGAAAGGCTCTACTGAGGGATCTGGACAGGCTGGATCAATGGACAGAGGCCAACTGTATGAGGTTCAACAAGGCCAAGTGCCTGGTCCTGCACTTGGGTCACAACAACCCCATGCCACGCTACAGGCTTGTGCAAGAGCAGCTGGAAAGTTGCCCGGCAGAAAAGGACCTGGAGGTGTTGTTTGATAGCCAGCTGAATATGATCCAGCAGTATGCCCAGATGGCCAAGAAGGCCAATAGAATCCTGGCTTGTATCAGAAATAGTGTGGCCAGCAGGACTAGGGAAGTGATTGTCCTCTGTCCTTCGCACTCGTGAGGCCACACCTTGAATACTGTGTTCAGTTTTGGGCCCCTCACTACAAGAAAGACGCTAAGGTCCTGAAGCATGTCCAAAGAAAAGTAATGAAGCTGGCGAAGGGCCTAGAGAACAAGTCTTATGACGAGCGGCTGAGGGAAATGGGGTTGTTGAGCCTCGGGAAAAGGAGGCTGCGGGGAGATCTTATCACTCTCTACAACTACCTGAAAGGAGGTTGTAGCGAGGTGAGTGTTGGTCTCTTCTCCCAAGTTTCAAGCAATAGGACAAGAGGAAACAGACTCAAGTTGCACCAGGAGAGGTTTAGATTGGATATTAGGAAAAAATTTGTCATCAAAAGGGTTTATCAAGCATTATAACAGGCTGCCCAGGGAAGTGGTTGAGTCAGCATCCCTCGAGGGATTTAAAAGATGTGTAGATGTGGTGCTCAGGGACATGGTTTAATGGTGGACTTGGCAGTTAACAATTGAACTTGATGGTCTTAAAGGTCTTTTCCAAACTAAACGATTCCATGATTCTATATACATATAGTTGGTATATTAAGAAGTGAAATATTAAATGTGTTTGGTCTTTATTTTTAGCTGGTATTGAGAAGCCAGAAGTTCACTTCGTATTTCTGAATAACACATTCAAATGCTTTATTTTAAAGACAGAGAGACATTGCACTAAGACAACAGATCTGAAAGGCAGTTTATGCTGCCTCAACACTTTCCTGGTTTTGGCACCCAGGTCTCTAGCAAGGCAGCTGCTGAGCCTCTTTCCCTGGATCTGAGTCTCCATAGCATAACAAGCTGCTGTCTCTGTCATTTTTACTGAGACTGTTTTGACTTAGTTCACCTTAAGCCAAAGTGTAAGAGGAAGGCAGGTTAGTTAGGAGTAGGTGAGAAGAAGCCATCATTAGCATAGGGTCATCATGGGGTTGACAACTCTTTGGGATGAGAGACAACCATTCCACACCACTGAACCAGTATATTTGCATGGCTCTGTTGCACCCATGCAATCAGGCACGCTGCATGGCTCACTGCCAGCCTTAACTCCATATTCCTCACCATTTTCCTGAATGTTTTTGTGCAGAGAGGCCTCTCCTGTGGTAACTTGTAACTGAAGCAGTACGCATAGAGGAGCCTGTGGGAAGGATGTGAGCTGGGAGTTGATAAGCCCAGTCTGATCCTGGTTCTGTGAACAGCCGAGTTGTTATTATTTACGTATTTGCAATATGGAATTAAAAAATATTTCTTTCATCTCTGTTACTTTGATTTTTATATCTGCATTCCTCTAGGTCTGAACTGTGATTTACCTCTCCTGGTTTAGCTTTTGGCTGCAGTGATTTGCTTGATGACAATCTGCTGTAACTATACACATTTCATTGGTGTGAGCTGACATTCTATGGGTTGCTCACCAGAGCAAAGATTGGTTTATTCTTCCAGTTGATTTATTGTTCCGTGTCCTAAGATCTCACAAATCATTTTGAAACTCTTTGGAGAGGATTATCTGCTCGAGTCAGAGCTATCGAATCGAAGAAGCGCAATCTTTCACAGAAGTCCTATAGTAGAGCTCATCAGGGCGCCTGCAGAATCCCAGCCCGCAGTGATATTCTCTGGTTCCTGAAAGAAGACTGGCAAGATTCATGCCCTTTGGACATCCTTTCTACTATTTTCAACCCTCTAACTATCATAAAGGGACCTGAAAAGATCTCCTATTTCTTCTCTTAGAGAGAGAATAATAGTCTCAATATTATTTTTTGCAAGTAAATACATTGCAATTTGACTCAATGCCCTTTTTTTTGTATATCGAGAGGTCATATTTCTCTTTTCTAAATCACTCTTTATTCTACAGACTGACCCTCAGACCATAGCCAATAGTGAAAGTTGTCTGTATTTAGGCAAGCCTATCCCCCTACAAAAGTTGTTACAGGATTTGGTGGCTACAATGAGTTTGCCTTTCTTTCATACCTTGTGATTGCAGTCACTCTTCCAAAGATGACCGTAGCACAGAACAGAGGAATTGGGAACAGAAATATTTACTCCAAATGCTCACTCCAAAGGAAAAAAAAAGAAAAAAAGTAAAAGTGGACAATAAAGGGTTAGAGGAAGAATGAGGCAAATAAGGTAGACAGACTGGAGGATTCTCTGGGTCCCTCAGTCCCTGGGACATTGCATGGGGAAAATGTGGGACCAAATGCTAGTAATGAATTCAAAAGAGTTAAGTAGTGTCAGGATCATGTGAAGAGAAAGTGGAGCTGAGAGCTGGGGCTGAAGGATAACGGAGTTTAAGCCAAGATATCCAGAGAAGGAACAGAAATGAGCAGGTAAGAGGAGGAGAAGGCACCACTGGGAAACGTGGTGGGCACTGGTGGTAGGACAAGAGACAGGGGCAGTGCTGTGCAAGCAAGAGTTGGCTCACATCTAGGGCACACAAATCAGAATTAAGTCCCAGACTCCTCGACTATGGCTGTGGCAACCTGCCAAGAGCAGGGCAGCTGAAGGAGTAAACTGCACTTCTGTCCTTTGATCGTGAATTAAAGTTAAATCCAAAGTTTATCTAGCTCTTGGCCTTTAGCCTTTCAAACAAACACAGGGAGAAGTGACTGGATGATTGCAACATGAAAGTAAAGGGTACAGGCTGGAGGTCAGGCCCAGATTCAGCCCTCAACTGGAAAGCCTGAGTTGCTCCTTCTTCACCCCAGCTTCAACCCCTAATCCCCTTCACATGAAGCAGGAAACCTCTCTTAGCTTACCTAATGTTTATGATCAGTTATCAGCTTTTTCCAGTCCCTCTAGCCTTGGTGGCCGAGTTTTACTCGGAGCAGAGCTTAAGTTTTCTGTGTTTGAAGGTCACCAGCGAGCTGTCCTCTCCATCAGGGTCAGAGGATGCCTGGCACACGCTGCTGCAGTGTCCAGTGTTACACTGGCAGACTGAGACACCATGCAGCAAATTGTCACATCTTCTGTTAGCATGGTTGAAAAGGCAGAAATTACTCTGCTTGATGTGCTCTCACTACTCTTGATTTTTAAGGCCTATTAAATTACAAAAATGATGTTCAGTGATTATTGAAGATCACAAAATCAAGATCTTACAAATTGGGAAAAGCCAAAGCTAAGGTGGCATGTCACGTCACATCTGAATTATGAAGGATGCTTTAGTTGTCGCATAGGTAGTAATGTATGTCGTGAGTAAGATCAGGTGGGGCACAGTTGTCTCTCTCTTACAGCTGATACCCTGCAAAATTAGGTGGTATTCCTGCCCTCATCACCTGGTTCCTGTGAGACCAAAGGCAAGACACTCAGTTGTCTCAAAGCTGGCTGCAGGCTGTCCCTTGGGAGGCCCGGTGCAGGCACAGAGCTACAGCTGCTGTCGGTGGGATCTGCACATATGATGTGCTCTGAAGACTTGGACTACCATAACAGTTCCCAAAAATTAATAACTACTTTTTGACTTCATGTTCTCACCTGGCATCTGCAGCTGTGAAAAGGGGAAAGTCGTGCCCAGGAAATTAATGTTCGTAAAGCACTAGGGTAGTTGAGCGATGAGCACCATAAGAAAATCCTTGAAGCTTTAAACAGTCTGCAGAGCAGCATCATGCAACAAAAAGAAAGTGCAACTCTGGGCAGCTACTTGCCTGCGGAACACCATCCATGCTCAATGTGAGGAGGAAGGAGTTTGGTGGAAGAAACATCACACATGATCCTGCAGTAAAGCAGAGTACACGAGTGTGTGCACAAGGAGAGCACAGGAAGGTGCATGGAGGGCCTAAGGCTGTAGTCTTTGAGCAGAGTTTTGCATCTGTCATGGAGGCTAAATTAGAGCTTGTTGGCTTCAGTGGGAGAATCTCCGTGGACCCCAGTAGATTTTGAATAAAGCTCATTTTACTCTGTTCTGTAAAATAATTAATCCTAATCCTGCAAGACTTCCTCTCATTGTGGTCTTTCCCTCCTTTAAGCATTTTAGTGTTCTCTGAGATTTTTATAATTCTTTCACAGAACTGCCTCAAGATAGTGAACATAATCGTGAGGACTCGAAGTGATGAAGCATCACCAGTCTTGCCCCTGCTGAAGTCAGCAGCTGAGGATTTTGGTATGTGATTATATTTACCATCTGCTTTGAGCTCAGGAGCTGCGTTACAGACACTTATCAACCAAACCACACAGCCCTGGCTGGTTGATCTTCAAACTGAGCAAAGTTAGCATGTGGTCTCTTTGGACATTTGTTGCTGTTGGGCTGTCTTGTTACTGAAATCAGAAGAGGTTTGTTGCATCACAGTATTACTGGCACTGCATGGCCTTCAACAGAAGACTTTACAAAGCATGCTGCACGGAATCAAAATAGACAAAACATCTTGTTTCAGACTGTACACAGATAAGATTAAGTCTTAGATATAGTACAAACCCTTTGTCATGCAAAACCAGATCCTGATGGTGTAGTTGTTAATCAATGGCATAAATCAATGTAGCACCATCTTCTTGAGCTCTTCTGTTTTCTGCTACCTGAGGATATGACTCTATTAGTGAGATGGGTATAAGTTCTGTTAAGTTTATGAGAGTTTTCCTAGGTAAGAGAAGCATGGTGTGCAAGGTCAGAAATGAGGTCCAGTTCAACTGCAGTGAACTTTACATGGAGAGAGTTCAAGCCTCCTGAAGGCAGAAAATGAGAGGAAAAGTAGACGAAAGGAGGATAAGAGAAAACCTGAGTGGCTGCTGGAATGGATCTCCAGCTGCACTTAGCTATTTTGAATCAAATGTGTTGTATAATGCCAGAATCAAGCCTAAACATAACCCTCTAAAGCAGAATATGGTAAGATGTTGCAACCTGTAGATAATGGAGAGTTTTGAGAGTGTTATGCAGTTTTGAAAAGCCAAGAGAGAGTTTTGTTCTTTCAACAGATTAGGCCCACATTTGCTCAAGTAAAGGTTTTCTTGCTTATTCCTGCTCACTGTGGTGGCAACTTTTGAGATGGGCAACATCTTTCCAATGTCTGACAGCCACGTACAACACTTCCCAGTAAGGCTCGTTACAGAGCTCACAACAGCAGCACATTATCACCAATTGCCACACACAAACTATACTCATTTTACGAGCCTTTAAGGAGATGTGACTCCTTAGGAAGATTTAATTATGCTTAACATCTGTTCTGGGACATTTTCAAGTACCTCTTGAAAGAGCACTCTACTGTGCTCTTCATAAATACGTGTTCATTTCACACACAAACAAATGCTGCTTGATAAAAGGTTATAACATACCATTTGTGTAAGAGACAGCATAATATTAAACACATCACGCATTAAGCAAACACCAGTAAGGTCCAGCTGTAAAAATGCGTGTAAACAGAGCTCTGCAGTCCTCAGGAATTAATTATGGTTGATGACCACATGGTCACAAATAAACCTCAGCCTTTCTGAGATTAGTACTTGCTTTGGAAAGGCTGATGGATTTCACAGCAGTGGAACACAGTCACACAGAAAGGGTGAATCAATGACTTCTTTTTACAAATATCAACTCTTTGATTATGTGAGCTAAATGCCCATCGCGCAGAGTGTGTGTCTTCCAGCAGGTAAGTGTTGCTGGATCGCACTAGGTCATGCATGCATCTTCGCTGAACATCCAGTTACGAGAAGCTAAGCTTTAGACAGTTTTTTTCCTGGAATACATGGTGTTGCCTGCATGTTGGTGTTGTACAAACTTATCTGGAGCAAATAACATCAGAAACTTGTGCAAGAGGCCTTAGGTAATCACCTAAGGGGGACGGGGGGCGGGGGGAGCATTTGGCATGTTTTGTCTCCAAACAGAAGGGTACATAATCATTAATCTCAGCTTCGCATTGAGGTTTAAATTGCACCAAAAGACTGGTGAAGACCATCGTTTCCGTCAGAGTTCTGTTTGCTCTTCTCCTGAAGATGATATCAATGAGGATCCTCTGTGTGTTGCTGTGCCTCAACTTAGCCTGGGTATGAGTTTGCTTACTTGATTCTTTTCGTATCTTTCTGTTTTAAAGAGTGAGCGTTTATTTAACGTTCATTTATTAGATAGATACATTTTGGCTGTCACCTATCTCATAAACTTCAGTGCGTATGCATATGTACAAGCTTACTGTAACCACTTCTCTGCTGGACTGTCATCAGTAGTTTTTGGATTTCCAGCTCTCTAGTTTTGCTTGATTCAGGTTTGCTGAATCTGCCTGGCTTCAGGAGCAGCAAAGCAGATACATTAACATGAATTCAGAGATTCATAGGTGATGCTGTAAATCTTAAACCTGACTGATTAGATGCTAGTGGCTCCAGCCAATCAGGAATTTTCATGTTTGTTAGGATGAATTCTACTCTCCCTTGGATGGTGCTTCGGCAGAGTTTTCCACCTACAAATAGCACACAATACCTTTATTATAAAATACTCGTTGAAAAGCAAGGATACCTGTTGCAGCAACATCAGCTTAAACTAGAGCTAAGTAAGAATCAATTTTTAGATAATGAAAGAGAGAGAATTGATTTTGAACTATGCTAGTATAACCTTGCAGTTTTCTCATTGAGATCTCAGGACATAATCTTAAATCAGATTCTTTATATTTGTTTCTCTTTGTGGCTGTTCTTTGAAGAATGTGCATGTTTTAACAAATGACAGAAATTATAGGAAGCAGATGTGACAGAACAGAAGCAGTCATACTGGAATTTTCTATGCTGAAAGGGCACAGATCACCTAAAAGTAAAGCTGTTATTTGTTACTTTCAAGAGACACTTGAGCCAGATTCTCAGGATGAATCAAACCAACTGATTTTAATAATGACATTCCAGTTCCCTAGGGCTGAGGTTCTGGCCCTGGAGGCTAGAATTAGGAGAACTTTCTCTGCCCTAGAATTAATCATTATATTATAAGAATAATAATGAATCATTAATTGTGTGATTAATGATTAAACTTGTAAAGAACATAAAGTGTGCAGAGGAGTCCAGTCAGACCTAATTACATCTCAAGCCCTAAAACAGGGCTTTCTTTTATGAAAAAGGATTATTTTCCGGTCCTTTACTGAGCAATAACGCAGTAGGAATCTTTACAGTGTTTTGGCTTAAAATTAGCTTATATACATGACCTTTTCCTTCTCAGGTTTGAAAGAAGTCTCAGTATATTTATTCCTCTTCTTCAATAGCACAGTGGAATTTATCCATCACTGACACGATTACTTTTATTGCAATGTTATTAGCTTTCTTGCTCTTTATGTCAGTCAAAACAGTGCTACAAGCTTACAGTTAGTAACTGTGATTAAAATCAGAGACAATAGTGGGAAAACTCTTCATACATGTCTTTAAACCATTTTTGTGTAGACTGAAGATGGTAGAATAAGAATAGAAATTTAGGAATATTGCAGCAAATGGAAATAGAACATAGAATTTTTGAAGTATTTGCTTTAACTTAATCAGGTTCAATTTAGTTTCAAATTAATTTTTGTATTTACACACAGAACACAAGATATCTGTGGAATGATATTAATATAACCTAAGCATCACCAGCTCCCTGCATAGCAGCATTAATTTTAAAAGTTGAAAAGCTTTATTCCAACAAAACAAATGCAATCATATCTTACAAGAAATGTCAGGAATAAAATCCTTGCAGTGTTCGGTGTGGTGCTTTCCAGATGGCTGTGATTTCCATGTCAGCTATGCCACCTGAGTACTTGAGGACATCAGTGTTATGCTGTTGTGCTCTTGGCAGCTGTTTAGTTAATCTTGGTTTTGCTTTTCCCCCTTTTTCTCCTGACAGGCACAAGATGAAGGGAGTACCTTTGAAAGCGATGGTGGTAAATTGCGAGGTCCCAGGATCATGGAGCACATGTCCCAGTCCACCTGCCAGTATGAGAAGAACTGGCCTGCCTGTGCGGATGATGACTGGGTGAGCAGTGAGCTCCAGGGGGGAAGTCGGTAGGGCTCTCATGGACCTCAGCCGGGCCGCTAGGATGGGTGCCGTGCAGCCAGCCCCCGGCTGGGCTTTAGGTCTGAGGGAGGACAGGTAATGCTTCACATCGGGGCAGCCTGGAGAGATCTCCTGAGGGAAAGAAAGAAAGACAAAAATGAGGACAAAGAAAGAGGGAGAAGATAAGTTTGCAGGGGTGCTGAATCAGAAGAGAAAGGAAGTCTGAAAAAGAAAGATGAACTAAAAGAACGCTATTCCCAGAAAAAAAAAAAAACAAACAAAAAACAAACACAAAACCAAAACCAAACAAACCAAGAAGGATTTCTTTTCATGATTTTGATATTGCCACTCTTGGAGTTGGTAAGAGAAAGGCACCAGAAAGAAAGATGTGTGACAAAGAAAAGAAATAACTAGAAATAACTTACGCTTCAGTAGTTACTTTACACAAAGTCTGACAAAAAATGTTCAGTCAAAGATTCGTAATGATTGACTGTATGTTTTTGTGTATACACTGTTCATTTGTCTCTCTTGGCTCTTGCATCTCAGGCCCATCTCTATGCTACATTTATCTGATGAAATCTTGGCAAAGAGCTTTAGTCTCTAAGACATTAAGTTTTCTGAGGAAAACTTTGCTTAAATAAGTTGGCCTCTGACATCCTTACTCAAACTGGACAACAAACATCTCCTTACAGCAGCCTTTTGGGAAATATATACATATTTATATATAATTTCACCCTGAAGAACAAAGGAGAGGAAAAATTAAGGATTTACTTGATCCTCCCTTTATGGCAGGTTTCTGAGGTTGCACTTCACTGATTCCATCAGACCAGTGTCAGGGGCTTAGGATGTCAGGGGCAAGCCCCTAAGTGGCTTGCTCTAAGTCACACAAGTCCTTGGCAAAGTCGTTGGATGAATAGGACAGGACATCTGAAGAGAACTAGCAGAATCTTGCCCTAATTTTTTTCAGTGTGTTTACAGTGTTGGCCAAAAGTCTGCAAAGGTAACATTAAAAAAAGGTTTACTCATGAAGATTTTAAGACAATTATTTCCCTCTTCCAATCTTAGGGTACAAAATGTCCATCAGGCTGCAGAATGCAGGGACTGATTGATGAAACGGACGAGGATTATGGTCACAGAACAGACAAAATCAAGAAGCTACTCGCAGAAAATCAGAACAACTATAAAAAATCCAATCGGATAATTGTGGAAACCATAAATGCACTAAAACCAAACCTGGACAGTGCTCAGCGTGAGTATTTCGCGTCCAGTTTTATTATCCATTGCTGAATTATTTTTTTTTTTTTTACATAAGCAGTATGTAGTGAAAATATATGCTGCACTGGACCTCATTATCAAGAGCCAGAATAAATATAGTAATGCAAGACTCTTAACTGCCAACTAGTAAAAGCTAATGTAATTTTTACCTGCTCAGTACTATGAGAAATATGTTCTTAATTACATGTTTTAATTGCATATTTTAATATACGTTACTCTTTTAGGAAAGGAAATCACACATACATATGTGACTGTGGTGCATTTTTGTTTCAGAGATTGATGAGAATTATGGTCACGTGTCAGGAGAACTGAGGCGGAGAATTGTGACATTAAAGCAGAGAGTTGTCACACAAGTAAACAGAATTAAAGCTCTGCAGAGCAGCATCCAGGAACAGGTGGCGGAGATGAAGCGCTTGGAGGTACGTAGTTGCTACCTAATTTCTATTCTTTCCAGGGCTTAGCTACAGAAAGAGGGTCCATTCATTATACCGTACATGGCGAGCAGTGCTCCCTCTGGAAAGAAAACATGATACAACTCTTATAGCATCTGACCTGCTGAGGCAAATCCCCACACGAGATACTTTCTGGGCATATTTTTTCTTTTCATGCTGTGTGGGAACCAGCATGAGTTCAGGAGAACTCCTAGTCCCGCTTCTACTCTCAAACAGGCAGCAAGGATGTTTTATCTGCTGATAACTGGCTCTGTATGAGGCATTTCTCCTCCTGTAAGGAGGTGCTGAGCAGCTAGGACAAGGGGGACGTGCCTTATTCTTCCCCAGTGCTGCCTTGCTGCCCACAGCCAGGGCTGGCATTGGAACCCGTGTTCCCAAGTCGCAGCTGATTCCTCTGATGGTATCACAAAGAAAAGTCCTGACACAAGGAGTGGTTTTGCCCAAAACCCCATTTTGATCCCTGGATCAGAAACCAAGCTTTTGGATCAGAAATCCAGCTTTTGGATCATTTGGGAAAGCAATGGTACCCCCAGGATGGCAAAGTCTCACAGCAAGGCCATGACAGGCTCTGGGATAAGTCCAGTATCTTCCCTCTCCTGTTTCTGCCCTGGTCCCCAGGGCATGTGCCCAGCTCTGTCGCACTCCTGCCAAAGCCAGGAAGACACCCCTATGCCCCAAGAGTAAAGGGAACAGAGGTTGGGAACGTGCTACGATGTACTTCTCCATGGAGCTGATGTGCACTGTGCTATTATTGCACATGCCGTATTTACAGTGGAAATAAACCCGGGGATGATTTAAAAACTGAGCTTTGGAAGAGGTCAGCTGTAGGTGGGAGGTACCAGGGCAGCTCCCACCTTTTCCTAGTCCAGTTAAAGGACACACTTGCTCGAGAAGGTCAGGAAAGCTCCCTAACCAAAATATTTTTCTCTGTTTATGTAGGTGGACATTGATATTAAGATACGAGCTTGCAAAGGAACCTGTGCTAGAAGTTTTGATTACCAGGTGGACAAAGAAAGCTATGACAACATCCAGAAGCAGCTTACCCAAGCCAATTCCATTAACTTGAACCCAGAGCTTCAACCAACCACCTTGAGCACACTGAAAATGAGGCCACTTAAGGACTCAACTGTTCCTGAGCATTTTAAGCATAAGCCTCTGCCAGAAATGCAAGCTCTGAACATAGTTAATAACATCAGGCAGATGCAAGCGGTATTAGAAAGATCAGAAACAGACGTGAACCCCTCCCGAGGCGACAGCGTGTATCACATAGCAGAATCCAGGGGGGATGGACCTTCACACACCAGCAAATTAGTTACTCCTACTCATGGGAGAGAAACCGTTAGTCTGGGAGACAAAACCTCCTCCACTGTTCGTAGATGCACCAAAACTACCACCAAGAAATTTGTCACTGGTCCTGATGGCCCCAGAGAAGAAGTAGTTGAAAAACTGGTTTCTTCCGATGGCTCGGACTGCTCCTATTTACAAGGAGCAGGGGAAGGGAGCGTGTACCATGTTAGTGGGACAGATAGCTTCCACAAGCTAGAGAGGTTGTTCCCTGAGCTAGACTCATTTTTTACCCCTGACTCTCCATCCACTGCTAGTAAGCACTTCAGTGGATCTAGCAGCACTTCAACTAGCAGCCACGTAACTGGCACAGGCAGTAGCCACTTAGGTACTGGATCATCCAGACAGCCGGGGACTTATGGGGGAAAAGACAGATTTACAGACTTAGGAGAGGAGGAAGAAGATGACTTTGGAGGACTTCCCCTTCAACCATCTGGATTCCCATCTGGCAGTGCAAGTCACTCCAAGACTGTAGTGACCAGCTCCTCTTCTAGTTTCAACAAGGGAGGCTCCACTTTCGAAACCAAATCACTAAAGACCCGTGAAATAACCGAGCAGCTAGGTGGGGTGCAACATGATCAGAGTGCAGAGGATACCCCAGACTTTCAGGCACGCAGCTTCAGATCATCAGGAGCGAAACGAAGGACAGCCAGCACTGGGAAAGGTACACGGGCATCACAGAAGTAGTTACTGAGGTAGTGGAGCCAAACTCCATGCACAACCTAACTGACACATTGGTTTTAGATACTGCAGTACCACAGTGTGATGATAAAATGCAAGCACTGTGTCTGTTTGTTGCCACCTCAGAAACGAAAATATTTCATTAATACTCGGGTATTACATAATTCACAATTTAAGAAGCATGTAAAGTTTTCTTTTCTAAGTTCTTTTTAATGTTGCCTGTCACTATACCTAGTGTAGTTCAACATGTTTAACAATTTTCCTCAGGGCTATTGGTACTTGGATTCCTCTGAACCTTTTATTAAATCTTGCTGATAACTCCTGTCAAACCAGATCAACTTTTTTTTTTAGACTGTGATGATATCCGCCAGAAACACACTTTTGGTGCCAAAAGTGGCATTTTCAAAATCAAGCCAGCGGGATCCAATAAGGTTTTGTCAGTTTATTGCGACCAAGAGACCACTTTGGGAGGATGGCTATTGATCCAACAGAGAATGGATGGATCAGTGAATTTTAACCGGACCTGGCAAGACTACAAGAGAGGTTTCGGCAGCGTGGATGGCAGAGGGCAAGGAGAGTTCTGGCTGGGCAATGAAAACATACACTTGCTGACTCAGAATGACACTCTCCTTCGGGTAGAGTTAGAGGACTGGGATGGAAATGCTGTGTACGCAGAGTATATGGTACAGGTAGGGTCTGAAGCAGAAGGATATGCCCTTGCTGTGTCCTCCTATGAGGGGACTGCCGGGGATGCGCTGATCGCCGGCTGGCTGGAAGAGGGCACCGAGTACACATCCCATGCCCAGATGCGATTCAGCACCTTTGACCGGGACCAGGACCGCTGGGAGGAGAGCTGCGCAGAGATGTATGGGGGTGGCTGGTGGTACAACAGCTGCCAGGCGGCCAACCTCAATGGTATTTACTACCTGGGGGGCCACTATGACCCCAGGTACAACGTTCCTTATGAGATCGAGAATGGCGTGGTCTGGCTGCCGTTCAGAGCCTCTGACTATTCCCTCAAAACTGTTAGAATGAAAATCAGGCCCACAGAAACCCTGTAGAAAGACAGGTTTTTACTATGTATGTTAGAAGTTGAGAAGACTTTTTTATATATATACGTGCATGATGTACCTTTACCCTGTGAATTTGAAGGCAACTGGACACATCTGTGGCTTAAAAAATAAACACTGATTAATTATCAACAAAATAGTTCTTTCATCTTATTTATAACTGACAAGCCTTTTCAAGGAAATATTGATTTTAAACCCCTTTTTATATAAACTTTCTCTATGACTTTGACTTTGTCTTTGTTTATGTCTATGTCCATGGCAGGGGGGTTGGAACTAGATGATCTCGAGGTCCCTTCCAACTCTAACCATTCTATGATTCTATGTCTTTTGCAGCTCACACCTTGACTGGAGATAAAATATTTATAATTTGAATTATTAATTTTGTTTAAGAGCTCTAAAGAAGCAAAAGAATTTAGAAGTATGTTCACCATGAACTCCTGCCTCCACTAACATGAACCATGAAAGTCTGATCGAGTTCGACAGTCGTGCTTCTGGGCCATATCCTCTCATTTCTATTTCAAGGGGAGCATGACAGCAGCAGAAGTCAGTTCTCAGGCAGAGCCTCACTTTTGCCACAAATCTGACATGGAGTACACTTTGATAAATGATGTATGCGTTTTAGAACTGACTTTTAAGGATCTCTTAAGCTTTGGTTTTACAAATATGGAAGTAGACCTTCTGCCCCATTGATGAGTTCTAGGTAGTTTAGCGTGCATACTGTAGCTTCAAAATAAGACAGTTTATGGTAATTCATCAAAACACAGCTCCCAAAGCAGGCTTTTATTTTCTAGTGACCACTAAAAGATTATGACTGTAACTGAATGGCCATAGTACATATTTCCTTGATTTAGAATATTTCTTGACATATGTCAAGCAAGGATTCTTCTACAGATAAGGGGTTTAAATCACCTCCCTCAACCTGCTGGACACACTTCTTTGAATGCAGCTCAGGAAATGGTTGACTTTCTGGGCTAAAAGCACACATTACTGGCTCATGTTGAGCTTCTCATCATCCAACACCCCCAAGTCCTCCTCAGGGCTGCTCTCAATACATTTGCCACCCAGCCTGCACTTGTGCTTGGGATTGCCCCAATCCACGTGCAGGATCTTGCACTCGGTCTGGTTGAACTTCACGAGGTTCTCTCAGGCCCACCTCTCAAGCTGGTCAAGGTCTCGCTGGATGGCGTCTCTTCCCTCCAGCATGCCAATCCCATCGCACAGCTTGGTGTTGTCAGCAAACTTGGTGAGGGTGCACTCAATCCCACTATCCATGTCGCCAACAAAGACATTAAACAGCACTGGTCCCAATACTGACCCCTGAAGAACACCACTCATCACTGGTCTCCACTTGGACATCAAATCATTGACTGCAATTCTTTGAGTGCAACCATCAAGCCAATGCCTTATCCATCAAGTGGTCCATCCATGAAATCCATGTCTCTTCAATTTAGAGACAAGGATGTCGTGTGGGACAGTGTCAAATGCTTTGGACTAGTCCAGGTAGATGATGTAAATTTCTCTTCCCTTATTCACCTACGCTGTAATCCTGTCACAGAAGGCCACCAAATCTGTCAAGCACGATTCGCTCTTAGTGAAGCCATGTTGGCTGTCACCAGTCACCCCCTTTTTTCCCATGTGTCTTAGCATAGTTTCCAGGAGGATCTGCTCCATGATCTTGCCAGGCACAGAGGTGAGACTGACTGGCCTGTAGTTCCCCAGGTCTTCCTTTTTATCCTTTTTTAAAACTGGGGCTATGTTTCCCCTTTTCCAGTCAGTGTGAACTTCACCAGACTACTATGACTTCTGAAATATCATGTATAGTGGCTTAGCAACTTCATCTGTCAGTTTCGTCAGGACTCACAGATGCATCTCATCAGGTCCCATGGACTTTTGCACCTTCAGGTTCTTTAGATGGTCTTGAACCTGATCTTCTCCTACAGTGGGCAGTTCTTCATTCTCCCAGTCCCTGCCTTTGCCTTCTGTGACTTGGGCAGTGCAGCTGGAGCTCTTGCCAGTGAAGACTGAGGCAAAGAAGTCACCGGGTACCTCAGTCTTCTCCATATCCTGGGTAACTAGGGCTCCCCTTTCATTTCGGAGAGGGCCCACGTTTTCCGTAGTCCTCCTTTTATCACTGACATATCTATAGAAGCTTTTTTTTGTTGCCCTTGACATCCCTGGCAAGATTTAGCTCTGTCAGGGCTTTAGCTTTCCTAACCTGTCTCTGGCTGCTCAGGTAATTTCTCTGTATTCCTCCCAGGCTGCCTGTCCTTGCTTCCACCCTCTGTAGGCTTCTCTTTTATGCTTTGAGCTTGACGGAGGTGATCCTTGAATATCGACCAGCTGTCTTGGGCCCCTTTTCCCTCCAGGGCTTTATCCCATGGTAGCCTACCAAGCAGATCCCTGAAAAGGCCAATGTCTGCTCTCCTGAAGGCCAGGGTAGTGAGCTTGCCGTGCTCCCTCCTCACCACCCTAAAAAATTATGGAATTTTTCCATAATTTTTTCATAAATTTATGTGTCAGCCTTGCGGAGAGGCCATGCTTATCTTCTCTGTATTGTTCCAATTCTAGTACACTTGCTGCCAAAGCGAGCAGCAATCTGGGTCCCCTCCTTTGTGGAGGAAGGCAGTCCCCTCTGAGAGATGGTTGATTCTGCCCACCAGGGCTGGTAAGTCCCATCTTTGGGACAATCTCTGCTCCTGGCTACAGAGGAAGCCTTGACCATTAGCTTAAATGAAATACCCAACCTCCACCTACCCTGTAATTGGAGTCACTAATTGCTCTAGTCCCAGGATAGTGATTGTGTGAAAGACATACCAGCCAGATCTTCAAATACCGTATTTTATTCTATGATAAAAGGATACAGGATGGTGGAAGGGATATTCAGAGGCAGAGGATGTGAGCAAGGTCCCAGGAAAGGGCATATTTTATCCAGCATACAGGATTTTAACTAAGTCACTGGTGATCTACTTATTTGTTAGATAATATCTTTTCACTTTTGTCCTAGTTTTAGCTGGGACAAGAGTTAGCTCTTCTTTTTAACAGCTAGAAGAGCTCCGTGTTTTGATTTTACTCAGAGGCTCGCTCTGAGAAGAACGCTGATAGCAAGTTGATGTTTGAGACTCCAAGGACTTTTCAGTGTGCCAGAGTGCAGAAACACGGCGGGATGAGGGGGGAGCATAGCTGGGACAAGGGGGACACGATTCCCCTTGTGATTTGTGGTGGAACTTAAGATTGAGGGCCAAACTGGCCAATCAGTATTCCATATCATGCAGCGTCATGCCCAGTATAAAAATGAGGGGCAGCCGGACAGACGGGCTTTTGCGCTTTGGCTCTTTCGCCGCTTCTGCTCTTTTGCGCTTGCTGCACTTTTGCTCTACTGCCTTTTTCCCCCTCTCTCTCCCAGTACTCCCACTCTCGGAGTACTCTCTCTCTCTCTGCCCCTCTCTATTTCGGGGCCTCGCGTTCGTCCGGGATTGCAGCTTCGGGATGAAACGGGCTTCGCATACGAGGGGGTGGTGAGCATCTACACTGTGTATTAAATCATCTGTATTAAATTGTTCTTATCCCAACCCACGGGTTTCCCGTTTATCCTTTAATTCTCTCCCTTATTCCTGGGGGTGGGGGAGGGGGAGTGACCGGCTGTGTGTGGGGCATTAGCCTAACCCACAACAACTTTATTCCTTCTCACCTTATTACATGGGTAGTTACTGTATCTTTATGATATAAAAGAAAATGACCATCCCTTATTTGATGTAATGTGTTTGCTTCTCCCTGGATAATGCATAAATACACAGGAATCATGTGAAGAAAACTTTAGTTTTAAGGCTTTATTTAATTTTTAGAAAACATTTTAAAATAATCCTCTCCCTCTTCAAATGTGGTATAGATGTTCTTTGCAAAAGAGTGAAACAAGTTAGGTTTTGGAGGTTTCTTATCAGCATTATTCTACAGTAGTTACTTCTGTCTTGCGAGCAAATGATAAATGGAACAAAATACACTTCTGAGTTATTTTCATCAGTCAGATTTTGATTTACAGTTGACACAGCTTTTCACTTTGGGACAGAATATGCTCGTGCATACATATCTGGTTCTCATATGTAAAGACAAGCCTGAATACTGTGGCTAAAAAGATAACCATGTACAAGTATTAAAAGAAAAACCCTGATTCTGTACATTTTGATAATGGTTAATGTGGAAAGTATGGCCTGATTTTCATGCTCATCTTCTTCATTGAATACCATGACCCTTTCCAGTTCATCCATACAACACCATCATCTGTACCATGTTTCGCCATATCCCAGCTGTAGGTCCCTCCCCAGTAGTATCTGCCGTTGGGGTTGGCTGAGTGGCAGCGGTTGTACCACCATCCACCACCATCTTCTTTGGAGCACTGTTTTCTTGGATCTGTAGTTAACCTGATGAGGGAAAAGAAAGTGTTAAGAGTGACAGTTGAATTGTAAGTAAATAGATCAACAGAGTACATACATCTGCCTCTGTGCTGAAATTTTCAAACCATAACAAACATTTAAAATCCTCTCTGAGCTTTCTGTAAAAGATTGACCATCATAAGCGTGTGCTACACAGTGCACTTGGAATGTGAAGGAGCTAAGAAAAACAAGTCAAATTTTAGCTGCATCTCTTTGGGAATGTTATGTTAGTTTACTGATTGGTAACTACAGTTACTCACAGTTCACAATGATAACTGCAATTTAAAGATATAAAACAACAGGGACTGTACATCTTCCCCAATCTAAACAATTCCGTTATTCATAAATATGTAAGCAGGTGTTAAGATAAAGATGTAGCACATAGTTTAGAGATACAGTGCTAAATTAAATACTTTACATTTAAGCTCCTGCCTTTTGAGTAGGCAGAACTTTATTTTTTAAATAGGACATGCTACCTGTCTCTTTCCTCAGGACCCATTATGTGTTACTGGAATGAGTACCAATATTCCTACTTGAGGAAGACAGTGTCCTCAGCACTGCCACCATCAGTCTCTGACAATGAATATGCTGCATCCAGATTTACCAATTTGTCGATGGAAATGCAATTCATGGGATCAGTAAAATTCAGTGGGCTTGATTCTTACTTGGCTGTGGAGCAGCACTAACCTAATACATAGTTTTACCTGCCCTTGGCTACATCAGGGGAACTTCATGGACATTTGGTTGGTAACTTGCAGGGATAAAACAGATTTTAAGATACTATGAAATGCTGTGAAAACTAACAGCAAATTAGAGAAATAGTCTATATTCAGCTCTATTTTAAGCTCTACTTTTATTTTAAATGTCTAATGCAAGTACGTACCATCCATCATTGTCTCTGTCATAAGTACTGAAGAACATGCCATTGTGAATTGTCATTGTCCTGTTTTCTCCATGCACCTGTGAAGCTCCTTCCATTAGCGCGTTGCCTGCATTGCCTTTGTAGTTACTAACTGAGAGCTGATACTTGTTTCCTTCATTCTGTATGGTGAAACCTCCATAATGAGCTGACACTTTATCACCATTCCAGTCCTCCATCTGAATTAAAACTTCAGTGGGCCCTATTTTCGTAAGCTGGCTGATCTTGTCATTTCCAAGCCAATATTCACCTGAAACGCAACAAGTGAGAGCTCTGTGAAACAGACTTCACAATATACTCCATGGCAACTTTATGATTTGCCTATAGGTCTGCCAAAGTGTATTTGTTAATCTTAAAAAAAATCAAAGAGCTTCAAGAAATATGAGAAAACAGTTTCAGTATGAAAATCTCTTCATCTTTCACACTTGGAGTTTTACCTGGTGTATCACAGTAGTTCTTCCCTCCACTCTTTGCAACATTTCCAAATCCTTTCTTATATTGATCCCATACTCTTCCGAAATTAACACTGCCGTCCTGGCGGTTCTGAATCAAAGTCCAGCCTGCAGGACAGTATTTAGATTAAATTGCCATTGAGAAAAGAGCATGAAATGTTGAGATACAATCCTTCTATCTTTGTCTTAAGGAGAGCAGAACACATGGTTTTCTTGCAGCAGGTGTGAGTTTTCACTGCTTATGAGGTCAGCCTTGCCATTTTCACTCACACTCAAGTAGCACCATGCTTCATAAGGAAAGATGAAAAAAGCAGAACTTGAAGGAGTGCCCTGGTCATCTATCTAGTGCGTAGTAGCATGGTAAGAAATGAGCCAGGCCCTCATTGCCTGCCCACTTATACGTTGTCCATTCTCATCATAGTGAGATACATTTTTATCTACCAATCCCATCCCAACAATTTATTTCAATTTTCATTATAGAAGTATCCTGTGCATCTGAAAATGACAGCAAGACTCTTTGGAATGAGTCAATCAGACTTAATTCTCAAGTAATTACGAAAGTTATAACTTCATATTAGTTTGTATAAAATGCAAATTACTATTATGACTTTTTTGTAGTATCCATACTAATTAATATTTTAACATCGTAGTTATTTCACACTAACCTCCATTGTCTGTTTCCATGTCACAGTATACTCTGTATGGCTTGACGAAAGGATCTGGCTGGATGAGGTACATTTCAGATGTCTCACCTCCCTTTCTGATAATATCCTCACATTCTGCGAGAATAAACCAGAGTCTGTTATTGAAAGAGCTCTGAATTTCTGCCACAATCTTCTTACTCTTTGGTTTGCTGATTATAAGGGAACGATTTTAAAGATGTATCTAATTCTACTTCCATTTTGATTTCTGTGATACATCACGTGAAAGAATTAGGGAAGAAAGAACAGTGCATCTGCATTGTTCTACTTTTCCAAATAGGAATTTCTGGAAGTTCAATCTGAGTGATGGAAGACTGTGTACTTTTCAATGATTTTTTGAATTAGAGAAGCTTGTGAAAGAAAAACCTTTCTCGATTGAAAAAATCAAACATAAAACTATGATAGTCACAAATGTATCACCTCCACCTTACAAAGACCCTGAAGCACATATTTCTTTAAAATGCTGCTGACCACTAGTGAAGACTGATAATTGGGTAAGATGATCTTTGGTCTGACCAGTATAGGCATCCATAAAAAATTTTTTTAAGATCACCTTCCATCTTTTCTGCTATCCTAATCAATGACACAGGCTTCAGAGGAATGTTCACACCAGTCAAATCATGCATCTATCAATTTGCACAGTGATATGAATGGGAGAAGAGATGTTGTTATAGTTATACAAGTACCTTTGCCTGAAACCACTGGAATATTACAGGATGTAACACATGGGGAACGGCAGTAGTCCGTCTGGGTTGCAATTGCATTTTCCAGTTTTTGTATCTTTCTGTGTAAAGAATCCACAACTGCACGGAGGACCCTCAGGCTAGATGGGATGTTATTGTCCAGATTATCCTTTATATAATTATAATGCAATTCCACTTCTGTGTTGTACTGAGAAAGTATATCATCATTGTCTAGAAAAGCAACAAGATGAAAAGCAGATTAGTTTTCAACATGTTTTCAGGTTTTGAAATAATGAAGAGCAATCTGTAAGCACAATTTGAGAAACCACTTATTTCCTTAGCGGTGAGGAAGGATATGCATTTCTTTTGCTTACCTTTCCACAGCGTGCAAAAACTATGCAGAAATTCTCAGGAAAGTGGTACATGTGTATTGTTATTTCTTCGCTATCTAGTGGATTTATCAGCAGTGCTATATTCTGCCAAAGAACTGTTTTTAGCATCTTTCCAGGGAGCCATGGTGCCAAGCAAGGAGCTGGGCATGAAAGGATTGGATGGTTACAGGAAAGCAAGTAAGAGGGTAACACATAACCCTTATGTTTAGGAGCCTCATGAATCTTGCCTTAGTATGAGATCCATTAATTTGCCTCTCTCAAAGGAATTGTTTTAAGATTGAAGAGGACATGGTCATGGAACCCAACTTTGCTAGATATTCCACTACCTATTTATCTTTTTTTAAGAAGTCCCATTAACAAGTAACAGCAGAAATGCCAATAGAACTGCAATACTGTTCACACTAATAATTCATAGAAATAGCATACCTTTTCTTTGTTTTTGTGTCTTTACCAATTTATTGTCTAGAACAGTCACATATTCATAGAAAGTTGTAGAGGTGTCAGACAGTTTGCTCACTTTGTCCTTTAGATCACGAACAACTGCTTTCACATTTTTTTCCTGTTTTAGCAGCGTAGTTTGCAGCTCACATCCAGTTGGACACAGCACTCCCTTAAAAAAGTAAAAAGGGCTCTGAATAAAAGTCAAGATAAAAAGTTTCTAATCCTGTCAGTGAATGACCATACCTTTGAACACACTGAACAGTTAGTAATGTGAGACCAGGTGTTTAAGCACCTAAATGAGGACTCAAGACATTCAACTTCTACAAAGAAGCTGCAGTCTGAAGGGCTGGAAGGAGCCCTGAGTCTCCAGGAGGACTCTCTTGTTGAAGCTCTTGGGAAAAGCCCTCTCTCTTCACACTTTCTAAGTCCACTGTCTGCTTTGCACTGTTAAATGTTCACATTATTAAGCCACCTGAACAACAATTGAAGCCTGCCAGGAACTACCTGGTGCCTGTGCATGTTCACATCTACCTCTTTCGCTAGCCTGAGAATCAGCTACGTACTCTACACCTTGTTATATATATATCTATCTCATGAAATGGCCACATGATTAATTAAAAAATTATCACCTCAAGAAGCTGAGCACCATGGCTTCTGCAACAAGTGCTACACCATGAAGGACAACAGTGTTTTAAAAAGAGGTGGGAAATTCTGAAGTCCCCTGAGGACCGAAATACCCATGCAGCAGTGGGACTCTGACACAATCATGTATTCATTAAGCTTTAACAGACTTCATTTGTGGGAAACCTCCACACTCAAATTTGCTCTCAGACACTAAGATGCCTCTCAGCACTGTTACAGCTTGCCTTTTCTGGCAGGGAGCACAGCAGGGACAGTGTGATACACTACTGCAAGGCAGCAAGGAGTATGCTAGGTCTCAGCATGCTTGCACGTTCCTCTGCAAGAGCTGGGGCACTGACTGTGGGTAGACTATAATTATTATTTGAAACAAATTTTAAGAAAGACATGGAAGGTTATTATTTTTTGGTCCCTAGGTTTCCTCAAGATTATCTGAAATTCAAGCCAGTGCCTCCGCAAAGCTTTTTTCTGTCCTTCTTAATAGTTACTTATGCAAAGCAATGTGGAAAGCACAGGCTAACCCATAGCTACTTCCCTTCCTCATTCAAATCTCATCTCCTCATCTTCACTGTAGGCTGTCTGACTGTGACTAACCCACTAAACCCACAGACGCTGTGGGTGCAGTCCTACCAAACTCAAGCAAAAAGATGCAAAGATGGGCTGTTTTAAATGCACGACTCTCCCTTATTTGGGGAAGAAAACTCGATGTTGGATACACAAGAAGAATAGGACAGCCTATTATCAGCGGCGTCGACAGGCAGACACCCACCAGCTCTTCTAGAAGATGCTTGCAGCCGCCAGCATCGGGGTTGGTGACAGGTTCTTTCTTGCCGCTCGGCTTCACCAGCTTTGGGGGCCGGGGCTGGTACCCGGTTCCGCTGATGGGAGGTGCCACGGGTCGGAGCGTGGGGGTCGCTTCCCGTCTTTTGTCCAGCGGTCGGTGGCTTCGAATGCCGGGCTGAGAGCTGTCGTCCTGCAAAGCCAGGGGGAGAGGAAAGTCTCTGAATCTGGGATTGCTATTGTAAAATGCTGTGCACAGAGTGGAGGCATCTGTTCAACACTCATTAGTGCTGAACCATGGAATGGAATGAAAAAAGCAGCAATGAAAATATTATACTGGCATTATGTAAAAGTCATTGCTATGCTCTCCCTTCTAAGACTAGTCATATTCCGTCCACCTAGATATAGACAAACTAAAAAGCCTTCAAACCAAAGCAAAACAGTATTTCAATAGTTCATTCTGACCAAGGAATAAAATTTATATAGTTCAGAGCCACTAAGCTTCTGAAACTTGAAGTAGTAGGATAAAGAATATAAAGTGATTAGACATTTTTGGGGCTAAGAAGAACATTCATCATCACATTATCAGTGTCCCAGTTTTTTATTGGGCTATAAGAAAATCTATAAGGTCTCAGAAAATTAAGCCACAGCCAAATACATTATCAGGTCTCAGGCCACAAGCCAGCTGTTAGCTGACAGAATTAGAAAAGCCATTCAATAACACCTCTCAGGGTAGGTTTTTAGAGCTCCCTCTGATGCATAGGTTCCCCATCACTGCTAGAAACAAGAAAGTCTAAAAGGCTGAGCAAGGAAAACAGGCTTTGTTCCTAAACAGTTGTTGAAATTAAACTCTTTGAATTAATTGATTTTTGAAAAACTGTGTCAAAATCTTTGACCATTTCAAATCTCACTCAGACCTAGCTACAAATAATGAGTGTTTTTAAGGATCCAGGATCAGAGGCTTCAAGTAGTTTCAAAATCAGGCAGCATACAAATCACAAAACTGCTGAAAATGATTCAGCATAGCTGTCTCACTATTAGTCAATGTACAGACACAAACACTTAGATCATGTAACAGAAAAAAAATGTAATTTCTGATCACCCTGACCTATTTCATTTTTGCAGAGATTTTCAAAACATAAAAAAATGTACTGACATTCTAAACTGTGTTTTGCTTTAGATTGTTTTGCTTAAACAAAACTAAATATAGGTTGTTATTTTAGACTGATATCATTCTTTGCCTTTTTGTTTAACAGTTGTTACCTCTCCGTTTCAAATGTAAAGCTATATGATCTTACAGTTAATTTTTTTTCAATGTCTACTGAATCCATAGAAGAGTTTTTACTGTCTCTGGGACAGGATGTGGTTAATTACATATTTCTACTTTTGTGCACCTGACAAATCGTCTTCAACATCATATGTCAGCATTGCTAAATTAATATCCTTAAATAAATTCAGCTAAATAACTAATCTTACCATCGTACATCCTCCATTCTCTATAGAGGAAGAGAAGAAATAGGAAGAAAATACATCCAAAACTAGAAAATAACTGTTATGCAGTTACATATACACAAATAATAGAAGGCTATTTCTTTGAACACTTCAAGTGGAAAAGGACATGCACTGGATCATTTTTCCCCACAGCTTCTACCTTAGCTAACTCACATAAGCTGAGTAAGTCATGCATGCAATTAAATAAAATTAATAATTTAAACTCTTATTACTATTATTAATTATGATCAGTATTACAACCTCATTATCATAGTCGGTGCTGCCCTGGGATTTAACGGAGGAAACACAGAGCAGGAAGAGCAGGAGCAGTTTCATGGTGCTGGCTTGCTTGAGCAGCTCAGTGACCTTCTTCCACCAGCAGCTCTAACAGAGAGAGGTCTCCTCTGTTCCTATATATAAGGTGTCAACCCTCATTTCCCAGCTTGACAGTGATAGGACTAACCCTTCCGAGCAATCACTGTATCTCTGTTAATATTCAACCTTTCTCTTCACTGCATGCCTGAGTACATTTGCTGTTGAGCAATTTCTCTGGACAACTCTTATCTACATGTCCCAGAGACCTCTGTTAATGATGGCATCGAATACATGTTTAAATCCTTAAAAGTACCTCCTGCTCAGATTACACAATGTTACCATTTTCTCAAAAATTACAAGCCTTTTAAAACAGCTGGAAAGGTGAGCATCCAAAGAAAAGAAATCTGGTCAGATTGTCACAGTCTGTGACATCTCCTTTTTTTTCTCCCTGCTGAAAATGTGAATGTTTCAGAAATATCATACTAAATTTGAATTAAACTCACATCATACAGATTGTTACATTCATCTAAATAGTTCTGATGGTGCTCAGATAGGTATGCAAGCCTTTGGGTGTCCTCAGTACAAGATAGAGAAAGAGAGTATTACGTTCATTACATTATAATTTTGTGTGAAAATTGTTTAGCTCTAACTAAAGATCAGATTAATATTGTAAGCATAAAACAATGTTATTCCATTACTTTAGAAATATGACATTGTAAATGATTTAAATAATTAAATTTTACATATTGATTTGCTGATTTCCTTTTAATACTAAAAGTATATGTCATAAATATTAATTAAATATTTAAATAATTTTTTAAAAGAATACAGCATGAAGTTTGTTTGTAGTCATAGTGGAATACTCAAACATGCTTTCTGATGCTTTATAAGAATATGGCTTATCACCGCTCTCATATTAGCAGAGTTTAACATTCCAGTGTCTGCATATCCTGTGATTTTCCTGTGCATTATAAATGATCGCAACATACTGAATTAAATAAAATGTGCTGAGTAAGGGCCAGCACACTTTTCTGAAGTCATTCATATCAAATGTCTGAAGACACAAAGCCATTCAAACCATGGGCTGAGGTTCCATTTCAAAGACCAACTTGATAAAGCAGGAGCTTTTGTGATAACAGAGATGAGAACAGCTAAATTGCTTGGTTTAGGCCTTTTTCCTGTATGTGTACTGTTGACAGAGTTCTTGTAAACTAAATGGAGATTCCCAAAATATGAAAACTGTTTAACCTGACCAGTTTAAATTTTAAACTGCTTGGACCAAAATCAGTCGTGGCTCAAGGAGCTCTTACTCCACTGAATTTGAACCCTTGTATGAGGACATCACCAACACCATTAGATTTGGAAGAACACAAACCTTCTCCCTACAGGCATTAGACAAATCTGCCTAAGGCCAAAATTGACATCGTTAACACGTTGTTTCCACTTAAAGATACTAGCCAAGATATTGTCACTGATTTTGGCCATCTCCAAATCTTAAATTCAGTTTTATCTCCATGCACCTCTGAGGGAAGTTCAGTCACCCTCATCTTGGGACATAGTGATGGTGAACCCTTGCCCAGGGCTTACAGGTAGCACATGGTACAGTGGAAATAAAACAAGGTCTCACTAGTCCTGAGCTAGAAACTTCCTCTTAAATTACCCCATCTCAGTCCAAACACATCTTAACTGAATGTATGGTATTTGTCCTAAGTCCATTCTGACCCTATGAAAAAACCTGGCTGTGTCTGTGCAGAGGGTGTCAGGGACTGGATGACGGGGGTTGGCATGGGAGCCCCCGAGCCCCCAGCACAGGAAACCCCCAGGCTCATGTGCCTTCAGATGGGATTTCCCCTTTGAAACTCAGCCTTTGACCCTTCCAGCTCCAGCACTTTTCATTGGCTTCCCCGAGAGAGCTGGGTGGTTGTATCTCCCTGGGGATTTACCATGAACAACACAATGTGAGTCATACCACAGTGGGTTTGTGGCCTGGTGTCAAATGAGCAGATGCCCAGGACAGAGATCGATGCAACTTCTCATATGGTAAGCAGAGGCCTTGTCTAAGCTGTGAAAATTTTGCCTGGAGAGTTTTATCAGAAAAAAAAAAAACATTTTTAAATCTGGAACTGCATACAGAGCAATCTATACTGGCAACACATACGTGTATATAGAAGAACATTTTGGCAGCAGAACTTAATCTACATTAGCACGCTGGTTATGAGATGTGATTTTTCTCTTAGGCTTGCAATCATACAGTTTGGTGACAATTTATAAAGATTGAATGAAGCCTTCTGGACAACCAAAACCATGGCTTAAAATTTCCTCTAAAAATGGTCAAAGAGGTTTTTTCTTCAAAACAAGACACCTGATCATATTCACAACCCAACTCACATGGTTAACGAGAAGCTGTTCCTGGACTTAACGCGGCAGTGATACCACAATACACCAGCTATTAGGAACTGTAATAATACAACATGGACCTGATGGTGTTCCAGGACATCCCTTCGTACAGTATTTTTGTACTGAAAGGCACTTACTGGCAGAGGCGTACGTGTGTGTTTTGAGGAAAGACTATTTGCTTGCTGCCCCTTGTGTTTGTTGTGCCGATGTCTCTGTCAGTGGTGCAACCCTCTTTACACAAACCCTCCATCCAGCGAGTCACGGTCACTGGATCACGGCCTCTTCAGAGCTGAATGTGCCCCTGAGGTGGTCTTGGGGTTGGGGAACAGAACCTTCTTGGGCCATGATGAGCTACAGTGTTTACTAAATTAAATTTAAAAGAACAGTTGATTTAGAAATGTCCTTTCAAACAAGTAGTGGTGGAATAGTGTCATACTATGAAAAGAGTACTGTAAACTTAAATATTCATCTCTGCTGAGATGAATGTCCTCATTTCTTGCTTTTACCAGTAACAAATATTACTACTGCAAAGGTTTCTTGTAAATGAGGATTAATGCTATCTTCTTGTCCTGGGAACACGCAAGTTCTTAAGCATTAATGAGTGGAGCTGTTCGCTTTGGCCTTAAAAGAGCACTAAAAGTACATGCAATGTATTTGTCACCTTCTTCTAAGTACTGATTTATAAGAAATTATATAGTTTGTTATTTCCAGAATTGCAGATGTAGCTGACGTGCAAGAAGAGATCAAGTAGTTGCACATAACACAAAAAAAATTATAAAGTGCGTATTCTAATTAATATTGCTGATGTGATTTATTGAAGTTCTGGGTCTAAATTTCACCTTAGACTAAATCTAGAAAAAATCTCTCATTACAGACATTAATTTGTCCTCGGATTTTCTAAAGCATTACAAGAACACCAAGAAATAAATTGTGATTACAAATTTCTGAGGCAAATGTTTACTTGTAAAAAAATGAGAACAACTATAGTGCCAGCATGAACGCTAATAATAATAGTACTAAATAGTACATATGAATGAAGTTTTCTTACAAAATTTAAGTGGATAATTTTTTTCTTGAACTGCTACAAGCATCTCTGTTTCAAATTTGTTTTCTTTTAAAAAGACAATAAAAATAAACCTGATTTCTTTCAACGGGCAACAGAAAGGAAACCACTGTATCATGATACTTTATTTATTGCCAGAGATTAGTCCTTAAACCATTTCCACACATCAAATCCACCAACCAGTCAACCACCAGTCACCAGGCACACATTACTCTGTGTGTAAACTTAAAAAAAGCCACCTGTTTGAAATCCCTTGCCCCTATATCTCCTTCTAAACTTTGTGTATCTTCAATCTAACCCCACTAGCCCAGGAGAATGCAACAGACCTACCCCATTTTTATGCACTGCCCTGTGGAGTTTGCACTCTAGGTTGCAATTTAAGCAAGGATAGACTATGCTTCCCCTCCTCAAGGTGTTGTGCTGACCTTTACTGGAGGGTCCAAAACCCAGTGGGAATCCCCAGCATCACTGGTGGGATTACAGAAATAGGTCCTCATGTTAAATATGAAACCAAGCTGGCTTGGCTTGAAACCGAGCTGGCAATCAATGCTCCTCTGCCATTGGTGGCACAACATAATGGACATCTCACCCCTGCCTCAACTCCAGACCAGGAACTGGAGGTTGAAGCCACTCAGGGCACGTTTCTAGCTATCACTGTATCCCAAATAACTAAATATAAACCACCAGTGCCACCACTAGAAATGACCCATTAGCTCCAGCAAAGAGAAGAGATGAGCCTTATGTCAAGCAGGCAATTTGTCTGCCAGAAATAATCCCAGAGTAATGTCATCCTGTGGCTAATGAAGAGGACAGGTTTGAACCAACAGATGTTGCACTGGAATATTTTCAGCCCAAATGGGCTTGCAAACTCTTCACAGCTCAGGCAGACAGACAGACATAGTAAGTGGCTGGTGTAGCCATAAAGAAGAGCAACATAGTGACAGCTCATTCATGTACAACTTCAGTCTTCATCAAAAGAATGTCTTGTGGACCAAAACTAAAGATACTTTTTCCCAAAGGCAGTTCGTGGGTATGCCATATCACACCGTTTCCTTTGTTTAGAGGTTGCATTTCAGTCCTGGGACTACTTTACCACATCCCCTCATTTTCCGTGGTTCCCTGAACAGGCTTTACCCTTGAGAGCTCACAAAGAAAGCACCACTTAAAAGCTGTCGCTGTGCTACCCAAAACAACTGCAAAGGCCAAGGATTTCTACAAAATCAGACTGACCAGAGCATCAACCCCTCAGCGTGGGGAACCATTGCCTGGATGTCCTCTGCTCCCTCACCCCTCTGGGGCAGGTTTAGCCAAACACCGGGTGCCTCTCAGAAAGGTGAATATTGCGCTCTTCTGGTCGGTACACGTCACTGCAGCCCTCTCGTCCCGGGGGCGGCGCTGGGGGGCCGCCCCCAGCTCGAACCGCGCGGTCTGACGGCGGCCGCGGGACTCGAACCAGCGTCCACGCAGTGCCAATAAGCCCCGCCCCCCGCCCTGCCTTCGGCCCCGCCCCATCTCCCTTTAGTCAACCCGCCCCTCGCGCACGCGCGTTTGTGCCCGCGCGTTCGCGGGGCCTCACTTCCGGTGCGGCGCGGGGCAGGCGCCGGAAGCGCCTCCATAGCGGTCTGAGCTGAGCTGAGCTGTGGCGGTGGGAGTTTGCCGGCGCCATGGTGGAGGTGAGAGGCAGCGGCGGCGGGTTCGTCCCGCTGCTGGGCTCCTCGCGGCCTCCCTGCCTCGCCGTTGAGGCGCCCCGGGCGCAACCGGAGAGCGCTGCCCGGGGCGGCGGGGCGGATCGGGCCCGTGAGGGGACTGGGGCCCGGCGGGGCGCGGGGGAGGCCGTGCGCGGAGCGCCGCACCGCACCCCCCGTCCGCGCTTCCCCCTTGGTGCGGAAGCGCCGCTGTGAGGACAGACCGTGACGGTCCCTCCGCCCTCCCAGCCCTGCCCAGTCCGCCCCGAGGGACGGCGCGGTGCGCGCAGGAAGCCATAGGGGTGTTTGTCGGCGGTGTGGGGGCTGCGGCCTCCGCCCCGCGGGGGGCCGCCGTGCGGGTCATTGGGCTCTGTGGGTCCGGGGCAGGAGCAAGCAGCAGGCGGCAGTTTTACTGTGCCAGACTTAACGCTGGGTGCGGAATTGGTGCCAGCCGCTGGGGTGGTGATACTGTGATGCCCGACCTCAGGTCACTTACTGGCTTTGTCAGCTAGTGAGGAAAACAGTAGCCTTTTTGTGAGGGCTTGCGAGTAAAGCCGAGCAGAAGGCCGCTGATTTTATAGGCTATGGAGTAGTTACTGAGGGGTGAGTATAGTGCACTTCTAAAAGCAAGTGTTGTTGACAGGAGTATGGAAGAAGATGCAAAGGCTGCTGCCCCATTTAACACTGCCAGCTATTTTTTACAGAGTGGAGTGTCCTGTCAAAAAATATTTCTAGATGCTTATTCCCTGTTGGGGAGGCATTGCATTACCTACTACTCATGCGGTGATTTCAACAGCTGCTGTTGTTGAATAGTAATTAGCTACTGTAATTCTTATTTCTTTCTCCAGTTGTATGAAATTCCCAACCCAATTCCAGATGCTGGTGTTAGGTTGTTCTTTTTTTTCCCCCCACTTAATACCTGGAGCTTGCAGGAGCTAACTGAGTCAGAGCAAAAACTTTGTGCAGGTGCTACTGAGTTAGGAAGGTAACAGCCACTGCAAAATGGATCAGTGAGTGGGCAGCTTCCAGGGCAGGAAACAGAACCTGCAAAGAGCTTAACAGGGAAAGCATCTGTGTAATGAATCTTTGAGACTGGACATCATTCATCACTGAGTTGAGCGCTGTCTAATGCTAGAAGTTATTAATGTGGCTTCCGGTTTGTTGTCATTGTATGACATACAGAACAAACACAGGCAGGCAGAGAGTTTGGTTTTGTACCTGAGCAAGCAAGCTGAGATTTCTAGTTATTTTTGTCAGTTGGAAGAAAAATATTAATAAAAACTGAATTGTGCTGTTGATAAACAAATATTCTATATAAGTTAATAGCTTTTTAATGCTACTTGTTAGTTCCTGAATTCCAGATTTTAACTATGTTTTGATTTTAGTGATAGGAAAAATATAAAATGAAAACAAGTTTTGTCAGGTTTGATCTCAAGTTTTATCTCTGTAAAATGTGCTGTGCTTACATAAAGTGACGCTGTGCACAGAAAGTGGTGATTGCCCTTGTTCTTTTTAGGGTGGCAGTGAAGTAAAATTTACAGGAATGTTTTCAGAATTGGTGACTTTCTTGCCCACGTATGAAAACAGAACTGGAAAGCCTGAGGATTTGACATGTAGATGCCAGTGCAGAAAGTTTGATTGAAGTTTTTTGTTTGCTTTTCAAAGTCTTGGCAGTTTCCAAGAAAGGAGTGATGTTTTCAGTAAATATTGAATTAAAACAATTAACAGATAAACTTAATTTTTTGTTTCCAAGAAGAGTGGTGTTTTCTGTGAACTAAATAGTGCTGTATCACCTAACAGTACTGAAGTCCGAAATTGCTACTCAGTTCAATTTATGTTTCCATTTTCAATTTTTCATTTAATTATGTCCAAATGTATTTAAGTATTGTTTTTTTTATTGTAGGAAGTCCAGAAGCATTCTGTGCACACACTTGTGTTCAGATCTTTGAAGAGAACCCATGATATGTTTGTAGCTGATAATGCCAAGCCTATCCCGTTAGATGAAGAAAGGTAAGTACTGCGATTGGTGAATTACTGGTATGCCTCAAAGTTTTAAATTATGTTAGTGATTGCTCCATCCAAGTCAGAAGTTCAGATGTTTCTGTAGAGTTAACAGTGTAGAAAAGGGAAGAAAAAAATACTGGAATTGTAAAATAAGTTGTATAAAACCTTTTCTGAAGTGTTTCAAACTTAGTAGCAATTCAAAACTTGGGGTTTAATCAGAATTATGCTTTACTCTTCCAACAGTCACAAGTGAAGATGGCAGTCAAGCTGCGTACAGAGTACGGCTCAGTGTTACACATGCCTACTCTTAAAGAAAACTTGAGAGAGAAAGGAAGCCCGAACACTGGGGATCCTTATGGACACAAGCAGTATTCTGGAAATCAAGGTTAGTTTGCTCTTAGTGGTATATTTGTCCTTTCTTTCATGACAGTCTCACTGGTGTAAAATCTGAAGAACACAGTCCAGTGTTAATCCATCGGAGATAAAGACAGAAGTCCAAATACCATTTTTTCATTTAGTATTTTCTTGCTAGGGTCCACAGGACGTGAGTGATTCAGAACAAGGAAGATGTTTGTTTAACAAAGGAGTAAGAGGGTGATGTGAAATTTTTACAGTAACTCATTAGTAAAATCAGTAATTTGTAGGGTAACGTTAGTGTGTGCTGAACTTAAGTGCTAGAAAGAGTAAAATCCATAAGGTATTTCTCCTTTTCACAAGTTAGTGATGGTCAAGGACATGCTTTTTTGTTTGTGTGGGGTTTTTTTATTTATTTTTTAAGTCTATTTCATAGAAATATTCCAGATGTTTTTCAGGTATGCAATTATTAAACCAGGAAAATATTTATTTTAAATCTGGTGGGTTTTTTTTCAGCCTATGTTTGGTTATATGTAAAATGTGTATGTATTAGGTAGGTCCAGAAACTTCTCTTCTAAAGAATGCCAAATGCTGCCTTATTTTAGATGAGGGTTTTTTTTCAAGGTACTTTATTTGGAAGTATTCTGAGAATAAAAGATATTGAGAGATAATGAAAAATATTTTAAGAAGAAAAGAACCTTTTCTTTCCCAATACCACACCATCAGTTGTTGTGACTAGCTTAGGTTTCAGACACCCATGCTATTTGTGTACTTGAATCCTTTTCCATGCTATCTACTTCAAAAGAGATCTTTGGCAGTATGAAGATTTTTCTCTTCAGAGAGAGAAAAAAGATGCCTCTTCATAACAAGTGGCATCACCATTTAAAAAATGTTATTTTACTCTTGAATTTTTGAAAACTGAGGTAACCAGAACAACGAAAACGAATGAAAATAAGAAATGTCTAAGTCTAGTACACTAGAGGTGATTATGGATTCCTCCTGTTTTGTATGACCTGCTCCATTTTCCTGTATTTCCTGTTTCAGTGCATCATTTGCAGTGCAGTATAAAATTTATTTATTAATATGAAATTTTGTTGCTTTTTAGGACAAGAACTTGAATATTTGATAACAGGTACACATCCATATCCACCTGGGCCTGGTAAGTAAGATTCTATGAGCGTTTGCCTGGCATTTTTTGCTTTCCTGTCAGAACAAGGCATGCTCTCTCCTACCAGGAGCAGGCTTCCTGTGGCTGTGAATCCATAGCTGATAGTAGTGGGAAATGCCATTGAAGTCTTTCATGGTATTGATGCAAAGAGTTTTATGGCTGATAAATGTTCTGGGATAGGAGGCGGGAGGAGGATTTAGGTACAGGTGCAGTGTCTTCTCACCAAGCCTGGCTGGATGTGAGCTTGCTGTGAGATGGTCATTTGTTTCTGTGAGATTTCACCTCCCGTGGTAACATCATCACAAAAATTTTTTAGGAATCCCCTCTCTGATATTGTGGTCTCCTTTTTCTTAGAGAGCTTGCTGAGACCTGCACATCCTTGATGCCTCCGCTGTTGTGGCAGAGCTGCTCTTAGAATTTTGTTGTGAACAAGGAGAGGGCGGTTCAGCTAGAAGGAAGAGAGGGAATGTATCCTGCTTCTCATTACCAGAGCAGAAAAGTGCGGGTATCACCACCTTGGTCTGAGAAAGAGACATTAGAGTCTAATAGGTTTAGTGTCATTTGGTTTTGTCTGTGCTAGGAAGGGTCATGTTTCTGTGTTGTGAGGTTGGCCATTCCCAATTTTCACTTACTGTTGAATCCTGCTCTCTCCTTGTAGCAGTTTAGTTTTGGCTGTTAATCTTTTACCGTTACTGCTAAGTTTATTAATAAAGTGTAGCGGGGAAGCGTGTTGTGGCTTGATTTGTAAGTTAACAATAGGAATGGTCAGTGGACCCTCAGTCATTAAAAAACACGCATAGTTGACTATGGGGACAAGACTTTGTCACAGAGATTTCCTCCAGTTCAACGTTCTTTTAATAGAATCAAATATGTTGTGGTTAAAAATTAGGTTTCTTTCATTGTTGTTTTTTGTTTTAGCCTGGACATCCTCACCCAAATACTGTCTTTGTTGTCAACTGCCAGAACTTTGGTTAGGAAAGAAATACAGAAATGGGAGTGGAATAAACTCCCAGTCTGCACCAAAACGACACTTGCAAAGAATTTTTAAATTTTTAAAGAAATCATCTGCTATTCTTACCGATGAAATTATAAGTTGTAGTCTGAAATTCTCACTTTCAGTAAGACTAAACCTTTTATAGTTTTGGCACTGCTGCATGACACCAACCATCACATAAGGATGGCACAATAAACTGCACTAAAGGACCTAAGTTAGCAAATACTTTGCAGATCATGTTTTTTTCTGTGATGTTTGAGTTTCCACAGTAGTTGAAGCTGGATGAAAAGCTGGATGCTGCTCCTAGTTAGGCTTTTTTTGATTCCAATGACAGAATCATACTGTTTTCTACTCTAGAAATTGTGTGCCCACATACGTAGTAAAATCAAGATGGAAGAATCGGGCCAAAATAAAAATGTGAGAAGATTTGACTCGCTGTGAAAAACCATGTCATTGAAGGGTGGGATTTAATATTAAAGGGGATGTGACAAGCCCTGGTGCGTAGGTGTTATATATACATATGTGTTTGTATTATATACTTTCCTGGATTTTCTTTTTAATAGAGTTGACTTTGCTTTTGCTGTGTTATTTTTTCCAAGGTGTGGCTCTGACAGCAGATACTAAGGTCCAGCGGATGCCTAGTGAATCTGCAGCACAGTCCTTAGCTGTAGCACTTCCTCCTTCTCAGTCCAGGTACTGCTGTGTTTACTTCATTAACCCTTTGCTATCTATGAGAATTTCAAGGCAAAACACACAAATCAGAATAAGAGCTACTTTGAGTATTTGAAATATTCTAATCTATAAAATGTTTAAAGAAATTACTTTCAGTGTGGCCAGGCATGATTTTTCTGTGTATTTTTTTTTCCTCTATGTCAAGAGAGGCAAAGGCCAGAAGCTGGAACAAGGGAAATTCTATTTAGATACAAGAGAGAAAAGTGGAGCTTTGTTCGTGGCTGTCTTTTACCTTGAGGTGGTCAGTCACTGGAACAGGTTTCCCAGAGAGACTGTGGAGCCTCCATCCTTGGTGCTGTACAGCACTCGACTGGATGCAGCCCTGTGATACCTTATCGCTTACTTAGTGGAAGACAAAGTTGATTCCAATTAATCAACAATTTTCATTCAATATAGGCTGGATGCAAATCGGACAGCTGCTGGGGTGGGTGACGTTTACAGGCATGCTGGAATATCTGAGCGTTCACAGCCTCCGGGGATGTCTGTGGTGAGTTTTGTTGCACATCTAATGTGAAAAGTACGTAGTGTTCACCAGATTACTTCTGGACTCATCTGTGTCCAGATCTCCCAACTGACTAAATTTAATCAGTGTTAAGATGTCAGAGTGAGAAGGCTTTAGGTTTTAGGCAAAGAGGTAAGTTATAAAGCATAAGAGTAACTTTCCTTTTAACTTACAGGCTATGGTGGAAGCTGGTGGAACAAAAATTCTGCATTAATGGCAAAGAAGGCTCCAACCATGCCCAAACCTCAGTGGCATCCACCTTGGAAACTGTACAGAGTAAGTTACAAATGTATGATGTGAACATGCATATAAAGTAAAAGAATATTTTATGTTCTAGAAAGACCTCAAAGCATAATTTTCTTCTCATTCACAAAAATGAAATCAAATGAAACACAATCACTACTAAGTTGTGTGCACACACTCTCTCCTCAAATAACAAAGAGATTAGACTGCAAACATTTTTCATTATATTTAGTAAATTATTTTGTGAATATTATTAATTACTCTTTTGTTTATGTAGGTTTAGCTTTATTATGATAAGTTCATTACAGAATTTGTTTTTTCTAATCAGATTCTTCAGCAGAGGAACTCAAAGACAAGGTGCAAACTTTGAAGCTAATAACATGTTGAGAAATATTTTAGCAATGTTAATGTGATGAAATTGTCTCCAAAACCACTTAAAGGCAGTCAGTGCCTGAATCAGCCAGACTTCTTTTACTTGCTGTGAAAATGGGGGGAAAAAAAGCTGAATTCTTTAATCACAAGTTATCACTGCAGTTTAGATTGCCTGACTTCTAGTCTTGTTTTTGAATTAGTCTAGTTTGCCTTTTAATTTTCTTAGGGAGTAATAGTAGCCATTCCTCCAAAATCTCATATCGTCTTTAAATATTTTGTTGATGAGTGTGGCAGGGTAGCTGAGTTGAAGGGAAAATCTCTAAGCATGTGTATTGATTCAGATCTTTTTAACTTTTCAGGTGCATCTGTTTGTATGTGTACATTTTATTTTTTTTCCTCTAAGAGGCTGATTCCTAATCTGAAACTTAAGCAATTTCATATTTTGTCTGAGGGTTAATATTGTTTTAGGAATGTTAGGCTTTCCTGATATTTAAAAATCTTTTGCTCTAGTATCAGAATTATATTGTTTTAGCACTGTTGATCTAAATATAGCACTATATGTAGGCATTTAGATCTTCAGAAGAGTCCTGAATCCTGTATTAGTCATGAATCTTAAGACTAATCTCAAAAAGTAATTTTTTCAGAACACTTGAGCTCAAAGGAGTATATAGGTTTTCTGAATACAGCAGTACTAGAATGTGCTCTATATAGAAATCAAGGCAAATGCTATTTGAAAAAAATAGCACTAGAATAAACCCATGGGATATTTAAAATAAACAAATGAAAAATGCCTACCTGTTAGGAGTACTTTCTTTTGAGAGTGACTGTAAATACAGTTCAAATCCTGTACTAATTCTGCACGTCAACAGTTTTAGTGGAGGTTTGCTGTCAAAATCCTTGCTCAACAAGACAAAAGCTTGTTTTGAGCAACGTGAGAAATAGAAGCATAGCTAGAACACCAAGTGTGGGTATCATCTCATCTGTTGCTTAAGGTCTACGTTTAACTGGTCTTCCTAAGCTTGGTTTGAAGTCATTTGTGAAAGATAGGGACTTAAAATAGGTCAGACGAAATAGATTTCTCCTCTGGAAATGCCCGTTTCTATTCCTAGATTATGAAGAAATCTAGACAGCTATCTCAAATGTGTGTGACTGTAGTCTCATCTGGTCGGAAGAATCCACTTGAGCTTTCAAAAGTATTTCTGCCTAAGAACTTCTGTTGTGTTTTAGATCTCTTGAAATAGGCTGTATGACAGTACATGCAGTATGACATTCAGTGAAACCAAATACGTGCTTTGGTTTTAGCTGTCTGACTGTGGAGAAAGTAGAGAAACAGAAAGGCTGCTGTAAGCAAGCCCTGTATTGGCAAAGCTTTTTTGTGAGATCCATCTCCAGTATTTTCATAGAATCATAGAATGGTTAGGGCTGGAAGGGACCTTCAAAGGTCATCTAGTCCAACCCCCCTGCAAGGAACAGGGATATCTCCAACTAGATCAGGTTGCTCAGGGCCTTGTCCAACCTGGCCTTGAACGTCTCCAGGGATGGAGCATCCACCACCTCTCTGGGCAACCTGTTCCAGTGTTTTGTTACCAGAAGGTTTCCGACATACTCATATTACCCCTTATTTGGGTAAAAGGAGGTGGTGATGTGCTTTAAGAGGTAGCTGTTATATGGCAATGTGATTTAATAACCAAGATTTTATGTAATTGCTCTTTAACTATTATTGTGTAAACACTATACAGCAGTGTAAGGAACTTGCACTTAAATACAGTCCTTCTCTGCAAAGCCTCAAGTGTTGAGCCACAGTATTATGGACTCTGAAAGGATTTGAAAAAGTTGTTTTTTTCTAGTAGTCTCTTCATTTAACTACAGTAGAAATCAAGCTCTCTTCAGATCTCATTTCACATTTGACTTTTGGGAAACGTATGTTTCTTGGTGAATACTAACAAATTCCAGTGTTGGAGGATGAAAATTGTATTGACAGATACATGTGTAGTATTTCTGATTTAGAAAAATTTTTTTTTTTTTTCCAAAGGTTATCAGTGGTCACCTGGGCTGGGTGAGATGTATTGCAGTAGAACCAGGGAATCAATGGTTTGTTACTGGCTCTGCTGATAGAACTATAAGGTAAGAGGTTGGAGGAAGTCACTGACAAAGTTTAGGGGTGTTTTTTTGTTCTCTTTTTAAAAAAGTCTCCAGCCTTTGGAAACAATTTTGTGGTTACTGATTGCAGAATAATGAACTGCAGAATATTTTTTTTTTACCTAGTCATAAAGGATTTGTGGAGTATTACTTCTTGAGATTCATTTATTACATGGTAGTAGCTGGAAAGCAAACCTTTGTTATTGTTATTTTAATTTAAAATGCAGCAGGATCAATTACATCTGGGCTGTTTACCCAGACTATCAATGTGTAGCTTTTACCCGTTTACCTCAAAATACCTATTTTGATGCAGATTTGGGACCTTGCTAGTGGCAAATTGAAATTGTCTTTGACGGGACACATCAGTACTGTACGAGGGGTGATAGTAAGTGCAAGAAGTCCGTACCTCTTTTCTTGTGGAGAAGACAAACAAGTGAAATGCTGGGATCTTGAATACAATAAGGTAAGCTGTAGTTTCTTTAATTTGAATTAATTGGTGGTGGCAAATATAAAAATCAAAGTATTTAGAATATTCTTTCAAAAACTCAAATGTGTGTACGTTTTTTTGTTCATCTAGGTTATCAGACATTACCATGGTCATCTAAGTGCTGTCTATGGTTTAGACTTGCATCCAACAATAGATGTACTGGTAACATGTAGCAGAGATTCAACAGCACGAGTAAGTATAGCATTGTTACATTTTAACATCTTGATATGCCTGTGTCAGCATTTTCTGTTTGTAGTGAATGCTTACCAAAAGTTGACATGAGTCAAGACGAAACTACCGGTATGGTTTATGTTAACTTTGTCTTTTTGTCTTCCATTGTTGATGAAAACTGAAACCCAAATACATAGAAGTGCAGTGTCACTTCGGGAGAATGTTTTATATCTTAATTAATTAGGTAGACTACATAATATTTGTAGGATTGCTTTGTTGTGTTTAAAAGATGGTATGGTTTTATGGTGCCTCTAGTTATCTGTGTATCTAGAAATTTAATGACAGGCTCCCTGCTCCCCTTGAAATTTGCCAGCTGAGGCAATTGTGTGATTAGTTGTTGGATGAAAAAAACAACCTCAATACCATTGTTTAATCTGTAGAACTATGGCAAGGAATTCGTGGATGGCAGTGCCCAAATACACTGAATATGCACCTGTTACTGACCTCTGTGACTTATTTACTGTGAATTCACAGATTTGGGATGTGAGGACGAAAGCGAGTGTGCACACGCTATCAGGACACACAAATGCAGTAGCAACAGTGAAATGCCAAGCTGCAGAACCACAAATTATTACAGGTATAGTGGGTGTGGTTTCACAAGTGACATGGCTGTAAAACGTAATCATGAATGTATTTGTTCAGTAATTACGTGAGGTTCAAAATGTTATCTGTAACTTATTCAATTTCACTTACTAGTTTTCTGCTGAAAATGGGCCATGCAATGGTTATTTCATACTATTAATGGTATGTTTAAGGAAGTATAGCTATGCATTGTTTGAAAGTTTTTCTGCGCTTCTTTTATTTCTGGCGTTTACGTTTTTTTGTTGTAACATGTATTGAGACTTGCATTTTCTGTGATATTTCATAGTTCTTCTCAATTCAGTTAGGTGTCCAGTACCATGGTTAAATATAAAGTTCATCATCTTTCTCATTATGTCAAAATTTAGTTTTGTTGTGTAACTGCTTAGGTCTCCTTGAATTTCAAACTGCATAAAAAGATTATTACAACCTAACATCTTTCTTGTCTGAGGTGGCATTAGGATTGCATTTCTGTAACATACACTAAGAGTATCTTTCTCTTTCACATATAAAGTTTTGGCTGCCTTATCAAAATAATTGTGATAGAGTAAATATGATGGTTTCCACTATTTTTGTTTTCCTTTCATTGCAGGCAGTCATGATACTACCATACGGCTCTGGGATTTAGTGGCAGGAAAAACTCGTGTTACTTTAACAAATCACAAGAAATCTGTAAGAGCAGTAGTGCTACATCCAAGACAGTAAGTTTTCATCTTTCCTTCATGCTTTCACAGTTAATAACATTGGATGGTGACAGAAAACTCAGTGTGAGTGATGATTTAGAATGGTATGGCATAATGATGGGAAAAACTAATGAGCTTAGAATGCTATAAAAATGTACGTATCAATTCTCAAGCACCTTTCCTACACTGATTGTGCTCCTTGAGTATTGGGACTGGTGTGTATTAGCAATCCTGAGAATGTCATATATCCCACTGAATTTCTTATATATGTGCCTTTGCAGTCCTTGAGAAACCAGCTTGTAAGGCTAATAACAAACATGTAACTGAAAGATTGTTAGCAGAAAATGAAGTAGTTCTGTAAAATGGCACATGTGCGAATAATGCTAAAGGAGACAGTGATTATTACAAAAGGATTTTTTTGAATATGTGGTTCACTGCACAAGATGTTTCAATCTAACTGACCTTAAAAAGAAACTTCTTGTGAGTATTTAATCCTTGAAGCAGGTGTTGTTGGAAGTACTCTGAATTTGGATACTATATTTTCATGCATCAACAGTTGCCTCTTCAGATAAATCCCCAGTAAAACAGTGGAGAAAAGGAATTCACATAGAACTGCAGTACTTCTGCACCTTCCATATTTTAAGATTAAATTCTGTCTGTGCAGAAATTCAGAATCTGTGACATTAACCAATTCTGATATGATCTGTGTGTCTGAAAAATTATAAAAATCTCATGCTAAGCCTGTTAGCTAAAGCAGAGAAAAACCTTAGTTTCACTTACATTCTGTCAAAAATCAGTAAGTCTGGTTTCAAATTCATCAGTTGTACCTCTTTGAAAAAAACCAAACTTGTAGTGTTTTTTATCAAGCAGTAGCAACCGTCAGCTTAGTATTTTTTGTATTTCAGTACTTCTATTTTTTAATATTCCAGTATTTTTCCTAATAATTTATTTTGTTATTTAAGAATCTATAAAATAGACAGTAAATTGCTTAGATGTTGTAGCAACCGAAAATATTCCTACAGGCTTTTGGATGTGCTACCCAAATAACCTTGTTAACTGCTTCCACATGTTAAAATGAGGGAACTGATTATGTTAGGGTAACTCAGTAAAACAAATTATCGTCCATAGTTCACTTTTTTGCAGTGCTTTATCCTTGGTTGTGTAGTTTTAAACGACTAGCCAATACTGTGGGTTTTTGTGGGTTTTTTTTCCTCTTGCCTTTGCTAATGATGCCCTTATACCTGAAAATTTGCCGGAATAACAACTGACAATAACTTAATGGGCGTTTTAATGCTTGCATATTAACATCCTATATGCTATAGGATTTATAAAGTTTAAGTAGCTTATGGAACAGAAAGGGAACAGAGATAGGTAATTCATGACTTCATAAAACTGCTTCATTTTATGCAAAGCAAAATGTTATAAAACAGTTTTAGTATGAGGTAAATTCGTGGCTAGCATTTAACAGTAGTTTCAATGAAGAATGTTTGCTGTCCCTGCAGCTGTTTTGGACTCTAATATACTGTGCTTATTTTCTTTCAGTTACACGTTTGCATCTGGTTCCCCAGATAATATTAAGCAGTGGAAGTTCCCAGATGGAAATTTCATTCAGAACCTCTCTGGTCACAATGCTATTATCAACACGCTGGCTGTAAATTCCGATGGCGTTCTGGTCTCAGGAGGTAAAATGAGAAATAGATGTTCATATTTCCCTTCTCTGCTCCCACACACATGCATGGCTGGAGGTCCTTAGGCAAAGATGCTTGCCGAGCTCGCCTTTCTCTGGGCCCGTAAGCCTGCTGCGGCATACAACGTCATTCATAGTGAGCAGGGTCCCTTTTCTCTGTTCCTGGATGTTACTGAGCTGCGTGGATGAAAATGTGTTGGAAAGGACTTTCAGTGTGCTGCAGGGAAGAGGTTTCCTCTTCTCGGTTGGCTGCTGCCGCAAGGCTCCAGAGTCCTTCCTCTATGATCTCCTGAGTGAATCATTAATGTCTCCTCTGGAGAGGTGTGGAAATTGGAAGCTGCCTGGGAGACTTCTGGCTCTTTGTTGGCTGCTCTCTAGTAGTAGCGTGTTGATGCAGTGAGAATGGATCGACATGCAGAAGCATCTTGCTAAAGGTTGCTGTACCAGTTAAATGTGAACTCCACCCTGTTTTTTATGGAGTACAAATGCATTAGTTCTGTTGTCTTAAAGTTTCTTGCACATGTTTTCTGATGTTATCTTTGTATTGTTAAAAAGCCAGATAGCTCCAAATCAAAACCACATTTACTCAGCACTATTATGTACTCAAGTGTTCCAAAATAAGGAAACTAGCCACTTGGCTCCAGTGCTTACATATATTCTGGAGGATTTTGTCTGTGACACATCAATTTAATTTTTTCACTCAAAAGCTTCATGAATTTAATAATCATCTGATACATTAAAGTATTGTTAGTGGTCCATGAGCCCCCAAAGTGCGGGAACTACTAGTTTGTGTTTATGTATCTGTGTTGTAGGAATAGGAAGAGAATCCTGAATGCTTACTGTGTCTGATTGAGATAATAACTGTTCTTACATAAAATTATTCACATATTGCAGGTGGCATTTTTCTATATATTAGTTACTCAAAACGTTTTGGTGGGAGTATGTGTTACTGAAGCCATAATCTATGATTTTTGAGTTTTATGTTTGTACAAGAAAAAGACTTTTTTTAGTGATAAGGTTTTTTTTGAAAGTAGCTTCAGAAATCCCAACTGAATTCAGATCTTTTTGCTAAGACATTGTGTCCACATAAGAGGGAGATGGTAAGTGTGTTTTTAATATGCTGCTATAAACAGGAAATGAGTAAATAGTGTGGAAAAAGGAAGTGCTAATTTTACAGCTTGAGAGCTGAGCTCCAGAGAAAGAATCCAAGATTTCATGGGAAACCAGAGTTAAAGCAGGAGATTAAGCCCAAATCTCTGAGGTCCTAGACCAGTTGCTTAATCATGAGATTGTTCAGAAGAGCTCTAGCAGTCAGAGGAAAGTGAATTAAGAGGCTGGACTGTATTGCTCCACAGAACTTGCAGAGCCTGAGTTTTCACCTCTTGGTTTTGCTTGTCTTTTCTTTTTGAGAAGTTGTAAACAAGAAGGGACTCAATTCACAGTATCACACATTATAAAACAGTTTAAGTTCTATGAGTTTGCAGAAGCCTATACTTACGAAAAACATTTCTGTATTTGTAACTAGTCCATAACAAAAAAGTAACAGTTAAGTTGCATGCTGAAATACTGAAACATGTTTAGGTCCCATTTGGTCCCATGTTCTCTTAGTTACAGTGTGTCACGTGGGCTAGGAATGTGGAGTAAAATGGAAATATGCTAAGCAGGAGTTGGAAAATAGCTAATTATATTGTCATCTTAGCTTGGGTATGTTTTCACGTATGTATAAATGCAGCCCTTGATTTTAAAATTTTAGTGAAACTCTCTTTGACAGCTGGCAGCATTCATAGTGAGAGCAAGAACTTTACAGAATACTGGACTGGGCTCGTACTTCATTCTGTAGTATTTTGAAGACTCTTTCTAGAATATCTTTGTTAGGACGTTTTTGTGTCAGTAGTAGTTGAGGCTTGAGAAAAAACTTGTTTCTTCTCCATGTAAAACCCTTGTTACTTATGAGGGTTTTTTAAAATTAAAATTTGAATATTGATTTCATCCCCCTTTACATCCTCATCCTGTCTGCAGCAACTCAGAGAAGTTGATGCTGAATTAAAATAAGTTGAGGTTGGCTTAGAGTCTTTTTCTGTAGAAGCAGCCTTCTCAAAACATCGGGATTTCTTGCCTAGCTGACAGCTGTGGAGAAATCTTTAGAAGATCTGTTTTGGCTAGATAATGCTTTGGAAGGGGGTTGGTTTTTGTAACTGAAAAGTTGCTTTGAGAACATCCTTCTGAGCACTGAGTTCAGATTGCTGTGAGTACCCTGTAGCTGATGCCACTAGCAGTAATACTGGCAGTGGTTTAAACTATATTTGAAAGAACTTCTGGAAGCATTAAGCCTATGTCCCGTTACAGATTCCTCAATGTCTGTCATCTGTTTGACAGGATGATACCTTTTTGTTCGATTTTAATGGAGGTTCTGAACAGGGAGCTTGGTGTTCAGAATGGCAGTCCTTGATTTGTTTCCAAAGCAACTTGCTGCAATTGCCTTGTGATGCAGTGTATCATCTCTGTGGGTTATCAGATGGAAAACTGGATGAAATTCTGAGGAAGCTTCCATCAGCCGCCTTAAACAAGATCAGCCTTTCTTAACTAAGAAAGAAACCAGTAGAAAATGGTTTCCCTTGTAGGGTTGAGCTATTCGATGTGAATGTTATAGCTGATGTGTTCCTGATGTATTAATTAGTTGTTCATGATACCATTTTTAGAAAACTCATAGAAATGAACTCTGTAAAATACTAAATGTGTTTGTCTCTTTGTTTTAGCTGATAATGGTACTATGCATCTTTGGGACTGGAGAACTGGATACAATTTCCAGAGAGTACATGCAGCTGTACAGCCAGGCTCTTTGGACAGTGAATCAGGAATATTTGCTTGTGTTTTTGACCAGTCAGAAAGCAGGTTGCTAACTGCTGAAGCTGATAAAACCATAAAAGTATATAAAGAAGATGATACTGCGGTATGTCCAAGTGTCTTTTTAATGTATTTTCATGAAATCAACAGATTTCAACAAAAGTTACACATACCATTAAGGGATCTGCACAGACTTGTGCAATCCATTTTATTAACATTTAAAAGCAATGCGTATGTAATAATTAAAAGGACAGCATCTAGTTTCTCTACTCCTAATTTATTATTATATACTATAGTACAAATAAGTCTCAGGTCCATCAAGTGTTCTGCAAAAGTGCTTTGTGATACAGTTTGGAGAAATCTGAATATAGTAACATATGTTGTGTTTTGAAGCCAGTAGGGGACTGTTTGTGGCTGTATTCGTTAAAATGTGGGAATTAGCAAAAAGATTGAAATTTAAAGATTTATTGTATTTCTGTATATGATCTAGATTAGTCATTTGCCCTGATAATTTTTAGAGTTCACAGTAAATAGCTTATTTTCAAATCTGAATCTATTTACTAATGAAGAAGACAAGAGGTTATTGTGTAGTTTATCAGAGTATATCTTCAATATAAGAATATAAGGATTTTTGTTAAGCTTTGGGATTTTTGCATTGTGTTGGGCTTGGAGCAATTCTTAAAGGAGTAAGGAATGTTTTCTCCATTTTGCAATTGGGCAAACTGTAGACTCTGGCATCTGCCGATACTGATGTAAATATGACTGGAAGAAGTTTCTCTGGAATTCCTGTTCCTGTGCTTTGATCACTACAATGCTGTTTCTGAAATGCCATTGGCAACCTGATTTGTGTCCTTGTTGAAAAAAAAAACCAAACAAAAAATCCAAAAACCAAACCCAAACAAACTCAACAGAACAAGTCTTGTCATGTACTTCAGAAAATGTACTTCAAATGTACATGTACTTAAAAATTTCATTTGAGTAAATTAATTAAATAGTAGGTTAGGTAATTATAATGTTACGTACGAAATATTACTCACATATATATGATATTTTAAACTAAACCCTAATTACAAGTGAATCTAAAGTTAAATAGTCCTTATGAGATTTTTCTTCTTTCCCTTTAGACCGAAGAAACTCATCCTGTCAGCTGGAAACCAGAAATTATCAAGAGAAAGCGATTTTAGTGTGGCACCATACTTACGCTGTAATATTGTTTTGGCTTCCCGCGGAGCATTCAGTCACATGTTTTTCTGCCTATAACAGCAGAGCAGGAAGTCAGCTAAGTCATTGCTATTTCAACAGGTTTATAATAAATTTTATTTCTTTTTCCTTTTGTCTTTTTTTTGGTGTGATCCCAGCAAACTAGTCGCAGCTGTTAACTTTTTCTTTGTGGGGCATATATAGTTCATGAAGAGGATAGATGTGCAGGTGGTTACTTTTTTATATTGATCTACTGAGTGTAAGTCTAAAAACACTTTGAGCCAGGTTTTCTGAAAGACTCACTTGACTCCAGAAGTTAATTGCAAATTTATGCGTAGAAGCCATCTACTGGAAATTTCTTGAGTGACACTTTTAGATTTTAGACCAGTATTGTTTGCTGTACATATGCTAAGGACGTACTGTAATGGAACAGTAAACATAGTTAATTGCAGAGTAATAGAGTAATCAAGAAAGAAGCAGGACAACATAGTGATAATGTATTTTGCTTTATAAACACAGCCACTGAGCATTGCCAGTGCTGTGTTACTGAATGAAATGGATCTTCAAAGTGTTTACTTCCCTAGGAAAGCTTTCGTATGCAACTACTCATCCTCACTCGTTTCATTTCAGAGTGGACCTTCTATAGCAAGGACCACTATCGAATCATACTGTTCACAGTCACTGCAGGGTTAGGACCAGTTGACTTTCTTTGTAAATCACGTGTTTGCTTTTTCCAGTTATCTAAAGCATATATGACGTTAGACTACAGCGAACTTTTAAACTGAGCTCTAAGAGGAAAAGCTTCTAAGTTATTCCGGCCTTAATTGCACATGTTGCTCTCTCCCCATGATCTTATGAAGGAGTTTAAAATAAGTAAAATATTACTGAAAGATAATTTGTACTGAAGGGACAAATCTTTCATGTGTTTACAAACAGTCACATAAGAAGCAGTAAACATGTAAGCCTCCTTGCTGCAGCGTATCTGTGATGTCTGTGCTGCTGCGAAGCAGTTTCCCTTCACAAAGGAAGAAAAGTTTTAAGTCGTCAAACCATTCAGTTGTTGGCAACTTTGCTAGCGGTGTTAATAGCTGCAGTGGCAGGTTTCCTGCTGGGTAGATGCTGAAAATGTATTTTGTGGCCACAGCATTGATGGTAAGCAATTCACAATTATTATTTCTGTTCTCTGCCAGTCTGGCTTCTTTCAAATCTGGGATTTATGTTAGAGAAATTACAGTTACTTGCAATGTAAGTTACAAAAAGCTAGTAAAATGAAGTGTTGTTTATATTATGAAAATTTTCGTCTTGTCTTTTATGATGCACAAGAGGGTCTAGTATTTATAAATTGATGTTTGACAATGTTATTTTAAGGGAGTCCATGCTGGTTGACAGCTATTGTCTGAAGCATCATCACAAAACAGGGAGGAGAATATTTGGTGTTTACAAGTTGGATTAAACATCTTCTATTTGGATGATAATTTGAATTTTTCTAGATCTTTATTACACCTGTTTTCATTTTAACTAACATAGCGGGGAAAACATGCAGGTTGTGGCTTATGCAGATTTTAAACTGCTGCTATTGCTTCATTCCAGAAATCGATGAAGTATTGGTCTTACACAGAATTTTCTTGCTCACAGCGAAATCCTCTAGGAAACCAGAGTGGAGAGGAATAATGTACTTGAAAAGGGCTGGGTGGGATTGTCATGCGTTTTTTTGTTTGCTTTGGGTTTTTTGTTGTTGTTTTTTACAAGTGTCTAAAGGAATCTGCTGGCATGGGGCAGTGGTTGCCAGGGCATTCTTTTAGTGCCCTGTGTAAAGATTTGGCTTGCAAATTAAAGGCTACACACTATTATTTAGAATATTACTTCTCCTTTTTGGCTCTATAATGTGCTGTCCCAGTTCTAAGTGTGATTATTTTTTTAAAATTGTATTCTTTAACTTTTGACTTGCGTGTTCATTTCCTTCCCAGCAGTTTTTTTCTTCCGCTTCACAGTAATACGAATGTCGTCACACATACTTCTATAAGTATTATTTATGACACATCAAGATTATCAGATTTCATTTAAGTGCTTCTCTAGCGCAAAGCAAGCCTAGGTAGTGAGTTATGATACACATATATCTGATTATATAGAATACACAGTGACATTAGATTTGTCTGTGTAAGGAAAGCGAAAGAGGAGGATCTGGTCTATTGAGTGTATTTTCCGTGCTTCTGGAAAGTGTCACACTGCAGTGTCAGTTCTAGTAATCTTGAACGGGAGTCTAATCTCAGAAAATAATTATGGCCATTTCATAAATTCGATGTTGTTGTCTGTATATGACCAAATCATACATGTTTCTACCACAAACCTTGGGTTTTGTTTCATATTGTACATAATTGCAGAGAAGTAAGAAAACGGTTTTTGTTTGTAACATAATTCCAAAAAATGTAATTGGTAAAAGTGATGAATTTTGAGATCACTCTTTGCTGTATACTAAAGCATACAATGTAAGCTACGCTGCTAGTTTGCTGTCATTTGCTGGCAGCATGGAAGTTGTGCAGAACAGTATGTCTTGGGCAACTTAAAGGCTTATAGAAGTAAATCTTAATAGCCAGTTTCTTTTTAGTCTTGTTAGATAAGAATTAAGTGCTATTCCTGATTTAAGTGACAGCAATTTAGCCATCAATAAAACCTTCAATACAATATGATTTCATGTCTTTTTTTTTTTCCATTTGGGTTTTGTATTAAGAAGAACAAAATAACTAAAAATATGTTGATAGTTAAAGTAATTTAGGTTAAAATTGATGACTTTCCCATAGTACAGTAACAAATATTTTTGCAGGTCAGCTGTAATGGAGAAAGTACTGATGGCTATTTTATGAAGGGTTTCCTAGCTGCATGAAGGGATTAGCAAAACAAATGCAGAATCGTTCATCAATTTTCTCTAACATGTTTTTAAAAAAAACCTTTGAAATCTCTCTGGAGCGAAGTATGAGGTCTAGGACAGGTTCTGGAGGGGAGCTGTGTGGGTGGAAAAAAGCTTTGCAGTTAAACTAATTTTGGTATGTCTTACTGGGAGCAAGTTAAAGGGATATTTCTATCCATGGCACAGCTGAAAATTTGGCCACAATGAAATCAATCGGAGTTTTAGCATTGATGTTTTTTAAAGTCAATACTTCACTCAGTGTGAGGTGTTTGATGGTGTGTTTTTTGTTGTTCTCCCCTGCCCCCCCTTCCCCCAAGTGATTTGGAAAAACTCAGTCTGGTACATTATGTATGTAAGTATCTACACAGGGCGTGGGGTTTTTGTGCATCATTCTTTTTTAGATGAGGCTTCTAATTTTTATTAGTACACCTAAGAAAATGGTGAGGATTTGGAAATTAATGCCAGTTAAGCTTGATGAGCTGAAAAAGGTCAGCCTGCAATTTTGTTCTAAAAAATTTAAGACTAGATTAGCAGGACTTGAAACTAGTGTAAATATGACTTTCTATGGAAGCAGAATATGCAGTTGGTGAATCACTTTGAAAGCAAACAAGTCTTCAGCTGAAATGAGCTTGAAGGCTGCACAAAGAGAGAAGCTTTTTGACTTGTTTTTTGTCTAGTTCAAAAACTTGGCAGACAGGAAACTACAGATTTCACTGGTGGTCGTTTAAGTAGAGCTTGTCACTTTGCAAGTCTCCATCTGATGCTTCTTTAGTGGCAGCAGCTAAGTATCAGTTTTCTGACTTTTAGTGTCGAAGCCTTACGAATTTTGTTTGTGCTTGGTAAGTCAGAAGCTGGCTGAAAACTGGCAAAAAAGTTGGCTGAAAAAGGAATGGCCATCTCTGTCTGAAAACGATCCTTCCAAGAATTTTGATGCACAGACGGGAATCTTGTTTCGGTTTTTCAGTAAGCTTCTGTAAGTAAGCTCTGATTGCAGGGCTAGCAAAACGTAATTGCTTCTGTGAACACTTCTGCACATGTGTTTTTCCTATGCTTCCTTATCTTAAAAGAAAAAAAGTTAATCAGGAGTCATTCAGTATTGTAATTTCATCTAGGATATGTCAGTAACTTGAAAAATATCAGCGTAAGCTTTCACAAATACTGATGTTGGAAATGACTTGAGAGGTTTTCCAGCAAAATGACCCAGAGAATTTTCTCTGTAATTAGTACGTATTCTACCAATTGCTGTAAAAGCACCAGTCAGATACTTTTAAAGATGTATGAAAAACTCTATAGGGTTTGCTTTAGATGGCAATTGTGGAGTTTCTAGATGTGTACTTGTTGTTTTTTTCAAGATGTTCTCTTGAAAATCTTCTTAAAACATTTTGACTTGAGGGATTAGCAGGATCAACCCTTAGGTGTTAACTGTTTTCCCATTGCTGCTTGTATTGAAACTGTATGGTATCGACTTCATAAGGTTTAGTTGTGAACTGAACTTTAAGTCAGTAACATGTTAACTTCTTCAGGTGCATATTATCACCAGACTTTTGTTAACTTTTCTTTAGCGTTTTTGTTTTGAATATAGTGAACACATAAGCCCCAAACTTACATCTAAAGGATGGTTTAATTGGGGCAGTTGCGTGCAAATTTGACCTCAAGAGTACAAACAATAATTGAGCTAAACACTTGTCCTCAGGTAAGAACGACTGAAATAACTGACAAGAAAACTGCAGTTGAAAATAAGAAATTTTAAGTTTGCACAGACTTGGGAAAACTGTGTTGTGCTGTTTTTTTTTTTTTTTCTTTCCTCCAAAACCCTCACACCTTACATTTGTGTTTGAAAAAGGCAGTTAACATGTGAATGTTCCTGCCAACGTTTTTTGCTACCTTTCTACTTTATTTTTAGGGAAAGCATGTATCCCTGCAAGGTATCTCACCTTTACTCTTTCAGCTGCAGTAACACCTGTTGGGCTTTGGTGCTGCAAATGTAGTTTTTTGTTTTTGTTTTTCCTTCCCAGCTGATGCATTGTTAGGAGGAGGGCTGAAGGGTTAAGCCCTCCAGAGCAAGGGAGAGTCAATGCAGCATCAGTAGGAATTGGGAATTCCAGGGGCTACACCTAGAAAAGAGAAAGACTTCCTAGAGACCAAATAAGGAAGAGCTGTAATTCACTGAAATCTCTCAGGGCAGTGAAAAGGACAGTAGAAAAACTAAGACTAGAAGAGACCAGAGCTATGACATCTGACAGGAAATATTTGAATTATGCAACATTTACCTGGCAGGCTGGAGGAGAGGAGATATTTCTGGATTAGATGCATGCTGCACGGGTATAAAAGAAGGAGTGGGAGAGAATAGCTTGCAAATGTGGGGGTGGTCAACCGTGAAAAGGAAAACATGGGCATCCTGGTGCCAGTTCTTTTGACAGCAACCTATAAATGCATTTCTGAGAAGTGCTTGTCTTGTGTGTATCTGTGTATTCCGATACTCTCATGCTCTGAAGTGTAACTCAAGATGTTTTAGAGAATTCTTTGGCGCATGAAGAATTGCAGAGCAATGCCGAGTGAGGAGCCTGGAGGGATTTTCTGCTGCAGTGGGATTTTTACGGAGGAAACACTTGCAAGTACAATTCTAAACAAGGCTTAAGAGTAAAGCGTGAAGAGTGAAGCCAAAGTTTTCCTTGTGAATAGTTTAAAAAGGTAGGGAGGTTGATTTTGTAATTGACTGAATGTAGGGATTACCTTACAGCACTGAGCTTGCTTCGTTCTGACAAGCAAATGGTGAGCTGTGGAATGAGATGTGAGTTTATAGCCACAGAGTGTCATGCTGACAGGATGCGTTGCTGTTGGGAGACTATCATGTGATAAATAAGGCGTAGCTTGTGCAATCAAAAACTTTTGGGCTGCATCCAAGAGAATTTTTTTTTTCCGTAGGAAAACACACCACAAATCTTAACATGACTTAACCATTTCCAAGTAAATCCCCTTGACAAGTAGGCTTCCTGCATTGACAACTAGAGATCTGCTCTCAATAAAGCAGCAATACAGAGTATGAATAGAAAAATTCCATACAAAAATTTGAACATGGCTTCAGCTGCCAGATGAGTCAAATTTCATGTCCTGTAAATATATTAATTCTTTCCTGCTCATACAATTTATTTTATTCCCATACAACATAGTAATGAACATGCTTCTTTCAAAGAAAGCTTGGCAGTGCAAACCTACTGGAATCGATTAATTCTGTTAATGACTTTGTTCTATTTTGGAACTGAAAATCCCAGTGTATGAGTTTTATTATTCTATGTTCCTCTATATCAATATTTAACAGGAAATTGAAAAAGTAACTAGCGAGTCAAAGTCATCATGGTAGATAAATGAATTAAAGATAAAAATGCTTGCTGCTAATTAAAAGGAATCTAGTGAAATGCAGTATATTTCTCTTCCTGAGCGCACTCTTTTTTTTTTTTCATTTGTAAGTGAGGCTGTAAATGTCCTTTAATTACCTAAGGGAAACAAAACTACTCCTGGTGTTATCCAGTTTCTTAGTGGTGTTGATACATGCAGTTGCCAGGTCAATGTTGCGGTTTTTCTCCACGCATTAAAACAGGACGACTGTGCTTAAAATGGTACAGTGTGTTTCAAACTTTCACACCTTGCAGAAAACGTCCACGTGCTTTCCAGTAAAACAGCTTTGTGGTCTATGGCAGTGCATTTTTTTTTAAAGCAGTGTTTTCTCACATAGGTTTCAATTTCTCCTTGATTATTTTAGGCAACTGTAGCCTTTAATGAGGAAAACATTGCTAAGAAATTGGAAGCCATCTTTATCCTGTATCTCCAGCCTGATTAGTTCTGACCTGGTAACTCCTTTCTTTTCTTCCTTTTCCCCAAACTTGCCTTGGCCTTCTTCCATCAACAGCATTCCCATGGAGCCTGTGAGATCCTCAGCTGTTCTGGAGAGCTGCATGTTATCCAGGCAGTGCTATGGATTGCTCTTCCAGGTTTCCTCCATGGCTCTGCCTCGCTGCATCAAATGCGGTGGGAGCATTTTGTGGCAGGAAGTTGTTCTTGAAGATGGGAAAATACTGACTGGATAAAATCTTATTTTCTCTCCTGATAGGCAACCTGATGTCAACAGGTGACTGTTCTCCCTCCATCCTCCCAGTTCATCTCTCCCCATTTAATTTTTCTTGAGTGATCCTTTTATGTAAGTGAGTGATCCTTTATGTGTGTGTGTATATATATATATAAAATGCTCTGGTGGTTGCTAGCCATGCCCCACACTGGTTTTAATAACACAATCTGACAACAGTTTTCATATTCCTGGCAGAATAAAGGCAAGTGGTAAAGCCTAAAACCAAATGAGACACACACCAAGGAAACCTAAACCAAGTCAGAAAGATGTTCAAGTAAATCATGTCCGTGGGCTTTTTCTGTTTAACCTCCTGTTCTGCAGAGCATCATGCTCAGTAACAGTTTATTAGCCTCAGCTTACTCTAGGGTAAGTTGAGACTTGACCCAGTTGAGACTGTCCCAGTAAATGCTTTGTATTGGTGAGCTGAGCAGGAGAAGATGTGGAGGAGTGCCAAAATCTTATCTGCTAGTGAAAGGCTGGCCTCCGTGTGATGGAAAATATCTAGCTTCTCTCTTGAGTGTTTCACATAGTGCTCTTCACTATTCTTAATTTCTTAAACCCCATGAATATTTGCTATGAATAGTGTAGTAAGGAGACCTAGTATTGCAGGTAGTACAGGTTTTAAAATTGTGTCCTTGGGAATATCCCAGGACATATAAGGCTTGCAGTAACGTGATATCTCTTACTATTAAAAAATCATGGACAAAAGCCATTATCCATAATGGTCACAATGAGGAAATGGGAGAACTTTCTGCTCCTCAGGGCACTGCATCTCCACTCATGTCTTTTAAAAAAAAAAAAAAAAGCCTGAATGATGTTCTGTTCAAAGAGAAAATAGAAGGTGGGGTGGGTGGGTGGGTGTGTAAGAATGAATGGGCAGAGCATAAATGTCCACGTGCTGTTCTGTAAACATATTGCCTTACACACTGTTTGGACTGAGGCAGTTCATTGCAAACGATTGCAGTGATAACTGATGTCTACAGAGGGAAGCACGCTGGATGTGAGAAACAAAAATGGTGATTATCTGTGGGAGACACCTTATGATTAACCACCAGGAGCCAGCACACTAAAATAACACAGCTGTTGTCATTCATACCTCAGGGTGATACTGTGTTTTTACACTGTCCTAGTTTTAAGACATGTCAGTTCACACATTTTTTAACATGGTGCATTTCTCTGGTGTAGACAGGGCCAAAGTAATATGTGGTGGAATTTACAAATCTTCCCATACGGACAACATGCATTGCCAAGAACTGAAAACCTCATCTCTTTCATCTTCTCTCTCCCATGTGTTCTGTTGAAAGGTTTTCCTGCACGTTCTCACATGCAGTTCATGTAAAGTCATTTTTCTCCCTCAGAAGAAGTGGAACGACATTAGTATTAAGCAAGAGAGGGTAAAAGTAATGTTTCCTGAGACTTTACCTGGGAAAAATTAAAAAGTATTAGCTTCACTTTTTGTTGGTAAGCAGATGCAAAGTAGATATACTCAGATAAGCCCCTTGCAAAGATGCATTTGGTGTCTCAGCTTTTTAAATTAATTTTCAGTGCTTTCAGATTTCCTTAGGCCACTGTCATTTCCCCCTGTGCTGAGGCCGATTAGGACACTGAGGCAGCAAAGTGAAATTCTGCTTTCTTCCCTCCTGGGCACACCATCTCCCCTCCCATCCTCAGCCTGCCCCTTCCAGCGGGCAGGAGGGTGGTGGCAGAAGCCCAGCCACCACCCTCTGCTCCCAACCCAGAGCTCTGCCCGTCCTCCAGTTGTGCCCAAAGCCTGTTTGTCCTCCTTTTTGTTCATGAGCAGAATAAAAAGATAATCTCTTGTTTCGCTCCTGTGCACCAGAGACCATCAGGAGGGTGAGTGTATTACAGGGAAAGAAGCAATCGTTTTCTTTTCTTCTCTTTGGTGCTTAGAGTGAGAAAGGGATCACCTGCTGGAATGCTGGAGCCACAGGGTCATATCTTCTAAAATTCACTGCGGAGTTTCTAGAAATGTGAACTTTAAAAGTTCCTTGCTGACAACTTTGTTGTTTCTCCTGTCTGAAAGCATCGCAACAATAAAAATAATGTTTGTGGTCTGACATTTGTCACAATGAGCATTGAGTGCGCAGTTGGTGTTTTCATATGCTTTCTCCAAAGAGTTTGATGTAGTTTTTTGCCTTTGAAATGGGACTTTTGACTTGAAATCAGCATTGCTGATTCACTCCATTGGGTTTATAAATTTTGTTTGGTGAGATCAATGCAATTCAGGGAAAAGGAGCTCTACAGCTGAATATAAAACGTAGCTGGCTTTGCTTACTGCCTCCCTACAGCCATCACTGTCCCTGGCAAACATACAGCCTGAGCGGTAACTAAGCATAGCACCACGGCATCCTGCTCCTACAGCTATGGCTAGAGGACCATGACTATAGTTACCTGCAAAGCTTGTTTCTTACAACTGCATTATCTGTGGTGGTTGCTACAATGGTTTTTGCATCTAGGCTGCTGAGCCAAGATGCCAGTGTTGAAATATTTTTGCTGTTTGCAGTTTTTTTTCCCATAGGGCTGAGGGTGATCTAACCCTATGAGGCCTTGGGTCCGTGTTCCAGTTTGGAGGTTTCCTCACAGGTACAGATGTAGATCCTGCCTGTGTTGCTCCATACGTGGCCCACCTCTTGTATCCCTTTCCTAGGGACAAGTGGCAGCGACAGCAGCTTGTGCAGTGCAGTGGCAGCTGTTTGGAAACGTGCCCAGCAATTCAGACTGACTGCTACCTGATCATCCGTTCCCTCTGGGAAAGGGGTAGTAGGCCAAATGAAACATGTGCCAGATCAGCCAGGCCACCGCTTTGGCCTGTGATGCCAAACCTGGTTGGGGAGCAGAGCTCTACCAGGCACCTGGGAGTGACAGCCTGTGGCCACCAAACTGCCAAAGTGTTGCTGATGGGCACCATATCAGACTTGCACCGCTTCTTCTGGAGCAGCATGTCTTCTGAAATCCTGGAGCCTTTGAATTCTCACAAGGTCAGTTCTGGCACCATTGAAACCCCAAGACACAACTGGCTGTGGCCAATGTCTGTACTAGCACAGCTTCCACTCAGCACAATCTCTGTTTCATTAAAAACGTGAGATCTTTATGCCAAACCTGGAGTGCTCCACAACTTAAACAATAACTTTGCATGATGGACGTTGAGCTAGAAAACAAAGCATATGCGTATTCTCGAGGAAATAAATTTTGGTAAGCTAAGTTTGCGACTCCTATTTCCTGTTCTATTATTCTCATTTTAAAAGAAGCATCAGGACAGCAATGCTGTGAGTTGCAGCAGTGTGGGGTGATCCTTGCTGCTGCACTCCATAACGGGAGGAGGAGAGGAAGTGTTGCTTGTGTATGCTCTGCTCTGGAGTCGTCTTTGCTTTGCTGAAATCTCTTCATTGACGTTTTCTCCATATCTGGCTCTTCGGAGGCATGCATTTGTTTTCTGTTAGGTACCTCAGTTAATATGATGAGTTTCTTTCTTATTGTCTTAAATATCGCATTTTAAATGAAAAAATAACACACTCCTTCAATGGTCTGATAAATTGTTGGAAGATATTTTGTCTCTTTCCCTCATGTTCTTCTTTTCACTCAGTTTCTTTTTTTCCCCCTCTTTGTTTTATTCCTTTTCTTTGAGCCAGTCTTGCTCACTCTCACACCAATTTTAATGTGTTTTCACATATGTTGTGCTGCACACAAACTGTGACAAAGAGGTTTGCGGTTTTCTCCCACTGTAAGCCCAAGACTTCCCTGTGCTCTCTCAAGGAGGGCCCAGCTGACCTGTGTGCTGGGAACAGGACACTGGGGTGCCCGGGACAAGAGGATGATAGGTGAAAAGAGCAGGGACTGGTTAGGAAGCAGCGTGATCATCTTTTAAATACCTGTTTTGGCTGGTTGCCTGACTCACTTCCTGTCTATCTCTATGTTTTCCACATCTGTTCTGGGGTTTTGCTCCTTTAGCAGAAGGAAGTAAATAAATAAATAAATCGGAGTGCACAGGAGAACGAATATTGAGAAATAATGCTGAAGTGAGATTTTTTTTTTCATGTGTTCTTGTGTCTTATAAACCTGCCACAGAAGTAGGACCATAGGGTCAGGCCTTCCAAATTTCATACTATAAAGCTCCTCTATCAAGCCCTTCATTTTTCTTCTTTTCCTCTTTGCAAAGATTTGAGCCAGCAGATAAGTCTTGCCTCATAGCCCAAAGGTCAATAAATCCACCCGACGTACACCTGCGGGGAAATAAAAAGTTACGTTGTCCTCATGGCTGCATTTTCTAAAACATCTCTTCTCTGCCAGTACTTTTGGTCATGAGCCCCTTTGCAGCAAATTCTGCCGTCATATTTATGCCTTGAAGCTGTGCTAGTAACAGCAGGGGAGTTGATTTCTACCATGCTGAGTGGTTTCATTTTTCAAAGTATATTCAGTTACAATCAGTTAATATTAATCGAGGTGAGGCAGACAGAGAGGGTAAGGGAGGCGTGCTGGGATGGGATGTTTTCATTCCTTTAAAAACATTCCAGCAGCATTAGTGTACTGCTGCTTTTTTTCATGTCCTTCCCCAGCTTAGAAAGCGATGAACCGAGAGGTCGGTATTTGTTCTGTCTGAACAGCTGTTTAGAACTCCCATTTGAACCGTTTTCTCATTTTTGTGCCCTCGCCTATTCTCCACATTTCTTCAAAGAGGGGGAAAATCCCCAGGCTGAGACATTAGCCCAAGCGTTTTGTCTTTCTGACAGAGAGGTCAAATCACACAAAGTGACTTCTGAACTTCAGCATATCAAAACTCCCTGCATCGAACGGCTGCTTTAGGTCTAGGTTTTGAAGAGGGAATTGCATCTCCCAGCGCTCTGGGGAGGCTTTTTAATACCTGAATTGATGAGCAGGGGTGAAGCCAGGCACGACTTCACAGAAGAGTGATTTAGCAGGAAATCAAAGTATCCCAAGAGAGAATCTTAACACTTTTTCTCCTTCCCCAAAGATGCTTATTTTCCCAGTGATCTCCCCTTCTTGGGGAGATGCTCACCTGTTATCTGCAGCACTTCGATGTCCTTGGATATCCCACATTGCTGCCCGTGACATGGGTGCAAAGAAGAACTGGCTGCAGTCCCTGAGCTGTCACCCCTGTGCCCACCTGGCTGCGGTGCCCTGGCGGAGGGAGCTGTTGGCAGCAGCCTGCCTACATCCCGGCCCGTTGCAATTCACCGCCTGGTTATTAGTACAAATTCAGGCAGTTAAGGTTAACTGACGGGAGCGTGAACTGGAGCAGATGAAATACTGGCCTGGGTCTCGCCCTGTGGCCGCGAGGCATCCTCTCTGAACGTTCTTCTCTGCCCCAGCTAACTCTCCCTGGTGCTCAGGTAATTGCCCTTGTACTGGTTGAGGGGAATTTTGATACATCTTCCCTTTCCTTAACCTTTCCACTTTACAGTCTATTCCTTGTTTCGTGATTGACTGTGTTTGAAATTGGACACGAAGACGCATACCAGTGGAAAACCAAAGGACAGGTCCCAAACTGTGCTGTTACACACTGTTAAGGCAGGGCTAGCAGCCAGCGAGTTCACTCGGTTATGCCAAACCCAGATTAAATAGTACAAACCCTGACAATTTGGTGTTATTTTCTGAAGGGACTATTCCAAGTCTATTTTCTAGCAGGGAGAGAAGACAGTGTTTTGGGGGAAAGGAACAACTTTCTGTTGCTGTTGAGCAAATACAGAGCATCTGCCTAATACACACTATGCATATCCAAGTAAATGTAGGCAAAAAGGTTTATTTTGGAACTTAGTGGATGAAATCCTGTCCCGTTAGAGCAAATGGGAGATTTGCCATGACTTCAGTCAGGCCAGCGTTTCACCCAATACTTTTTACATATGTTTTTACATGTTATGATAATTCGTGAATGAACGAAAACAATCCCTGTAGAGAATATGTAAGGATTGTCCTTCTCTACCTTGGGAGGAGCAATCTTCATTTGTTGCTTACTTGGGGTTCTTGGAAAGAGATACGGATGGGAGAGTCTTTATTACATTAACCATACATGCTTTATCTTGTGTCTCTCTTTTGTATAATCTATCAACAGCAGCATTACACAGAGGTGAGTTGAGAAAGGAGCACAGACGGGAAGAAAATGCCTGCAACTGGATCTGAAGGGAGCTGAGGTGATGTTGTCTGGATGGGGGTTATAACTCGAGGAGAAAGCAAAGAGAGTATCTTGCCCTTTGAGCATGTCTATCTTAAGGTTGTTCCAAGTCTACGATCCAAAGGCTTGATTTGATTTCCATTCTCCTTCTGGCTGGATTTCTAAATGCTCAGCACAGCATAGTAGCCAGGACAACCTTTATATTTTTTTCTCTTTTTTTTTTTTTTTGTGTTTCTGTTTGCTGCCTGGCCAGAAGATTCTGATGAATCCTTCTGGAGATGGGTCTTGTCATTTCATCCAGGCCTTCACCTCCCAACAGCAGGTTCGTTCAACACATTCCTTACGAAGATGCATCTTCCATCTGATCAGAAACCGATACCCGTGGAGATTATGAACTGGTTTTATCCCCCTGTGAGGGTGAAGTGCTGTGCTCCACAGTCTGTTTTGGCTACCTCTTGTCTTGATTTGAACATGTTAGTTTTGGCCCTGGAAGTTCCAGCAATCCAAGGGAGCTTGTCCTTTCCTGGACCAGCCACCAGTTAGTGCTGGCCCTCGGCCTGGAAGGCTGCTAATGTGAGAGAAAAAAGGGGTAGCTGGAGAGCCGTTTTCTGTTCAAGATCTTTGACTTGGAAACTTGCTTTCTGCACTTGGTCAGAACGTCTCGAGTGGAGTGGATAAGTGGTTTGGAGCTTAAGCAAGAAAAGAAAGAGGATAAAGCTAAGGTCATGCTATTTTCTCTTGCAAGACTGTTGTTAACAGGCAATTGGGAGAATCCTCCATCACCATAACTGCGATCAGTTTAAATATTCAGTGAAGTGGAGTAAGAAGTGGCCACCCAGAGAAAAAAAAAACATAGCTAATACAAAGCCTGTGTAAGTTAGAGTGTGAGAAAATATTACGAATAACTGGTAGGAGAAAAACGTTGGTGACACTGTTGACTGCATAGTCCAGAAGTTGCAAGCCCTTCCTGACAAATCTACATTGCCCAGCTCAGGTGTGGAGGCAGCAGAGCTGGGTTTTGGGTGATACTTTGTGCAAGTAAATAAGCTTATTTTTTCAGACCAACTTGGGTGTCTTCCATACTTGTGGTATGATTAACTCCCAGACATGGTAATTTATTTCCACATAATTGAGAGCCCTCTAAACTTCCAAATGGATCCTATAGCTAGGACTACATGGCTGTTATTTATGCAACTAAAAAGGCGTATTTTAAATTAATAAGAAGATTTAATTGCTCATTGCAAATGACTTGTATCTGTTTAGCAGCATCAGTGTGCAATTCTGAGTGCTCCAGCTTTCTCATTTCCCCCGTATGCTATTGAGTCCTGACTTCCAGTTGGTACTTCTGCTATAGCTTTGTCAGGCAATTAATCTAGGCAAATAATGGCATGAAATTGTTGCAGTAAACAAAGCATTTCAGATAAGCACTTTAGTGCTCAAGCAAAGAAGCCCATAGGGATATTTCAACTCATTCTGATTTCCTTTAAAGATTATCTTGGCCACGAAGTACTATTACTTGTTCTTGCAAAATGAATTTTTGCTGGAAAGCTTTAACACAAGTTCTCTTGTATCATATTGTCTTATAATAAATTATCATGGTTTGGCTGATGTTCTGGTTTAAGTCTGCTCTAAAACAGAAGGAAGGAAAGTAGCCTAAAATAGCAATTAGAAGAGAGATTTGAGGATCATGAATTATTTTCTATTTCTGTCACTAGTTTAGGTCTCAGCTCAGAACGCCTTGAAGTCGCAGGAAATCCTTTTATTCATTTCAGTAGATTGTGGATCAGGTGCGTTCAGTCTGATTTCGGACAAGCCAAGTGCCTTCTGTGCTTGGGAATGAAATGTGCATGTTCTGCTCACCCCTCCAATGGGATCACTGTAAAGCTTCATTCATTCACATCTGTAGAGAGCTTTAGGACTCGCAAACGAGTGCCACTTTTTAAAGTACAAACTGTTATTTCAGTGTAGATTAATTCATTTTACCTTCCCACCGGCTGCCAACAATCTGTTTAGTGTGATGAAATCTTGACAGCCTGTGTCAACAACTGAGAGCAGCTCTTTCATGACAGAGGGAGAAAAGAAAAAGAGAAAACGCAGACCTGAACTCTTCCCCTTTCAGAGAATTTCTGTGTGTATGAAAATAAAAATTGTGGCTGTCATTTAGAAAGGTCATCTCATAAAGAAATGCACGTTAAATTAAAACGGCTGTTATTTTTTTTCATTCCGTTGCAATATGGACCCCTCCTGGTTCTTGATGAAGAGTGAGGTGAAATATCACACGACTGAGCTACAGAGAAAATATCGGGCTGTTCCAAGCGCATAAGCCAAAATGAGCGTTCAGAGAGAGATCACTGTGTCATGAGCTCATGCTGGCAATATGGTTTTTTCTATGGGTGTAAACTGAGATTTGAGCCTGAGAGAGACCCTATATTGAGCCTCGTAGGAGCACTTTCATGTGTGTTGTTTTTCTTTAGCATCAGTGAGGAAGCTGTGAACTGCTCCCAGACCAGAAAAATACCTACAGCCCCCAGCGAGTCCCACTGCCCAGTGGTCTCCTCTTCCCTCCCCTTCCCTCCCCACTACACAGCAATAAACCGAAGATGGAGCCAGAGATAAAACATCCAGATTTTAGTGAGAGGACAACATCATTTTGCCCTGAATAACTATTTGGGTTTGTGCAGTGGTCTGAGAGTCCTGCCCATTTTCCTTTGAGATGTGGTGGGTGGATGTAGGGATGTGGTGGGCAGGGGAATGGACTTGGTGGTCAGGGCTGGGAAACTGAAAGGCGGAGCAAGGTCCCATGCAAGGCGGGCACAGCGTGGAGCCCGGTGTCCCTGCCCCTGTGTGGCAGCGGGGAGCCCATGTGTGTCCCGGCAACAGCTCTTCCCATGGAGTGGGGTCCCGGGGTGGCTGGGCATCCCTGAGGAAGGTCCTCTCCTGGGGACCAGCCCTGAGGCCAGCTGCAGAAATGGTCTTTCTCTGGTTTGTGTGAAGGGAAAAGGATGCCCTGGGCACAGCCCAAAGTCAGCAGAGCAACCCATTTCTCTGTATTCTGATTTTTCAGTCTATGAGGCACTTTGCTGGACAGGAACAGATGGCATCTGAATTCACTAGGATATTTTTCAGGACTGGTTTGTTTCTGCTAGGTGTGAGCAACACCAGGATTGCTGGTATAAACATGTTCCTCCCCTTCCAGGCAGTTACACCCCCTGCTTCCAGCAGAGTGCAATCCATTGCTCATCCATTCCTATGCCTAAACACTTTACAATTCCTTTTAAGAGTGTCGTATCTTCCTTATTGGCAAAGTCTGAAAATCAAAATAGTAATTCTTTTCCTTGGTGTACTGAAAAAGGCTAGTAACTCTTGTTAGGAAAAACGCATTTAAAAATAGAAGCATTCTTCCAATCCCCAAAGCAAGGGGGCAGGTTTTAGCGTACGAGTGAGGTGGGGGGACCCCAGCATTGGGAGAGGCTGTCCCCAGCCGTGCTGGCCCCAGGACGCCTACTCTGACGAGTGGGTTTAGGAATCCGGTTTCAATTGCCTGATGGCAGCGTTCAGCACGGTGCAGCAAAGGGATGCATTCTGTGTTATTTTGAAAGACGTAGCCATAAAGCCTTTGACATGGGAATTCAGGAGCAATGCAGTCAACTCAGGCACAAACACATGGCAAGCACAATTGAAATAGCGAGCTAGGCCTACAGACAGTCCTTGCCTAAAATTAGCCATATGAATTTAGTCTTGCTATGATATTTTCTTGTTCCTGTAGCCACATGCTAGGGCATGTATGTACATGGGCTTAGAAGTACTGCTTTCCTTTTACAGATGCCTAGCAGTCTTCCTTTTTCCTCTAAATATATTACAGAAGTTTATCTTAAAGCCCTGCTTAAAGGCTTGAGAAGCTTCTCCATCCTATCCTTTCATTAGGAATGCAAACACTGATTTCTATATCTACTGCTGAGTGACACATGAAAGCATTACAATCCATAAACAGTTAAAAATAACATAGTCAAGAGGTGAATATTTAGGAATATGACTAGGAGCAATGAAAAGACATTAAAAAAGGTATTTCATTGACAGTTCTATGTTGGGGAACAATCTGCTTTGGGTAACAGTGTGATCTCCATGCTTGAAACTTCACAACCACTGCTGCGATGCTATGATCTCAAGCATCTCATAGTTGACCTTCTAGCTACCAGAGCAGAAGATACATATCTCAAATTGGTAAAAGCCTGTGTTATTTTATTCTTAAGCATACAAGGAAAAAAGATCAGTGGTCAAATGGCAGCTAGAACAGGCCAGGGAATACAAGCAGGGAAAAACAAGCCCCAAGGCACTGCCTTGAAATGCTGGAGGTGCAGGTCCCTTTGCTGGTTGCTGACTCTCTGGGTGACTATGGGTGCACCAAGCTCGTGCCCAGCACTGAGCTCTTCACCCCAGGGCATTCTTTGTGCGCAGACACTAGTTTGGCTCTAGAAACCGTGATGGTGAGATAGCTGGGGCTTTTCCGGCATATAACCCACCCCTGGGCTGTGTTATTTGGGCCTGGGCCCCTGAGGGTGGTGCTATGACATCTCCAGCTGAAGCTCAGGGTCAGCATTACCTCAGGGCGCAATGTATGGTCAAGTAATCTAACATCTGTGTGCGTTTCTCTTTGTGGAATAGTGATAATGAACCTTCTCAGCCCTGTAAAGATTCTGTAAAGATAAACTCTGTAAAAAAGGATGAGGACCTTGGATAATTCAGTGAAAGCACCATAAAAGTAAGATTTCTCCCTTCGGATGTGGAGTGGCTGGAGGAAGCTGGCAGATCAGCTTTTAGATGCTGCCTGCACGTCTTAAATTAAAATAGGCAGTCAGCTTCTGTCTCTAGCACTTGTTCTTGGCTTACTTTCAAGCAAATAGGATCCATTAATTAGGATTTGCACAAATGTGTTTTCACACATAGTAAAAATGGGTGCCTATCCAAAAGCTGCTGGGTGCTCCACTACCATGTACTGAAATGAAACGCTCGAAATTACCCAGCAGCAGTTTACTGCCAGCTGCCAACAAAAACAAACCTGCTACAGCATGTAACCCAAACATCCGCTCCCCTATGGCTTCTGGGGCTTTCACCCCGTCCAGCCACACCTCCAGCTGTCGCCTCCCCAAAGAAACGCGTAGTACCGCGTTAATACCGTGTGCACAGAAAATCAGCAGGTCAGGGCGCTCGCGTACTGAGACAAGAAGGATTGCTTTGTTCTTGTGTATTTATAGCCTCGTCTTAATAGGCTGTTTAAGAAAACAGGCAAACTTCTTAGGACTGTAATTGTGGTAGTGTCAGTTGGGGCACAGCAGCCAAGACTCAGGCATCCAAACTCCTTGTGAAATTATCATCTGGAAAAGGAGTGCAAAGCCTCAAAAACTGCTGGTGAATTAGTTGGTTTTAGTGTGTGTGTGTGTGCATGTGAGAGAGAAAATAGCCAGAGGCCTTAATTCACACAAGGATTACAGTGTATTTTACTTCTAAAAGCAAAGTCCTTTTCCGATTTATGGCTATTTTAAATAATTACTTAGCTCAAACCAGCACGGGAATCAGCTGGCAGAGTGGCTTAGCATATTAAGATACAGCTTTACGTGTCGACCTTCTCTCCTCTCAGTGCCACAAGCTTGAGCCCTCAGCAGAGACTTCAACTGATGAAGTGATAGCAGCAGGTTTCCAGATCCCAAGCACGCTGTGTGGGCTGCTCTTCTGCAACGAGGGCAGCTGCCCTGGGAAACTGGATTTTCATAGATGTGAAAGCCAGAAAGGAACACTCTAATCATTTAGCCCGCCTTCATTTTACTCGGTAATTCCTGCCTAAAGCCCTGTCACTTGTGGCTGAAATAGAACATGTCTGTTAGCCATCTGACCTTGATTTAAAGACTGCAAGTGACAGAAAACGCATCCTGTCTGGTGGTATGCCATTGCAATCGTCCTTGCTATTTGCATCTTGTTTGCAGATTGAACCGTGGTGATTTTTAGCTCCCAACTACTGTATTTTGGCTTGCTGGCACCAGCGACGCTTTGCACTGCGTTAGCCAACATTGATGTTGGCTGACTGACATCCCCGAAGGGAAATCTGGGAAGAGCTAATTCACGGCAATCCTCTACTTGATGAGTTCTTAGGTCTTCAGATATGGTCGTAATGGTTTCGTTTTGCTTGCTCTCAGCCAACTCTTGCTTTTCAAAGTTCAGATAGAGAGGGATTTTGGAAGGGTAGGAAATGCTAGGATACTATATCCTGTAGGTATGGAATAACTCCTCTATGGCTGCACTCACATCCCTGCATTAAGAGGCTGCATCTGGATGAAGATTATTGGTGGATTGAGAGCTCCTGCACCTACATTTGTTCATTGCATACTTTTAGTATCATTTGCAGTTCAGATAAACAGACGACAAGATTTTGTCTTGTTTTTTTTTTCTCACCTCCTTGTCTTTTTTTCTTTTGTTCTCCTACAGACACAAAATTTGACTACTGGATCTGATCGCAGGTTGTAATCTCTTATTGCGTGAGAAAGAAAAATTGATAATCTGGATAATCTCACACATTTTGTGTGAAAATTCAATACAGTAGTCAAGGGAGGTATTATATCAAGGGAGTATTAAATCCAACCTGGGATTATATTTTATCAAGCTTTCTGGAGCTCACCTCCAAGTTTTAGGGAGACCACTAAGCTCTGAATTCAGTGGTGGACAAGTAGATGGCAAAAGACAGATTTATGTGAAATGAAACCCATGTAGTAGAAAGTTCTCGTGTGTTTATTCCTGGCCCAAAAGGGTGAACCCTGTGCCATTTTAAAGGGATTGCTTCAAGTCCACATCAGCTTGTTGGAATAGCAGACAGAAAAAGAAAGAAGTTGTCCTTCTGCTTTAAAGACAACTTTACAATATGTGTTAATTGTGATACGTATTGAAAACCACATGAAGAAGTGAACAGCAATCAAAAAAAAATCTTTTGCTTTTGGATAAATCTTGTTGCTAGAGTAATAAAATCTGTGGCTAAACTTATAAAATATATTTTTATATATACATATAAAATGATAGGATGTCAAACCTGAATAAGCACCTATCTAGCAGAATCTCATTTAATTCTGCTAGTATATATTTTCATATTTTATTTTCTTTCGATTTTCCAGAAACTTTGTTCATTAAAAAGGATTAGTTATTGTTAGTATTATAGATAAACATGAAGTGTCTTCTTGCTGCAGGGGATAGTGGGATTACTATAATGTGGATAGAAAAACACGTTCAAATTTTCCAGGCAGATCCAAATATGTTTGAGCTAGTGAGGGTTCCGTGTGATCCTGGGGTGGAGAACATGCATGACACCACTACTTTCCCTCTGGTTAGTCAGGAGGAGGCTTTGGTGAACTTAAACCCTCTCTGCGAGGCAGCTAGGAGCAATCAACTTGACAAGTGATGTGACACTCGGGTTTGCAGCTGCGAAGGCATCAAGTAGAAACAGAATGGGATTGACAGCAAAGAGATTAAAGAAGATCTGTAAGATGGAAACACAACATCAGGACAGAAGATTAGCATGGATGATGGCATATAAAATAAGTGAACTAGAAATAAAGTTAATGTGAAACTATTGATCTGAGTAATCCTACTTAGACAGTTACATCTGAGTGACAAATTCTCAAATAATTGCCCACAGAAGGCAGCAGCAATGCCCACTTCACGGACGGAGTGAAAGCATCGCAGTACATCTGGAATGAAAGAAAAAATCCTCCACTATTACTATTCATAGAAAAATGAGTTCTGCAAACCAGTTTGTGATCAAGAGTGAAGGGATGGCTACCAGTAAAAGAACATACCACTCTTAACTACATTTCACTGCATTTATAAGGTTACCAGTCCTATACACACCTTTCTAGTAACTGTGACCAGCCTTCCTTTGGTCACCAGCAAATCTTCTGTGCAGCTGACGCTCCTTCAAAGAGGTGTTGCTGAAATCAATATACGTGTGCCTGGGGAACTATAAATAATGAAACACCTAATGCTCTGGAAAGTTAACGCTTTCTCCATGCATCATGTATTCCAGGCGGAATATCCGTAGTGACCCTAGCCAGTAAGGCTGTAGGCAGACATCCTTTCTTAGATCCAGCCGCAATAGTTGAAGATATTAGTGCTTCCTCACCCCACAATTTTGCCAGAAAGCTGATTTTTATGGGTTAACGGAAATCATTGTTTCGGTGTTGCTTAAACTAATCTTTGTCCTTAAAAGTAAACCCACAGAGGATCAGGGAACACCACCCGGTAAGCAGAAATGGAAGTGTGGTGCCCACTGGCTGCAAGGCAGTAACAAGCAGCTAAGACTGTACTGCCTTCAAACAGCACAGGAAATAACTTCATGGAAAGATTTATGTTTTTTTATTTTATTTGCTTCAGCTCTGTCTGGCACATTTCAGGCACTCTCTGCCCCCAGCTGGCTGCTACCGCCCATCCGATGAGTGCTGGAATGGATCCTGTAGTGCTCCCACCCTATGCCAGTCCCGAGTCATCTGGTTTGGCTTAAACTGCTACTGCTGCTGCTGAAGATGGTCTGCAGTAAACCAGCGAGCTGCAGAAAAGGAAGCAGTCATGCTGCTTTACCACCTCAGCCATCTATGTCTTCAGCGTGGGAGGGTCACACCAGGCACCACTTAAGCCTCCACAGCTGTTGCGTGGGCAAGGCAATGTTTGTAGGTAGAATTAACGCTAATAATGATGGACCTTCATGGCCGTAATGAAACTCTCTGTTTCAGTGATCTTTTGTGCTCTAGTATCCTATCACAGCTTTAGTTTGCTACAGTTTAATTCTCCTTGAAGGAAAAAGAATTTCCAATTAATCCAAAGAGGATTAAGCCACAGCAAATACTGAGTTACAAATATGGGCTGATTAAATTTGAGCAGCTGATACAGTTATCGTCTTCCTGTTTCCTTCCTTGCTCCATTCCTGGAGGTTGGGTCCCTGCCACAGGACAGCTGAATTGGCATATGGAGCTGCTCTGGGAGCACCAGAGCTCACTGCCTTGCATAGTGGAGCAGAGTGATGCTCACACAGGGTTGCCTGAAGAGGCAGGGCTGGAAACTTCAGCAGTTTGAAAATGGATTCACATGCCGTTCACCTGCCTACGAGGTCAGAGGTGGCCACCTCCAGGAAAGGAAGGGAAGGACAGCTGGGGAAGTACCAGTTACTGCTCTCTGACTGAGCATCCCGGCTCACAAACAGACGATCCCTTCTAAACTGGAATGCACAGGCGTTTGGCATGCTCTAACCAGCATCCCTTGCCTTCAAACAAGATTATGCCCATTTCCACTTTTTACACTAGAAGACTCAGTAAAGCTGAGTAGCTGGCAAGTGTCTTCACCACGAGAGTGACCTGTTGAGGATGTCAGAGGTAGATGGTACACTAAAACTTTGCACTCGTGTTCCTTTAGGATAACATCATTGTGACAGCTCCCCTCCATGTCTTATGTGATGCCACTTCTTTTTCGTGTAGGTCAGCACATCACTGAGAAGATGGGGAACATCAGGAGTAGCTACACATATCCAAGAGACAGCAAACGTCTCCTCAAGATTTAGAAACGTTCGTTTGTGCTTTATGGAAGAAAAGGAATGAGGTCATGAACATGGCAAAAGAGAGGGAGAGGAAAAGCTTAAGAAGTGAATGGAGGAAAGAAGAAAGGGCTCAGAGAAGGCAGAAAGACAAAGAAGGTGGAGGAACACTTACAAGATAAGGCTCATTCTCACAGTAGACAGAGCATCTGTAGTGTCCCAAAGATGAGGCATTTCTGGAAACATGCTGTGTCTGTGCTTTTATATGACTGTGTTATAAAACTGTGCCCTGGTCTCACAAAATACAGGAATGCTTAGTTACATATTAATGCTGTCAGAACTGCAAATAACTGCGTCTATATTTTTTTCCCCCCGCTATCTTCATGTATGCTGTATCTGAATACAGAACTTTGCTCTTCAGATGCCGCCTGAACATTGGCAACAGCAGGTTTTGTTTAGTTTTTCAGGGAATGTGCCTGATTGAATATGATTCGCATGTTTTCTTAGTGACTGCACGGGCTGCATGGGACATGGCTGTTTTTCCAAACTTGCTGTGATTCAATGGAATTCAGGCATTTTCATATTGAACATCTGTGACTTGGGGAGGATCCATGTGTTTTCTCAATGAATATGAATGGAACTGGCAAGGGCCTCAGCGTTTCCTTCTTGCTTCTATGCTTGTAATTATCGCAGCGTATAAATACACAGAGACTTTCTCAGAATGTGCCTAAGAAGATCTGACAAAATCTAGCTTTTGCTTAGCCCTGTCTCCCTATGTAAGGAGGTAAGTCAGATACAGCAGATACGATCTCGTGTGTCCCCCCTCCTGCACATGCAGACACACACAAGCACAAAGACTTCTAGACTTATTTTAGAAAGGAATTCTTCCTCTTACCTGCATATGTAGAATTTTTAGGTCCTAACACTGTTGGGAAAATGCTTCTCATTCCCTTCTCCCCTGTGTGGACATGTCAAGGGCTGTTGCAGCGGTTTTTCCCTCTCCTTGGGGAACGGGTGCTCTGGCAGCAGTACTAGGGTAGTTTTTCCTTGACTGGGAAAAGTGGCAAAGAGCCAAACAGTTGCCTTCCCAAGTGCCCCTTCATAGGAGAGAACTGAGCTACAGTAACTCCATCTGCTACATCGTATAGTCCTTGCCCTGATTTTACTTGTCCGTCCCAGATGAGTTTACTTTTCTCTGACCGACTGCCAGAGTCTTGCCAGAAAGGTGAAATTAACTTGGTAAAGCACCAGTGGGAACAGCAAGAGACTGGTAACTGTTGAAGTATTGTACTTAGCTTTCATGGAAAGATGGATGATTGGTACTTAGCATTTATATGATGCTATATATTCTCAGTGTCACTGAAGAAACACTAATTCATCCTTACACCATTCCCAGTTAGATATGGAAGCCAGGAATAGTGAAAAAGGAAAGAAATTCCAGTCTCGCTGAAGCTGATGGAAGTCTCTACTTAAAGGTTACTTCTGGTAAACGCTTCCCTGCTGTGCTGAGCACTATTTACTGGCCTAACACTAGGATAACAAGCAAGCATTTTCATGGAAAACGAGGACCGGAATTTAAGGCGAGAAAAATCCTTGCTGAACTGAGCAAACCCCTTTATCCTCGCAGATTCCTGTCTCATTTAAATTCTCCTCCTCCATGAGGCATGCCTCCGCATCCAGAGGCAGCCCGTGCGCTGGTCACCGCTTCCCGCATCAGCAGCTGAGCCGGCCTCTCCCCCGAGGAATCCATTTGGGCGAAGACCTCTCCGACTTCAGGGCGGCTGCACAGCAGGGCCGCGCCATCCAAACCCCGTGCGACATGTCCGCCCGTGGGGGACGTCGGACCCCGGGCGCCGGGTGGGCGGGCGGCGGCCCGGCAGCGCTGCGGGAGGCGGCGGGACCCGGCGGGGCGGGGGCTGCGCGGGGCGGTGGCGGCGGGGAGCCGCCCTCCCCGCCCCCTCGCACAGGCTTGTCCTTCCCGGCACCGGCGGCGGCGTACGGGATTTCCTCCCGCGGCGGCGGCGGGGCGAAGCCACCTGCCCAGCGGCGGCGGAGAGCGGAGCGGTGCGGTGCGGGCTGCCCGCGATGCTGGCTTAGCGGCGGAGCATGGCGCGGCGGCTGCGGGGCGGCAGGTGCCGGGGCGGGCGCGGCGGCGGTCCCCCGACGGGGCGGGCGCTGGCGCTGGCGCTGCTGGTGCCGCTGTGGCTGTGCGCGGCGGGCGGCGGCGCGGCGGCCGTGTATAACCTCAGTCTGGCGGTGGACGAGGGGCTGCCGGCCGAGACGCTGGTGGGGGACATCCGCGCGGGGCTGCCGGCGGGCGCGGGGCCGCCGGGGGGCTTCCTGCTGTCGGAGGGGAGCGGCGAGTCGGCGGTGCTGGCGGACTTCCACGTCCATCCGGAGACGGGCATCATCCGCACGGCGCGGCGGCTGGACCGGGAGCGGCGGGCGCGCTACAGCTTCGCGGCGGCCACGCTGCGCGGCGAGGTGGTGCAGGTGGAGATCGCGGTCACCGACGTGAACGACCACCCGCCGCGCTTCCCGCGGGACTGCCTGCAGCTCAACGTCTCCGAGCTCAGCCCGCCCGGCACCGCCTTCCGCCTCCCGGCCGCCCGCGACCCCGACGCCGGCCGCTTCGGCACGCAGGGCTACGCGCTGCTGGAGGACGGCGGCGCGGCGGGGGAGCCGCCGCTCTTCCAGTTGCGCTACGGGCGGCCGGAGCCGCTGGAGCTGGTGCTGCTGCGGCGGCTGGACCGCGAGCGGGCGGAGGCGCACCGGCTGGTGGTGGAGGCGTGGGACGGCGGCAGCCCGCGGCGCCGCGGCCGCCTGCGGGTGTCGGTGCGGGTGCTGGACGAGAACGACAACGCGCCCGCCTTCAGCCACGCCGAGTACCGGGCGCGGCTGCGGGAGGACGCGCCGCCGGGCACCGCCGTCTGCCGCCTGCGGGCCACCGACCCCGACCTGGGCGCCAACGGCGAGGTGCGCTACGCCATCAACCGCCGGCAGAGCGACCCCGACGGCTATTTCGCGGTGGAGGAGCGCAGCGGCGTGCTGCGCCTCCGCCGCCGGCTGGACCGCGAGGCGCGGGCCCTGCACCGCCTGGTCGTGGAGGCGCGGGACGGCGGCGCGCAGCCCGAGGTCTCCAGCGCCCTCGTCTCCGTGGCCGTGCTGGACGTGAACGACAACCGCCCCGCCATCCGGTTGCTCTACCTGACGGAGAGCGGCGGCCCGCGGGTCTCGGAGGGGGCGCGGCCCGGCGACTACGTGGCCCGCGTCTCCGTCTCGGACGCCGACGAGGGCGGCGAGGCCGCGGAGGGCGGCGGCGGCGGCATCGCGCTGGCCCTGCTGGGCGGCGACGGCGCCTTCGCGCTGCGGCCGGCGGGCGCCGGCGTCTTCTTCCTCTGCGTGGCGGGGCCGCTGGACCGCGAGAGCCGCGACCTCTACGAGCTGCGGCTGGTGGCCACGGACGGCGGCGCGCCGCCGCTCTCCGCCGAGGAGCCGCTGCTGCTGCGCGTCGCCGACCTCAACGACGAGGCGCCCGCCTTCCCGCAGCCCCACTACCGCGCCGCCGTCTCCGAGGCCGCCTCCCCCGGCACCGCCGTGCTCCGCCTCAGCGCCTCGGACGCCGACGAGCCGGGCTCGCCCAACGCCGAGGTGCGGTACGCGCTGGAGGGCGACCCGGCCGCCCTGGCCCTGCTACGCATCGACGCGCGGAGCGGCGCCGTCAGCACCCGCGCCCGCCTGGACCGGGAGCGGCAGGCGGCGCTGGAGCTGCGCGTGGTGGCGCGGGACGGCGGGCGCCCGCCGCGCGCCGCCGCCTGCCGCCTCAGCGTCCGCGTGGAGGACGCCAACGACAACGAGCCGCGCTTCGAGCGGCAGGTCTACCGCGGCCGCCTGCCCGAGCACGCCGCGCCCGGCCGCTGCCTGCTGCAGGTGAGCCGCCGCCTCGCCGCGGGACGGGGGCTCGGGCCCGGCGGGCCGCTGCCGCCTGGAGCGGGGGAGCGGCTGCAGCCGGGGGCGGTGCGTTTGTCGCGTACCGGCGGGTGCCCGGGCGGGGTTCGGCCGGCGGAGCAGGGCCGTGTGTCGGCTCCCCGCCGCCCTGCATGGCGCTGCCGCTGCCGTTGAGCGCGCCGATGGAAGGCTGCAGCGCAGCCGGCGGAGCTCGGCTCCTCAGTGCCTTCGTGATACTGCAGCCCTCACAAGTGCCCTTAAGAATGCGTTCCTTGTCCCGTAAAACTTGTAGCGTGGATAATGAGCACGGAAGCGCAGATCTGCAGAGGGAATCGAGTAGCGTCAAAACCCACAGGGAGTTAAACTGCGGTCCTCAGGGTACAACCAGCAGGACCCATCTCTGAGGGCGGGTGTGACCCACGCGAAAGCTTTACAGCAGAGAGAAGGCCAGGCAAGGTAACAGAGAGGGACCTGACGTTAAAAAGCGTTTCAGGGGCCTTTGTAATATTGCCAGAGCTCTCTGCTGATGAAGACCATCAGTTCATCCTGCCTTTGCAGAAAACGATTAATGCTAATAGAAAAAAAAATGTTCTACTTGCCCATCAAAGAATCCTTTATTCTTTGCAAGTGAGGTTGAAGGGAGGCTTTGCAGGGCCAGGCGTTGCCAGGTAGCCCTTTTGCTTTTAGCTTGGAAGGACGTTTCAGAATTTATACATTTGAACTGAGCAGAGTCTTTCCCACCAGTAGAAAACTGCCAGCAGTTGATCCTAGGTGAAGGTGCAAATGTTTCAGAGTTTGTGCAGAAAGTTAGATGAATTTGGAGGAAAAACTGCGCTTGAAGAGGAGACCTCGGGAGAGTTGTGATATGTTTTCTCAGTACTTTCGAAGAAAACTCATTCTGTCTGTATCTCCAGGGGTTCTACTTCATTTTTATTTTTTTTTTTAAGTCGGGAGCCATTGATGGTGTTTTGGGTCTAACAATAATTTCTTTGAATAAAAAGTGGTTTCCTCTCTCTTTTTTTATTTTTAATTGCACTCTGAGCTCAGAAAGTACGTAATTTGCTCAGGTCTAACAAAAGTCAACATATAAAAACTTAGAGAAAGTTGAGCTCACAGAGCTTTATATTTTGTATCCCAACCTGAAAAAAAAATCTAGTCTCTGCCCTTTCTTTTTCCTCCACCCTTGGGGGAAAGAAAAAAAAAAAAAAAAAAAAAAGGATATCCTCCACCAGTGGCCCCAGAAAACCCCAGAAGGAAGTTCATAATGTCATTTTAGAAGTTTGCCTTCTCCCGGGGAGGAGCGAGGGGCCGTAGGGCAGCTCCGGCCCCTCCGGCGGGCGCGGGTGTCCGTGGTGCTGGAAGGCAGCGGGACAGGAGCCGTCGGGGTGCGCTGGCGCAGCCCGATACCGCAGCTCGAGTTGATGAGTAGCGTTTTTTTTTTTTGCATTTCGTTTAATCGGACAGACGCATCCTGAAAGATTCCTGCAGCGTTTTAAAGAAAATAATCTGTGGTTGTGGTTTTATTATTTTTTTCTGGTGGGTTTTGGTATAAGTGCAGATATTCTAGCCAGCCAAAGCTGTCACATCCTGTGGATATCATCCACGGTGTACTGAATTTTGAGAGCATCACCATGCTGCCATAAGCTCTTCCTTTTAGAGAGCAGAAAAAAATCGTTAGGTCCAAGTGGCTGCATGATCAAACCTGGGAGATTAAAGCCAGAGATGAATATGAACGAGGCATGGGAGACATGTCTAGGAGGAATAGCAGGTGAGCATCCCATGGACTGCCAGGGAAGGAAGCTGGTGTTTCTACTTGCAGGTCAATCCTGGATCATCCCAGTGATGTCCATGTTTAATACTGCATTGTATAGTAGACCAAATATGTTTAAGCTTTAAACATACCTGCCTTTAAAAATTATCCTTTTTCAATCCTTTTTTCCCATTTTCCTTCTAAGCACCTGTCATGAGCAGGTAAAGCTGTCATGAAGCAGGCAGCTTCAATTAGTTTTCCCCAGGAGTTGCAGCTAGGGATAAGAATGAAGAAAATAGGTTTTGGTTTGGCCAAGCCATTTTTCAGAGTCTGTGATAGAAGTCTGGTCTCTCACTGGGCTCTTGAACTTAAGAGCTGGCATGACAAGGAGGTAACCCCGGACTGTGTCATTGCGGCTCCTGGAGAACTGGAAATGAACCAAGACACTGAAGAGAGCTGCTCATGTCACTTAGCTTCCTCTGCTCCACAGCCTGAGGAGCAGCAGAAGAGGACTGTGGTTGTTTATCCCACTGAGACTGACTTTTATGCCCTGTTTTACGTTTGGATCACAATCATAGTTGCTTCAAGTCTTCTAAACCTTTCAGTCTTTCCCCTCCGCAAGCAGAGGTGCTCTTGCAGTAGTGCATCACTGAATTCTGTTCTTCAGTGACCTTTGCTTGGGGACTGACTGGTGATGATGAACCATTGCTTTACAGATCGTGTGTCTAGAGCTTTCTGCCCTAGTGCTTCACTGTAGCTCTGCCCAGCCACTAATACTGCCCAAATTGCCCAAATACTGGGCCATTTATTCCCTTGTGTTCTTGACTGCATGTTGTTCATAGGAAATTTCTTTCTTTCTGGGAAATCTTTACTCCTGCTGTGGTTATTATTTAGGTTATCTTCATTTGCCTCCTACTCTCTAAAAATCTAGCCCATGATGTGGGGTACATTTATGAAGTAGATCAACTTGCATATAAGTCTGGTTTTTACTGTTTTCTCTTACTCTGTGGGAATTCACTGTTTAGAAGAATTAACTGTGCACTTAGGAGACACAGTTTTCAGCAGCTTCTGGAAACCCTGCCTTATTCCATATGTGTAGGCTTTCCCGTGTTGACAAAAGTCTCTTCCTTCCCATGAAGATTGCCAGTAAGGGAGAATCCATATCCTGAAAAACAAAAGGAAATTGTTTGCGTCAGCTAAGATAAGAAAGAAATATGGCAATGTAATGATTGCATCACTGTGGAAAATAGCACAGGTGGAGATCAGAAATCTGAGCAGACAAATGGGAGAAAGTCTAAATGAAGAAAAGGGAAAATCAATGGGAAAGTAATGGGCTATTGGACATTAGAAAGTAGAGCGAAGGTATGCAGTGAAACACATAACTAGCTTTTTAAAGACAGGGACAGTGTTTATGACATTTTTGTCCCTTTTTGGATACTAAACTTCTGGTTTATTGCAGGTTGTTATAGACACAGCTTTGTTAAGATTTAAGATTTACCGGTGGGATGATTAAAAAGAAGCAAACCAAAAAGAGATAGAGGCAGAGGGAGGAACAGGTCAACAAGCTGGTGAGAAATTGTAGACCAAGGCAATTTGCAGTAGCAAAAGTGGAAGCAGCAGAAGCACTTGTTGTGTGGTACAATGTCAGCAGACAGTTTAGTAAACCTTCGATTTTTTGCAAATGTATCGACATCCCTGTTTCTTCAGGTAGAGGTACTGTATGTTATTTTTGAGTAGTCGCTGGCCTTACGGATGACGTTTATTACTCTATTACTATTATTATGAACTTTCAGTATAATGTGAATCTGTTTCCTGAAGGTCTTCAGCATGACCTAGAAAGGGGATAAGGTGGAGGAAAGAGCAAGAGCACCTCAGGCTTTCTCCTGTTTTTCTTACTGTACTTTTCATCCCATTCTCAAGGACTAACGTGATTGCAAATACCTGTGGGCTATTGAGTGATGGTGATGGTTATGTCCTATTTCTGCACTGCTTGGTGTCAGCTTGGCAATCTGAGGTGGATTTAACACATGATGATGTGCACCTCTGTGATGATTGCACCTCTGTGGCCTAAGAGTGAGGAATGTGATGTCTCTCTTCTGAGCCATTCTCTTAACTCTATGCATGAATTAAGCAATAAAGCTTTGCCATAGACCTGCCATGCTAACATAGGTTTAATTTTGATTACAAATTTTATTTTCAAGCTTTTTTAGGTGATTGCAGTGGTCCGCAGCACTCATTGTTACAGTTCTCTTTAGTACAATGTGTCTCCCAACTATAGTCCTGAGTTGCCAGAGGTTTGTCAGGGTTTTCAGTTTTCTAGCTGAAGTTGCAAAATATTGTATTTGTGTCTCTCTCATTCAGCAGGCTAAAACTTAATCTAAAGGGAAATAATTCAGCACATCAGGTTTTCCTTATGTTTGTTTCCAGGCACTAGTTTTCCTTGTGTTTGTACCTTGATGGGGCAGAAATAACCCATTTCTGTTTTGTATCCTCCAGGGACTCCCGCATAAAAGAGTATTTCTTCCTTATCGGGCTGTGCAGAGCTTAGAAGGAGATTTGGTGACTGTGGCAGCTTGCAGCTGAACTCATATTTTGGGCTTAATGAAGAAGTTTGTTTTGTGTTATAGAGTATAGTGCATTTTATATATGTTTGGGGCTTGTAGGTTGATCTTGCTTCCACTGCCAGAGTATGCTGTAGCTTGTAAGGTACTCTGTGGCATAAATGTCATTCATTTTATATTGCACATGCATTCTTATGAAAAGTATAACAAGCTAGGTACCTGTAATTGCATCCTGAAGAGAACATAAATGGTCCTGAATTAGTGACAGTCATGTCAGTGTTTTTTTCTAAATTAATTTTATCTTAATGTTTATTAGAAAATACATGTTTCTTAGCTTTAGAGTCATCTCTGACAGAGCAGATAAAGAGAAAAAACATATGTTATCCGTCAAATGATAAACTCCCATATGCCTTCCACTGTTATGACAACGTGCACTTTTCTGGTCCATTAAGGAGGCTGTTTTAACTCACTGGTTAGAGCTCCTCATTTCCTTCCATTTAAAAGTAACAGATTTTCTGGTGCTGAAACTGTGAGGGGTTTGTGAACACAGTGACAGCAAAGAAAGATTTTGTTTAAAGCTCTTGGACCTAACCTGGGTATACCAGAGATTATGGCATAATAAACCTGTGGGTTTCTAGAAAATAATATTTAATAGTATAATATATGTAAGCAGGATGCGTGGGTTTTGAGGATTTTTTGAAGTGCCTACTATATTTGAGAGAAGTTGTTCATTCTTACTTGAAATACATATTTCCAAGAGGTACCTGCAGAATGAAAGAGTTCTAAAAAAGACATTTTAACATGCATCTTTTCCGAACTTTTCTGTGCCTTCTGCGAAAGAAAAAAGACATCTAAGCGGACAAAAGGGGATAGAGGATACATCCCTGCTGTGAGGGATGGAGACTTGGAGACTGTAATCTGTCATTGAGCTGCTGAGCGAGTAGCAGCATTGGCTGCAGAATGCATTTTTCTTCCTTTTCTTTCCCTGAATATTGAAGCAAGGAGCTAAAAGGATAGTCCTTTCTCTGACAGCTTTGGTTCTGGATCATTTATTCCACACTGCAATTACTGAAACCAGAAATGAAGCCAGCAATGAGCAGCAGGTGCATATAAGTTATAAAGAGCTACAAAATCCAACTAATCCTAGTTAGACATAAGACAAAAAGAAGCCAGAAGAGATAAGGCCATACCTTCCTCTGTTGGCTTCTTGAGCTTTCCAGGTTTAGTTTTCACTGCATCCGATTTCAAGAAGTCAGCTGTAGAAAAGACTTAGGTTTTGTTTGTTGACTCAGAATGCTACTATGTTTTTTGAACTAATACAGCTGACAACAGGACAATCGAACCCCAGACTGAACCACAGTTACAGCAAAGAAATTTATCATCTAACCTGTGCTTACCATGCAACACTATTTGTTGATCCAATTCGTACTATTATTTTACTGAGTCTGAAAACATGTAACATGTCATCATTTATCTGTTAGGTATATGATTTTATAGCAATTATTTCTTTCTAAATTCCCTTTAGAAAAACAAATATCCCTTTGCACTCCAGAAGCCATTCAGGAGATTCTCTATAGATTATAATAGCTTTGTGGCTGTAAAATAATTTTCCACAGTTATACACAACTTTTTGTTATCTATTAATATGTAGCTTTAGAAGTAGATGGTCTGGGTTCAGAGAATAATAAATGCCTCTGAAGCTGTGCAGTAGTCTGCTGATTGCAGTGCTGAGCTGGTTGCATGAAGGGAGAAAAATGAAAAAAATCAGAAAACAAAATACATTATTTTAATCATTATTTTTAAGTAACTTGAACAGGATTTCTATATATTCTTTTGCTCAAGAATTCTAATTATGTCGCCCCTCTAGCTTTTTAACAGTAGGAAACTCGTTCCGTTTAATAATTGAAATGTTTGTAAGAATGAGAGTCTGTTCCTTGATGCAATCCTTTCAGTGTCAGCATCCAACACAGAATGGATGCTTTGGAAATGTAAGAAGCTCTGATCCTGAAAATACAGGGATGTGAGAAATGGGAGGTAGAAGCCTTTTGCTTTTGCTGCTTTTAGTTTGTTGTTATTCTTAAATGTGGCAAGTGTTAAATTTTCCCAACACCTGCAAAAAACAGATCTCCAGAGGTAAGTAATTGCCCCCTGCCCATGTACTGAATCTACATGATGAAAAAAGAGGCATGCGTGATAAAGGTATTGTTGTTAGAGAAATTAGATGTATCCCTAGCTTTGGGGTAGTGGAAGAGGAATGTTCAAGAGTCTTAATCATGTGCTTTATATTGCAGAGTAATTACATTTAAATATTAAAATTATTAGATTAATTCAAGATTGTATTAAAATATTAGCTAAAAGACTTCTCAGATCACCAGTGGCAAACAGAGTCCTTCAATACCTTTGACTGCTAAGTTTGTAGAGTTTTATGCAACGTAACGAATAAACGTTCAGTGAAGTGTCCAGTAAGTGTTCATTCATGGCCACTGACCTTCTGGAGTAATGACTGTGAGCTAGTTTTTTAGATGGAAGGCATTCCAGTTCAGAAATGTGGTGGTTTTGCTGGTGTTCACCTTTACACAAAGAGCTGACTTCAGCAGTCGTCTTGTAATACACTCGAGCTAATTATTAATAAGCTATAAATAGCTGGATATGGTCTGTCTGTTCAGTTATCAAATAGTAATGTCAGTTTATCATCCGTATAGATTTTCTTAAATTGCTAGGTCAGCAGAAGGCTTAGTCTTTCCTGGAAGGTTTTAAAGCATTGGGAGATAGATGAGTTAGGAATCTCTTAAGTCCCAGCTTACTATGCAAACAGATTGACACACTGCAGAATGGGCCTTTTTATTTTACTTTGCTGCTCAATTCATTCTTGAAAACAAACTTCTAATTACATGCTGAAAAAACACCAATGATTTACAGAATCTGCATTTCTCTTTTAAAATGCATGAGTTTGATTTAGAACCTCGTCAGAAGCTTTATGGGCTTCAACGTACATGTGGATTGCTTGGAGAAACTTGTTCTGCAGTGCATTAATGGTGGAGTTTGTCTGAGCAACCCCTACTCCACGTTCAAAGTGAAACGGTAAGTGATGTGAGCACTGCTGTGGCGAGGAGTGGGGCGCTCTGTCCGATGGATTATCCAAATCCTGCTGCAGGTGTCAGCAGTACGGGTGCACAGACAGCAGCTGGGGGAAAATATCTGATGGCTCACTTGGCACGGGAGTTCTACATAAAAGCCCATGTATGCACTGTGTCAGACCAATAGCCCATGGAGCCCCATCTCCTCTTTCTCATAGATGCTAAGAGCGTATACCTGAGATGAGTATAAGAATGGGGCAAACATACATGAATCATTCCCAAATGGATTCCTGGTCTCCAACTGTTTTCAGCTCAGGGACATCCCAAGCAAGACAGGGTTTCTACGTATTTGTCACCCTGCATGAATTTTTTTTCTGTGAAACATGCCTAGCCCTCAGTTTTTCCCAAATATTATCAGCCACAATGTACTGTAGCAAGGAGTGTGCTGATCAGCTACCTGCTCCACGAGGAATTGTCCCTTTGTGTTGAACCTGTAGATGTAGAGAATGATCAGTCCCTACTGCCTGTGATTTCACACGTTTGTTACATCACCTCTTCATCTCATTTCCAGTACTCATTCCTGTTAGCTGAAAGGTTGGCATTGGGTGGTAGCTGGTCTTGAACGCTGAATGCTGAAATGTGCAGTGGGTGAAAATACAAAATTAAGCTTTGTTTACAAAGGTGAAAGTAATTTCTTCTACAAAAGTAGAAGAAAGTTCACTTTTTATAGAATTTGATAGAAAATAGTACTCTTGCTGTCAATCCATAAAGTTTACTAATCTATGTAAAAGAGCGTTTCTTCTAGGAGAAGTATTACTTTTTGAGAATATTACTTGTAAATCACAGTTCATCCAATCAGTTTTAAACTCTTTGAGACTCCTCTGTACAAAATCAGCTTTTTAATTTCATTGGCACTCAGGTGAAATCATTCTTCGCTAATGAATGTAGAATTGCAAGGGGTTTCCATCATGCCTGGAAAACGTGTCCAGTGGTGATGTAGTTAGCATTGCAACAGAAGATGTGCAGATACTTCTCACCTTTTTGTACTGAACTGCTCTCCTATATAAACTCATATATATAATTTTATTTTCATATATATATATATATGTGCAGCAGATGAAGCAGTTGTATTCTAGCACATACGTGACCAAATGTAGTACAGTAACTGCTAATGCACTCTAATGCAGAAGGGGTGTTTGTAAGGATCCATGTGCTTTCTGGCTGTGCTTGGATGTAAAATCTTTGCCGATTCCTCTTGATAATTACTTGGTTAGGGTTTCAGGGTAGATGCAGGAACTAGGTACCAAAGCAGGCGGATTAATGATGAAATTGTGCTGTGTGCAAAGTCAATTCCTATTCCTTATTCAGTCCTGTTTAAATCAAGTAGTGAAAGAAGGTTTTAATTAGGCTTTTTTTATGTGGGTAAACTTAGTACAACCCAAAGCCTCACTCTTTATAGAATCATAGAATCATTTAGGTTGAAAAAGACCTTTAGGATCATGGAGTCCTGAACTGCCAAGTCCACCACTAAACTATGTCCCTAAGCACCACATCTACACATCTTTTACATACCTCCAGGGATGGTGACTCAACCACTTCCCTGGCAGCTTGTTCCAAAGCTTGATAACCCTTTCAGTGATTAAATGTTTCCTAACATCCACTCTAAACCTTCCCCGGTGCAACCTGAGGCCATATCCTTTTGTCCTGTTGCTTGTTACTTGTTACTTGGGAGAAGAGATTGACCCCCACCTCTCTACAACCTCTTTTCAGGTAGTTGTAGAGAGTGAAAAGATCTCCCCTCAGCCTCCTTTTCTTCAGGCTAAATAACCCCAGTTCCCTCAGTCGCTCCTCACAGGACTTGTGCTCTAGACCCTTCACCAGCTCCATTGCTTTTCCTTGGACACTCCAGCACCTCAGTGTCTTTTTTGTAGTGAGAGGCCCAAAACTGAGCACAGTATTTGAGGTGTGGCCTCAGGAGGGCTGAGCACAGGGGGACAACCACTTCCCCAGTCCTGCTGGTGGCATCAAGATAGCATCTGACAGTAGGAGTTAACAGAACATATCTTAAGGGGTGATGCGTATGTTGCAACTCTTTTTTGTGACTGTTATTTCCTCACTTCCACAAGCTTCCCATTGATACATAGGTTACTCTAGATAGATCAAATCTATGGACTTTGAAATAGGGCTTTGTTTAAAAGTGGGTTTTTGTTCTGTAACTGAAAGTACAGCATTAGAGATGCAGCTCTAGGTTCTGTCTCTTCCTCTCTTTTGCACTAAACAAAAACAAGCATTACATTTAAGCCAGACTTTACTAGCTCCATTTCCTGCTGGGTATGACTTAAAATAAAATCAGGATACTGTCATGTCTATTTACTTGTACTCACAGGCTGTGCTGTTCCAAGCATAAAACTGTTGCAGCACCAACAATATTTGCTGTTACAAAAGCAAATGTACTAACTTCCAGCCTTGACAGATGTCTCAATCTCCTACACTGACCTTGTGGGACTGCTGCGTAAAGTGATTTTGTCTCCCCTTCCCCCTCCCCGTCCCCAGCTACTCCCCTCATGCAGAGAATTAAGTTGTCATGCTTATGTCTGCTCCACTTCCACTGGCTTGTGCCTACATCTGGTACTGGGAAAGGGGTAATAGGAAGGGCAATTTTTTAACTAATGTCTGACTGAACATATGCGAGACAAACAACTTGTATATGCCCTGTTATTTTTTTTAACGGTTATAAACAAACACATAGGGTTTAATGGAGCGTCCAAGGAACTGGATGTATCTTGCCAGCCAGAGAAACTGCTGGAGATGACTGCGCTCAGCCTCTGGTATGTTACCTTCTACATGATCTTTTGTTTTCAAATGTGTAAAACGCCAATAAATACATTTTTTTTTTTACACATTTTTTTTCCTCCTATGTTTTATAGTTGCTTTGAATTCTGAATTCATGTCCAGCCATACCAGAGTAATGATTTACCAGAGCCTTTTCTCCCAAATGTTCTTCTGTGGTGTGACTGCATTGATGTTAGACCTGTTGTTTGTATGAAACTATGTTTTCTCATAGACTGTTATCAAAATCCCAGATATATTGATATCTTTTTCTCCGCTTCCATACACAAATGGGGTTACATATTAAACATTCTCCATAGATACATAGGCACTTAATTATTTTTACTTAGGGATACATTATTAATCTTTTGATAGGCTATTGCCTTGAACATTTGTCCGGTTTGATTCTGTAAGAAATTTCCAACATTTTTATTATTAGCTAATTTTATGGGTACATTTCAGTTTGGTACTTCTATCACTATGATGCTTAATGACATTTCTGTAGGATTGATTCTTTGCCCTTACATGGGCATGGACTCAATAACGCATGTCTGCAGTTTTCTTCTGAAAAGATGTTCAGTTGTCTTAAGATGCTCCCAAACGGAGGAGAATAAACTCTTTGGGACAAGGATTATCCCTTTGTTAATGCTTATGCTGTATGTCGTACCACAAGTGGATGCCGTGTAGACAGGGGTTTTGGTGTGCTATTAGAAAATCTGTTAATCTCAAGAATGTATCAACACAGAATTTAAATTTTAAAATTTGCAGTTACATTTGGGAGAAAGGGAGCAGTAACCTGAATGTACTAACTCAGCACTTGCTGAGTTTTCAACAGGTTGATTCCTCTTTTGAGTGTTTTGTGTGCTTTAGTGTTACCCTTGCTCATGAAGACATTGATTTTACAGTGTTTTGAGGGATGAGTTCACTGGAAGTGTTTCAGATTTCTTGGGGAACACTCTGCTTACACTTGTAGTTACTCTAGTGTTGCTTTTTAGCACCATTAGTACCAAGGGCCAGTCGGTGTTTGGAACCCCGTCAGGATCCAGGCTCCAGCTCATAGTGCAGAAACAGGATGAGGCAAACATTGCTCAAACTGGAGTGGCTGTTTACCTCGGAGCTCAAGATTCAGTAATGCTTGTTTTTAAAAATGACTGAACCTGGTAATTCGTGCCTGCCCTCTGCTTTGTGTAGGTGTGTAAGCCTGTGCAAAGGAAGTGTAAAATGCTACCATATGGTAATGCTATACGACAACATCGTGCCAGTTGAAGGCTGCACAAGTTGTGAGTCAGTGGGGAACAGGGAGGCTCTTTTCAAAAAAGCTCTTGTTGCACAAGCGTTCAGGGAGCTTAGGAACATAAGCTGCGATGAAATCAGCCACGACTTGTTCTTTGGGGGGTTTTCGAGTTCTCTGGATTTTGAAAATCCCAGCTTATTTAATGCATGTCTGTGGGTTTCTGAGGGGAAGAGAGAGTGCTGTGTGCATGACGCTGTAGGAGCAAGGGGATGAAACAAACTCCAGTACGAATGTGACCTGCTTTCCCAGAGCACAGAACTTCTTAATGTAACGTATTTTAAAATATGTGCTGCCATCAGCAATGATAGTAGAATAATTATCTTCCCCTGAAGTTTAATTTGAAAACAAAGTCACAACCTAAAAAAAAAATATTTTTCCTTTAGATTTACGTTCGTATAATTTTTGAAGGGTCTAAGAGAGAGCATTTCATTTTGGTTTTAAAAAGAAAGGCGGAAGCCAACCCCCCATATATTTGGCCTCTCTTGTTTGTTTGTTTGTATGCTTTCTTCCTTTTGTTACTATTAAAGTAAAACTCCATATCCTGGAATTTGTTTCTTGTTTTCTTTTTGTAGCTGACTTTGAAGTTGATGTCTTTAGCAATAATTTTGGCAGTGCTGCAGTCTTACAACGATTTTGCTCTGATACCAGGCTGCTTTTGTTTTCTCTTTCCATTGAAAAAATTAAACCCCAATTCTCTTAGGTTTGTAATTTGCAATTAAATAAGTAAGGTTTAAATTTTCATGGAACTCATCAATAATTACTTTTTAAAAAAATAATTTGAAAAAATCTTCATTTGTGCCTGTATCTGAGGGAGGGAGGAAAGACCTGACAGTTGAAACACACTTTTTGAAAGGTTGACTGCTTTTAATTTTCAGAAATGTTTGTCTGAAGTTGTTTGCAGGGAGGACCCAAGCCAATATTTGGGAGTTATACCAGAACATGTGTTGCATTTCCAGAACCCTGCGGTTATGGGACACAAGTTATCCCACAGTTTCTAAAACTCTGTGGTTGAAATGCCATGTTGAAAAACATTTATGTTTCCTGGGAGATTTTTGAAGTCTTTTGTGTTTTATTGGGACCACTTGAAGTGTACTTTTTGAGACTTTGATTTTATGTTATGGCATTATTCCTACTAATTCCTCATAATGGAAACCGTGCTTTAGGCCTATGAGCAAGCACTATGTCGTCCTTATTTTTCCTTGAAACTATGGATGAAAGTGAGAAACATTGCTGGGGTTATCAGGTGCAACTCTTGGTACCTGCCGTCCCCAAGGGCTCCCAGTGACTACACTTCCCCTTGCTCACCTCACATTTCTGGAAAGCGGAGCAGAACTGCTGCGTCTTCTGAAATGCATGGCTGGGCAGTAGTTTCATCAAGTGTTTAGCTCTAACAGGACCACCAGAGGTGTCTAGTCCACTTGCAGGCTTGTATGTGCAGGCTCATATCTTGCAGCTAATCCTGCTTGGCAGCTGATGAAATTCTGTTCTAACACCAGAGGGTTCTGGGGTTTTGCCCATTGCTCTGGCTGGGACGTTGTCCCACAAGCAAGTACCATGGTTAGAAACTGTCTTCTCAGTTTCAGCTTCCCTGTCCAGTTTAACTATTCATTCTTGTGGAGGTGCTACTTTTAACTCCAATGAGAGGGCTGAGAAAAAAATATTTACCCTCTATAAATACGTCAGGAAGAAAATCGTGTCTCTGATCAACCTCTGTTTAAGTTAACAAGTCAAACTCTTTAATTCTTGTCTATAAGGTAGGCTTGTTCCTCTGTTCCTCATTCTCTCTCTGCCCCATCATCCGTACTCAGTATTTCCAAATGGGAACTGATAAGTTATTTGTACAAGAATGTTAATAGTTAACTGGTAATATCTCACGTAAATCAGTTTGTATATATCTTTTTTTTTAGGCTGGATTACTTTGACTCATAGTCATCCCTGTATTTTATTTCCTCCTCTTCAGTTTTCAATAAATAAATTACCAGCTTACAGCAAATAATACTGGTTTGTTGGTATGTAATTTAATATTTTGTGGTTCTATTTTTATTACTTCGGTCATTTAGTTCTTCTTTATAAAAAGATCTTCTTGATCTTCTACATTGACAGGGCTTTCTAGTTTCAAGAACTGGTGAGTGTTATTGAAGTGCTTATGTCTGTGTTTGTTTTTTTTTCTGGTTAATTAATAGGTTATCAATACAAGCTGGTTGTCAATACAAGCAACCTATTTGTTACTTCCCTTTTTTAAGACATCTTGTTTTAATTTCTTCTTTACCTATTTGTTTACTGTATGATTCTTTGATTAATGGCAATGTTGCTTGTGCTATATAAAAATGTAAAGAAGTATGATTTCTAGCGGATGCTTTACTAAATCCAGATCAACTAGATCTATTACGCTTTGTGTGTCTAGAAAAATCTGTTACTGAAAGGATACTGAGATACTTGGCAAAATGTTTTATCTTCTGTATATTCTTTGAAATATTCTAAAGTCTGTATCTGTTTAGGTCAGGCTGAGAGGATTATAGTGGTCACATTCAGTTGTTCTCCTTTTCTAAATGTAGTCCTTCCATTTGATATTTTTAAGAGAGGTGGTTTTGTTAAGACCTAGAATGGTTGTGGCTGCAAGCTTCTAGTTTTATTTGCCAGTTGTTTAATAGTTCTAGGACAGGTCCTCCCACTTTGAATGCTGTTTGAATTTTAACTCTAAGATGCATAACTTCCATTCCTGTATTCTCATTCTAGTTACGATGGCCATGATCATTGCTGATGCCAGAAGTGAGGAAGGTACTCCTTCGGCTCTTGCACAATGTTAACAGTATGCTATCTTCTCACCTTAGCACACCCAATTCTGCTTAGTCTCTTCTGTTCAGGAATACCTATATGTTTGTATCATGATTGACTGAAATCAGACTTCTCTCATCACCAAAATACTTTTTTAATTTGTCTTTGTTAACTGTTGCTTTAATTTTTCAAGTTACGTATTTCTAATTTTAAAATGTTGAGATACAGACTAACTTGTGTTTATTCCTCTGTTTAATTTACACTTAAGGTATAATTACATGGTCCAGAGTATTCATGTCCAATGGCATTATTATTTTAATTGATTTGTGAGTCTCTGAGACGTTAAAGCTCCTCATAAAGAAATGACTCCTGGTGATATTCTTTCTCCAAAAGCATTATAATTCTCTCTGCATATCTTCAAATCTAACTCTGGGACTGAGGAGGCCTATAGCAGATGCTCAGCTTTATTCCATGTGATGCTGAGGAAAAAATCCACCGAACAATGTAGCCTCTGAGCATTAGCTCAACGCTTCACAACTGTTAAAATCTCATCTTCTTGCTCTCAGGGCTAACCGTCTATGTTTCTCTTGGCTCATAGACTCGCATGTGAATTAATTCTTTTTTTTTTTTTTTTTTTTTAATAACATACAGGTTAACTGGGGTTTCTAGTAGAGTTCCTCCTCTAGGAAGGGACGTTGGGACGTTTCACTGGGCTGATGTGTTAGGGATTTATTTCATTAGGCTATACATTCTTTAAGCCCCTGGAATCTGAACCTCCGTGGGGTCTCTAAGCACCTTCTGGAGACACCATAAATCTTTCGAGTGACTGTTGGGATTCAGCCCAGCTCCTCTTGGCTTCTGCATCTTCTGGGTTTCCTTCATAACAAAGCTTTTCACATATTTTGTTCTCACGTGAATCTTAAGGTGTCTCCGATCAAATAAGACCACATCTTCTTTCTTCTCTCTGAAAATTACTGAGACTGCCCCCTATATAGGCTCATCTTTCAAGTCTTTTTAAGCTTGTGTTTTATCAGCTCTTAGTGAGTTTTTCTTGCTTGAGTATTCTCTGCTCTCTCCACTTCCTCCTTGTGGACAAGCAGGAGAAAACTCATTCCTGACTTTGATCAGCCTCACCCAATGAAGCAGTTGTTACTCTCAATGGCCAGTCATTCTGGTTGGGGTGGTATGCTTGAAAATGGTGTATATGAGAGTTACTTGATGAAAAAACAATATTTATAAAACAATTTCCAAATGCTGGACAAAGTTCATGAGTTGTTTACAGGCAAGATTCCTGGACTGTCACAGTGAGCACGGATATTCTCACTGTGCAGTACTAAAAGTGCTTTTCTTGGATGGAATTGTTAATGGAGCCTTCAGAGAGCCTCAAGAGGCAGACAATCATCTGTCATATTCGCCATCCTACTTTTAAAAATGTTCTAGAAGATTCAGGACTTTTGAATATTTTGAATATCTGTTATCCCTTTCAGAATTAATATTTATTGAATTAAGTAAGATGCATCCCTAAAAAGCAAGAAATAGGAACTGTGACTGGGGAGAATAAACATCTTAGTCCTATTCCTCTTGCATCTGTGAAGTTCTTAAGTATGAGTATGAGATCTTTGGTGGCTATAATTCAGCCTACTTTTGTTTATAATTTTGCTGATGCATGTACCAAATGGGAGAAAAGAAGAAGACTCAAGTAGTTAAAGTACTGATGAAAGATAAAAACCATCGTAAGGTCTAAGAAGGAGGCAGGCTAACAGACAGACATGAGACTGGAATATTAAGCTGCCATCAGCAGTAGCCAGGAAATAAAAGGCATTTTGTCATTACAGTGACTTGGTGGTCAGAGGGAAAGACAACCAGAGCCAAGGGAAACGTGATTAATTGTCTCTGAAGAGAGTCCTGCAGAGTGTTTAGGTTTGTGTGAGTTGTGTTGCAAACGTGTGCGATTACTGTGCTGAACATAATTGAAAGGAGAAAAGAAGGAATTTTAGTTTGGGGATGAATGCTGTTGTGAGTTCCACTGGTCGATAGGATTGAAGAAGAGTTCTGCAAACTACCAGAAATTCAATTAAGCTTTCAGAGCAAAGGGATGTATCCGTTTTTCTCTTGTATGCAATTGAACGCTGTCAAAGTGAAGGATTCTCACCCAGAACAGTTGTGTTACGAAGTTAAGGCTTTGTGCAAATGGTTTTGTAATGACGTGAAACTCCATATGATTAGCATTAAATACACCGATCTCGAGACTGATCTCCAGGAGCATTCTTCTAGCTGTGAGACAGGAACTGACCATAAGTTACAGCCACATCTTTTGGAAAGAGTCATAGTTAGAGGTGCTTCACGTGCTCAATATGTTCTGGTCATTTAAAACACAATAATGTAAGAGTGTAGGTATATGAGGCTTCTGTTTGATACTAATTTCCATTGTCTAACAAACTGTGATCTAAAAACTAAATTCTGCAGCGAGTGGGTGGGGAAGAGGAGAGTAACGCATCTCAGGGAAGAGATTTCCTCTAAAGTGGTAAATATTTTTGTTGCAAACCATAAAGGGGGACATGCTGATAAAGTGATAGGCAGGCTGGCTTGTTTTTGTTCCTTGCTGTGAAAAGGTCCATTTCCAGAGCTAGATGTTAAGCTGATAGCCCCATACATCTAGAACACTTTCTTCTCTTTAGATATCTGTGTGCTTTTTGCCCAGTATACAGTAACCTGCCCATTCAAGATTCTTGTCATATTCTTTTGTAAAAATAAAGTAGTTAGTGTTACTTCTCCATTAAAGGATAATGAAAGTGGGATTCAGTCAGACACAGCAGCCTAAGCTGAGCTCTAGTTATTTGTATAGTCTTGTTTAAAATGTGAACTTCAAGAACTTTTTTGCGTATAACTCCTCTAGAATTATGCAGCTTGCTGGAATAGTACACGTCCACCTCATATGTGCAGTCATTGTAGACCTTCTTGCAAACTGTAACGTAGTACACAGATTTAGATATTGGGAGCATCATGTGTATTTGTGACAACTCCAGGAGGATTTTATATGTTCTGAGAGGCTTTAAGCATATTAATCTCTTCTAGCTGTGGCATCAATAATATAGATAATCTTTATGTGATAAATTATTAAGAACCTTAAAATACAAACATTAATTTGGTAGAGTCATCTTTAATTTGTTCTTTAAATCTATGTGTTTTGGGGTAATTTATCAATTTTCAGTAACTCCAGCACCATCAGTCAGAAGTTCTTCTAGGTGAATTTTTTGAATCGTCAGTATGGCTTTGACATTTAGACCAGCAGCACATAATAAGTAGTAGCAGGATTAGGCTGTTATTGATATCTTCTCTGGTTCACATCCCCAGAGCTGTGGTTTCTGTTAGCTGTTTTATCACACTTATTCTGGTTCAGTGCTCAGATCTTATCCTGCCTTGTCTGCGCTGAAAAATTAACACAGGCTTTCAGTTAGAACGAACCTGAAGTTTATTTTATTGCTTTTTCCTTTTTCAAATTAAATATTAAATTACCAAAGTGTTGCAGACTGAATGAAACATTGACATTCTTTGGAAATAACACAATTTTTTTGATCCTTCAAGGAAAGCAAAGAAATTAATAAAGTAAGTGTTCCCTTTTTTTTTTTTTTTTTCCTGATAGCTCAGTTCATACAGGGACTGCGGCAGAAATCAAGCTCCCATTTTGCATTTTCTGGAGGGGCGTGTGTGATATCTGTAAGTGGAGGCTTTTCCTGATCATTAACAACAGACACAATTCAGACTATATTTTCCACAACCTCAGCTGTAGACTTGTGCTTGGGAAGAAAAAACATTTCTCGTTTTGAAGGTGTTCTTAATCATTGTGATATTATTCTGGTGAGACACTGTAGCATACCAGGATGTTTCTCAGGGAACTGATGATAAGAAAACCAGAACAGGGAATTCATCTTGCAGAAATAAGACCTAAGAAAGAGAAGTTGAAAGAGAAGTACTGGACCAGAAAAAAAAAAAAAAAAAAAGTTCTCTTTCATAAAGGAGAGGTTACTGTGGAATTTTAGTTTTCCTTGTTTGTATTCCTACCCTGTCGCTGCAGTTGTTTTCTTTTCCTCAGAGACCTCTTTAATACTGAAAGATTGACTTAATTATCTTGAATTAATTAGTTCAATATACAATGGAGGACACTGAATATCAGTGGTTGACTTGGAAGGGACCTGCAGTGAAATTGTAGAAATGGCATAAAAACATGACAGTCTTTAGGAATGCTTCTGCAGGAGCACTTGCTGGGAATGGTAACAAGTTGCTTTGGAGCCTAATTGCTTTGTCCAGGTATTAACAATCTTCAAGGGAAGAGCCTCAGCTGCATTCACTGTAGTGGGATGTAACACTTCAGGCAGTTAATTGCCTGATAGATTTAATTTCTGCAGGAGAGATTATTAATGTATTCATTCCCATTCCCTAGAAATCTCACCTGTTCTGCATTTAATGTGCCCCTTACCTGTACTTGCCACTTAGTATTGCTGACTCTGGTGTTATGTGTTAGTCTGTCTTTGGTTAGTAGGTGTTGTGAGCAGGAAAAATGGATTACTGGAAACTTAAACCTGTGTATTGCAGTTAAAACATCAGTAATTTGGATAGCATCCTGAATGTTGATCACAAAGCTTTGTGTTTTGTTAGCTGTATGTGGGAAAAGCCTTTAGTAATTTCATGTATTTGTAAGTCTCCCAAACTGTGTTTTCCTTTGACAAAGATTGTATTTTAGTGAACTCTGCTTAACTAGAGTTCATGCTGTTGTTCCCTGCGATTAGAAATGGATTAGTTAAAGAAGATAGCAGTAGATGTCTTTATCATCTTTTTGTTTTTATTTAGCCGTTTTGATAACATCTGTAAGGTATCCTTAAGATACTGAGATGTGGTAAGTGCATGCTCAGTTGAAAATCCCCGGGTTAGGTTCTAGAGACCATTAGGATGATGTGTTACAGTTAGCCTGCTACCACATGGAAGTAGCCAAATATTCTGCCATTCACAAGCTTTATCATTTGATTGGAAAGTCCCATTTACACATAAATGTCAGGTTGTGGTGAGCCTGCACTGCAAAAGTTGTTTTGGTTTTTTTTCATATCTTAGTAGAGGTGGTACCTAGAAAACTTCAAGAAGTCCAGCAGGTACTTGAAACAGATCTTTTGCTGAATTTTAGACATCAATATTTTCCATAGGAATTGTGCAAAAAGATATACTGATTTTTCTCTATGACACTGATGTTTGTAATAAAGGGAATTAAAAATAATTAATTAATATTCCCACTCCTACCTGTACCGGAGTCCAGCTCTAACCCATGTCTGGTGTTATGTAGAGCTTTTGGCCTCTAAACTCAGCAATAGAGAGCACGGAGTGTGCCTACGTTACCGAGGCTTTTCTGCAGTCGTGCTTTCAGGTAAGCCAGCGTTACCGAGGAGTGCATGGGATGACTGCTAGTGCTTAAATCGGAATGGGTGGGAGGGCTCTTTGCTCCTAGTCCTCTACACAAACTACAAAACCTAATCTTGTTTCTTCTGTATTTTTCGTACTTAATCAAGGTGTGTAGTGTTTCTGCCCTTTAACCATGTGACTATTACTTGATTTGCAACTGAAGCTGTTTCAGCTTCTTACATCTGTCTTGTACATTCTGTCTGGACAGATACTTTCCTCCCGAAGTCACTCATACAAAATGCATGTATTGCTGCACTGTACTTTATCCCATGAATCTCTTCATGTTGTAAGCAATAGCATAGTAAAATGATGGGTATATGAACTGTGAAGACTGATTTTGATAGAATAACTTTTCCAAGTATACAAAGAGACGTTAGATACATGGAGTTTCTTTCTAATTTTTCATATTAAACTTCTTTTGTATTATGATATTCATCAGCTGAAAGAATTACATTAGAATTTTTCATAGCATGAGGGAGGATGGTGACTTGTTCTGTGTGCTGCTAAAAAGTTTGCTCATATAAAAAAATGTTCTTTTAATAATACAGGTGGCAGTAGATAATTGAAGAAGCTTTTATGTTTGTCAGCAACATTTGCATTTTCATGCTTTAACAGTCAGGAACACGTAATAACATCACCGTGACAAATGCAGAACATTTAGTCCTGTCATGATGCATTTTTGGTGTGTGGCAGTGTTTCTCTTTTTCTAATTAAGTCAACCAAAGACCTTGTTTTGTTTTCACTTGCGTTTGTGCAGTGTGGTTGGTAAGTCTCAAACAGCCTTACCCCAGACAGTGGTCAGTCAGTTGCATTCCTGCAGAGAATTGCTGACGTGTGTCGGCAAACTTTTCCAAACTTCAAAGCTTAGTCTATTAACCGTCATACTTCTCTGGTTCTGTCAATGTTGTATTTTTATATCAAAAAGTACATTTTTCTCCTGTATTCCTGGCCATGATGATTCTTTACTTCTAGTTCAGTAATTGCAGAGTTTATATATAGTCCTATTTCTGCATTCCCTGTCCACTCAAGTTGAAACCTTTAACTGGTAAAAATGAGGTGAAAATAAGTACTCAGGGAAGGCTTTTCTGATCTGTTCCTCTTCCTGCTGTCATTCTTCATTTTCCCTTTTAGACTTGAAAAGAGAGCAAGTGTCTTCTCTCGAAGCTGTTGATTACCCTCATTGGGCAATGCTGTCCAAAGTTTCGGAGTAAAAGAAAAATCTCTCTTTCAGTCTAGTCCTGTTTTAAGCCCTTGAAAATGGCCGGTACCCAGAGCTTTACTGAGACATTTCAGTACTGGTAATTACATAGTCATCTAGCCTGTAGGTATAAAGACGACGACCAGTTTTAATTTTATCCCTATTGGTTCTCTGATGTCCGTTATAATAATACGGTTCCTGTTTATTTAGATCTAGCTTTGGATAGTGTACTTGTATAGCAATTTAAGCTCTCTCATTGACTGCAGTGGTACCAGCCATGAAGAACAGCAAAATTCAATGTGCTTGGCTGTGCTATTTCGATTTCCATTTGCTTCTGGATCTTGACAGCACTATTTTCATTAGTATTATAGTATAAATTCCTTATAATTGTGAAGTTTTCTAGTTTATCATTTTTGCTATTGTGAATTTTTTCTGTAAGTTTCTGTGATATTGTGAAGAAAGTTAGTTTGAATAAACTTTCTGATTCATTGCAGCCTATCTTTAGATGCATCTATACATGAAGAGCAGTTTGCTTTCACTGTCTGAGTCCAAGGATGTTTAACATAAGAATCAAGCTTGAATTCCTTGATAGCAGTATTTCAGCAGGAATCGAACAACTTTGTGAGATTATTTTAGTTGACAGTAACTGCCAAATCTCCAGGTGTCTTTATTGCAAAAAAATTCCACCCCAGCTGTGTAGATTGCCTATGTGTCTCACAGGTGCAGTTCATCAACAGCTATCCTAAAGCAAATTTAAAGCCACACATTTTATACCTTCAGAATGAGTGTGGGCAGTATTTTATTACAGAATGAAACTTGCTTTCTTCCGGAGCTGGGCAGCTGTACTGTGTCCAACTGCCTTCATCTGAGGAGCTTCAGAACAGGTCAGGTCCTGTTGTGAAAAAGAAACCAACCACCCACTTTTCTTTGTAAAACAGGATACTGACTCCTCACTGTGAAATTAGGGCTCAAAGGAGAATGAGAAATTTAACAGCTGCTTTTCGTTTCTCTTGAGAAGGCTCACATGCTTCCACGAGGCTTGTGTTCATTGTCTTTAGGCAGCAAGAGACCTGACTGCTTGAAAATACTTTCATTCCTTCCACTTGCCTGGATGTTATTCTCTGTAACCAGGTGATGGCTGTTTCCATGGCTGCTTATCCTCAGCTCTGACTGTAGAGGTTGTGTAGAAGGGCAGATGAGTAGGTGCAGGTAGACATGCTTTCACAAGCAACTTTGTTCTGGAGGCTACATGACGAAAGCAAATGTGGATTTCTTGGGGGGAAGGAAACTTCACAGGGCACAACTTGAAATAAAGCATAAAGAGTATTTTTTCCACGCTGGCACTAGGTCTGTGTCAGATGCAGTTACAGGAAGGAAGGAATTGTGCACACATTATCTTCTAGGACAAAAGCAGCTAGTGTAGCTGACCTGCTTCTTCTTGGGAGTGGAAGGTCTTTATGAAGCATGACTGAGCTCTGGTGCCACCTCCTTATTCAGACCCTTGGACTGGAAGTTTGGCACCACCAGATGATGTACACAAAGATTAAAGTGTAAAATGAGGCACTACTATGTAACACTAATGACTTAAGTCTGAGTTGTAAAACTTGTCAATGTACTGGGCTTTTGTTAGTGTAAGAAAAAATCTCTCTTTCTTAAGCACGTTGAATAACAATACTGTAAAAATACTGTTTTCATAATACGTCCTTGTGAGATTTTCATTGAGTAGTTACATGAATGCTTAGCTTGTTGAAGTGGCCATGTTGAAAAGATGTGCTTCTGACCTTCTGTGAAGTAGTAACTTAATAAGCTTTAAGATCTCCACATCAGCTATGTTCAATGTGGTTTTGAAAATGAAGGAGTTTGTCTGTCAGTAAGAATACATGAACTTCATAGGTAGATAGAGTAGGATAAATCATGTTGAAAATGTGAGAATTCTCCTTTACCTCCTCAACGTTGTGTCAGATCTCCTTCTTCCTATAATGGATGTCAGCAACTTCTTCACAGTAATTCTTTGGCTGTAATTCTCCTTCAGTGATTCTGTTCTTTCCTTTCCTTCACCTTGTTTATGTACCAGTGTTATCCCTGAGACTCTTCAGAATCTGCCAGTGCTTCTGAGAGCCTCTGTCCTTGCAATGTGGGACCTGACTGAACCACGGCTGTAGATTTCTTCCCGCTGAGTGGCTACTTCAGTGTTCATTGCTTTGTTGAGAAGAAGGGAAGATCTGTAATCATCTGGAAGGACTTTAGTTTTGTTTAAGGGAAGGACTTGCGTGTCTGTCTCTTTCACAAACTAGTGGTGCCTTTGGCCATGGTGCTTTTTTTGCCTAAGGGAACACAGATGTGTTTCTCCTTTCTTTTGATGGTGCTGACCAAATACTGCTTACTTAGGGGGGAAAGGGGATTTTGTTTTTGCTGTTACTGTCAGAAGAGTAGTTTGATGAAATGAGGTTTGCTGTCTCTTTTGATAAAGCTAAGGTTTGTTGTTGTCCTCATCCCTTCTGGAAATGATCTCCAAATTTTTTGTCAATTACAGAAAAAAATGTCTGAACATGTAACTTGAAGCGGATGGTTCTGTCGCTTCAGAAAAGCAGTTTCTCCTGTAGGTGAGCTGTTTCCTATGAAGAGGTCTAAAGATAAGGATGGGAGCCTTGAATTTGTCATGTTATTTAATGGAGAGTTAGTCAAAGGAGGACAAACTGAGAGGAGATGTGCTGAGTGACTGTGGCTGCTGAGCAACTGCCTTGCTGTCTTTCAGTCTGGTTGGAGCCTCTCCAGGATTTGAAGCTGTAGTGTGTTCAGTTAACTGTTCCGTTGCAGTCAAAGTTGTGAAGCCTAAGGGTGAAAAAACTTGTGATCGTTGTGATCAAGTCCAGCTGTGGCAGGAATGGGACCCTCTGAGCTGCTCAGGCCTTCTGAATGTTTGGGAAGAATGATAAATTCAGAGGAATACCAAACCAGGTAGCCTAATATTCTGTAGGAAGATTACATTTGATACGGGTGATACCTGAAAGGTGGTACAGTTTTTAACAACTCTTCATTTCACCAGCACCACCTTAGGATTGCTAGGGTTCAGCCAGCTGTCAAGTATCCAGGTGCGAATCTTACCTCTTGAATACCTAGGAAATGGTGCTCTTATATTTGATAGCAGAGAGGGACGTTAGCAGTACATAAGCCATTATATTTAATTTTCCCCCAGTGGTTTTGTGGAGAGGAAGAGCAGGGACGTTTTACGATTTTTCTGAAACTGGCTCGGCACAAGCCCCATAACCCATGTGAGGTGTTTATGGCAGTAACATCCCCAGCTGGGAGGAATCCTGCTACTTGGCAGTTCCTGCATAGACTTGGAGGCAGCTCTTGTCAAATCTCTTAGTTGGCTTCCTTAGGAATTGGGAAGTTATATTAGAGACGGTAAGTAAATAGAGGAGTCGAATAAGCTAAGAGCCAAATACGGCGTGCTTCAAAGGAGATCCTTCTCAAAAGAGTTTTAAAAGGGACTATGACATACAAGGAAGAATTTAAATTTGTCCTTATCCTACAAACCCAGATTGTTAGGAACAGCTTTGTAGCATGTTGCTATTGGATATTCTTACTCTTCACTCCTTAGCCTTCAGGAATGCGACGGGATGCCTTGGGCTGGTTACTGCTGCTTCATTTGTGTTTGTCACAGAAACCACTGTGAAAGAAGCTGCTCATTTTGGCAGCCAAGCAAAAAAAAAAGTCCAAAAGGGTACAGATAGTGAAACCTCTGTAGTAAAAGTGTAGTTGGTGCTGATACACATCAACCGGAACTTGTCCTGTCAGAGGAGAGAAGGGTTTTCATTTTGCCAGTGCTGTTAGTTAGTTTGGGGCTTTTATGAGAACCAAATGTATGTTAAGGAAGTATCTGAGAGTTTCCCACAAAATTCATAAAATCTCATTACACTTGTTTACATTAAAAGGTCCTAACGCAGTTATTCACATGACATTATCTGGTCACACACGAAATGACTGCTGAGTGACCTTTCAAATTTGATAAAAGTAGTATGTAATTGTGGACAGGTTAACCCAATAGACAAAATAATAATAGTTACTTTACTGAGTGCTTAAAGCCCAAAAAAGAGGAAAAATACATGTATTTAGATATTACCCTGCCAAAGAAAATAAGGACCGAGACCTCAACGGTAGCTGAGATTTATGGGATTCTGATGCTCACTGAAAAAAAAAGGCTTATATCAACTATATGCTGACCTAAAATTAATTCAACATTTGTAACTTTACATCTATATTGTAACTGTATTTATGTGTTTAAGCATATTAATGTGAGACAGCTGCTACAACTTCGTACAGAGATGAAGTCCACATGATGAGCCATTTTTGCATGCAATAGAGAGGATCTAGTACTATTCATAAGGGTTGTAGAAAAATGCTGTTTAAGTTCAGAACTTTGTCTTGATGCTAAGCAAGCACTAAGTTGTATCTCACTGCAGGTTTTTCTCATTTCCACTGGTTTAAAGTTCAAAACTGTAGATGCTTGTTGTCTGCAAACCAGCAGAAACAGCTTACTTTCCTAACTGCTATTGGTAACACACATGAAGATGAGAAGCTTTTAAAAATAACCAAGGTGTCTGTCAATGACCAATACGCCCATGGATGAAGTTAGATCGTCTTTGGAGTTACTATCAGCAGTGCTGGTTCCTCAGTGCAGAGGAGCTGCATGTAAAGCAAAGCATACAGACGCACTCACCAGAGGATTTGTTCACTGAAGACTGTGCTTTTCTACACTTGATCTCTTGAGTTATGTCATTTTCTGTCATGTAATTCTTGTTTTTTGAATTAATGAGTTTGTTTTCAAGGTGAGATCACTCTGACAGACATGCATGTATGATGAGCAGGTATTCATCAAGAATTTAATTCTTCTTTTGAGTCCTGTGCTAATTTACTTTCTTGAAGAGGCTTTGAACCATTCCGTTTTGCAGCAAGAGACATTTATCACTTCACTCATGAAATTCTCTCATACCCTCTTTGCTTTTATTACTGGAAGTCCAGAAATAAGTAACCATAGAATTGCCTTTTAGAAGGCGAGTTTTTATACTTAGTGCATGAATCCTACAGCCTGTTTAGTTCCTGAAATGCCTTTTTGCTTTATTTTTTTCCCCTGGTGCATTCGATATTTGGGCATCGGGATCCTGAGCTGTGGGCAGGGCTCTTTGTCTGTAGTGTAATCATCCATAGCAGCAGTCACGCCTGTCCGCAGCTGCCTGGAAGCACAGGGCTCTCATGAAGTTGTAGTCCAAAATACCTGATTGCTCCAGGCTTCCCATAATTTATCTTTATCCCTTTATTTATTTTGCAAAACATTGTCGATACTTAGCAGCAATTTATTTTCATTCTCTTTGGGAAAGTTATCTTGACGTGATTGATTTGGGCACAGGTATCAGATGAATACCTGCCAGCATGACTTTGCTCCCATTTTACCACTAATGCTATTGCCATGGAGTGATGTTATTTTCTATACTAGGTGTGAAATGAGCCTTGATAAAGGCACAGAGTCTGCATTCCTTTTCCTTTAAATGCCAAAGTGATGACATTATAAAGCTAATGATATTTTTTCTGAAATTTCCCAGTCTAATGCTAGCATATTAAAAAATAGAATTTTTAGCAAAGGGAAAGATTCTTAAGGGAGAGTAAATATACCATGGTACAGTTTGCTTCAAAATTTTTATTAAAAATACTTTTATTAATTCCATAATAAACAAGACATTGTATAAGAGTGTTTATTTGCGAAAAAATATAGTTTAAGAATTTTGAAACACTGAAGATGTAATTCTGTAATTAAAAGAGTCACTGAGACTGGAAGGAAGCTAGAGCAGCTAGTGTTTTTTTTCATCATGTTATAGATGTTATAGATTAGATGACAGGAGAGAAAGGAGACACAGGGAGGAAAATAATACTGAGAAAGAGACCTTTTTCTGCATGCTGGCCTGCAATAAAGGGCTTTTCTTTTGTGTAGAACTCACAGGTGGTGACAGTGGGGTTAGTTACAAAATGTGTTGGAGTGCAGTCATGGTCAGTTCCGATCAGTCCCTCAGGATTTCATGCCGTAATACAGAATGCTGCCTACGCTGGGAAATGGTTTTTGACACACATTTTGCAAATGCCTTTGCGTGCTACTGTGATATCGTTATTAAAATCCTGAATTCCTCGTGCTGCAGAATGGTAGGAATTCACAGCGGTGTTGCCATGTTTTTTTTATCTTCAGCACAGAAGGTATCATGTTGTTTTTATAATTTTTATCTCTTTAGTATAATTTTATAGTGGAAATTTGTAACTTCTTTCCTGCCCTTTCTTAGAATTGAGTGAAAAAAACCTTTAACTGAATTTCTTTCCTATCCTGTCTCATGGCTTTAGAAAGTGTTTTTAGTTTTTTTCTTCAGAGACTTTCTATAGTTTTCTTTCTGTCCTTTCTTTGGTCTTAGCCTAGTCTTCCTTTGCCTTCTTGTATATTACGTACTTTAAAATGTATTGGCATGTGGCCATATATTTACAAAACAAATATTAACTGGAATTCGCTCTTGGGATTTTGAGTTTGCTCTGTGTGTGGAGCTGCACGTCTTCCTGAAAAAGCTGTGGCAAGCAAAAGCAATGCATAATGCTGGTGTCAGTGTCTTTACATGAAAGCTCATTCTTCTTCCCTTCAGTTGTTTAGGTTCTTTACACACCAGCGAAATTTAAATCGAATTTGCCCTCTTGACTTGTTCAATTTACTCTATTCTTTTGCTTTAAAGTTGTCTTTCTAGTGCGATTAATTTAGGTTACTAAACTTTCTTGGGGACTGGAGAGGAGGCTTCCCCTCCCCCCCCTCCTCGCCCCCTTTTTTCTCCTGCTAGTAGGTTGAGATGGAGGAACCATAATTACTTCAGAAAGAGTAATATTTGTCTCTGAAATTATCTTGGAAATTGATGTCTTTTTATGAATGGGTGAATTACACTAATTTGGTGGAAGTGGATCTTCCTGGGATCGGAAAAGAAAGACTTTTGCATTGTGGGCTGCGAAAAGCCTGATGCTACAGCAGTATGGTATTAGTGTTGAGGGCAGCTTTTGTACCAAGGATTGTACCACTGGGTACCCATGATGTGTATCTGTTGCATTCTCTGAAGGGTGAAAACCTGAATTTCTCTGATCATTTCATTTTCCCAGAGTTTTGTGCTGAGTTTCCTCTCTGTTCCTTTTCTGGTTTTGTAATGAAATTGCAGAGAGTTGTGTTTCATGGTGCTCAGTCCATGGGTCAATATTCTCATAGCTTGTATGGGTTATCACTAATCATAATAATTCAAGTCTTGGTCTGTCCCACAAAGTGTGTCTAAGCCACTCCTGATTTCGATATATTCCCTAGCTTCTTAAGCAGTGCCTATAGAAGATGCCTGTGAAACTTAGTGGAAATGACGTAAATACTCTTTTACAGAAAAGAAGGTAAAATACCACAGGATTTAGGAGAGGATCAGTTTGCAGTTCCAGCTTTTTGAATTGTCATATAGAATAGCTTTTTGTAACTGTATAGGAAATTATCTAAGAGGTTAGAAAATAACTTGGAGAAAAAACCCTCTGATTTTTGTTGCATTCTGTAGTTTTATTCTCATTCTAGATTTTATTCTGAAACCAAAAGGAAATGTTATTTTAGCTACTCTTTAGTCGTGTCTTTCCAGGCCAGGTGTAGTATGACATCGGTGATCCTGCTCTGACACAGGAGGGGTGGGAACCACTGGTGACCCAAAAATCCCACTGTCACTCTTAGAATGATACAGCTAAGCCTTCTCACAGTTATTTCTAATTAGAAGAAAGATAAATTTGGTTTGTTACAGAGCAGATGAACTGGCTCTCAGTACTTGTGTGTCGTTGTCCACTCTAACTGCAATAACATACGACACATGGGACTCCAGCACATCTAAACTTGACTGATAGCTCATGAATGACTGTGTGTACAGAGCACTAGTGTTGTCACTGGGGGTTGTGCAGCCAGTGTTACGAACCTTTACTCTTCAACTGGTGTTCCTAACTGTGGAGAAGTAAAGGGAATCCTGCAGAGGAGGAGCAGGTGAAAGGGAGAAGGCTGCAGGAAATGAGACCATCATGTCAACATTGGACAAGGGACTTAAGAACCAGGAGATGATGTGAAGGGTCTTCTAAGGATGAGTTATGTTTAACTGACGAATCTGTCTTCTTTGGCTTTACTGGGGACTGCTTAAAGAGTTTGAAGGAGTTGATATCGTCAACTTCCATTAGCTGTGGTCATGTGTACCTAGCACACCAACTAGGCAAAAGCTCTGGGCACTTCTTTGCCTTAATTTGTCAGCTTGGATTTTATGTTACAAAATACAGTAGTAGTGCATGTGTGAAGCAGTACATTTATTTGCCTGATATTTTCTCCTGATGATGGTAATCTTTTGTAAGTAAAGAATACCACAGTTTCTATAGACAGTTTTCAGACACAGAGAAACCATTTGAAATTGTCACTAGTGAGAGAAAATAAATGTAAATCTTACTGTTCTGTCTTACAGTGCCTTTGGAGACTGCCTCTCTGGCAGATGGAGAATGCATTGTAACTTCAAAGAAAGTTTTGCCCCTCAATAAGAACACAAAGTATCATTTTTGTTGTTTATTTTTTTCCATAAATCTCTTTACCTTGCTTACAAATCTCTTTAACCATATTGCACAGTCTAGCAGATAATCATTATAATCAAGTACTTGGCAAGCATCCTCTGTTGTGTGGCAATCCTGTTTAGCTCAGCTGCTGTCAAGGAGCAGTTTCTTTTTTCCATGTAGACTATTTATGGGGGTGTGTTAATAGTAAAGTACCTCTACCAAGAATTATTAAAGACAGCTCACTGTTTTTGAGCTTTGGCTGGTGCTGCTGACATGGTCACTGTGTTCAATTATTTCTGGACGTACTTCCAATCTATTCTGCATTTGCTTCAAAACATGCTCGTTTTATATCATCCCACCTGTGCTCCTGGTGCATGCAACGTGCATGACATTACCAGATGTATGTTCAGGCTGGGCTGCTGGAGCCTTAGGTTACAGATGTGAAAGCAGCTCAAATGACAGAGTTTTGAATCTTAATGGAGCATGGTGGCTACGTGGAGATCATGTTTCTGTTTCCTGTCAAAAAGAACTGCGTCTGCAAAACACAGCAGTTGACTGCTAAAGTGTGCAGGCTTCTCTAATCCTCTAAGTGTGCGTTTGTAGAGCTGGTGGGCCAGATGGACTATGCTTACTTTGTGGTACAGCAGGTGCTTTCCCACCAAACTGCATCACTCTCAGCGTAATTAATTCTTCATAAATTTCTGAAATGTCTTTTTTAACACCTTATAAGAAGATGATTTAAAAATCATAGAATCACCATAGAATGGTTCGGGTTGGAAGGGACCATCAAGATCATCTAGTTCCAACCCCCCTGTCATGGGCAGGAACACCTTCCACTAGACCAGGTTGCTCAAAGCCTCATCCAACCTGGCCTTGAACACTTCCAGGGATGGGGCAGCCACATCATCTCTGGGCAACCTCCAGTGCCTCACCGCCCTCAGAGTGAAGAATTTCTTCCTTAGATGTAATCTAAATCTCCCCTCTTTCAGTTTAAAGCCATTGCCCCTTGTCCTATCACTACATGCCCTTGTCAAAAGTCCCTCTCCAGCTTTCTTGTAGGCCCCCTTTAAGTACTGGAAGGCTGCTAGGTCTCTCTGGATTGTTATTTTCCTGCTTTTTTCCCGTTGAGATTGCTCTCCTCGGTTTTCATTCTTAGTTTTCACCTCTTTCTGAAAAGTCTAGTTCTTTTATGGTAGCACATGTATACTCATGGTGGGAATTTTTTCCCTTGGAATTGACTTTTTTAAAATGTCAATTTTTAATTTTTACTTTTGCAATTAAGACACTGGGTTTCCTCCAACTGCCTGTCTCCCCCCCCAGTCACTTCTCTGCTGGAGTTAATTTGAGCTGCACAGGTGCCATGCTTGCTTTAGGCCACGTGTTCTTCCATTAGTCTCTAATGTCAATTCACGTTCTTTAGCCTTTCTATCAGATGATTTTGGTCTTGCTCCATGTACCATTATTGCATCCTACCTTTAAATCTGCACACTGAATGCTTCCAGCATTACAATAAATGGTGTATTTCCAAATTTGAAACATCTGCCAATTAGGCGAGTTCCATACTTTATGGTAAAGTGAATCTGAATGTCAGAAGTTGTTGTGGAAGTATGTCACAATGGTATCTGTTGATGCTGGCTCCCATGATGATAAAGATCTGAAGAAGGTAGACAAACCAGCTTCATCTTCATTGCTGTTGGAGGACTCTGGCATATCGATTAGGGTCTCTGTTTTGAGATCACTTAATACCTTTTCACCTTTCATGAGTAAGTGATCATTAGCAATGATTGGTTATTAGTCCTTACCAGTGTTCCCACAGGCTTAATCCCTGTGGACAGAAGCATGGATGGACATCAAGGATCAGTGAATCATCATCAGTGGAAAAAGATCTTTACTGGCACTGCTCCACCGGTTTCTAGGACAGTGTCAGAGGATGAGGTTTTGCTTTTCTACAGTGCTGACCAATGCCAGCTTCCTACTCAGTCAAGGGGATGGGTTTTTTTTAGTGCTGAATGACATGAGTCTGTAGATCCATTAGCCCAGTTTCTCAGTGCAAGCTGTGACTCATGTCAAATGTTTCACATTCAAGAAAAGAGAAATAGAAAAGAAAGATCGGTATTATCTTGGCCAGAAAATGAAAAAGGGGACACAGTAGATGAATTAATGAAATAATGAATTGTTCAGAGTAGATATTAGGAGCTTTTCACTCTTTGTCTAACAACATAAAATACTCCATTAAATTGAAAAGGCATAAATTAAAAAATGATGATATAAAATTCTTCCTGAGGAGAAAACTTGTAGCCATGACTTGTCTTGGTGAATAGCTTAACATCTTTGGAGAAAGCTTGGACATTTATGCACGTAACACAAGTAAAGACAGTTCATTCAGTAAAGTTTGGGAAAGAATAAAATGTTGACCTTTGGTTATTAGCCTATTTAACTATTATAGTTATGTTGAGTCCTTCATGGGGGAGGAGAAGAAAGGAGAGGGGAAGAGAGTAGTTTTATTGACTGTGGGGTTTTTGCATCTTACGCTTCATGCTCTGGCACTGGCCGTTGTCCAGGGACAAGGTCCTGTACTAAAGACTCATTCATTCTGCTCCAGTCTGGAAGTTTTATATCTTTATAATGTTAATTCAAAAGCTACAGTTTCACTTCGGAAAGAAGGAACGAAAAAAGAAGTGAAGTTATAATGTGGCAGAACAAACTAGGAAACAAGCTCTGATGCTGTGCAGTGGAACAAGATCTTGAGAATAAAATATGCTGGTGTATTTACAAGCAAAGTGGAAACCAGTGGTTTAAAGTGAAAAGAGCACACACTGCAGCCCAGATATGCCCCTCTCTCTACTGTATGCTCTCCAGCGTCTCTTGTGTGGCTGAAATAAAATAGCTCCGTTGTGAAATTTTAGCTGTTGTGATTCCCATTTGTGTAGTTTAACAGGAGCCAGGTCTCTGTAAGAAACTGTTTGTTTAAAAAGTTAAATGAAAAGACTTGCTATGTGTCTGCTGTGTAGCTGCTGGTGAGGGGGAGCTGCCACTCTCTGTGGAGTTATGGGAAAGGATGGGACCAGGGCTAGGGATGAAATGATATGGCAGAGGTTGGGAAAAACAAGCTATTGTTTTGGCCAGATGGTGAAAAGCTCCAGCAAAGGTAGCTGAGATTAACTAGCATCATGGACAGGTACCAATAGTATGCATGAGAGATGGAAGCCATTGAGAGCGGAATCTCATTATTCGGCAGTTCCCTATTCTAATGTGTCTTTTTAGTTTCTCCGCAAAATGGAGGAACATTACACAACAATGAAAATTAGAGAGCTACAAATTTAGCACATAGATGTGACAAAACTGCAGGGATCCTTTTGGCTTAATAAGAATATCTGGCCTGTTTATGGTTTAAATACCATACTACAAATGGTCTCATCCATTAGTTTGAGAAAAACGTAATGAGGAAACGAGGAATGGATTGTCTAAAAGTAGCACATGTGATAAAGCAATTTAGTATAAGAGACATACTGTCTGAATATTCAGGGAGGCCTCAATCCTCCCTAAACATATGGATGTGCAAATTCTGCATACACCAAGTTGGACATACACTTCTTTTTGGAGTGGCTATGTTTTTCATTTTTGTTTCTGCAGAGCAGATACTGAAGAATGCTTCTACTTGCCAGCACCATCTCACTCTTCTGATTGCTGAAGCTGAAATTCATTCCAGTTAGATGTTTTGATCACTGGAAGGGCTACATTCAAAATGTTCAGAACCAGTCCCCAGAATAGAGTATTTCCTTTTCCTAAGAGAAAGCAAAAGACTTCAGAGAATTCTGAAGTTGAGCAAATGGACCTAGCCATCTGGTTTTCATTATCTCCCACTTCAAAACAGCTCTGACTTCTGCTGTGCAAGAAGTATAGGAACAGTGTAGGACTCCAGTGTCCTGTTTGTGGGAGAATTCCTTATCAGAAAAAAAGAGATGCTTCCGTCTGTATCACTGATGTGGCCAATTTATACCCTGGAAATGAGTGCTTCTCATTTCCTTCCTGGAACTTAATCCATCTGTTGCTTTTACTAATTAAAATTTGCTGCTAGTACACAATGTACTTTCCTTAGATGTTATACTGTAAAACTTAGCCATGTTCTGAGCTTGTAGATGTGCTCGAGATAATCTCACATGATGTTCATTTTGTTGTGTGGTGTATTTTGCAAAGGCTTACAGTTCATTAGGTATTAGATCATGCTGTTTTAAAGCTCTCAACTCATGCAGCAAAAGGTATTGATGGATAAAGTAAATGGAGTTTGTAATGACTCAGCTGTAATGGGCTGGGATCGACTTGTACTGCAGGTTCGTGGCTATAGTATTGATCCTTCTCTCCCTTTTCTTTTTGCTTTGACCCTGTTAGTTGGCTCTGGACTGTTCTGGCCTGGAAACTTTTGTAACTTGACATTTCTCAGCTTCTCAGCTATGTAGTGGATATGGCCCAGAAGGACAGTCTGCTCCTGGGTCTCCATCTGATGAAGGGGCATCCATCACATTGCCAAATGAAATGTGCACGTAATGCACTGTCTGGCTGTGTATCCTGACTTAAATGCATGTAACGTGCTGGTCTCATGACCGTCGTGTGATTGAGGTTGTGCAGGGAGGCTGTATGACCAGAGATGGATCATAGGAGGCTAGTGTACCTCCTGGTTTCATTCAGACATCTAGGCTGGGCTGCTAAGGGGATAGAGGTACTTCTGGCCCTTTAATTCTCAGGTGATGTAGTTAATGACCTAAAATCTTACTGTGTTCATTTGAAGATCTGTAATTTGTGAAAGGGTGTGTACAAACAGTTATTTTCATTATTGATGTGTAGGGCTTAGTTGGCGTGATAACGTGTATCAGGTACATTTTACTAGCCCTTCACTGAACAGAGTTTTCGTTGGATGTATGATAAGTATAATTCTCATAATACTCATTAGGATTTGTAGCTTGGGAGAAGGAAGTAATTTATAGCAAGCTCTGTTTTAGATATTGTTTAAAAACTCTTTCTTTAGAATAATTCGTGTTAACTTCAGAGTGGTGGTGACTTTGTGGTGCTTCTGCATATTGTTGCTTAAACATCATGGATTGTAGGTGATGTCCTTCAACTTCAATGACTCTGCCACCTCTGCATATCATAGAATCATAGAATGGTTAGGGCTGGAAGGGACCTTCAAAGGTCATCTAGTCCAACCCCCCTGCAAGGAACAGGGATATCTCCTACTAGATCAGGTTGCTCAGGGCCTTGTCCAACCTGGCCTTGAACGTCTCCAGGGATGGAGCATCCACCACCTCTCTGGGCAACCTGTTCCAGTGTTCTACCACTCTCATAGTAAAAAATTTTTTCCTAATATCCAACCTGAACCTACCTCCCTCTATTTTAAAACCATTACCCCTTGTCCTATCATAACTGGCCCTCCTGAACAGCCTCTCCCCATCTTTCCTGTAGGCCCCCTTGAGGTACTGGAAGACCGCTATAAGGTCACCCCGGAGCCTCCTCTTCTCCAGGCTGAACAGCCCCAACTCTTTCAGCCTGTCCTCATAGGAAAGGTGCTCCAGCCCTCTTATCATCTTCGTGGCCCTCCTCTGGACCCTCTCCAACTGGTCCATGTCCTTCTTATGTTGGGGACTCCAGAACTGGACGCAGTACTCCAAGTGAGGTCTCACGAGGGCAGAGTGGAGGGGGAGAATCACCTCCCTCGACCTGCTGGCCACGCTCCTCTTGATGCAGCCCAGGACGCGGTTGGCCTTCTGGGCCGCAAGAGCACATTGCCGGCTCATATTGAGCTTCTCGTCCACCAGTACTCCCAAGTCCTTCTCCTCAGGGCTGCTCTCGATCCATTCACCACCCAGTCTGTATTTATGCCTGGGATTGCCACGACCCAGATGTAGGACCTTGCATATTCAGAGCTGGGCCTTCTGAATAATGTTTGTGAAATATATAGCTAACTTAAATTGAAAAAATATTGTTGGTTTAGTTACACCCATTTATTGTGAGCTCAGTGGGTTTTGTATTTCAGACCAAATAAAGTACTAAAGGCTTCTTTTTTGTTAGACAGTATCCCAGATTTTGCTTTGTGTCACGTGATTGAGCTTAAGATTTTACATATTCAGTGCCTTTTGATCTTTCTGATGATTGCTTATTGTTGCACATTGTAGTCTGCTAGCCTCTAAATTGTGAGTGTGAGACTTGTATAGAGCAAAAATAGCTAGAAACGTAGACTTGCAGTGTTGGAGAGTTAGGAAACAAAATTGATGTGTATATGAAGAACTAATTTAGAAGGAAGAAGGGGAGAAATGTCTCTAGCCTTTGTGTCAGGCTTCATTTCTGCACCAATCATTAGGAGATATATAGATCCCTTGCTATTTTTTTTTGTCTACAATGAATAAAAAAAATATTATTTTTTTCAAGTGCTATGAATACATTATTCAAGCTGTGAGTTTGGCCGTGTTTTAAATTTTCCATAAAAGCAGAAATGAACTAAGAGAGCCCTCATCTGCTTATTTCCAAATATAAATTGGCTATGATTTATAAGACTCCAGTTACACAAAATATATACTTTCCTTAGGAAAGAGTTTATTCTTCTTTTTAATGCTTAGGGACACAACTTTTAAAGGGAATTACTGAAAGAAACTGAATTTCTGAGAGCCAAGCTGAGGCACTCATTGATGATTAGAAGATGTTATTAATAGTGTGATTTTTGCGCATAAGCACATTGACAGATATTCATAAGGGGACAGGGCAGTAGGGGCCAACTTTCTGAAGAGATTCGTGTGTCACAACCTGTAGATCATTCTCTTTGGGAATTGTAAAGTTCTGTGACTTCTGTGGACACTTTAAGAAGAAAAAAACAAACAAACCAACCCCAAAACCAAACCACAAATACCATTCCCTCACCTAAAAAAAAACCAACCCAAAACTCAGCCAGCAAACCAAAGCCCACAAACCAAAACCAGCCAAGCCCAAACCCCCCTCATTCTAACTGGTATCAGACTCCTTCAACAAAATGGTGAATCACCACCTTGCAGAGCAAGGAGCTGAAAACAGAAATGTTACTGACTGACCACTGTTATCAAACTCCAGAACACTCACGGATTTATTTCTATATTTTAAAATTTATTTTCCTGTCTCCTTTCACACATTCCCTGTGGGGCAATTCAGGCTTCTCTCTTCTGTCATCCTAACTGCTGGAGGATATGGGAGGATAGTCAGGCTCCAGCATGAAAACATGCAGTGTCTGCACACTGGAAGGCTTTTCATATTGGTTAATATTTGGCAGACTGATTGAGCATTCAGATTCAGAGTGTTAGAGGTGCAAAGTGATAAAAACCTTTGCCTGCCTATGCTGATGTGTCCTGCAAAGCCTGTCTTGGAGTGATGCTGTTGAAACTCACTATGTTGATGGAAACAAAATGAGACAAACCAGATGATACTGCTGTTACCTGACCTACATTAGTACCATTGGCCACTGTCATTGCAAAACCTAATTTTTAATGGATGCGATAAAAATAACTTTTTCAAAGGTGTATAGATGAGAGTAGGTAAGTTAAACAAATCCATTGTCACTTAACTCGTTGACTAAGGTAACAGTCAAAAGGATAAATACTTGTAAAAGGAGTACAGCTAGAAGGAAGCCCACCACTAATTGAAGAAATAAATAAACTGAAATGGCAGGTCAAAAGCTGATGCTGTGAGGAGTGTGAAAGAACCTGTCTAGCTTTGATCAACTTGCTTGTTCTGTTGTCTTTTGAGGAGGACTCCTTCCTGATTTACGGAAAGGCGGTGGCCAGTCAACTCGCTGCTTCAGCACTCACCCACATGCAATGCGTAGAATAGCCACAGCTGTAATATGGACATAGGAGGGATTGGGTTCTGCGTGGACCCTCTCCGGAACCTGCTCTGGGCTGGAGCAAAGCTGTACGTTTTCTGAGGTAACCTTCTGCTAGGGCTCTTTGGGCCAGTAATGGTATCTCCAGGGTTGCTTCTGGAGTGGCAGCAGGCCTCCAGTTGGCCTGCTGTACTACCTACCCTTTCCCCTATGTTAGACCACCACATTTACTCAAGTGCAGCAATTTACAAGTGTATTTGTAAGTGGCAATTTAGACAGCCCACACATGGTCTTTCTTTACTATAAAAGTGCCATAACGAACCCTTTTACAGCAAAATCAATTTAAGAGATTTCTACCCTGGCTGCTCATTGATCCTCACTAGTGTGATGCTGAAGTGAACTAGTAAAGAATTTTTGAAATAATCTGACTAAATATAAATAAAGCTTCTTGGGTTTTGTTGTGTTTTCTGTTTCTTTAAATGGAGGAATCAAGCTCTGCTCTTAATGATCTTGTTCACAACGTGGCTCCGTAAATAGTTGTATCAGTCTAGCAAGGAGTGTTGCTTGGGGCATGGTGGTTTGTGGGCAGGAATTAGCAGCTCAGACTGGTTTTGGGGCTTGTGTTTGTGCAAACGTTTTCCACGTAAGGGCACGGTTTCAGCCTGTCTTAAGTCCATGTCACTGCTGAAAGAGGTTTTAGGCTCTACCTGGACTACAATTTCCTGCCACCCTCCTACCATTTGCCCTGGGGCCAGCTGCATCAGGAACTGACTTGGCTGGAATCTAATGTTGTGCCAATAACAAAGTTCTTCGCATGAGCTTTTACAGGATCATCTCCTTGATCTGACTCAAAGTCCAGTTGTACAAACCTGTGCAAAAGGCAAGGGCAGCCGGGTGCAAGGTTGCTTATCCACTTCTGCAGTCCTTCTTTCTCTCCTTTGTAGTATCCTCCTGTAATTTGTCTGTTAGAGACACCAGTATAGTCAAAATATCTTTTTATCATTAGTATTCTGTTTTAAGGTCACACACCTGCTCTGCATTCAGGCTATGTGTTTGATCATTTAGGCTCAGTTAGCTAGTATTTAACTTTACAGCTTTATACATATAGTAATTATGTTGATTGATCTGAGCAAAAAATTGAATTCCTCTAATTACTTTTAATTAATGTAATAATACGTGCTGCCAATAAAAGTCATATTATTGATTTATCATTCATAGTAAGGCATTCTAATGGAAAAGACATCCTAAGCAAGAAGATAGCCGATACCTTGAGTTGTGCTTTCTAAACCACCTTATTAAATATAATTTTAAAATTAATCCTGCCACCAAAAGTTAAAATGTGCTCCAGTGCAAGATCATTAAAATACTATGTTCTCTACAGAATACTTCTTTCTTTGTGTGATAGATATTCTAGATTATTAAACCCATGACTCCTTGCTTTGTGCAATTAACACAGAATAGGGAAATTTTTGTGCTCTGCTGTTGCTTGGCAGAGGTACTTAGACTTGGAGCTCTGTAGCTTGCTAAAGTTAATGAATAAAAATGGATTTGTACTTTTAATAATGCATAGCAAGGTTTTAGCATGTTATAAAATCTAAAATTATATCTGAGTATGTGAGCAGCATTAACGAATGGATGGAGATGCTTTTACTGAAAAGTAGGGGTCTTGACTTTGACTAAATAAGGCTTTAGTCTTACAAATATTTGCTAGTCACTATGAAAATTAGTTTTCCTTCCTCAGAAATATGTTCTCTTTTCCCTTCTGTTCTTCCGGTTTACATAGACAATAAAAAATAATTTGTGTTCTATTTGGTTATATTTGCATGACAAGAAGGAAGGCAGTACAGACCAAATAGACTGACAGACTAGATGGTCCTTTTAGCAGGCATTTTCAGCACTAGAACCTAAACTTCCTGTTCCCAAAACACATTTTAGTAGTAATAAGTAGGCATTAGCAGCAGTGCTGCTTGCTGTGGATTCAGACATCAACAACTGTATTTTGTAATGGTTCGGATCCTATTGGTGCGGTCAGTGATAAGGAGATGTCTTCCAGATTGGACCTGCCTCCCACACTTCTGGATCCTGGCTAGCATCGATGGGATTTAGCTGCTTGTGCTTTTTTGCGGGAGGCACAGCAACAAAACTGAAGGCATGTCAGGAGCTTTCGGGTTAAACAGAAGTGAATTCAAGCTCTGGCTAGCATCAGAGCAGGCATTGCAGATTACTATACAGACTGAAATGCCCATTCCTGGATCTGGGCTCGGCTTGCTGGATGATGCTTGGGTTACAGAATGAAAGCATGATGCTCTGATACGCTGTTTTCTCTTCTGGTGATTTTCATCTTTCTTGCTTTCTGTGACCTTAATTGAAAGCAGTAAATCAAAGATATGTCAATATTTCTATTGGCAGGTTTGTTCATTGTCATCAGTAATATACATAGAAGAGCAGAGAAAGCAAAAAGCTAAAAATCTCATAATCATTCATCAAGTAAAATATGTTTCCTTTCGTTTACTTGTCTTGGGGAATATACAGAATGTTATAAAAAAAAAGAATGTGTTATTAGAAAGATAAACGTCAGTGTGGTCTTTTATGAGAAATTCATTTGTGAAATGGGGTTAGTCTTACCTCATTTTAAAACCTTGTAGTTTATTGGGAATTTCTATACAACTCCTGGGGGGCCAGCTCAAGCAAAAAAAAAAAAAAATTAAAAAAATGCAGATAAGCACAAAATGCATTTGCTGAACCATTTTGTAAGTGTCTGAAAGGCCAAACCCAAAAGCCTTAACATAATTAAGAAATGTAATGCTTACTTGAGGTAACAGTGAATAGCACGTTCCATATGCTGTCCTTGCCCACAGAAGGTGTCCGCCCCCTTTCTCTGCTTGCTTTTAGACTTCTGTGCTTTCACTTTAAAGGCTGTTGAGATTTAATTAATGAATGTTTCTGATGGGACTTGAATTAAGCAGTTATGAGCATCTTTGGAAAACTGATGACAATTTTGGAGTGCCTTGGAGGAGTTGGCACCTGCTGCAGGAGAGATTAGCAAGGTCATGTCTGTGTAACACTGTCAGTTGTTGTGAGTCTCCATGCTATAGTAGATGAAAAGAACGCAGAAAGATTGATATTAGTCAAGTCCATTGACCTGGCTAGCACAGTGGAGATGTTTTGCATCAGAGCAAGGATGAGGACTAAGGGTTTTGCTGTTCTTTGTTTTTTGGAGTATGTGGTACCTGTGGTTGTTGGCAAAGTGAACATCAATGCCAGTTGAATGTTCAGCTTAAATTCCAGATACTGTTTTGTTTTGTGGCTTTCCAGATGGGGCCCAGTTTGAGGATGAGTGGGTCTTTCTCTGTTGTTAATGCAAGTTGTTGTTCAACAACAGGCTGCAGTTTGTGTTCTTGAAGTCAATGCTTATACGTTTAGGACTTTGGGAAGTAGATCTAAAGCTTTATTCACGTTTCTGTACGTTAAACCTGCTGTACCAGAGCAGTGATCATACACGTTGAGACAGACAGATAAAAATCTGAGAAATAATATATTTGTTAAAACTCTTTAGGTTTGATGTCAACATTATTGTCCGCACTACGTCACGCAGCTATGAGATAAAGATCATTGGTTTGTATTTTATATATACCATTTTCTTGCCAACCAGGCTTATAAGTGAGGGTGCTGAGTTGAAGACATCTGATGATGTGTGTTTCTGGCAGCTCACGTGCTAATCTCACAGGTACAGTAACACCCAAACAACTCGTGAAGAATATCAACTACCGGTAATTTAACTGCCGATATTTCTACAATCTCAGTTTGCTGACAGCACACCACCGACACAGGCTGCTCCTCTCCTTCCTTCCTTGTAGCCATGGACATGGCATGAAGGTCTGGCATAGCAGATGCTTCCACATCATGATGGTCAGCCATCCCAGTGATGTTTGGGTTGCCAGCATGTGTAATTGCAGCACTCATCTGGTAAGGGTAGGCCATCAGGCACTGATGTACCACCACGAATAGACATGCTGTCCTTCAGTCCTTTAATTGGAAGGACGTTGGATTTTGTGTTGGTAATGTTTGCAGGACAGGAATATGTTTACACCTTTCATCAGCGGTGTGACTCTTATCATTGAACCGTTTCCTTTTGGTTTCCTGGTAGTTTCCCTATGCCTGTATCTGTCTATTTTGTATTGTCTTACATTTCGATGATGAGTATTTTGGAGTAGTGGAGTATGCTTTTATTTACCCTTCATTCTGATTTTCTTTAAAACTGACTGCTGGCAATTAACTTGCTTTTCACGATATCAGTGCAACTGAAATAATTAAACACAGATTTTATGAGCCATGAAAGCTGTATCTTAGTTAGTTGAAATAAAATGGAGTAAACTTGACAAAATACATTGTATAGGAGCAATTGTTAGGCAATGAAAAATTGATTTAATATTTTTTGTCTCATTTATTTGCTACCGGAGATGACCACTGTGATGAGTTATTTGGCCAAACTGCTTGCTCTTTCCTGTTGTAGCCCACTTTTATTCTGTCGATCTGTAAGTTGTAAAATTAGTTCTGTTCACCCATATGTGAAATTCAGCACTGCAAAGCAGTCAACTTTAAGGCTGCGTACTCCAAATCCTAGAAATGATCTTGTATATGTCCACACAGTTAATAAGATTGTATTTTCTGATGTGGTTTTTTATGCATAAGTCACTTCTCCCATTTTGCATATAATACAAAATATTTGCTCTGCTTTTCAAAATATATTCAACTGTTATAAAACAGGAAACAATGCCTAGGAAAGAAAGTAATGAAATCTAAATCTGTAAACAGGAACTTTATTTTAATAGGGAGACATAGTTAAAGATATGCTTGAAGATTTTGAAGCACTGGAAATAAAAAATTAAAAAAAAAAAAGGAGGGAACTTTTCTCTTAACATGACTTAGTGTTTAAAACAATCTGCGCCTTAGGAGTTGATGTAATTCTCTATAATCTTGTTTACTGTTCATTTATTGGTAACACTGTTTCATGCCCATAAAATTTGGGGATGTGTTGCCTATTGCTGTGAGCTGTCGTTGTTCCACTGAAGTGAATGGAGGCAGCTGAGGATCTGCCAAATGTTAGCTTTCTGTAAGCTCTAAAGTCTCTCCTTCCTCAGCATAGCAATGGAAAATATGTTTCTGTTCCCTGCTGTTTGGGTGTCTTGCCAGCATTTTTTTCTCCATTCAAACCTCCACATGTTATAGGATTAAAGTGTCCATCTAGGTGCTGATAATGATCCTTAATTACACAGTGGTTTCCTTTATTCTCTTTTCTCTGAGATCAGCCCCTCTTTCCATATGCAAATAGAAGGTTATTTCTGCGTTTCCAACACTGTCTAATTTTCTTCTGTCTTTATCTTCTTATACCCTTTGGTGTCCACCAGTTTCCACCATTTACTCTCCTCATGCACCAGGCTGTCTGTTTGAGCATCACATAGATGGATCAACTTTTTTTAATTTTCTCCATAACGTTTCTCTAGGTCCTTCTTTTTGCTCCTCCTCCTGAGAGGATGTCTGCATTCTGACCATTTATTACTTTGTTGGTAGTGTCAATAGGACAGAAGAAACTTCTTTTTTCTCTGATGGATTTGCAATCTAGACGGTGTACAAACAGACTAAAGGACGTAGGCTACAGAAAGCGTGACTGGCAGGAGAAGTCCAACCAGTAGCTAGTCATACCATGACTTTTGTTGACTTTTAAAAATGTTTCTTGGGGAAATTCTTCATCCTGTAGTTACTTATTCCCAAGTTTACACTCCTTAATAACATGCGTCTTCAACTCAGTGTATTGAAAGCACATTTAGGGAAAGAATGAGAACCTTTCCTTTTACCTCCTTTCTTTTCTCCTAGATCCCAATCTCGTATTCAGCCTGTCAGAACAGAGTTGCTACAGATTTGGTACTCTCTTGCCTCCCACATCTCCAAGGCATATAAATCCTTTCGGCTCTATCACCTCCGTGATATTGCTGACATGCAACACTCTTGATCAATCCACTGTGAAAATTCCTTGCTGTTGCCTTCATTTCCTCCTGTTTGGACTGCTGTAATTCACAGCTCTCAGGCACTTAACTGCTGTAATACCGAGTAGGATTGGTACTAGCGCAGTATGTTATCGTAATGCGACGTGTTTTGGACAGTGACTACTGTGTGCTTTAATTTCTACAATCTGTGGTAACTCGGCTTCTTCACTGTATCAGAAAACTTGAAATTTGTTAGCATGTTTTCACTGGATTCTTCCCTTCTACATCAGCTTGCATTGACTCAATGATATTAAGGGTCTTTTCCAACCTCACTTACTCTATGATAGTTAATTGCTTCCCTGACCTCAGGTGTTGTGACATTCAACCGCACCTCTGTCTGCTACAGTAAATTTTTCATTTATTTTTAATTCCAGATTCTTCCCTCTTCAAATCAAAGGTTCCATGGTGAGTGATTAAAAAAAAAAATGGACTATTAAGTAGGTGGAAATTGAATGGATGTGAGGGACTTTAACAGGGAGAAAGATCGTATTTTTATAAATGCAAAAATTGATGCCACTTAGTTCTGCTGCCTGAGAGATGATTAAAGTAATGGAAGCTGATCACAATTAGACCTTCAAATTTGCATTGCTTTGAACTGAAGCATTTTTATTTAAAGGCATAATAAATGATGAATTTGCATGTACTGTTCAAAGTCTGAGGACTGCATAGTTTACAGAAAAGAAAACAATAGGCTCAACTTCTAACAGTATCCTTGAATTTCACACCTGTAATTAATCACCTATGTAATTAATCACATATGTAAATGTTAGCATTTACATATGTAACTGTGTGCAGGCACAGGGGACAGAATCTTTCAGTAGTGGCACCTGCATTAGATTTCAGGCACAAGAAATAAATTGAAATACTTTTCTGGTAAGAGCCAAGAGAATTACTGTTCCATAGCATCAGGGTGGCAGAATACTGAGAGCACACTAGACTTATGTTTTTTATTTTTTTATGCTAGAAATAGCAAAGTACAAGGCTGGTGAAATATGTGTGTTGTAGACTTGATTTATATACAACTGTAAAGCGTTTTTAGGACCGGATCTTCGTTCCAATGAAGTTGAGTGTGAGTTTTGCCTTTAACTTACCCAGAACGAGTGGTTGGACTGGGATCAGGAGCAGCCACGCGTTGCATGCTGTGCAGCAGCCATGGGATGCAAAAAAAGGGGCATGAAAGGGACTTGAAGGGCTGTGTGACCACAGGGCTCTCCTGGAGGAGCTTTCTATTTGCAGCACCAGAAACTGTGGTATAAAGACCTTCAGTGCTGTGAGAAACAATTGTTAGGGGTGAAAGATGCAATGAAGTATGGTACAATTACACTCACAGTGTTACCTCTTCTGAAATACAGCAAATCTTGAGTATCCCAGGCAGACGTGGAGAAGCCCACATGGTGCTTAAAAACAAACTGCAGCAAGCAGAAAAAAAAATTGAAATAACATGTATCTTTTGGACTATCTGTCATTTTAAAATTCTGACAGAAGTAACTGGTCTAGAGTAAGTTTTAGCTTTATGACTTGCCTTGGCACTTTTTACGTTATTTCCCTTTCCTCACTTCTATGCTTTTGGCCTTCCCAAGCCATGTTTTCATTCATTTGGTTTTAATTCAGTCCCGGTTCAGTATCTTAATGCCAAAACAATTCCTCTGGGGGCAAATAAGTGAGCATGTGAAGGCACGGACTGGTCTTTAAGGCCATGTTTGTACTGGTAGGAGAAACAGCCAAAGTCTGTTCTGGGGCCCTAAGGCCAAATGACCTGGAACAGCTCGTGTCTGTGCAGCTAAATTAATTTACATCCCCAAAACAGGATGACCGCGTCCAAACTTATTCTAGGAATAGTCCCTGGCCTGGCCTGCTTGTTTGTTTTGTTTTTTTTTGTTTTTTAAACCGTGCCTAAAACCATGCCAGATGTTTATTTGTACGGGCAGTCATGTGCAGACCACCTTTGCCCTGTCTGGTTGATGGCTGTGGGTCTCACCTTACTGACCTGGGTCAAGTGCAGGCAATGGCCACAACAGGTCTTCTCTGTGAACTCCTGCTAGTTCTAGCTCTCGTGCTTCACGGTAGTAGGGTTTCCAAAGCTCTGTTAAGGCCTTCAGGCATTGTACTCGCACAAGCAGAATGATGGAAAACCCACAGGATTTATCATCTTCAAAGAATAAGTATAAAATGAAAACAGCTGAAGAGGAGAAATTCTTTAAGTATCTCCAATAATGGCAAATTAGAGAACTAAAAATACTGGCTTTCTTAATGTATACATATTATTATAAATTATTTTCTTCTGAGGTTATGTAAATTTAAGTGAAAGTTTTCACAATGGAACATGCCACAAAAGAGCCAAAGAGCACAAAACATTTTGTTATCAGAGACCTTAGGGCAATAAAATCTAAGGTGCAATGTACAGAACCATTCTGTTTATCAAATATGTGTTTAACCAATCCACCCCTAGTCCAAAGAGTAAGAGTTTCACACCCCAGCATCCTATTGACTTGACTTTTGGTGGCTGGTGAAGCAGCGCAGTTGTGTCGTGGTGCTAAGGCAGCTGGGCAGTGTTTATTCCTTGGCCCCGCTGGGAATGGAGGGGGTGGTGGGAGGTCTCTGGCACAGCCCTGGCTGCTCAGGGCTGTGTCCACATGTGTCTCAAAACTCCAAGGATGGAGACCCCGAGCCTCTTGTAGTGCTGAATCATCTTCACAGTGAAAATATTGCCTTAGGCCCAGCCAGTACCTCTCCAGCTTCAGCTTGTGACTGCTGTTTCCCCATCTCCTGCCCTGCCCCTGAGAACAGAGCCTGGCGTTGTCTTTCCAGAAACCTCCTCCTGGCCATGGAGGGCAGCTATTAAATCCCCATGAAACCTTCTCTTCTTCAGCCTAAATAAACCCAGATCCCTCAGCCTTCCCTCTTGCAGGGCATGTGTATACAGTATTGGCAAAATGTATTGCTATGGTAAGCATTTATTAAAATATTTTAAAAGATATGTTGATTTCTGTCTCCATCTATGTGTGTAAAAAGAAAAATATTAGTATTAGAAAAAAACTTTCAGGTATGTTCTGTATTAAATTTTTAAATCACTTGATGGTTTTAAATTATTGGACTTTCTTGACTAGTCAGTGCCTACAGCCCCTAACCATCACCCACTTAGGTTTTCTCCTGCCACCAGTTTTCCTTGTCAGCAGGGCTCAGTATATATATATATATATTTTCCCATTTGATACCGTTGCAGAGGAATCTCCCTCTGAAGGAAGTCTTTCTTTAAAGTAGTTATTAACAACATTTGTTTGGTATTTACAGCAGAATTCATGCTGCTTTTTAGATCTACTTAATATAGCTGAAAAGGAAAGCTGTTAGGCTTGTCTGTTGTTCAGCAGTTACTGCTACACGCAAGACTACGCTGTTCAGATAATAAAGTCTGTCGCAGGGACTTGCTGCAGTCTGTGCCTCCCTCGCTTTGTGCTGTGCGTGCATGTGATGGTCACGTTTAGTTGTGTTGGTAGAGCTCTGGCTCCTCGGAGAGAGGACTAGAGATTTAAAACCCTCTCCGGTCCTTAACTTGTACGGATCACTGTGCCACCAAGTCCTCTTTCAAATGAAATAAGAAATTAAGCTCTGGGAGTCTTTTAGAAAATACATCAGGTAAGAATGTTCTGCAGGACTTCTCATCTATGTGTGACATGGTTTCCATAAGACCTACCTCCACTGGTGAAAATAACATGAAGGGAAAGTAGCTTAAGGTGTGGGCTACTAACATGGCTTAATGTGCATGGCTTTTCCAGCCACGGGAAGTCCGCTTGATTGAGATAATTATCGGCAGATAAACAAGCAATGTTACAGACAGATCTAATCGATCTTATATGCTTGTTGCAATAATTACACTGTCAGTAGCTGAGTCGTTATTTTACAAACTGCAGACAGAGAGCTTAGGTAGCAGAGTGTTTGTATTTATTGTGTGTATGCACATTTGCTTATAGAACACAAACAAGTAACTTTAAAACAAAGTATGTGTGATTTTTTTTTTTTTTTTTTTTTGACTGAGTAATAGTTTTACTGACTTAATTTTTTATCTCTGTGGTTTCCTGCAGGTCAAGGCAACAGATGCAGACGCTGACCAGTTTGGTGAAATTGAGTATTATCTTTACGATGGATTTCATTCTTATGAAAAATCCAAAGCCTTCCAGATTGACCCACATACTGGTCAGATCTGTGTGTCTCAAGACATTGACAGAGAAGGAGATCCAACCACTTACGATCTCTTAGTAAAAGCTACGGATGGGGTAAGCTTTGCCTTTCCATACTGCCAGACTTGTGAATGCATTTGCAAATTTGGATATGCGTTATATTTTGTAATGAGTATGTAAAGATTGCATGAATTTGAATAAAATTTTTTACCCATACAGAAGACAGAAAGAGTACTTCATGAACTATAAATTTTGACCTAAATTGATAAAATTGGCTGTGAATTCCCCCATTACTCCTAAACAAGTTGTTGAAAACCATTTCTAGGATGTGTTAGTCCCTGCTGATTTTCTTCCTCCTCTTGGAACCGATGGAGTCCAGGTTACCTCTGCTCCCTGCTTTCAAGATGACTGCAGCAGTAATAAACCAGTACCTTGTGCTAGAGCTATGCGGCTACTGTGGGCGCAGTGATTTTCCTGGATAAATTCCTTGTCCTTTCTAGCTAGCTGATGCCATTGCTGCTGCTGTGGCTGGGTACAGCCTCCCTGCAGCGGTATGTCTGAAAGTTTTCCTGCTTTGCAAGATCTGATACCTGGAAGCGAATAATCATGGTAAAGCAAGGGCAGAGTCTTGTATGTGCTTGAAATAGTCCATTTCAGATGTCTGTTTGGCAAGGAGCGTGAGGAGATGTTTATCGTGGTGGGAACACATTGAGATGTCGGAGTGTGGACACTTGCTCTACCTGGTGCCACGTAACAGAAAACTTTGGTAGCACGACTCCTGAAAAATATTGGAAGAAAATAATTATTGGATTTATTTTGTTGTGAGAGGATCCAAAGGCCATTTTCAATGAGAGGCCAGAAGGAGACCAGCCGATACTTTTCTTAACTTTCTTCAGCTTTAGTAGTGAACTGTGAAGAGGCTGAAGAAAAAGGTTGCCAATTGGCTTCAAATATTAAAATTAACGTAAGGATACCTTAAAAAATGTTATTCGGGTCACATTTTGCAGCATAATTTGAGCTGAAAAACACTGAAATTTAAATTATTTCAGGCTATGCAGTCTTTATTTCATACTTTGAATATTAACCTTGCATTTAAGATGTTGTCCTAAGAGTATCTAATATATGTTTTAAAAAATACAATTGTCCTAGAAATACTGTATTTTCGTTAAAATGTCTCTGCTTGCTATTACAGTACTTTTAAGAAACTTGGTGAACTGTGATTTCCATATTCATGAGTAGATGAACTTAAATAGCTGCAGCTGATGCTTGATACTAATTGTTGCATTTTGAGAATGTAGTGGTTGAGGGTATATTTGTATGCTGTTGAATCTGAATATATGTATAATAATTAAGCAATTCATCTGTTTCTTTCTTTAGCTATCACTATTCAGTGTTTATTTCAGAGACTACAGAGGCATTCTCCTGTATTAATAGTGCCTTCAGCAGTGTGCTTTTTCTTACCCATGGATTTGTTTTGAGGAGAAACAATTATATAAGAATATATTTTTTGTGCGTATGTTTATTTCCTGACTCTATCTTATTTGAATGTCTAATAATTTAAGAATGTAAGTCTTCTAGATAGCATAGTTTCTGTAATCTTTTCAGCAGAAGTAAATCCATGTCCATTTTGTAATTTCTCTGATTTGTGATTTCTGTCTTCAAAATTCCTTTCTAGGCAAAATTTCATAGCATACACGTACAGATTTCCAAGCCTTGAAGAATAAAGCAGTCAGCATTACAACATATAACAGCAGAAAATTATGTATTCTGCTGTAGTTCATCACTTCATTTTTTTTCTTTCATATACATGGTTTGAAGCTGTATAGATGTAAAGAACACATACATATATATCTGGAATATCCAGATTAGTTTTATTAATAAAGGCTAAGTGAGAGGTGGACAGTAGCAGTGAAATTCTGACAAGTTTCTCAGATATCCAGTCTGGTCCAGAAGATTATTTTGAAAATGTGAAAGAAAACAGGTTTACACGAAAAAAGCTTGATGCATTTTTTGGTTAAATTATTGCTCTAGCGATAAATCATATGTCAAAAGTTAAAGGAAAACAGCCAATGCATTGAAACTATAGATGATTTAATTTTTAAATTGTTCTGTCATTTATCTTAATTTAGGGACCTTGTGTTTTCAAAAGTTCAATAGTAAAGAGAGGGTTTCAATTTTTAATTGCCTGTCTATGAGAGGCAGGACTTGATCTTCTTACTGAAACTCAGCACGTTGTAGATCCCAGTGATTTCTCTTCTAAAAATTAGCTCATCTGTTACCTAAATACTAAAACACCTAAATTCAGTTTTAGCTTTTCAAAATTTTCAGTATACCTGAACTTATGTTGAGCCACTCTCCGCCTTTGCAGCAGAGTTGCAGTAGGATATTTTATCTCCAGGCATTCTGCTGCTGATTTTGATGGATTAAAGATGTTAGGTGTGGGGATCAAAGTGGAGGTGGTGATCAGAGGAGAAATGTGTGCAGAAAAGACAGAGGAAGAGTGAAGGGTCACTGTTGACAAAGGAGAGGGAGAGTGATGAAAAGGTAAGGAAATAAGAGTTAATTAGACGTGAACAAGAAAAGAAAGCATTTTCCAGGTGGTGCTCAGTTTATCTTACAGCAGAACTCTCATTTTCCTCCACCTGTTTGTGCCTACTCCATTACATGGTTTTGGAGCCTTTTGGTCATGTCTTTTATGCACTGTGTAGAAAGCATAATGGGAGAACTGAAATTGCACACAAGAGGCAAGTGGAAAACAGATTCTGTTAAACTGGTGTTAAATAAACGTCCTGTGAGAGCTTGTGGAAGCACTCTCACTGATTAAGTGGGGCCAAGACTGATCATAGTGTTAGTATTAGCCTTTTCATCTGGCAGGGCTGATTTTGGTCCCAAACTCACTTACTTGACTTACATATTTGGTGGTACTCCTTGAAATGCTTTTATATGAAAATAAATCATGTAGCTAGGTTTACAGAAAGGTGTTTGCACTGAATCCCACAGCATCTGTGTCTAGCCCTCTCCTTGGGTCTCTGGACTGTGATAGACTCAGAGATGCTCCAGTAGTGAAGGGGACCCTCCTGTGATTCATATGCGAGCCAGCTTTGCCTGAGACACCCTCTATTCTTAACACCCTTATTCACAACAGCTGTATTTCTGCACTTGTAGAAGATCAGAGGCGGTTTCAGTAGGCATTTAGGGGGTCTTTGAATTTACAGTCTGCTGAAAACTTCTTGTAATGGTGTTAAAATTGTAATTTTTTTTTTTTCTCTCTCTGGAAAAAAGAAAAGATTTTATCAGGTGAAGGTATGTCACTTGGGGAACCTTCACAAACACTTGAGAGGGCTTTAGAAGAGGGATACTTTGAAGTCAAGTCTCACAAAGAGGGAAATATGGAAAACCAGGAGTTCTAATAAAAGTATTTGTATGTTCTCAAAAGCAATATAGAGGACAAAATTACTACTTTTTTTGGTTTTGAATATGTGCAAATTGTGACTGATATGTTTTAATTCTTCTGTTTGACTTTTTTTTTGGACTGCTTTCACAACATGACAGAAATGAACACTCCATTGTGTGTTTTTTTCCTTATTTGCTTGGGGTCTCCAAACTACTACATATGTAAATTTATGCATCCTTTATGCTTGTTTTGTGTACTTCTGCCTTGAGTCTTAATGTGAATTCATTTTAATACAGGAACCCTTTTTGTTTTTTTTTAACAGCACACATTTTTGCTGCTGTACAGTGGCAAATGTTATTGCTGTGTATCATGCATAATTCAATCTTTTTGTTCCTTCATTTGCATTTTTTATTATGCCCATCACCTCTCTTTCTCTTTCAACCAACCAAGCAGCAATGCCTGCAGCTGTTAAAGAAAACCTGTCACAATCTAGAGAAATTTAGTTGGAATAATGCTAATTTAAATTCTGTCTAGTGGCGTCTGTACTATCTGCTTACAGACAACAGTTCTCTGGCCTTCAAAGCCAAAAACTTGAGTTGCGCAATCTTGAAGTTGGTGCACAATGAGAGGCGTTCAGGTGTGTCCAGCCTTGACTCTGGGAGGAGCTGGTCCACACAGTTCTCTTCAAAAGCTGGGGAAGACCGGATGACCTACACGTGTGAGAGCTGCTACCAGGCATAGACCAATTCCAGCAACAAACATCTCTGTAGGTAACACAGTGCATGTACCAGCATTCCATCTCTCTTCGTCATTGTGGCCAGAAGTTTCGAAAACTGCAGAGAATAGGCAGGGCGTTCTACTGCTTCTTGTCCTCCACTACTGTAAGAAGTACCACACCACATCTGGATAGCCTACTGAGAGTCTGGAGGTTTGGGTTTGTGTTTTTTTTTGTCTTTTCCCTTTGCAGAATGGACAGCCTTGGTTTTGTTTTCTCCAAGTGAGGTTCTTGACTGCTGTGATAAACTGTCCCTAATGGTGTTTTGAAGGCTGCCATTGAATGGTGGTGGGAGGCTTTGGTGACTTTGTTTGAAAATCTGTGCCCCAGTGCCTTTTTGTCATTTTTCCTGTTTTTCCCTAGTCTGGTTCTGTTAGGCTCTGGTTTCAGCATATCCCAGGATTCACTAGCAGGTAGTGCTTCAAGTAACTTCTAAATATATCTATGCTCCACAGCTTTTTTTTTTTCTTTTTTCCTGGCTCACATTGTAAGTGAGACAAGAAGGATGAAGCTTTTTGTTTGAGTTTCCTTTTTATTCTGAACTGCAGTCACAGCTTTTAGATGTTTCAGGATTGAAGACACTTTAGGGCATGTGTCTTTCATCTGAACTTGTTGGCCCAAGGAAGCCATCGCCACTGTAGTGACAGGATAGAGTAGAATAGACTAGACTATTTTAGTTGGACTAGATGACTGTTGTAGGTCCCTTCCAACTGCCTGACCAATTCAAGGCTGACCAAGTTAAAGCATGTTCTTAAGGGCATTGTCCAAATGCCTCTCAAAACACTGACAGGCTTGGGGCATTGACCACCTCTCTGGGAAGCCTGTTCCAGTGTTTGACCACCCTCTTGGTAAAGAAATGCATGAGGGTAGATCCTTGCAGCCCTCGGGCAGACCTGGCTGTCTGACCTGGAGATGCAGCATGAAGGGATGCTGTCCCATATGTTCATCTGCTCGTCTGGGCTGCTCCTTCCCTGTCTTCTTGTTAGAAGCTGCTGGTGGACAGCAACACAGCGACACAGAGCTACTCTTTTATGTGCAGGCTACAAGGCACATGCAGTACTCAGGTTCAGAGAGAGCACTCTGAAGATCTTGTGAGCATGTCAGGGGGTTATGGGGTGTCTGTTGTGACTGAGGTTTTGTGTTGCACAGCAGGAATGTGCTTTTGACAGTAAGGAGTTGGTCTGCAGACCTGCAATGCAGGCAGTTCCACTTGAGTGAAACAGCCTGCCAATGGTATATTGAACATTTTGCAATGATTCTGTAGCAGCTGAAAAACTGAAGACCTAGTGTTCCCTATAAAAGAAACAAGGATGCTTCTTTTCATTGCCAGTTGATTAATATTAAGATAGTAAGGCTTTTACTTGACATCTTTTCTAAATTCTTTGTCTTTTCCAGCCTACATCATTCTATGAATTTTCATAGCCAGGGCAAGAACTGGGCTATAACCAGTTAATATCGTAAGTTAGTAAGTTAATATTGGGCTTGACTCGTGTGCTGGGATACACTGCTTCTTCAGGAAAAGAAGGATCTGTCTCCATCATAAAATTTGGTTTGTCTTCTGAGAGATTAAGTGGTTAGTAGGTCTCCAACTCAGTTCCCTCGTATGCTTAGAATTAATCAATTTCCAAAGACTTTGCAGTCTTTACATAACTCCATAAGAGAAATATGATTTGGCTGGAGAGTGTTTTTTTTAATGTCTTTTTAGCAATAATGAAACTTGGAAGAAGCAGTTTAACACAAGTTCTCATGAGTTTTTGCAGCTTGGTTTCATGCTGTTCCAAACTTTGCCTCTTTTTAGATTATTTTTATTCTTGACCTCACTTCTTTTTTAGCCCTCTTCCCTTAAAAATGTTCGTTCTGATTCCTGTCCTAAAGTACCTGGAAGTTGTGGAGCCACAGAGCACCTTCTGATAGTGGACTTGAAGAGAGTACATAGGGCTCCCCTTCTAGCTCCTGTGCAGAGATTTCCTTCCAGTGGAAATCAAGGTGCTGGAGAAGGGGTTCACCCTGAAGTGGGGTTGGGGTGTTGACATTGAGCCCACTAGATCTGCACGTCTCCACTTCCCCATATCAGCACAGGGTTTCATGGCTGTCTCAGTAGTTTGAGGCTGGTGTTGGCCAGTACCTTTCACAGTCCTGCTCCCCAGGCGCATGTCCTGGCTGCCGACTGTCTCCATGGCAGCGTGAGCCCTGGAAGAATGTCAGGCGTTACTTCCTTTGGAAGAAAACCCAAGCACGCCAGGAGGATGTGGGCCAGATATCCTAGTCTGCGAGTGAAACATTAAATGTGTGATGCACAAAATCATCTTAATTTTCCACATACTTGAGCTTTCGTGGAAATATCACTGCCACTCAACAGAGGTAATATTACTACATAGAAGGAAAAACCAAAACAGAACAAAGCAAAAATCTCTATGGAAATCAGAGGACAATGCAGATAATATTTTTGCCCAGAAGTAAGTGAGACCCTGGGGACATGATAAGCAAACCTGCAGAAATAGTTTTGGGGGAGATTGTTATGCTGCAGGGCAAGTCTAAAGGAGTAATATCCAGTCTGAATCATTGGATAGTTTCATGAAGGTCAGGTTTAAAAATAATTGGCGTGAACACTTAGGTTGCAGAAATATGCAACCTAATTACTATATTTTTATATCATAGCTACTGCGACTGCAAAATTAAGTTTGGACTTGCTCAGCATAGCCTGTCATGTGTACGCACCAACATCCAATTTGTGTCAGCAGTTTCAGTAAGTGACTAATTGGTATAAGCACAGGGCTCTCAGCGTGGCTTTGAAGAGTGCAGGATTCTTCCTCCGTCTGTGTCTCAATGTACTGCATGCAGCACGTGCAGGCTATACATACATGTGCTGCTGTACTGCATGCAGCACGTGAAGGCTATACATACATGTGCTGCCTCGTGCCTCTGTTGTACATGTCAGTGCCCCAGCTCTCACTGTTAGCTGCGCCACAAGTGAAGCTGCCGCCTTTTAAAATGTCTGTAGTTGTTATGACTGTAAAATAACTTTGGAAATACGAATCCCTCCAAACTGGTGGAGGAAGTCCGCAGGGAGTATGAGGCAGTGCCTCTGAGAAGTAAATTGCCATTTGTTTCACTCAGCACCCTGTGGGGTCTACACTTCAGCGCCCACAGAATTGTCTTTTTCCAGAATGTCACAAAATTCAGTGCTTTGCCATGGCAAATTGTGATTTTTCCTGTAGCATAGTTTGATAAGCCAGCTTGCAGTTCCTCCTCACTTCTCTGGCTTCACTGTAGAGCAAGGCTGAACGTGGTCCTGTGGCTGCCCACGTAGCATTTCAGTGGGCTCTTGGTGGACATCTGTAGCAGGAGCTTCTACTGTGTGGAGAGCAGCACAGTGGCTGGGCTGGGGTCACAAAGAGGTACGATGCTGAAGCTGAGTCCAAGGCCTGGCTCTCTGTATAGGGAAAAGAAACAAGAGCAGAGAAGTTGATCCAAGCCTTCTAGAAAGCATGATGAGACCTCTTTCCCTGCAAAATCATGAATGCGCTGGAAATAATTGAATATAGGTGTTATGAATTTTACATCAACAAATCGTTTCAGCTATGTGCTTCAGTTGAATTTGGTATTGTTCTGTCTCTGTCTAGAAAAAGTGAAGATGTGGGTGTGTAGACAAGCACATGAACATACATATGTAGATAGAGATATATATACACACACACACTTATATATACACAAATATATAGATATATACGTATGTATAGCCACACACAGAGCATGAGCAGAACTGCTGAAACCTGCCAGGGTGGTAAATTGAGACTAGGTCTTGCAGGCAGCAGCCTGACAGGTCAGTTTTTGGCTGTCCTGCACTGCTCTGCTCTCAGTCCGTGTTCCTCATCAATAGTTGAAAAAGCCTCATATTCGCTGTTACAGTGGTCATGCTTTCAAATCTGAAACACTCATAGGTAGAAAGAAGCTCCTACTTCACTGGAGCACCACAGTCACCTGAGGGGCATGTGTTTCTGGGGCAGAAAGCCCTGACTTTCATCTGTGAAGGAGTAAGTGTGTAGGTGATTACAGTAAAAACAAGTGAAGTTAGACTAGCAAAGATTTGGCATATGTAGTGCTCATTAGTAATAACAAAAATAACTTTGTGCTCAGGCCTCACTGTTGTAAGAAGTTGAACTTCTTTGCGTACTCAGCCCATTGGAGTTGTTCTGAGTGTGTAGCTTGCCTAAATGCAGTAATTTGGGATATTAAAAATATCATGATTTGTTTTTAGCAGACATTTTCATTGCTCAATATTGTTGCAGCATGTTCCATTTCCTAATGATAGGCTGAAGCCAGATGTGCATCACTGTATTGTGTACACTTTTAAAATTGACATTGTTTCTTGTTTTTATCTTTCTGATGTATCCCATAGGGTGGGCTGAGTGCCCAAGCTTTTGTTCGCATCGAGATAGAAGATATTAATGATAATCAACCAGTTTTTGAACAAGCCGTCTATGTGACGAGCATCAGCAGTCACACACAGCCAGGAACAGAGATCATCAATGTTGTTGCCACAGACAGAGATTCAGGAATATATGGCATTGTCACATATGAACTGGTCCCAGGAGAATTTTCTTCTTTTTTCTCGGTGGATACATCCACAGGTACTGTATGAGTCTATGATTCAGAAAGGCTGTAATTATACAACAGGTATCTTTTTCTTGACAATGCTGTTTTGATTTGGATTCATGTCATACAGTTGAAACTTAGATTCTGCTAGAAAGTAATTCTAGAGGAAGATGGAGGATTTAGGTTTAACATGAAGCCTTTGCTTTCGTTGGAATAAACAGGAGAATGGGAAACTTAGTTCATGCCACTACAGTAGATGATAAGCAGCGTACTATTTTCAGCTATAAATCTATTAATCATTGTAAGAAATAAAAAAAAATATTATTTTTTACAATAATATCTGAATTCCTGCAATGTTTAGATCTTTCTCTTGAGAAGCAATAACAGACCCTTCAAGATGCTTGTCCTTTCGTTTCGTCTCTTTATATCCTAATCTTTCCCCACACTATGCTAGAGTAAGTCTCCGTTCTGCTGACAGTCTTACACTACCCAGCTGCCTCCCTGTTTGACTCAATGATTAGCTTCATAAGTGTCTTTTTCTGCCTTTTACTTTCTGATGTCACTCTTCATCCTTCTGGTTCCTGGAGAGAGATTCAATGAACGAGTAACAATGAGAGCAAGAAAACAGCTATGGCAAAAGCAAATCAGGGTTAAATTTTTCAAAGACAGGTTGAACCTCACGGATTTAATTGCTTTTCCCATGGCCATAAAGCAGCCCCTGTAATCTGATTTCTAATGTTAAGATAGTTATCAACATCAGCTGGAAAGAACATGAGCAGTGTATCTGCAAATCTCCATGGTGTCTTCCAAGGAGTGGTTAACTAAACTGCAGCTACCATTTTACTTGAGAGCCAGCCCTTGCCTACAAACGTTACCCTGATCAATGGTTTTGCTTCATGATAGTTATGGCACAGAGGATTATTTTGTATATTTTAAGAACGTTTTGGGCTGTTGTACGTGTGTATATATTAGCTGTTTGGCATATGAAATGTTGCAAGGCTCTCTTCTTTCAAAATGATGCCTATTTTCACTTTCTTACACAGTCTCCAAAATATTCTGATGAGCAGAAGAAACTAATCTTCTTAGGAAGTCAGTCTGCTTGTCTTGGCTGCATCAGAATTTATTTAACTGCGGACTTTTAACTGCCTGTCAAATCAGATCCTCTGGGGCATAACTGATGCCAAAAACATATAGGTCAATCAATAATTAGGGAGCTGGATCTCCGCAGACATTTAACTGGCCATTTTAAAATTGCCCCAGCAGACCTGTCAGAGAGAGCCCCTGTGGATCACCCTAGCAGCATTGGCTTTGCAGTGGTCCTCCCTTTTCAAAGGCTTCTTCTTGGGATTGTGACCTTTTGGCCTTTTTTCCAGTTTTGGCACTTTTTATAGGAAAAATGTCATGCTTAATCATGAAGACCATGTAAGTTTCTAAGTTACTATTATCTTGAGGATATATCATGGTATTTTATCAAAGACAGACCAAATTCAGGGTGAAGTTGCTTGAGGTCATTATTGCTGACATTTCATGATGAGAAGAGCATTTAGGTCAGAAACACTATTCCCAACATTGTAGTGCTTGGAATCTGATTGCACTTAATCAGATCTCCTGGGTAATTCACAAGGTCAGACCGTGTCTATTTTTAACTTATTAATATTAATGGTATGTGTTGTGATTTGGTTTTTTTCTGAAGAATACACTTTTTCTGTTTATATTCTTTCACATTTATCTACAATGGTGCTTATGTTCAGTCACTGGCAAGCAGAATGATTTTTAGACTCTTGGCAAAAATAAACATTATGAAAAAATAAACATTTAAATTGCCAATTTGTCACACAGACATTTTGCCATCTTTGTGAGTTAAATAGCTGCTAAAACTGTTCAGTATTCAGACAAAGATGAAACAAGTGGCTCACTGTTAGGACACAGAGATTTTGAGCTCTTCCTCCTTACTTCTTGTTAGGACAGTGACATTTTCCAGTTTTCATTGTTCTAAAGCTGTCTTCATATTTCTAATATATGGCTTAATTTAGATGTGTCTCTGAAGGTTGTGTGAAGGACCTTATCTAGTTACGTGGGCTGCATTTTGTGAACAGAGGGTGATGCACAAGTATGACAAGAAATAGGAATTCTTCAGGTGGTGGATCCCCAAACCCATAAGCCAATCAAGATCACATTACAGTTTTGGTCTTTGGTTTTATGATCTTGTGGATGTGCAATCTGTTACTGATGTGTTCTGCGGTTTTCCCAATTTGCAGTTTGATGTATTCTGTTTTATCTGCTCTTTTCACTATTAGAGGACCTAAAAGGAGGCACAGTGATGGTGTTAGTTTTCCATGAATTTGCCTTACTGATAAGGTTTATTTTTTAAAAAAAGATTATTTTTTCTCACTGAATAGAGCATTTAGAAATAAGGAGTGAAAATCAGTGCATTAGTCTTTTTGACTTACTATGTTCATTATAGTCCTTATCATTATATGTAGACATGGACAGAGACATTTTCAGTATTATGAGATTTAAGTTAATTAGTAGCTAACAGTTTGTTGCATTACATGACGATACGTTAAAATCATAAGCAAGATGATGCTGTTCTCCATGGCATATGTAATTTCTATTTTATGGCATCTGGATTGTGGATTTGAAAATTTACCTCACTGTAGTTTTCTTCGGAGGTGTTTTTGGAGTGCTGCACTTAGAATACTCATTAAAGTTTCACTTTTTTCCCCCTATTCTCTTTTTCATTTTGAAAAGAGGATTGGATAAAATAATAAAATAAAAACTTTAACCCGAGTTCTTCACTACTATGACTTGCTTCTTGCTGTTGCTTTGCTAAAGCAATTGTATGGATGTATCAAGAAAGCTTTTAGCTTTGCATAGTGAGATGTGTTCACAGGATGTCATACCAGCTGGTCAACCACTGACTGTATAGAATATGTCAGTGGTGCTTTTGATTCATAGGTATCACGAGACTGAGCCACATCCAAGCTCCTTGAAGGGGGTCCACATTTTGTTTCAAGCACTGTGACATGTGGATGTCGTATATAGATAAATTCAATGGGACTGGGAAGGAAAACTCTTTCATTGAGCAGATGGATATGCCATTAATTATTTTTTTTTAAATTCTAAACAAGCCTTTATTAGTGATTTTTGTTTGCTGTTTTAGCTTTTAGATACTGAATTTATTGTTTGTGATATGCTCTTATACTCGTAAATAACATTTATTGCATTTCCCTTTGAGAAGAAATTGAAATGAAGTATTTTATTTGATTGATGATACACTGTCCACAAGAAAAACCACTTTAAGAACTGTGTAACTAGAAAAATGTATGGATAGGGAACTATAAGCCAGTTCCTCTGCTAGTTCGTGACTCTTGCTATCATTTGTTTCTAGTGTTGTAAACAACATCTTGGCTTCATTATGTTTCCTTTTGTAGATATCTGGTCCATGCACGATCTATGAACAGCACTCATGAATTGATTAGAACAGAGCAAGTTGAAGAGCTCTTCTGGCTAAGAAACTGTTTGAGCTATGTGTGTTTATTTTCCCATTGTTACCTAACAAGCTGTCTGAAAGACAGTGTATTTATAGTTATGGCTAAGCAGGTAATTAAAAATCTAAGTCACAGGATACAGTCACAAGTGTGGCAGAAAACCTATACAGTGCTTAACTTTAAGTCTTTAGGCTTAACAATTGAATTTCTAAACTTTCATTATGGTACAAGCATAAATATTTTCTTTCACTCAAGGGCATATGATTCATTTTTCCATCGATCTTAGTGATAGCCTTCTTGAAAGCTGGACAAAAAGATGGTTATCATCTTACTGTAGCCCTGGTTCAGGAAGCTGTTTCAAATCAACAAAATTAATAATAGTCTTTGAAAATTATTTTGGGCCAGTGTGACTTCGTGTCAGTCTTTAGGTAAATGGTCAGTTCATATTCTTAGAACAACTCTCCTAGCTAGTCACTACAGAGGAAAGTCTTATGAAGGCTAAGTAAAAGGCAGCAGCCATTGATTTATGTTTATTTGAAGATATTAGTGATTTAAACGTAGTATGAAAAGGATGTAGAGAAAGTAGCATTCATGTACCGTACATTACAGCAGTATAAGTATAACTTAGCTTCTCTGTTTCTTTTGACTATGTAAGATATTTAGGCTTGTGTTTCTGTGAATCCTACCTAAATTAGATGCTAAAACAGAGGCTATGACCTTCCTCCTTAATATTTTACTGAGAATGTTTCAGTGAGTGTGGTGGGTTGACCCTGGCTGGATGCCAGGTGCCCACCAAAGCTGCTCTACTCCTCCCTCTCCTCATCTGGGTAGGGAAGAGAAAATACAATGAAAGGCTCATGGCTTGAGATAATGACAGGGAGAAATCCTTCACCAGTTATGGTCATGGGCAAAAAAGACTCGACTTGGGGAGATCAGTTTAATTTTTTGCCAATCAAATCAGAGTAGGATAATGAGAAACAAAACCAAATCTTATAAACACTTTTCCCCCACCCCTACCTTCTTACTGGGCTCAACTTCACTCCCAATTTCTTTTCCTCCTCCCCTGAACAGTGCAGAGGGACAGGGAATGGGGATTGCAGTCAGTTCATTGCACATGTCTGCTGCTCCTTTCTCCTTGTGCTCTTCCCCTGCTCCAGCGTGGTGTTCCTCCCACAGGAGATAATCCTTCACAAACTGCTCTAGCGTGAGTCCTTTCCACGGGCTGCAGTCCTTCAGGAACAGACTGCTGCAGCATGGGTTCCCCATGGGTCCACAGGTCCTGCCAGGAGTCTGCTCCAGCATGACAGGGTCACAGCCTCCTTTGAGTGCATCCGCCTGCTCTGGTGTGGGGTCCTCCACAGGCTGCAGGTGGATCTCTGCTCCACTGTTCACCTCCATGGGTGCAGGGGGACAGCCTGCCTCACCATGGTCTTCACTATGGGCTGCAGGGGAATCTCAGCTCCAGCACACCTCCTCCCCCTCCTTCTTCACTGACCTTGGTGTCTGCAGGGCTGTTTCTCTCACATATTCTCACTTGTCTCTCCTGGCTGCTGTTGCACAGCAGGTTTTTTTTTTCCCCATTCTTAACTATGTTATCTGAGAGGCGTTACCACCATCACTGATGGGCTCGACCTTGACCAGAAGTGGTTCCATCTTGGAGCTGGCTGACATTGGCTCTATCAGACATAGGGGAAGCTTCCAGCAGCTTCTTACAGAAGCCACCCCTGTAGACCCCCTCGCTACCCCCTTGCTACCTTGCCACACACACCCAATACAGTGAGGAATTTGGAGATCTTTCCATTGACTTGAAGATACTTGGATAAGCCTTTTGTCATAATACCATCTGTTAATTATTTACGCCAAAAATACATACTGAGTACAGCAGAGCCTTGTTACAAGAGCTGATCAGTAGTTCAGCAGTAAAATATCTTTTTCAGCACAAAAGTACAACTGCAAAATGAGCATTCTTTTGAGGAAATTTTGACTAGTTAAAAAAATAATTCATTTCCTTTAAGATGCATTCTGATTTCTTTTTAACTGAATAGCATAGGGTACCATGCCACTAAAACATCCTTTAAGAGATGTAGATCAGTCTAGGAACTGAGTCTGTTGGAGAAGAATAAAAGGAGGAATACACCTTGTCACGTTTTGAGGTCAAAAGACCAGTCTATCAGCTCCCAAGTCAGGCGAGACCCTTGGATCCGACTCCCCCTGCCCTCTCTTGGCAGCTCAGTAGGTCGGAGGGTGATTCGCCCACTTATTAAGGGATCGTCACTAGTAGTACTATGGGCCAACTCCTTATAATAATTCAAAAGTTTCCGGAAACATGCATATATATTTTATTTGTGACAGAATACAGGTTCGAGGATAGCTGGTGATAGTGACTGACTACAAAAACAACTTTAATTGAAATACTGCAGTGATAATATAAAACGATTACTGATCAGTGATAATACTAAATAGCTAGCAAGATGTTAGTAAGTAATTAAGTAAGTGCATATAACACAGAGTTCTTACCCAATAGGCGTCCCTATGGGGGGGAGAAGAGAGGTTCAGCCCGTCGACTGATCCCAGACGTTCCGATGGGGGGGCTTCTCCCTAACATCCCCTTTGTTTGCTGCTATTTTATACTTTTTTCATATCTTTTAGGTGGAGCTCGAGTGACTCTAGTCATACATAACTTTTATTAGGATTGGTGTAAATTTCTCTCGTGAGGGGTGTTCACAAATTAGGATTGGTGTAAATTGCTCGTTTGAGGGGTGGTCGCAGCTCGGAGGCAGGTGGAGGTGTGACTTAGTAGCTGAAGGACACAATTTCGCCATCACTGCTGAGGCAGCGGTTGTGATTCACTTTCCTTGATGGCATTTTTATGGTTATCTTTACCAGGCGCCTCTCATCCCTGATAACAGGGATGAGCCGTGATACCTCCATACCACTCTACTCCCCATTTCAAGGGTATTGCATGGGCCTTGTTCGTTGTTTCTTGTCCCCGATAACAGGGCTGAGCCATGATACCTTCGTATCACTCTACTCCCCATTTCAAGGATATTGAGGCCTTGTTTGTTCCTGAGAGCAGCAGCTGTGCTTCATGTCAGAGCTGCTCTAATATTAGCTGAATTCTGGGGAACAATATTCTCCCATTCCCCTCCAATTTCAGTCATTTTCCCACACACCTGAAGGACACGCGAATTTAAGAATATTAACTTAAATCAGCCAAAAGGCAGATTTAAGACCAGCATCTTGTCTCTTTAAAAGTGCCTGGTAGTTGATGCAAAAAAAGGGGTTAAGTCTAGAGCTTGTGCAGAACAATCCGTCCACTGATATATTTTTCTTGTTTTGACAGTATGCAATTTAGTGCTGTACTACTGCCATTACTATACTATGGCACCATATGTAAATGAGATTTAATGTCAAAATAACTTCAAATAAACTTTTTGATTTGGTTCAGAGCACCAGAATGGTTTCATTCTGGTTAAGTTTTGTTTTATTGAAGAAAATGTAAATGTTGTTTAACAGTCACATCTTTCATTGCATGAAAAAGTTTTTTCTTTATTTTTATTATAATACAGGTTGAAAACAAAAGTTGAAATACCAAAATTTCTTTTTTGGGAAAAGAAAATCCAAACTTTGCTGAACTCCATGTATTATACAATGTTTAATATACAGCAGATGGTAATACGCATCAAAGTAAAATGGGGATGCATCCTTTCTAAAGAAAACAAGGCCATTTTTATGATGATTAATGATGGTTTTGTATAGTATTGTAGGAAAAAATAGTTTATTTTTAAACTACTTTTGGCATTTTTATACAGCATGTAGTACATTTGCTAAACATATGAAGAGGTTCACATAAATAACATTTAAAATTAGGAATGTTTATTTTGGAACATTTTGAGGCCTTTTTTTTTTAAACTGCAGTTTCTTCAATTACTGTTTTTCTGCTTTCATATGAAATTGATAGCACATTCAGAATGCTGCAAATCAGAGGAATATGTCTGAGACATTGGTTTAGCTTGCTAAGTTTTTGCGTTTGAGGAATTTTGTTTAAGTCACAAAGGAAAAATTAGTGGTCTCAGCTGAGCAATTGGTGGGCGTTTGCCTTCACTGAGATCTCATAATCTAACAGAGAGGATACAGGAAACAGTATATTGTCCTTGAAGCACACAAAATTTGCTGTAGGAAGTGTGAGAGTGCGGATTTTGGCTCTGAAAGAAAGCTGCGTAACAGAACAGCATGAAAAAATATCCATAGTGCCAGCTCCTAATATATGTGTCTTTTTTCTTTTGTGAATAAAATCCAATAGAATTAACCGTCTACAAAGAGAACAATTCCTGCAAGCTGTGTGCCAAAAACGCAACCATGCAAAGTGGGGTGACGTGTACTTGAGATTCATTGTGTATGATACAATGCAAAGTGTTTACAAAAATACTCTAGACCCCGCCCTTCCTTGTAGTTAGCTCCGTGTCAGATCTCAGAAACAGAAGAACTTGCCAGACGAGACATTGCACTGCCACAGCTCTTGGTCTGTGAGAGGCAGATGATGTGGACTGAGAAAAGGAAAAAAAAAAATGTGCCCAAACCTCCCGTTTTGAAGGAAAGGAATAACATGAGATTTGTGTAGTAAAGTTCAGGCAATCAACATTTTTCTGTGATAGAGAATGTATGGGTCTGAAGTACAGATGCACTTAACATACTGCATGTCTTCAGTTAACCCAAAGGAAAGAAGAAAGCAGCAGGTCACACAGAGAGCAGTTAGCCTTGACTAAATGTCTTCACGCTGTGGAACTGTTAAAACAAACGTAGTAGGGGAGTGCATGTAGTAGAAAATCAGTTCATGAGGATTAAGATGAGCATCTGGGATGTTTCGTAATGCTCTGAATATAAGAACAGCAAATATATCTTATTGGGCTTTATATTAGGCTTTATTCTGTATCTGTGCTGGAAACATGCATCTTTTGGTTCAGTGCCTTGAAATAGTATCTCCGGTTACCATGGCAGACGAGTTTTTTTACCAGGTTGTGCATTGAGCTGGTTTTGGGTCTGCAGGCTGGCACCTTGATTGAAAAGATCCTTGATTAAAAAGATGTTTTTGGAAAACTTCAATAAGCTAAGCAAGCAAAGGTGACCTGGTGCGATGGTGCAGCAGCGCTGGAGCTGTGTAGTTTTTGCATGGAGAAGGCGGCTCTGCCTTTGTCCTTGAAAATACAGCAGTTCACCAGGTCAGAGTCCCACTTATTGGTGTATGCTTTGATTTTTGGTGTGGATTTTTTTAAAGCTCATGTTTTATGTGGAAGTGTTCTCTTTGTATGCAATCAGACAACAAAAATACTCTTGAGTTGCTATTACCTGAGACTAAAGGAAACAAAACAAGGCAGAACCAGAGGAAATCTCTCTTCAACAGCAAATTATGTCTCTTTGGTTATATGCTGCATTACTGAAAAAATACAGCATGGTTTTTCTTTTTTTTTTTTTCCTGCGAGGGAAGAATTATTTAAACATTTAGTTGTTCAATATAGACAAAGCTACATCAAAGAAGTAATTTTTTTCTGTGTTAAGTTTTGTTTCAATGTCCTGTGGTGAGTCATAAAACCTTTGTTGTACTAACATTAGCATTGTACTAAGCAAAAAAATCCCCACGCCCTAGTCCTGTCCTGTAAGGTTTATAGTAGATTGAAATAGTGAGACAGCAATGGATTAACATAACAATCAGTCAGTTCACTATCTCCAGGTTTCTTTTCGCATGTACTGTAGAAAATGAGAGTTTTTGAGGAGCTGAATGTTAGATTTGACAGTATTCTGAAGAAAATAGATAAAACATAAATTTATTGACAATTTGAGTTTTTTTATGTTGAAATTTAAAATTGGAAGAAGAGAATCAAGCAAAATGTTTCATTTGACTTGAATGTTAAAAATAAAGGAAACAAAGCAATAGATTCACAAAGTAAGTGAGGCACTGAAATCACTAGCAGTTTAACAGTTGCTGTAGTCACCAGAAAGACCCAGTTGAGTTCTTCCTTTACTTTGAGCAACAATGGATCTTTTTGCCTTCTGGTGGGTGTTGTAATCACCTGATTAAATTTGGAGTCGTTGGACTTTTTTTTTAATCTCATTAATATTTCTTGAAGCATTTTGGGCAAAGTGGAGCTGCTTCCGTGCTCAGAATAGCCGCGTGTGCTGGGGACTTCAAAGCTAAAGCACTGTTGTTTCCTGCTAAATGGGAAGCATGAGGCTGTTCTGCTGCTGGCAGCTTGTTCAGAGTGCTACTGCCTGGCTTGTGGCTGGCAGAGGCACGTTCAGCTTGCTTTGCTCTCTCTTTGTTGAGAGCTTGCTCAATGAAACATGAGTTTTAGAACCAATGCAGGGGTTTGGAAAGCTCTGAATGGGTCCAGTCAAACTTCTATTTGAGACCTTTCTTTGATGAACTCTTACTGTTGCATACCTTTTTCTTAGAGATTCATCATCCCTCATGAAATCGATAGGCAATGAAACTTTTTAAATACTATTGTATTGGTATATATGCATAATTGGTAGAACTGTTGCTCTAAAAAATTTGCCTTATTTAAACTCTCAGCTTCTCAAAATGTTTGGAAAAAAGCATTACAAATTTTGTTTATCCGTCTGTAGTTTTTCGTGAGATTAATCAGCATTGGTTTAGGGTTGTCCAGCACTTGAGGACATTTACAGAGGATGCTTTATAAATAAGTTTTTCCCTACAAAATAAACAACTGTCATGCTAACTTGTTTTGTAGCAAACTTCGAACCATGCATGGAAAGCACTACTGAAATATTAATATTGCTTGTAATTAAAATTGTAAAAAAAAAAATAAAATAGAGAATTTAAAATTTTGATGGTGCTCAGACAGCAAATATGCTAAACACTTCATCCAAAAAGCTGGTAATGCAAATAAATGTAAGTACCGCTTTATATTTTCAAGTCCGGTCCTCTATCTCACGTCTTCGAGTTGCGGAATTGCATTTAACCTTTTCAGACTGGATGGCAGATGGGAAGGCTGGAAGATCCAGCTTTAGATGTTCCTTTACTTGCCCCTGAGCACGCGCAGGCATGTGACCTCCTAAACTAGCAGACTGTACTCTCTGGAGACAAAAAAAATTTGCATCCAAATAGCGCATTGCAAGTCTGTCTGGAAAGCACTTGTGTAACAGAACATTGTACCTAGATGATACAAAAACATTCTAGTACCATACTCATTCCCTCTCTTGCCCGAGATTAGAGGCTGATGCTCAGGTGGATATTCAGCTTGTGAATAATGGAACTGCCTAATTAGAAATTCATGTTTTGTGTGTTGGTGAATACTTCTTCACTCAGTAAAATTGTCTGTAACCCATAGTCCTTAAAATAGTAGTGTCGTGCTTCTGGAGAGCTGCAGTGTTAATACTGTGTATGTTACCTTATAGATCCAGGTACTGGTTCCTTATGTTGCAGATTATCCTGACTAGATTTGGATGAAGTGCTCGGAATAGACTTTCGTTTGCTAAGCAACATCTTGTGATTAAACACAATATATTTTAATAGTAGTGCTTGTAGACACTAAGCTATTTATTCATATTTCCTTTTTAAGAGGAAAACTAGGAGTTTAGCACAAGAATCTGCTAGAGAGGGGCCACTGTTAAAGCATTCAGCAGTGCAGGAGTATGAGGCTTCTGTAAAGTACAAATGTAGATAGGAGATGGATATAAGTTAAATCAGTTTACTACAAAACATTCAAATACTGAATACTGCAATAGTCCTTTATTCACTGAAACTCAAAACATGTTTGTGCCATCATGATTAAGCTTTTTAAAGCCTTTTCCTATAAGCTGAAGCTGTGCATATTGCAGCAGGTAGACTGCAAATAATAATGTAATTCCTTGTTAGTTCTTTCCTTTCCCCTGACAGTTATTAAACCAGCTCTTTGAACAGTGCATTTTACAGAGTGTTGTTATGGTTACCATCGAGAATGCAGCCTCACTAAAAAGGCGCATTTTAAATACAGGTAAATTGCTAAAACTGGAACCTAAATGTGATACTAAGATGAGAGGATGGGCAATAAGTCAGATAAAGTTAAATAGAACTGTCAAGCAGAAACAATATCACTCTTCGCCAGAACAATGCTGGTTTTAAATGTTAATTGTTAATGCGAAATCTACATCTCCTAACTGCATTCACCTCTTGGAGGATCACCCTGTCTGTGCACATCCTGAACGTTTTTCTGACACATAAAAAGTGCATAAAAACCAAAGCTGTATGTGTGTCTCCGTGCTGAGAAGCTGGGATGCTAGTTGGCAAGACATGCTCTGAGCAGGTCAGTGACCTACACAGTATTAAACAGCAGGTCCAGAGGCTGGCTTGGAGGTGAGTTAGGGTGATGAACAATACATACTCTTTTGCCATCTGCTTGCTGTCTGAGCTGTGTGTCAGGTCATGCCAGCTGACTTGTCCTGTGATATTTGCTGAAGAAATACTGCCATCATTTGAAGTTGTTAGGGCATTCAGTTTTGTGGTCTTAGGGAACACTGTTGATAGCCGTTGGTTTTATTTCTCTTGCTGTGTTCTAATGTTGCTTTTTTATTTCATGAACAATGAGAAATATTGGAAGCTCTTTACCTAAGTACAGATTTCTAGGCAATCCAGACTTTGTTATTGAAGTTAGTGCATCCTGATTTATCTTTGCCTCTGCAGTGCTTGACTAGAGGAAAATGTTTTGTTTACCTAAGAATGACTATAAATGTAGAGCTGGTTTCTGTTTTGCTTACATGAGGTTAGCTTGGAGGTCTGTGTGGAAATCCTTTTGGGATAACCAGCATTATTTCTGCTGTACAAAATGTGCTTTTGGTGAGTGAACCTAGTTTGGTGATCTATGCTGTTGTAGTGTTAGAACTGAACACAGGATCATGGAGAAGATCAGAAACATATTTTAAAAGCATCATTATATGTGGGCCCATCTCCTGCCTTTTAACTCTTGAGAAACAGCAGCTAACCTACCTGTGGGGCAGAGCGCATCTCCACAAAAATAAGAGCAGTAAAATCAAGCCCATTAGAAATTTTGTCATTGCCAAAGAATGGCAGGTGCCAGAGTTTGGTCTTTCACTAATGGATTTGTTTGCATGTTCTTGGTGAACATTGGTGTCATTTTACTTTTCATTGTTGATGAACAAAGTGGAGAACAAGAACTTCTTGGAAGTTAGTGCCCTAGCACGTGCAGTGAGTGAGGAAGGCTGAAGCAGGTCAGAGTTGACAGTCATGATTTCGCCCTTCATTAGTACTAGTTCTCACCCTATATTGAATCCCCAAAACCATTGTAACAGCGTACGCTAGGCAGTAAGTACAGGCTATTCTGCAGCAAAATATCTGTAACTCCCAACGTGACTGTGCTGAGCTAACCTGCAGGGCCGTTCCCAAACGCAAGCCTGCGGAGGCAGTTGCTGTCATGCAACCAGCATTGCAATTTCTGTCAAAAATGTGTATGCAGATCATGATAGGCAGTCTTTGGGTCATGGTTTTGATTTATAAAGATTGGAATCTGCAGTCAGTTACAGCCATGCAGGTCTAGTTAAGAAAATGAGATTGCCAAGGTGTAAGTGAGGCTGGATGTTAATGCTTCATCTGGTATGTAATTATATGATTGTTCATCTGTGAAGCAGAATTGATTCCAGCTCGCTCTCCTGCAGAATGAGGAATACCCAGAAGTAAAATCTCAAGGTGCTGCAGTAATATAAACAATAAATTAAAAAAATGGGAATTAAATGTTATTAAAGGCAGCAGATAAGACTGTCCATATATATGAGGAGCCAAGCTGCAAGAAAGAAGGTGACATTTTTCACACAGTGACTTCTTGAAGTGGAACCTCACTTGTGTCTGTATGGTTTCCTGCTGGGAGCTTTGGACTGACTAAAATGTTCCTTTCAGAGGAGCCATCTCATTATTCCCTTTCTATCGTTAGCATTTCTATAAACTGTTTTTTACAATGGAAACATATATTCTGTACCACAGCAACCTAATTGTCTTTCAAGTTCTCTGAAGCCGCAAATTGCAGACTGCAAATGACTGTGGTAGTAACAATATAAGTCGCTGTCTTTTCTTAATTACAGAACAGTAAAGAAAGGAAAACTGTGACCCGTCTCCAGCCTGTTATTTAGTGAGGCATACCTCTGAGTTTTGCACACTGAGTGTGTGACTTACACAGCTAGTTCCTGCCACGTGCTTCTTGCAGTTAACTCCACATTTCTGCCTTTGTGATGTAGTACTAGAAGATCTCTTGCACCTTGTACTTCAGCAGATCAAATACACCTGGCCAGCCTGCTACTTTTGACTCGCGTGGTCATGACCATCTATTTCAGTCACAGTTTGGTGTTTTTACCTAACCATATAGAAAGTAGGATCATAGATGCTGCTTACTTCTACAGCTTCTTTCCTGTCATGATAGAGCCTAATGTGACGTGTTCCCCCAACATATGGTAGAGCTGTCTCAAATGTCTGTCTAGATCATGTATCACCAGATGCAAAGCTAATGCCTGGTCCTACAAATGCTGAAAGAACAGAATGTATATAATTAAAAGTCAAACCAGGTTATAAAATTGCAGTTTTGAGGCTGGAAGGAACCATATGCAAGACATAGGCTTTTTACTGGAACTCTGCCAGGCAGAACTGTTCTTGGGACATCCCTGGTCCTGCAAGAGGGGACTGAGTTGGCAAGATGTACTTGCCTATTCTCTTTTCTTCCTAGGACACAGTAAAAGAATGAAGAGAGAAAGCAAAATACTTTATACGTTTTCTGTTCTGTCTGCTTTCTGTAGCTGAACTGGCATGGACTGTGCTGTGATCTGCCTAGGTCAGCAGAGGAGGAATTTTGTTTCTGAAATATTTCTGTTCCACCAGGTCTTCAGAGTTCCTGGAGTGGAGCATGGCTTGCTCCACTCTTTGCTAAGGGATGTTCTGAAGTTGTTAGTTACTCCTTTGAAAGTAAGAATTTCAACATGATACTTTTCTGTAGTTTTCCCACTCTTCACATAACTTCTTGAAGTATCTAAAATTAGAGTGAGATATTTTTGGCCTTGTCAGTAGGAAAATACCCAATTGGACGTTAGTAAAATACAGTCCATTTGATTGATTTCATTTAATTGACAATGACAGTGTTTAAAACCTGTGTTTATATGTTTAACCTCTGGAAAAAAAAAAAAGTTTAAACTCTTTTTTCCTTTGAGCTACAGTTGCTCAGATTACCTCAGGAAATGCCAGAAGTTTATGTCTTTGGAAGACTACTTTGTTGAGCTGTCTAAATAATCATAAAACCCAATCATCAGAAGACAAAAAAAAAAAAAAGGCCAAAATAAGGTTGATTCTTGGAAGTGCATCAGGAAGTGCACACAGGAACTGGATCAGCAATGAATTCTGAATCCATCTGTATCTCTGTTGAGTATTCACTGTGGTTTGTCACACTGGAATAAGTGTCCTTCGTTAGTGGAAACTGTTCTTCCTTGATCTTGAAGACCTTCGAATGTGTTTTGAGCATGTCAAGACACAGTTTGTTATTATAATGTCCTGGCAGTATAATTGAAAAGTATACCACATGCACATTGCATATTTATAAGATTTTATGTATTTTGTATTATTCTGCTTAAAAATGTATTGTAGCAAATCAGCATTGTGGCTTCACACTAAATTTTTAGAATATATACTGTAGTTGAATCATGCACTGATTCTCTTAAGGCACTTTGAGTAAAACGTAATTTTACGCTTTCTGACAAACCGGACCGCTAAATGTCCAACTTGAATGCCAAACATCATCCCTACTAAGCCTATCTTGAGAGTCAGGAAATTGCAAAGGTAACTCAAAGTTTAAAAGTTTAGTTTTACTGAGCTGCTAGAGGTTTTATGTCTTTACCAGCTTCTGTGAAAAGCATAGGCACTTTCTTGAAAAATGTTAGTATATAGAGGGTTGTCCCTGTTAGTTGAATCACTTGAGTTTACTACAACCTTACTACTTAGCTCATTGCAATTTTAGTGTTTAGTTTATATTTAGTTAAACTCAGTCATTGCCAAGAAGAATTTTTTCTGTGTTTTGCCACCTCTTGCCTTCACCTTTGTGTTGAAAACCTTACTGTACAAGTAACTCTCTGTGCGCTGCGAAATCTGTAACCACCAAAGGATCTTAGAATATTGAGGGGTTTTTGTCACCTCAGAATAAGTGAAAGTGTTCTTCCTCCTATCAGTGGTAGAGAAGATACTGTTTTGTCTTGTCCTTTCCAGCATTAATGCTCTCCAGGACATAATTACATTTCCTTATTCTGTCCTTTACTTGGCTGAAACCACCTCATCTTCAACTGTGTGCCTCAGGTTATAATTTAGTTATACAGTTTATGAAGTAGCAAACATACTGTCATCTGCTATATTGCTCTATGATTTAATGTGCTTCCCTGAAATTTTAAGTATTCATGTTCACTTCACCTAGAAGAGACATTTCGGAGTACTCTAAAGGCTAAGGATTTATTTGTGGGTTTATATCTTAATTTATAAATCCTCAATTTGCTTGCAAAGGGCAACAAATAACTAACTGTTTCTCACAGAACAATTGACAAGTATCAGTTTTGGATAATTATTGTGAACCGTTATGAACATCTCATGGAGAGCTATGGTTTGGATGTAATTCTCATAGCTGAGACTGAAGTCTTCACTCAGACAAAGCTTTCTTTGAAGTTCATACAAGCTTTTACTGCATAAGAAGATAGGAGAGGATTCCTGCCATGTTCATTCTTTCTATCCATACTACCATCTTAGGTAATAATTGTTAGATGTGGGTTTATGTAGTAATATACAAAATATTTTAAAATCGGGCATAATTATCTCATATTACTAAAGACTTATTTTAGCAATCAAAAGAGAATGTATTTGGAGACAGCTAGTCTCATTCATCGGAGTTAAAGGGTGAAACTGTATTTCTCATGAGGAGGACACATCCAAAGTTCTGTATTTCTGGACAGAGCATTGCATTTTCTTTTCAAAGAATTACTTATTTCATATAGCTTATATAAAACATAATTGTTAGCAGCTTGCAAATTCAACAGACCTTAGAATTTACTATTAAAAGGCTTTTTACCAGAAACTTGTGATTGGACAGCAGGTGATTGCTTCCCAGTAACTTTCCACAGAGCCCATTGCTTCTAAGATTTGTATTTTGGGGGCTTCAACCCTGTTTGTGTGGGTTTTTTTATTTGAGCACTTTTCTGTATACTTTCAGGAATTATTTACCTGATCTCAGCTCTTGGCTACCTGACGCGTTCTGCGCTCTTCCTGACTGTTTCTGCACGGGATGGGGGTGGCCTTCCCTCTGCCACCAATGCAGCCATCACAGTAAACATCCTTCAGACTGCTTCGGCCCTGCCATATTTGAGAGATCCCGGTATACTTTTTCTATTCCCGAAGATGCGCCTGAAGACAGCGCGATCGGCACCGTAAAGGCCAGAGAGCCTCCAAGTAAGTTGTATACTCAGTCAGAGATTACATTGCATTTTTGTTGTGACCATTAACTGGAAATAACTACAGATGATTATTATATTTTTTTAAAAAATCTTTCATATTATTTATTCAGTCTGTATTTACTCTTGATATTTACAGCAGCTGATGCAATCACTGCTGTATCAGGATATTCTTTAGAACAAATGGAGATTTATGGTACTCCCCTTGGTGGTCCATAGGGATTTGCGACTGCCTCCATTTTCTTCCAGATGGATATCTGTAATTGTAAATGAGGAGATGGGAAGCATGTTGTGAAAGTGTAAGGAAGGGTCTGTGTGATGGTGTGGCTTGTGTTAAAGCATTAACCATGCAAGACAAATCTCAGAGCAATACTCATAAGCAGAGAGTATTCAGAAGTTTCAGAGAATCTGTACGAAGTGCTGCTGAAAAAAAAAATCCAATCAAACAAGCAAACAAAAACATCCTCCCCATTTTCCCAAATTAAGTGGTGAAATCCAGATGAATGTTTGTGGGACCTTTTGAAAATTTATTCAATCCATTTGGTTTCTTTATAATTTTTAGAGGGAAGTGGGTTAGCTCCTGCAAGGACTTAATCGTAAAAGACCCTATCCTGAGAGCCATATATATTTGGTTCCTATGCAGAGCAGTAGGAGCAATGAGTCCACATACCAGCTTGATGATGGATCTGTACATGTAAGGTGGTAGAGGCAGAGGTTTTATATAAGTTTAATTAGTCATGTCCTGTCATTTTCTTCTTCTTGGAAGGACAGTGCATTGACCACTGTCCTCAGGGTGAGGTAGCACCTGTGGAGAGGCCTCGGTAATAAGCCTGAACCTTTAGATAGCTTTTGCTTTAGGGAGCATCTCATGTATAAGGATTGTAGCAATGGTCATCCATGAACAGTAAGTTCAGTAAAACACAGTTCTTTAAGAGAACTGCCACCTGTGTCATTCCTTGCTATAGTGTATGCCTGTGGGTAGTGAAACTGCTCCCATAAGACTAATTTATAGGAGTGGTTTTTTCTGTATTTAGATCAGGGAAAAACAGGAGGCTATTATACTGTTTTCTCTATAGAGTTTTATTGTACCAGTGAGATGAAAATCAAATGGTGCACAAGCGGACAAACTGTATACAGTCAGATCAAGCCTGTGCAGTACTTTTTTACTGAAGGACTCCAGGGGCAGGAAGAAGGAGGTGTAAAAAGCCCAAGAAAGTCAAAGATCTGTGTAGCTTACATTTATTCCACTGAATTTAACAACATACATTCTTCACCGATGTTCTTACTAACCTTCATGTTACTATTTTCATATTTTTTTATATTTTTTTGTTGTTATTTCAATTTCTAGATTCTTTAGAAGTGGTTTCTTACAGAATTTCCTCTGGTGATCCACATGGAAGATTCTCTATTGACTCCCAGTTTGGTATCATCCGCACTAAAAAACAACTTGACCATGAAACTCAGTCTGTCGTGGTGCTCACTGTTCAGTCACAGCTGGGTAACTCCCCTGTCTACAGTAGCACCCAGGTCAACATATCTGTGATAGATGTTAATGACAATCCTCCAGTATTTCTTACCAAGTCTGATAAGGTTACTATTTCACATACCCAGCCTCCTGGCACTGCTGTCTACATTGCTCATGCAGAAGACAAAGACAGTGGTCTAAATGGTGCAATCAAATATAGTATTGCAAGCAAGCAGTCAAACGCATTTAGCATTGATCCAAGCCTTGGCATGGTAAACCTCACCAGGACAGTGTTTGCGGATAAGCAGCAGGAATATACTCTACATATAGCAGCTGAAGACTGTGGAAGTCCTCCTCTGACTTCTTTGCTGATGTTGACAGTGATTATTGAAGAGTGGAAGATGGGCCCTACTTTGGTTTTTCAAAACTTAGTGTATCAAGTAGAAATCAGTGAAGCTGCCTCTCCAGGTGTACAAATCCTTCAGGTTCAAGCCCACTCACTTGATCCACGCAGCATTACCTCCAAGCTGACGTATTCCTTAGAGCCTAGCACAGATTCTGTTGCATTTGGAATCAGCTCTGATACTGGCTGGATTTATCTTCGGAAACATTTAAACTACGAATGTGCACAGATATTAAGTTTTAGAGCCTTGGTCAGCACCTCCGAGGATGAAAATCTCAGGCAAAATGCGAGTACATCGGTAATAGTTAATATCCTGGATGAAAACGATAATTGTCCTGTGTTTATGCATGAAAGCTACTTCTTTGAAATGGAGGAAAATCCAATTCCCAGGGGTGTGGTTGGCACCGTTGCAGCTGTTGACAAAGACTCGGGAAGAAATGGACAACTTTCCTATTTCCTCTTGTCTGATGGAAAGTATTTCAAGATGAATTCCAACACAGGTAGCATTTTATGGTTTGTAATCTGCCTAATATTGCTTTTGGAAAGCAGCCTTCCCTAAAGGAATGGAAGTAAAGTGTAAAGCTTTCAGGAACTGCTGTGAATCTCTTGAGTTGATATGTGAATATTCTAACTCAGAGCTTCGCAGTTTGGGGAATGAAATAGATCTAATACATGTTCATGAAGAATGAACTAACCCTTAGGATTTGACTTTTTCGTGACTTCATTCTGGTCAGTTGGTCATAACTTCCAGTGTTTGACTGTAACAAATTAAAAGGAGTTTTAAGTTACGCTTTCAGTAGTTCATATGAGGAACTTAATTGCCTGTGATCCAGTACAGTTGAAAAGTACAGATCAGCCATAAATAACTCTAAAGATAACTATGAAATTTGACAGTTAGTGATTTAAAATATTTCTGAGAACTGCTGTAAGTTACATCAAACCTGAGTTCCTGTTGTACATGGCATCACAGAAATCAAATTGACTGAGAGAGATTTTTCACAGCACAGAGTGTACTCTGCAGTGAATAGCAAATGCCTTGAGTAATAGACACTGTGTCCACACAGTAAAACAGCACAGAACACAGCATGGAGAGCCCAGAGGAAGGGAATCCTCTAAGGAACACAGGCACTGTAAATAATCTGGTTTAGCAAAATGATACGTAGCAAGCAAAGAACTGCTGTTTAAAATTCCTGTTCCCAGATGTCCTGTCCTCATGGGGGGTGAATAGGCTCTCCCATAATTTCTCTATATGAATCTCAAAATAAAATGGTCATTTCAAAGCAGGTTCCTGTTGAGTACATTTATGGAAGTTTAAAGGCAAACAGAGTACTAGGAGTTAACCAAGAAGATCTTAAAATAATGTGTGGTTCTGTGTGGAGGACTTTGGCCAACCGTAATCTACAGCTATATCGAATATGATTGAGCAGATGGAGAGAAGATTGGGTCAGATTTATTCCCTGGGTTTACCAGAATGTATCGGAGACATAAGGCTTCCTGATTAACCTACAGACATTGTGTTGAAAATTTCCCAACCCAGGGGCATAATAAAGGCCATTTGTCAGCAGTTAAAACCCTGTGCTTGTATATTATCTGTCCTGAAGTGTGGTGAAGAAAAGGCCAGATGAATTTCTCTGAAAGGTCAACGTGTGTGTTCGTACTGTTTTATACTTTTGCTCCGGGGCATCCGCTATACGGTAAAGGGTGTAAATATGGTGCTAAAGTACAAGTGCAAACTGTGACCCATGGAATGGAGCTTGGAAATCTGAGGTTTTAATGTCAGCAGTAAGGTGTATCAGAAGATATGCATCATTATTTCCTGTTAAATTAAATGTGTAACTGCATGTAGTAAGATGAGTGCTAGCATATAGTAAATATCTAACTCCCTTTCTCCATCATTTTTGTTGTCCATCAGGTGAAATCGTAAACTGGGTTGCATTAGACCGTGAAAAACAAGGTCACCACCAGCTGACCGTGCTAGTGACCGACCATGGGTCACCGAGGCTTAATGCCACAACAACAGTTTACATTGTGGTGAGGGACCTCAATGACAACAAGCCCTTCTTCCCTCAGGCGGTGCCCGGGCAGGAGCTGCACCTCCAGGTGGGTGCTACCAGTGGGATGTGGTGCCTGGCTCTGAGCATCACCCTGTGACAGGGGCCCAAGCCCCTCGTCCTGTGGAACAGTGACAGGATGGCACCAGAATAGAAACATAACCCATTCTTAATTGGGATTCGGGTATATTTGGGAATTTCAACACTTATCAAATGATTACACTTTGCCACCTTCTATACTGTTAGATGGAAAGGAAATTCATGTATAATTTTATTTATGTATGCAGTAGAATCTTTCTTAATTTCTGACCTCTGAGTCTACTGCACTGAAGATTTTTGAATTAGCAATACGTGCAGATTGTAACAGAGGATTGCTAGAACTGTATTATTTAACTATTTCCTGAAAATGTTCTCTGCACTGACTGTAAATGTTACTGAAATGAAAATCAGAGCAACAACTAAGCTCTTATGTTATGGCAAGGAATTTATTTTAAGACTCGTTGTTATACATGTATTTTTGCAAATTATTTATAAACTGCTTGATGACAGGTTTTGGAAGGGCAGCCGTCAGGGACACTTATTACCACTGTCTTTGCAAAAGACTTTGATTCCGGAAACAACGGTGTTGTATTATATTCAATAGAATCAGGTAAGAATTTAAGGTGTTATTCATAAGAAAAGATATATTGAAATAACTAGAGTTGTAGAGGTACCATGTATGCATATAGAATCTATTTTGTGCTTGTTGGAATAAAGATGCCTATGTAAATAGGAATCAGGACCATCACATGTCTTATAAAGTATCTAAGGAGGGGTGCAAGCAGTTACCTTTCCTCCCTTCCACATCTGCCTCATCTTCCCAGGGATCTGGGTGCTTGTGTGGCCAGCCAGAGCACTCAGAAAAGATTAGAACCATGATCTTGTACTGTACAATTTAGCGTTTCAGTCAGTTGTTTAACATCTTAAAGGAAAGATGATCTCCCTTTTCCCATGACCAATTGAAAATTTTCCTGCTAAAAGAATGGTTCATGATAGTCTGAGACAGGGATCAGAAGGATCAGCAGATAATCTGGGCAAACATCGAGGCTTGTGGTTTTTAGTTCATATTTCACCCTTTGTTTAGAACTGTGTTAGCCTGACATAGTGTGGCCGCTTAAAAACACTGCTCCTTTTTAGTTTTCCTTGTAATTCCTACATGTAGTAGTTCACTTCTGGGGTAAACTATAGGATACAGTTTTGTTTGCTGTGCAATCAATAACAGAGCAGTCCTAAACTAGAACATGAGTGAGACTGGGACATGAATACTGGTGAGAGACATAAATGTGATGTCTGATTTTGCCACATACCACTTGCTACACTTCTACACAAGAGAGAACTCTCTCTGTAACCAGTGAGGAAAACATGTCTGTCCCTCCTGCTTTGATTCACTATTAGTTTGAAACAGCAAGAGATGCCAAGAATAGAACTATTTCTTTTATTTTGATGCCTGCTCTATTCTTCTAGCTTAATGTAATCAATACCTTTTAAGCTCGGTATTTGTAGTTGACGGTACTTTGCACATAGAGCATACTCTTTCATCAGAGCAAGAAAACGTTTCCAGTATTTCCATTCGCTCAGTGTGTTTCCTCAGGTGTTCTTTTCTGTGTAGGCAGAGCTCAAGTGTGGGCTCTGTTGGTTTAAACTCATAACAATTATTTGTCACTGCAGAGTAAAGAACAAAATACTGCAAATAGTAGAGTCATAGAATGACTTGGATTGGAAAGGATCTTAAAGATCATCTAGTTCCAACCCCGCTGCTGTGGGCAGGGACACCTTTCCCTAGATCAGGGTGCTCAAAGCCTCATCCAACCTGGCCTTGAACACTCCCAGGGATGGGGCATCCACAACTTCTCTGGGCAACCTGTTCCAGTGTTTCCCCACCCTCAAAAGTGAAGAATTTCTTCCCTAGAGCTAATCTAAATCTACCCTCTTTCAGTTTAAAGCCATTATCCCTTTCTCTTTCTGTTACCACTCTTAAAGTACAAAGGAATCTGTATCCTCTTTTTACCAGGGCTGAAATTACCAAAACATTCCTGTGGATTATATTATACTGTGTCTTTATGTACCCTTTTGACTTCTGTGAAGTAATGGAAGGACTTTAAGATCCAAATCTACAAGGGCCAGAGAACTAACTCTACTCTCTTCCACCAAGAGATGCTTAAAAAAATGAGACATTTAACAGCTCTATTGAAAGTTTTGCAGTTGAAATATATGTAGGTAATAAAAGATTGTAGGGTCAGTTTATGGCCATACTATTATTCCCTTAATTTGGATACAAGTGACTGCCTCTTCCAGAGGGAAATGGAGAGAATTGTAGACTTCTGCACTGTGAATAATAATATTTTGCACCAAGTGATCCCCCTTAAGAGAAAGGAAATAAGTAGTACCTAATCCTTTGTTTGAAGGGTGATGGCCAGGCAATGTGGGAAGTGTTCTTCAGGGGTCTCTGCCTGTCCGTATATCTAACTATATCCCCTTCCTTCCAACAGCACATTGGATTTTCTTACTGGCTTCACTGTAGAGCCCCAGAGGGGAGTAAGTAAGAGTTCAAATTATAAAAATGACTAGCAACACAAAATATGACTGGTCTTGCAAATGCTGTCTCTAGAAAGAACAAAAGGATAAAAACAGCAGCAAAAAAACACTGAAAGAGCCCTCCCAGCCTTGGAACTAGATGTTTTCCCGATAAACAAATCCAGAAACAGCTGAGCTTCTCTGATACTAATTTTTGTTGTTGTTAGTTGGCTCACAGCCTTTAACATCTGGTCTTCTGTTTCATGGTGAAGTTCTTGCCTGGTTTATGTTTAAAATAGTATTTTCTAGTTCTGGGACATTGTTCAGTACTAAACTATGAAAAAGAAATATGATCCGATTTACAGCCATATTTGTTAAACCCAAAGACATCAGGTTAATTGGAGCATTGCATGCAGACCAGTACTTTTTTCAACAGTTGAGGGACTGCCACAAGATTAAGAGCTATGAGTGTCAGTGTCAGCTGTTAAGCTTGTAAGAGTCACTGGGTAATTTTTAATGTTCCTGAGACCTTAAGGAAATGCCAAGATAGCAGCAATTGATGAAACTATCAGGAGGGCTAATGACAAATGCCAACAAATTATGCAAGCAAAAATCTGTAAAAGAGCTGTGAGGTTTACACAACAGATGAATTTTAGCTTTCAGAGGCTCTTTCACTGAAAGAGTAACCTAATTCAGAGAGAAGTGAATCCCAGCTATGTGTGCTATTCCTTAGTGATGCTGGCAATTGTTAACTGATTTGTCTAGCTGCCTTTACGACTGTCGATAGGTTATAGTATAACATTTATAAGAAAAAATCAATGTGTATTTATAGAGCATCATAAACTGTTGCTTTTTGTGTTAAGACTAGCACTTGGCAAGTGTTGCACATATGTCAGTGGACAAGCACTTGTTCTGCAGGGCCATTAGCAAGCAACATGCAGGGAATATTCGTAGACTTGCAGAGGTCTGTGTTTCTGTAGCAGCCCCACAGTATTCAAGCTTTTTGGGAGCCATGGCATTGCCTTCCTCTTTTCTGTTACAAGAAACAACTTTTCTTTCAGCTCAAAGGAGGATGAGATGGCCAAGGCACTAAGTATTTTAAAACCTAGGAAAGATACAGTTCTTCAGGAAATTAGGTAAAAATAGGTATAGCTAACTATCACTGCATACTGAGGTCACACATATCTCAGAAAACTCTGGTATTACTTTCTCTCTGCTTCCTGAACCATTTTGCCTGAATGCCAGTCCCTGGAAGGCTTGAATGTTCTGCCAGAGTTCACAGCCACATATTGCCTGAGGTTTCTCAGGCCATTTTTTTTTTTTTTTTTTTTGTCCAAAACTGCAGTTTCTGTAACTATGTTTCAGAGGACAGAGTTGAGAAAGTGCCTGAGTTTTGGAGAATCTCAGGTAAATGAAAGCCTAGCCAACAGGTTGGACAATGCAGAGGTGGAAAATTTAGGTGAAGAAGCGTATCTGTTTATTGACAGGTTAGAGTAGAATTGCAAGCACAAGAAGAAGCTGGGGCCATTAGAGTCTAGTTATCAAGAGATTGAATTTTTTTCTGTTCCATGCTTCATCTGCTGCTCTTTCTTATCCATTTCTCCTATACTTTCTTCCTTTTCATACAAAAAGGGACATCTTTAGGGTGTATAAAATAAGCAGCAGTTCCCTAATTCAGGTGACTTACAGAGATGAAAGCTGAACAAATGTTTCTAGAAGTGCAGGAGCATGAGGTTTTAGAGCAATGACTGACATACTACTTTAGTGTAAAACTTAAAACTACTTTTTCCCTTATTCCTTACTTTGAACTTCCAAAAGAATGAGGAGGATTTGGAGTGTATTCAGAAAGTGAGCAGGCTACCACTTGGTAATCTTGAGCAAAAGTACTCAAAATGGACTGTCTCTTCCCTTAGTACATGTTATCTATTAAATCAGTTGAAAAGCAAGATCTGTCTTTAGATAGGCTTTTGAAATTCAGAAATTGAAGAAATTGCTTTAACTACAAAAGATAGTATAAAAATTTGCTTAGTCTGTCTGTAGATGGAGGGAAATCGGTTTCATAAGGGTGTTTTTTTCTTGAAGTTTTTTTCTGATTTGAAATCAAATGACTACACTTTGAAATTGTCTATGAATAAATTACACAATAGAATGATACGAATGCTAGAAAATTAGAAATAAGATGTTTCAGTTTTGATTGTCGTTATAGTGCGGTACCAGATAAAAAAGATGTGGACTGACATCAGTTCACACAGAAGGGCACACGGGAAGGGTGCAGTCGGCTGCCTGCTCCAGAGGTGAGGTTAGTTGGTGGCCATCACCCTGTCAGAAGGTGCTCAGCTATGGTGACCACCCTGCAGAAGGCTCAGTCCTCTGCACTCGGCAGGAGGGATGTGGCAGTGCAGACAGAGCTCCCATGAAAAGGCACAGCCATCCAGGTCTCAGACTGCAGGGAGTGTGGGAGCCTTTCCCTGGTATGGGACGGCAGTGGTGAAGACAGCTGTGTGAGGTGTGACCAGGTGGACAACCTGCTCAGCGTGGTGGCAGAGCTGCGAGAGGAAGTGGAAAGGTTAAGGAGCATCAGGGAGTCGGGAAAGAGAGACTAGTGGTGTCATGCTCTGCCCAACCTGAGACAGAATCAGGAAGAGCCACAGAAGAAACCTCAAGATGAAACAGATTATGTATCCTCTCCCCACCAGGCAGAAGGCAGTAGCTTAAAGGAAAAGAGTGAATGGAAGCAAGTCCGTGCTCAGGGCAACAGGCGACCCCCTCTGTGCCCACCTCGCCTACCCAGGTGCCTCTGCACAAGTATGAAGCTCTGGAGGTGGAAGGCCCATTGACGGATCGTGTGGCTGGGCGTCCATCTGCACTGGAGGTGTCACCAGGGTCAGAAAGGACTACCCCCTGTATCACGACCGCCTCCATGAGGAAGAAAAGACAGGTAATAGTTACAGGTGACTTCCATTTGAGGGGAACAGAGAGTCCAATATGCCTCTCAGGGAAGTCTGCTGCCTCCCTGGCACCCAGGTTAAGGACATCGCTAAGAAGATTCCTGGCCTGGTATAGCCCTTGGACTACTGCCTGTTACTGTCTTTCCATGTGGGTGGTGATGAAGCTTCAACACAAAGTCCAAGGGTGATCAAGAGAGACTTCAGGACACTGGGACAATTGGTAAGGGAATCTAGAGCACAGGTTATCTTTTCTTCGCTTCTTCCAGTTGCAAGCAGTGACATTGGAAGAAACAGACGTGCCCAGCTCCATGGCTGGTGTCATCACCACAATTTGGGGGTTTTTGACAATGGGATGGCCTACATGGCACCAGATGGGAGCTCTGCCTGGGGATGGATGAGGAGCCGACCGAGAGCTTATGGGTTAGGATTAAAGGGAGGGCAGGGATAGGTGACATTACAGTGGGGGTCTGCTACAGGCCACCTGACCAGGAAGACCAAGCAGATGAGGCCCTCTACAGACAGATAGGAGCAGCCTCACATTCACAAGCCCTGGTTCTCGTGGGGGACTCCAGCCACCCCGATATCTGTTGGAGGGACAACACAGCAGGGCATAAACAATCCAGGAGGTTCTTGGAATGCATTGATGATAACTTCCTTCTCCAAGTGATAAAGGAACCAACGAGGAGAGGTGCCATGCTGGACCTTATTCTCACCAACAAGTGAGAGAGAATGTGAAACTCAAGGGCAGCCTTTGGCTGTAGTGACCATGAAATGGTGGAGTTCAAGATCCTTAGGGTGGCAAGGAGGGTGCTTAGGAAGCTCACTATCCTGAATTTCAGGAGAGAAGACTTCAGCCTATTCAGGGATCAAGAAAGCTGGTTAACAGTCAAGGATCCCCTCCTCCAAGCTCAGGAGCGATGCATCCCAACAAAGAGGAAGTTGGGCAAAAACACAAGGAGACCTGCATGGATGAGCAAAGTGCTCCTGGACAAACTCAAACACAAAAAAAGAGCCTGCAGAGGGTGGAAGCAAGAACAGGTAGCCTGGGAGGAATACAGAGAAATTGTCTGAGCATCCAGGGATCAGGTTAGGAAAGCTGAAACCCTGACAGAATTAAATCTGGTCAGGGATATCAAGGGAGAAAATAAAAGCTTCTATAGGTATGTGAGTGATAAGAGGACTAGGGAAAACATGAGCCCTCTCTGGAAGGGAACAGGGAGACCTGGTTACCCAGGATATGGAGATGGCTGAGGTACTCGATAACTTCTTTTCCTCAGTCTTCACTGGCAAGAGCTCCAGCTGCACTGCCCAAGTCACAGATGGCAAAGGCAGGGACTGGGAGAATGAAGAACTGCCCACTGTAAGAGAAGATTAGGTTTGAGACCATGAAAAGAACCTGAAGGTGCATAAGTCCATGAGACCTGATGAGGTGCATCCGCGGGTCCTGAGGGAACTGATGAATGAAGTTGCTAAACCATTATCCATCATATTTGAAAAGTCATGGCAGTCTGATGAAGTTCCTACTGACTAGAAAAGGGAAACATAACATCCATTTTTAAAAAGGGAAAAAAGGAAGACCCGGGGAACTGCAGCCAGTCAGTCTCACCTCTGTGCCTGGCAAGATCATGGAGCACATCCTCATGGCAAATATGCTAAGGCACATAGAGAAAAAGGTGATTGGTGACAGCCAACATGGCTTCACTAAGGGCAAATCCTGCCTGACTAATTTGGTGGCCTTCTACGATGGGCTTACGGTGTTGGTGGATAAGGGAAGAGCAACTGACATCATCTACCTGGACTTGTCCAACGCCTTTGACACTGTCCTGCATGACATCCTTGTCTCTAAATTGGAGAGACATTGATTATGGATTTGATGGATGGACCACTCTGTGGATAAGGAATTGGCTGGATGGTCGCACTCAAAGAGTTGCAGTCAATGGCTCGATGTCCAAGCGGAGATCAGTGACGAGTGGCGTTCCTCAGGGGTCAGTATTGGGGCCAGTGCTATTTAACATCTTTGTTGGCGACATGGACAGTGGGATAAAGTGCACCCTCAGCAAGTTTGCAGATGACACCAAGCTGTGTGGTGTGGTTGACACACTGGAGGGAAGGGATGCCATCCAGAGGGACCTTGACAGGCTGGAGAGGTGGGCCTGTGAGTACCTCATGAAGTTCAACAAGGCCAAGTGCAAGGTTGTGCACATGGGTCAGGGCAATCCCAAGCACAAATACAGGCTGGACAGAGAATGGATTGAGAGCAGCCCTGGGGAGAAGGACTTGGGAGTGCTGGTTGATGAGAAGCTCAACTTGAGCCAGCAATGTGCATTTGCAGCCCAGAAAGCCAACTGTATCCTGGGCTGCATCAAAAGGAACGTGGCCAGCAGGTCGAGGGAGGTGATTCTGCCCCTCTACTCTGCTCTCATGAGACCCCACTTGGAGTACTTGGAGTACTGTGTTCAGCTCTGGAGTCCTCAACATATGAAGGACATGGGGCTGTTAGAGTGGATCCAGAGGAGGGCCACGAAGATGATCCAAGGGCTGGAGCACCTCTTCGATGAAGATAGGCTGAGAGAGTTGGGGTTGTTCAGCCCAGAGAAAGCTCCGGGGAGATCTAGCAGCCTCCCAGCCTTCCTAAAGGGGACCTACAAGAAATCTGGATAGGGACTTTTTGCAAGGGCGTGTAGTGATAGGACAAGGGACAATGGCTTTAAATCAAAAAAGGGGAGATTTTGATTAGATACAAGGAAGAAATTTTTTATAATGGTGATGAAGCACTGGAACAGGTTGCCCAGAGAAGTTATGGATGCCCTATCCCTGCGAGTGTTCAAGGGCAGGTTGATGAGGCATTGAGCAACCTGATCTAGTGGAAGATGTCCCTGTTCATAGCAGGGAGGTTGGAACTAGATGATCTTTGAGGTCCCTTCCAACCCAAACCATGCTATGATTCTATAGCTCCATTGTGGCAGAAAAATGAAGGGAATAGTTTTCGTGCGCTTCTGTTTACTGATTTCTTTTTCTTATTAGTTCTCCCTATCAGTTATTTTTTAAATGTCAGTTTTAGCAAAACATTAAAAATGTATGCATGCAATTCACATTGTGTTCTGTTTTTTGCGTCTCCTCTGCCTTTTGCTTAGCTGGGGTGTTGTGTCATGAAACATTATATGAAACAAAATAGCATATCTATGAATGTAGACATACTGTTGGGACCTAAACCAGGAAAGTAACTGAAAGCTATTTATGAAAACAGTAATATAGCAGCATTAATATTTTGAAACTGTCATGAAAAATGCAGAATGCAGGACTCTCTTATTCACAATAATTGTCTCTGCATATTGTTTCCTGTTGTTGGAAATTTCCTTGTTATGTTCCAGACTGTAAGAATCAACCCAGAAGGGACTCACGGAGTGTTAGAAACCTATAGTCAGTTGAAAATGGCAGCATAATATCGGAAAAAACTCCTATTTGTTGATTGTGAAAACCCTGTTTTCTAACTAGCCTGCTCCGTGTTTTTGCAAATTCTACAGGTGCAAATATTTTGCAGGTGAGGTGATTGGATACAAAAATGAACGTCTGTATGTGCAGCTAACTAGTTTGCATGTGCAGATTTGGAGAACATAAACAGCTTCATGCTCACTTAGGTGCCTATGGAAATACAGTTCTTTATGGGTGTTTTGTGTACTACGTCTGCACTGAATTTATTTTTACCACAGTTGCTTATTAGAATAGCAGCTGTTATGCTACATGACTTTGTTTAACCCACTAGCACACCTTATTAAAAATTCACGTAGTGAAAAGTTGTTTGCGTAGTGTTTTAAGAGAGAAGTAGTTACGCAAAATTTTATTTTCTTGGTTTCTGGTAGGATATACTAATTACTGGATGCTTCCCTATTTTACTAAGAATTGGAGAATAGTTTTTATTGCATTCCTTGAAAATGGGACAAGTGATTGTCCATCTCTTTTTCTCAAGTAACAAGTGATAGGATGAGAGGAAACTGCATCAGGTTGTACCAGGGGAGGTTTAGATTGGGTATTAGGAAAAAATTCTTCGCTGAAAGGTTGTGAAAGGTGCGTAGATGTGGCACTTAGGGACATGGTTTAATGGTGGACTCCGCAATGCTAGGTTAGTGGTTGGACTCGATGGTCTTAAGAATCTTTTCCAACTTAAATGATTCTATGATTCTAAGTCACAAAGAGCTATTTACTTTTCTACAGTAGAATTTTTCTCTGCAGCTCTAGAATAAATATAGTGAGATGTAGCTGCAAGTAGTAATTTTAATTAGAAGTTGCTTGTTCTTAGCATGCGGCCAGTCCTTGATGAAGGATGTAAGCATAATTTCCAATACTCACCTGTTGCTCTGCAACAGTTTGCTGTAAGATTGTAGCTACCCCCAGTTAGTTCATGGTTCAGAGCACAAGCAGGGCAGGCGGCATCACTGCAGTTACAGTGTCTTAGTGGTAGATAGGGCTCTTTGCTTACCCATAGTCTGTGAGGGACGTGAGCCAGCTGTGTATCCAGCATCACTTACTTGACCCTTCATGCGAGTACATAGACTAAGATCGAATTCTTTCTCTGGCCCTGCCTGCCAACTTATGTTGGAAGTAGGAGTACCAATCCTGGGATGTCTGCTGCTCTCCTGTTGCACACATCATTGTTGTTGGTACAAAATTGAGCAGTTGCTTTAGTACTCCATAGTGTTTCTCTCTGTAGCTTTCTGAATCCAGAATAAGTGATTTATAACAACTCTGTACTCAATGACTGTAAGAGGTGAACTACATGAGCCAGAAAGATCCAGATGAGTAGAGGAACCTCTGGGTCCTGCTCTTTCTTACTGTTAATTACAATGTTCAGTACTATGGAGGCAAGCTGAAGAGACTTGCAATAACACACATCCATTTTTTCCCCATAGAAAAGGATGTAGGATACTTCCGGATTGATGCTGTCAGTGGGGAGTTAAGAACAACCCAGTCTCTGTCACATGCTGAGAGATCAGACTACAAAATGACGGTCACAGCCAGGGACCAGGGAATGCCTTCACTTCAAGGACATGCTGCTGTTTACATCCAGGTACTTGTTTACGTTGTACAGATAAATCAGTTATGTCAGATACTTGGGTTCTTTGAAAAAACAGTTTTGGGAGAAGCAAGGGAAATAAGCTGAAGAAAGGAAAAAGTTCAAAATTGTAAGCATCTTGTGTCATGGTAATTTTCTTTAGCCATTTTTCTGTTGAAATGAGAGGGCAGGCTCATTTCGATTCGTTAAAAATAGACAACGGCATTCTGGGTTGTCTTGCACATAGATAATGTTTGTGCCTTAGTAGGAGGTGGCTATGAAAACTGGAAAAGAGATGGAAAATACTCAGGTGGGCAGAATGAAAAGCAAACATCAGGAGAGACTGAAAGCGAGGGAGAGAGTAGATTTTTTTTCTTTTTTTCCCTCCATTATGTTACTCCCCTTTTAAAATCCTGTCTCTCTAACCCAAGATAAGGATAGCTTATTTCTTTGTGCTGGTTTATAGAGGGCTGCTCTGCGTGGCAATGTGCTCTTTCTGCAGCCACCTGCTGTTCATCGAGCCACAGCAGGGCTACTTTGTCCAGGCTGCCTGTGCACTCCTTTGTCACAGGCTGAATGCCACCGGGACCGCTGTTTTCATGAACACAAGCACCTGTGTGTATTTGGCAAACTGCGTAACGTACCGGGCTTTCTGTCCCTGTGATGCTGTCCTATGTAAAAAGACAGTTGAAGTGCTTCAGAGTAGGGGCAGAGGTAGCAGTATTCAAGTCTGTCTTTTGACTCCTGTGATTCAGAGGGTGAGAGACAATCTTGTGCCTTTTTTTAATGTGAGAATGAAAGATAAAGTTATGGAATGACTGGCCAAGGAGTATTGGAACTCTTATGGAGCATGTCAAGTTTATTTTCTGGCTTCGAGGCATACTTAGGATAAATACAGTCACAAGTAATAAACGATTAAACTCTCAATTAAGGAAAACAATTTTTGTTACACTGTTCATAATAACAGTAAGAAAATATTGCAGTGTTTGTGCTTTTGTTGCAGGTAATCCCTCTTCCCAAAGAGAGATCTGTCTTCTCTCAAGATTTCAAGCACTTTGTTGTACCTGAAAATTTTAAACCTGCACAAGTGTTGAATTCTCTGAAGTGGCCTGGTAATCACCTGACAACTAACAGGAAACTACATTTCAGTATCGCTAATGATGATGATGATGTTCATTTTGAAATAGATAGCTTGACAGGAGACTTTTTTCTTTCCAAGGAACTCGACTATGAAACAGCTTCACACTTCCTTTTGCAAGTTATTGTAAAGGATTATAATAACAATCCTCCACAGAATAACACTGTCTTCCTAAGTATTGATGTAGAAGATCAGAATGATCATTCTCCGTGTTTTCAAGATGACTTTGTAGTGATTGGTGTAGAGGAAAATGTTCCTGTTGGCACTCTAGTTTACACGTTTGATGCAAAAGATGGAGATGGCAGTTTTCTGAACAGCAAAATACAGTATTCCCTGGAAATGAGTAATGGGGGAGAAAATCCATTTCTTTTACACCCTTCATATGGCACTTTGATCACAGCTTTTCCACTAGACAGGGAGATTACTCGCTCTGTGATCCTCACAGTGTCTGCAACAGACCAGGCAATAAACCTGACTGATCGCAGACTCGATTCCCTGGCTGTGAAAATTGTTATTTTAGATATCAATGATAACAGTCCCAGTTTTACATCTTCGCCTCTTTCCTATGTCATGGAGGATGCAGAGATGGGCTTTCTTGTGCACCGTGTAGTTGCAAAGGATCCTGATGAGGGAAGAAATGGACAAGTTATGTATCACATTCTTTCAGGCAATGAAAACAAAGCATTTGTATTGGATAAAATCACAGGTACGGTAACTTCTGTTCTCTGGAATTTCTTGTGCTTGCTTCTCACAGTAATATTTGGGAGTGCATACAATACAGTCCTGAGATACCACATTACTGTGCTACTCTACCCAGGTGACTTACCGTCCTCATGGGTGATTACCTCGGGCAGAGCACCACATGAGCACAGCAGTGCTACGTGCGGTGGTAGGCAAGCTCAGTGAGACTCAGCTCAGAAATTTCTGCATGTCACTGTTACTGTGTTGTGTAGATGTACTGGAGGACCTTCCAATAACATGTTAAGGAATGTGAGAAGAAAGTGTGTGCAGTGAAATACTTCATTCTGATTTTTGGATGATGCATGCTTAAAGCATGAGTACACACATATGTTGCTATATGTACACACTAGGAAAGGCAAAGTAAAGATCGAGGAATGTGGATTACACTGTGGGTGGAACATGTTCAATGGAGGCGATAATTTCATTCTTCAGCTCTCTGAAATTCTCTGGTTCCTGAATGAGTTCTGTAACATTATACCATGCACACAAATGCAAAACTCACTCTAATAGTTGCAATATTATCTGGTTCTTATTCTGGTTTTTAATCCATTATGTCATACAGCTGACACTGATTTTCAGAGCTCCTTATTGCATAACTTATATGCAAAAGATGACAAATACTTAAGTTAAATAAAGTTTAAAAGTTAAGCCTGAAGTTAAATAAAAAGGAATCTCTGAACTTCACTTGAATATTCTGTGAATCTCAGTTTCCCTTGATGTCAAATGAGTATTTCTGGGCCAATTAGCACTCTAAGGGAATCACAGGTAATGATTGACTCTGAAGTCTGAAAGCCTTGCAGCAGTGGCACAGCATGCACAGTGGTGCTACATTGAACCTGTGAATGCTGGAACAACTGGGAATTCTAACCTGGGCCAGAATACTTTTTTTAATATCTTCTTTCTTTATAATAGGACTCTTAACTACAGCGCAGCTTCTGGACCGTGAGATTCAGGAGCACTACAATTTGACAATCATGGCTCTTGATGACGGCAGCCCAGCTCTCTCTGCCACACAGGTTCTAACCATCGTTGTTCTTGATGTGAATGACGAGACCCCAGTGTTTCTGAAGCAACTTTACAAGACTGCAGTTCATGAAAACCGAGAACCAGGGGAGCTTGTCATAAAGGTGGAAGCCATGGATAGAGATGCAGGTAATTTCTGTCCTTTTGCTATTAATTTCTTTGTGGACCATAGTAGATCAATCAAATCTTGCTACCTGCTGTGCTTGTGTGTACAGCTGTCCTGCTTTTCCCAAGGTAATATCTGAGTTTGGAGTTTCAAAACGTAGCTCTTGGTTCAGACCCTCAACCTTTATTCAGGGCTTGGAAGTACTCTGACTTGCACACGGAGGTAGCTTCAACTCTGACTGGTATATTAAACGTAAAACGTGCGCTCGCATGACGCAGAGTAGCTCAGCGCACGGTAGCTTTCGTGTGAAGGTAGCCAGCGTGCTCTGGTTATCAATCGGCAGACGATGCTTAAACAGTTTTAGAACAGTTCACTAGGCACAAGGGTCCTGGTTTTGTGGCAGAACCGGCTAATTTGCACTACTGGTTTATGACCAGAGAGGGGCACTGTCATCCAAGGTTTTCAAGCTGGTTGAGCAGTGGAGGGATCGCGGAAGCCGCTCGGGTTTTCGCATAGGATTTCCCATACATAAGAATGTTAGCGCATTGCTTTTCAAACACGTGCAGAATGGGTGAGTAAGAAGGGCTGGTTCATATGCCCTTTGAATCACAGGTAAGGGCTAAACGTGAGAGTCTATGCTGAGCAACAAAAGAAACCATCCGATTCTTCCACTACGTGCTCTTTTGAACTACCCTGAACTACATTTGATGTCACAGGTAATCTGTGTGCTGGAGAGAATCTTATCTTAAGTAGTACCACACACTGTGCACGGCTGGTGTAACATAAAGCAGTTACACAGAGTCTGTGGTCTGCAGTAAAGATAAAATCTGGAAAGAGAATTAAATATTACAGTACTGCTGCAATCGGTCCAAAGGTTGTCTCACAGTAAAAAGAATGACTTTCTTTTTACTGTGGGTTCACTTTCTGCACACCTTTAGAATTGTTTAAGATTGTGCTATCCAAAAAATAGGTAAAACAGTAGATCTTGTCAGCAAAATATTTTTCTGTATTCAGTAAGATTTGTCATTTTAACGTAGAGCATGTATTGATTACAGAAGGCTGATGTGAGCTCAGTAGAGGTGCTGTATAGAAGAGGCATTTCCCCACAAGTGTGTAAAGTATTAGAGATTAGGAATAGGTGGGTAGTCCTGTCTATGAAAATCTTTGACAGCTGAGCAACGTTACAGTCCATCTCTGTACTTTGCTCTTCCAAGTATTTTCTTTCTTTTGTGAATCAGGCTATACAAAAAAGATAAAAAGACAGTATTTGAAGTAAAAATTTGCAAGATAACAGAGGAAAGAAGTGGGAATTTTCTTGAATTTCTCTCCCTCCTTTCTCTGGCTCTTATATTTTTATTACACGTCTTGTGGGCAATACAGCAGCAAGGAAATTTTGGGAACCGTTAGGAGGAGGGAGCGGGAGTGGCTTGGCAGGGTGGATAGGAAGGGCATTCCAAGTGTACTGGGTGGCACAGTGTGCGCCTGCCTGTGCAGACACTTTGGGCTGGAGCACTGTTGTGGCTGATGGTTCCTTCCTGCTTTTTTTTTTTTTTAAAGTACATTTTCCAGTAACCACAGTCGTTCTGTTGAGTCTTTTTCTCACGTTTGTATTATTTGGCCCCATGTCATATGCATATTATAGTATTGTTCCAAACAAATACAGAAGCGATGTTCGTAATGTAGGAAGATAGGATTTATATAGGAGTCATATAAATATGATGCTACTCAATTTTCCTGTGTTTTTAGAACAGAATTTTTGAATAAGACGACTCCTTTCATGATGTTTATTTTTACATCACATTTTTAACAATATTTTTATTTCTCTTTAAATTGCAGTTCACATCCCAGTAATATTTGCATCATCTCAGTGGAGGACTTTCCTCCCATCACAGAATTTATATTTTTTTCACTTCATATATTCCCTGACTGACCACAGGGAGGAATCATTTTTACTGACAATTGCAGCCATCATCAACTTCTTGTTTTATTTGTCTTTCTGTTTCATTCCCTGCAAAGAGTAGAGGGAAAGCAAGCAGCTGTCACCTCCTTTGTGTTTGAGCCAAGCTTCAAAAAGTCTTTTTTTGGAAGTCACTACTGAAATTTTTGCTTGTAATACTTTTCTTTCATGTGGATATCCATGAAACTTCTTGCTCAGCCGACTCCCTTCTGCACATCACAAGAGCTACACTTACTGCAACTCTGTGTCGCCTCACTTTCTCGAAGTCCTCTTGCACTGTGGGAGCTCTCCACCCACCCCAAGGCTGACACCTAACAGTGCAATGCAAGTAAATACAAGTGTAAAGACGTGTAATACAAGTAAATGCTGGGAAAAAATGCATGGGAAAGCAAATATACCCACAGCATATTTAAGATAGGTCACAGGTTTGTCTTGAGATATGACTTTGCAGAAGGTCTGAATGAACTGAAGTAGCATTTGTCAAGGTCTGTTTTTAAGCTGATAGACACCTCTGTGCTTCAGTAGTTATGTCTAGAGCCTTAGGAGAGATATCTCAGAAGGCTAATGGGGACTGCCAACTTAGAGTTATGAGACAGGGCTTACTGACATTCACTAGACACGCTATCTTGCTCATTTTCATGGATTATCATGGTCTTAACATTAGTATTGCAAAGATGAAACTTGAGCCTAGACTTGAGGTGGGAGCATTTGTTTCCATTGCTGCTTCATCAATGTTGACACTAGATGCATCACAGCGTAAGGCCACAGTTGCTGCTTCTGAGAAGCTGTGGGAGCGCAGGGGCTGCCTGTGTTGTGGCAGGGCAACGGGAAAGGGGGCTGAAGCTTTTCCCTGGCTGAAGCTCAGGCACCATGCGTCCACCATGGTGCCTGCCGTTTGGCCTGTGGGGAAAGGAGTCCCTGCCACCGGCCAATGGCAAGGAAGGGGCTCAGCTCCTCTTCTGTCTCGTAATGCGCAGGAGGAATAGTTTGTTTCTTGTTTCAGTTTGTAATTCCAGCCCTCGAAATGTGACTAGCACTACTGAATAATTAACCAACAGGTTGATCAAGTGCAAACGTGTCAGCTGTTGTGCCATGGTATGTAAATGCATAGAGTCATTACACTCCTCTCTTGGGCAGGCTGTGTGGCTCTCTCCTACTGCTTAGGTGTACGCTCCTAGCGGCTGGATATGGGAAAGGAGGCAATAACTACTTCGGAAATAGATGTATGAGGTGTTACATATCTGTCTGCTTTAAGGGGAAGAAGTTTTAATTTCAATGGTGTGTGAATAGTCAACTTGGATGGCACCCATAGGTTTTTTCAGCACTGTCTGTAAATAATGTCCATTGTGAAATCTGCCAGTGAATGCACTGGGTTGAAGCAGTTCAGTTGCAGGAGACCAAAGGCTAATAGTTAATATAAGCCTTGTAATGTCATGTGTCTTTTTTTCCATCTGTAGTACATTGGTAATTAAGGATAGATAAATGGCGACAGAACTCTGAATATCTTGTTAAATGTAATTGAATGGTATCTAATATGGGCAGATCAGATAGCGTGTGTTGGTAACCTTACATTTTCAAGATATTCTCTTTGATTGTCCTTACTGCTGTGATTTTTGCCTTATGTCTGGAAGGTTTTCTGTACCTCATTTTCCTTCTACTATTTATTCGTATGAATATGTCCCTCCCTGGACTTAGTTTATGTGCAAATGCATTTACAGTAATAATTCTTTCGATCAAATTTCAGTAGCATTGTCAACTATTTAGCAAAGCTATTCAAAGGCAAACAAAGGAAGTCATGGACGCTAAAATCTGTAGACTCTGTTTCTTCTCTCACACTAGTGTTTCTCCATCAACCCCAGAGCAGATTGTCCTCTTTGCTACTGCAGCAGGTGAGAATAGGCAGACAGTGCATAACTCTGAACAGCACTTTTAGTATGATTTGGAGTGCTGTAGCTTTCCAGGTGCACTAACTGTCCCTATACTACTAAAAGACTGATTGTTGTTTGAAAAAACTCAGAATGATTGAATGACACTTACAAAAATTTGGAAAAAAAAAAGTGTACAATAGTACAAGACCTTCAAATATAAAGTAGGATTAAACTCATTAAAGTTAATTATATGAGTGTGATGGAGATGACATCATACTTTCCTCGGGAGGGTGTTGAAACTAGAAGAAATATGAAAGAAATTATAAGCGTAATAGGCAAGAATACAGAGTTGCATTTCTCATTGAGCTCAAGTGGGCAACTTTTGAAAGAAAGGTTTTTAAAGGCCTCTACAGTTTTAGCCTACTATTTCCTTGAGAAATATAGGAAGAATAACATCCCTGTACTATATAAAAATGGTAGGTCTAATTATGAACTGAATGGAATTGGCATTCAGAAAAACTTTGAGGGAGGGAAGATCTTTAACCTTCCCTTCTGGAAATCTTGCACAACTTTATAAAACCAAGCAGGATCTTTTCAGAGATTGGCTACAAGTGGGAGCTGTCTAAAAGGGCTGAGGGAATGTCCACCAATTGGCTTTTCTGTTGAAGGCAACTAGGAGATGGCTACCCTGTGAGTCGTGACGGAAATTAGGCACCTGCCTGCTCAGTATTACGGATATTTAGAACTGGTGGGCATGCCAAGAAGCAAATGTTTTCTCTGAATATTTATACTATTCAGTGTCATACTGTACAGAGATACTTGCATTGGCTCCAAAGGAAGTTAAGTAGAGAACCAGAGCTGCCAGAGCAGCCCGGTACTCTGCTCAACATCCTGTTGAGAAATAAACTAACTGCCTCAGAGAGGGCAGAAGACAAATGAATGGATTCCACGGTCTAAGTTGATGCTCTCTTGTACCATATTGATACGTCAGCTTGTTTGGAGGCATGCCCTGAGTGCCAAGAAATGTTGCTGGGGTCACTTTTAAGTGGCTGGAAAACTCGGACACAAAGCAGCAGCTGACAAGGCTTTTGTGTTGATGAAGAAGCAGTTATTCACCATATTAAAAATATTAATTTCAGCCATAACCCGTTTCAGCCCAGGGTGGGGAGGGGGTAAAAGAGAGAGAAATTTATAGACTTGAATGTGAGGAGAGTGACTGTGTTATACTAAGACTTCCATTGTGCTTTTAAGGACTGAATTCCTTGCTTCGGTATGAAATCTTACCAGGAACTGGTTATGAGAAATTCAAGATGAACTTGGACAGTGGAGAACTCATAACAACTGCATCACTGGACAGGGAAACACAGGAGGTTTTCAGTATTAAAGGTAACTGTGAAATATCTCTAAGTGCCTGTAAAATGTGAAGTGGGAATGGGTGTGGTGTTAGTATCAGCATTACCTTTTTTCATGCCGTCTGAATTAGATGGAAGAGGTAAGATTTTCAAGTACAGAACAACATGCGCTTTTTGCATAGCACAAATAACTCTCCTATTCTGCTATTATTAAGGAATACCTATTGTTGCATCCACAACCATTGTATAAAATTTGCTTTTTATTAATCTCAGTTTTGGTTCGAGATAGTGGAACCCCGTCGCTGTCAAGCACGGTGACAGTTATCTGCACAGTGCTAGATGAAAACGATCACTCTCCCACATTTCTTCTTCCCTGGTCTGAGATCTATATTCCAGAGAACCAACAGCCTTCTGTCATTTACATTAGCCGGGCTATGGATATGGATGCTGGCAATAACAGAGCTCTAAGATACAAAATAATTGGTAAGTTACACTCCATCATTTTTGTTAGTATAAATCAGGAAGTGTATAAACAGCAGTATCCAAGTTTTAGACTAGTCTTGATTTTACCAGGCTTCCCTAGCTCCCATCTTGTCCACATGCTTCTTTCATATGGAAAAAAAAAATCTTTCACCCCTTTGTCAACATTAATAAGCATTTTCCAGGCATACTTTCAGTCTCCCTTCTGGATTTGAAATAGTACAGAAAAGAAAAACAAAAAACTACCAAATGCTGGAAGAAGTATTAATCATGAAGACAATTTTGTTCTTTGTTAGAGATGTGGAAGTTCTGAATGTAAATAAACCATTGCAAATAAGTACAGGAATTAATCTAATTTTATTTGGTTTATTTTATTTATTTTATTTCATGAGAGCTTCTTTCACCCAGCAATTAGTAATGTCATACTTGGTTTTCGTATTGCCAAACTCTCCCTGTGTCCAGTATGCCAATGTAAGCTCCACAGCTGTTCAAAGCCTCCTGTAATATCTTTGCACAAATACAAGTTTGCTGTGCTTACTTTGGTCTGCGGCAGATAGCTACTGTGGTAACAGCCAACACGTTTTTCTTTGAAGAATGAATTCCTTTATGTTTTCTTGGTTTAATTTCACAATCTTTTATGATCTTTGACTTAATTACCTTTGGTCTTTCTACATGTTGCAAAGTATGTATGCCGTTCACCGTTACTAAAAACGCTGACTTTTCTGTCAACTGCTTCATATTTACCTCCCCCTCCCCACATCCCCCAAATCAAGACCTTGCACGACTATTCACTTCCAAGAGACAGGTTTGTAGAGGAGAACAAGGAGCAAGTAATTGCAATTGTCAGCAATGCTTTATAGGTTTCTGGAATTTGTAACTAAGGTTAGGAAGAGGTCACTTCGTGCAGCAGCATAGTTGCAGGAGATTTTGTAAGCTGCGCTGCTTTGGGGAAAAAAGACATGCATCTGGCAAAATAGTCACTCTGTAAATTGATATGACGTTCTGTATTTACTGTCATTGCCACCCACTGATTTAAATGAAATGCAGGTTTTAATTCGTATAAGAGGACTAAAATATGTGAAAGGCACATGAGCGCACCAGCTGTACGAGCAATTGGATCATGTTATTGCAATTAACATAGCAGTATTCACAAGAGATTCTTTTTTCAAAAACAATTGTTTACGATCATTTTATTTTTTATGTGTTCAAAGGTGGAAATGTTGGAGAATACTTCACGCTAAATAGCACTTCAGGAAAACTGCTGGTCACTCGTAGCTTAGACAGAGAAGACATCAGCAATTTCACTCTTACGATCGAGTGCCATGACCTAGGCAGTCCCTCGAGAAGCTCCACTGCACAGCTCTATCTAACAGTCTTGGATGAAAATGACCATAACCCATTATTTGCAAAGACCCAGTATCAAATCTCCGTGAGAGAAGACCTAGAGGAAGGCTCAGCCATCATGGACCTCTTTGCTTCTGATGAAGATGATGGCCTGAATGGCGAAGTAACATACTCCCTCATTGATGACACCTTTGGAGCGTTTGCTATCGACAGTGTAACGGGGTCTATAGTAACTACAAAGGCACTGGACCGGGAGACCAAATCCCAGTATATGTTTAGGGCTGTGGCAAGTGACTGTAGCACCCGTTTGCCAAGAAGCACCACTGTCAGTGTTGTGGTGTACATTGATGATGTCAACGACAATGATCCTGTTTTTTTTCAGAATCCTATCAGGGTCTTTGTGCCTGCTGAAACCCCTGTGAATGAGACAGTAGCCACTGTGAGAGTGGAGGATGTGGATCTGGGATCAAACGGAGCTGTTGTTTTTAGTTTGATAATAGCAGAAGCTGTGTTTCAGATTGACGTGAAGACAGGTGACATTATTCTTCAGGAACCCTTGACTTCCAAGGACTTCGGTACCCAGCTGCTAGTGACAGCTTCAGATCAAGGTATCCCACCTCGAACATCTACAGCTATGGTCGTTATCTTTACAGAAGAACAAGAGGAGGAGATTTCATTCAGCCATAGCCTGTATGAAGCAAGCGTGCCTGAGAACAGTGCAGCAGGTGGGCATCAAATCCCAATTTATGTTCTTGCAGTTGCCAGTCTCCCCTCCTTTTGGAAGGGTAATTGTAATGAATACTATAGGGAAACCTTTTCCCTGTGCAGCAGCAGGGAAAAGTTAATTTGGATGTAGTAAATACTCCTCTGCCCTTTTCTCATGCACTAGCATGAAAGAGAAACAATGTCTGTTCGTTGGGGGCGTTGTCTGGCTCTTGAGTTTGCTGCCTATGTGCAACAGTGACACTCACATTAAACAGAAAGCTCCCTTGTCAAAAGGTGGTGTGTTTCCATCCCTCAGCCTGGGAAGCCCTGAGCATCAGCGGTTCACTCTTTTAAGAAAATTACTTTAATGATGAGTAGACAGCGTTCACCCTTCATTTCGCTGGTCAATGCACGTAAGCTCAGATGAGATGAGTGGCGTGTACCAATTCCAACATGACATTTCTTGATTTCGCAAAACCTTTCATGAACTATAATAGCTTTCAGAGATACTCTAAAACCTTATTGAAGTTTTGGCCTTTCCAGAAGAAGGAGAACGGGAGGTAGGGAGGGGTGACGGGGTGAGAAGTTCGGAGGCCATGGTACATTGTCACTCGGACAGGCTTCTACAGTACGTCTCTAGGCAGAGCTTACGGATTTATTTATTTTTGTTCAGTATAATGATGAGAATTACTGTCCTACTTTTTATCATTCAGAGAACATTTGTAGTTATGCATCCTGCCAATTAGATATGGTAAGTACCTTTTCCTGCTTCAGGGGATGGGTTTATCCTAATGAGGGGCAGAAAGAAGTGCCTTTCACGTGTTTTCTGCTCACAAATCCTGCTGTACAATCGACGAAAAGTATTTAGAGATCTGACCTGCACTACATTCTTGATTCACACACTGCCTTGTGAGGTTCACCTTGAACAAGTCATTTATCCTCTTTATAGTTCAAATTTCCCTCAGTAAAATGAAAGCAATATTCCTTTATATCCTAAGGGTATCATGAGACTAGTGAATTCTTAGATTTCAAGTAACAGTCTATATATTTGATTAGGAATTGGTAAATCATAGAATGGTTCAAAAAAATGTGTTAATAATTTTGGACAACCAGTCGATGTTCTTAGATAATTACAAACAGACTAGAGAACTAAGGGTGAAGATGGCTGTTGCAGTAATTACTGCTGTGATTACTCAGCCATTCCTTCCTCTGTGCCCATTTGGGGCTACAAGCTAAGTTTTTGGCCATGTATTTTAAGGTAAAGGTAATGTTGTAAGTATTACTGATGTTTCAATTAACAGATCAAAAATAGGCAATAAGGTGATTTTTTTAATTAAGTTACTTTTTATTTTTTTTTATCCATAAGTGAAATATTTTGGTTTCAGCCTATTTTTAAAAAGTTGTGATGAGTGATCAAACCACCAAGTTAGAGCATCCTTCCAACTTTCTCTCTGTCTGTCAAAAAATGTGGGATTTTGGAAAACGTGGAAAGCTCCCAACAGGAAAGAGTGAAGTGTGCTGTAGCTTGGTGGTTAAAACACTCTTCTGATAAATGAAACGTAGATTCATGTCGCCTCAGGCAGGGGAGCATTTCTCTTTCACTCCATACTGAGCATTCTGAGAACAGAACCGACAGAGTAAGAAATTCTTTAAAGTTCTTTAAATTCTTTTAAACTAGTGCTTCATTTCTGGCTTCTATTACAAATGCAAAAAAAAAAAACCCAATCCCTAAACATATATGTCCTGACATTTAAAAATTGCTTTTTATTCCATGAATTTGACCAGGATTTACAAGTAGTTTTGAACACCCTAAAATTGAATTTTTCTGTGAATGTGAGTCATAAATACCTCAAGGCCTCCAAACTCTGTTTTACTAGAGTCAGCACTGTACCGTAATTAATCATGTGTTACTTTGCAAAGGAGAGTCTGCCCTGGGGGAACTGCTGCTTCCAGAACATACAGTTCGGATGTCACAGCAGCCGGTGTTAATCTTTTTTTTCTGTCTTTTCATTGATCTACCCATTGAGAGTCAATCACGGTGATGTATGAGAGCCTTCCATCCTAGGTGTCCTGAAAGTGGAGAGAGACCAGGGTGTTTCCAGAGGCGAGCCCTGGCCTCTCAATTTTCTCTCTCCCTTGCTGGAGCAGGCTTGTATTTTCAGAAAGTGTCGTGAGAACCTGTGTGTTGGGCTTCCAGGGGACTAAGGTCAAGGCCCTGGGCTTTCAGTCTTTTCAGGAGAGATGGGCTTAACCTGCATTAATCCTACATTAAAATTTCTTTCTAGTTAAGAAAAAAATATTAAGAGGGAAGATAGGTTTTGTTAGGAAAGAAGTATTGTTTTAAAGAAAGAAAATAAAATTCAGAGCTTTATGGCAATAGGTAAGCTACTCTGCCTAAATTTTCCTAAGTGTAGATACATTCCTGGGTCAGGCTAGACAATCTAGCCTGAAATTATGGGAATGCCCCAAGGAACTGAGGTAACAGAATGCCATAGTGAGCTTGTTCTCCCATTCAGTCTATAGAAAATACAAGTAAGATTCAATTTAAGTTGTTTTGATTAAAAAAAAAATTTAAAAGCTTCAGGGTAAACAGGAGGGTTTCATCCCAAAACTTTCATTTGTATATTTAATAAAAGTCTATTTGCTAAGAAGATCAAATTATTTTAAGAGTATGAGAGATATTAGAAAATACTAATACTGTTTTGGCTCTGTTTGCAGTATTTTCTTATTTATATAAGCATAAGTAAATATCAAATATTTTATACTTCAGTGGGAAAAAGCATGATTATAATTAAAACTCTCATAGAAGTTAGCTTAACAGGATATATGTGATCCTGGGACCTCCCTAGAAGTATGAATGGTACCAGTGTATTCAGTCCAGGGGAGACTTATATTACATACTGATTATTTGTGGAACTGGTATTAATAAATGTGGCTTTTCCTCCTAATTTTATTTCTACCTTAACTAATAGAGTGGGAAAACTTGAAGTTTATTTTAAAAAGAATTTAAAAAATCTGAATCTTATAAACGACGAAAGCCAAAGCCAAAGGTCCTTAGTTTTAGTTTAGTCTAAACTTGTCAATTGGGTGAGTGCTGCAGGAATTGGTCCTTGTGGTCAGATTTTCTTTAAGTGTTTGATCTCCAGGTTTAATGACCTTCAGAAAACTCCATTCTTCTACTTTTTGTTTAATATTAAATATTTAATGTCTTTAAATGTTATAAACTGCATTACAACAGGCACTTAGAAGCCAGTCAATAAATAATCAAGTCACTGCGGTCTCCAGAGGGTAAGAAACCTTTATTATTCACCAAGATTTCACTTGAATAATTGTTTGCTTAGCACTTCACTGGAGACAGATTCACCAGTAAAACTTGTTGACTCGTCTTTTTATTCCTAATAGATATAAAATATATCACCTCTTATTCTGTAAGTCCTCTCTTACTCTTTATGCTCAGCTGGCTTTTTCTTTCATTAGCAATTAAGAGGTGTAAAGAAATAAGGCAAGGATGAACCAGGGTTAGATGACAAAGGAGGGAAAAAGAGACTACTATAATGAGTATAGAAAAGAGAAGAAAAACAATGATATAGATTATACAGTAGCTCATTTCTTGTGTATATGTTATGTCCAAACGCAGAGTACAGCAAAAGTTTTTGAGTCTGTTTGGCCAGGGAGGCAAATGCTGTCTGTGTTGCCATACTTCAGTGTCAAGTCAGTACTCATAGTGTGGAGATCGATATGTTGGCTATTCAAAGCGCTTGAGATACTTCCAAATGCAAACAAGTTGTCTGATTGAACTGAAAAAAAACCCCAACTAAATATAAACATTTCAAATCACTCTCACTTCCTTGAATATTCTTGACAAATCCATGAGTTGATTTTATAGCGTTTCAAGCCAATCTGACTGCTTTCTGCTATGATCCTGTTCTCCCTCCTTCCTTGCACTAGCTTCAGTGCTGATCTCGTCCTTGTCGTGCCATTTCAGTGGGCTTTGCAGCCAGAAAGCTGCTTTTCTCTTAATTTCCTCCAGTTTAAGTGTTACATGTTATGACCTCTGCTTTACGCAGCAGTTGAATGGTATATATTTGAAATTGCAAGCTCTGGTGGAGAATACTGTCTTTTGCTGTAGGGACTCTATAGGGCCTGTTTGAATCACAACAGACCTCAGAGTTTGGTGATACTTTTTTGCAATGAACTGTAAAAATTCTCTGTTTGAAGGAGTAATTTTCTGTGAAAGGTATCAGGAACAGAAGAAATTTGTTCTCTGCCAAAAAGAAGTTGTAAACAATTTTGAAAACAATTCATGAAAATATGAAATATATGAAACTTAAAGGATTAGAGTTTGAGGACCCAGAGTAACAATATATTAACCTAACCCCTGAAAAACAGGGATTCAAGTAGAAATACTGCTGCTTCCTTTATTTCTGGAAGTTGTTCTTCTTAAACATGCAAGCAAACAAACAATCTGCTGACAGCATTAGAAGGTAAATAGTGACATTCTTCGGACCTTGAATTTTTTTCATATCTTTCACTCTGCTCTGAGTATGCTATAAATGATTGCCCTTGAAGGCTTTTGTAGTAAATCAAAGTTGCCTGGTAATGAAAATTCAACCTGCAACCCCCAATTTTAGTTCCTAAAAAAACTAATGCAGTGTTTGTATCGGTCTTTACCTATTGGATGGTTGGCTCTCACTTCCAGAACTTTTCTAGTAAATATCTTATAAATATATTGACTAGTACAGAAAACTGCATCTGTTAAGATCAGCATATTTTTGCTTTTGACGGTCAAATTTTCATAGAATCATAGAATCATAGATTTCTAGGTTGGAAAAGACCTTAGAGATCATCGAGTCCAACCATCCCTAATCCCCATTAAACCATATCCTCAAGTAGCTCATCCACCCTATTCTTAAACACATCCAGGGATGGGGACTCAACCACCTCCCTGGGCAGCTTATTCCAGTGGCTGACAACCCTTTCAGAGAAGAAATACTTCCTAACATCCAACCTGAATCTCCCCTGACTAAGCTTATGCCCATTTCCTCTTGTTCTATCACCCATCACTAATGTAAAGAGCCCTTCCCCTACCTCCCCACCATCTTTTCTCAAGTATTTATAGGCCGTAATCAGGTCTCCCCTCAGCCTCCTCTTCTCCAGGCTAAACAGCCCCAACTCCCTCAGCCGCTCCTCATAAGTTTTATTTTCCAGCCCCTTGACCAGTTTGGTCGCCCTTCTTTGGACTCGCTCCAGGAGCTCAATATCTCTCTTAAAGCGAGGGGCCCAAAACTGGACACAATATTCCAGGTGCGGCCTCACCAGTGCCGAGTACAGGGGCAGGATCACTTCCCTGCTCCTGCTGGTCACACTATTCTTGATACATGCCAGTATCCCATTGGCCTTTTTGGCCACCTGGGCACACTGCTGGCTCATATCAAGCCGGTAGTCAACCAACACCCCCAGGTCCTTCTCCGCCAGGCAGCTCTCCAGCCACTCCTCCCCGAGCCTATAGCGATGCTTGGGGTTTTTATACCCCAAGTGAAGGACCCTGCACTTGGCCTTATTAAAGCTCATGCCATTGGCCTCAGCCCAACGATCCAGTCTGTTCAAATCCCTCTGAAGGGCCTCCCTACCCTCGAGCAGATCGACACAGCCTCCCAGCTTGGTGTCGTCTGCGAATTTACTGAGGGTACATTCAATCCCCTCATCCAGGTCATTGATAAAGATGTTAAACAGAACTGGACCCAGCACTGAGCCCTGGGGAACCCCACTGGTGACCGGCCTCCAGCCGGATTTAGCCCCATTTACCACCACTCTTTGGGCCCGGCCATCCAGCCAGTTTTTAACCCAAAGGAGGGTGTACCTATCCAGGCCAGCAGTTATCAGTTTCTCAACCAGAACACTATGAGAAACTGTATCAAAGGCTTTACTGAGGTCCAGGAAAACTACATCCACAGCCCTTCCCTCGTCAACCAGGCGGGTCACCCTGTCATAGAAGGTGATCAGGTTTGATTGGCAAGACCTGCCTTTCATAAACCCATGTTGACTGGGCCTGATCACCCGGTTAACCTGTATGTGCTCATTAATAGCACTCAAGATAACCTGTTCCATGACTTTGCCTGTCACCGAGGTCAGACTGACAGGCCTGTAGTTCCCCGGATCCTCCTTCCGCCCTTTTTTGTAAATGGGGGTAACATCCGCCAGCCTCCAGTCCAGCGGAACTTCCCCAGTGAGCCAAGACTGCCCAAAGATCATGGACAGGGGTTTGGCAATGACATCCGCCAGCTCTCTCAGGACTCTCGGGTGGATACCATCAGGCCCCATAGACTTGTGGGCATCCAGCCGAAGGAGCAGATCCTTGACCCGTTCCTCTTGGATCACAGGAGCTTCGATCTGCTCTCCCTCCCTGCACTCAGACACCGAAGGCCAGCTCACCTGGGAACTGCTGACCTTATTATTAAAGACTGAGGCAAAGAAGGCATTAAGGACCTCAGCCTTGTCTTCATCCCTAGTGACTAACGTACCCCCTGAGTCCAGTAGGAAATGACAAATCATTTAATCCAAAATTTCCTGTTTTAAAAAATTAGTGAGCAACAATGATAAAATAAAAAAGTTAGCAGATAATAGTAAGAGCAGCAGTTCCTCTCATTTTTTACACTAAAGATAAAGTCCTTCTCTCCAAAATCCAGGACACTGAGTGTGAAGAGCATGCCCTTTGTAATGTAAAAAAATAGCTAGTTGTCTGTAATGATGTTTAGAAGAGTTCAGATTGCATAATGACCTCATTCCATCACTGTTACATGGAATCAATTACAATTAAATAATTTAAATCTGTCAAAATCAATTGTCATATATGCTAAACAATTTCTTAACTTACTTGAAAAGAATAATTATTTGGAAATCTTGATAATGCTTTTTAAAGTTGCTGCAGTTTTCTTATCCTCATCAGAATCATCGTTTAATGTATTCAGTTCCATGTTTTTCCTCTAATCCCATTTCAAACAGGATTTTTATTTCATGTCTTTTGTGTTCTGTATTAAATTATTGCTCTTTACATTGAATTTGGATTCTGTTTGACTTTGATTACTTTGGCATATAGCTATGCATATAGTTTCATCATTTCATTCTCCCTGTCAGAAGATGACTATTTAAAGTTTTAAAGAATATTTCATTTAAAATATTGTTCAAAAATCCAAATTAAATTTGGGTAAATGAAGGGAAAATAAGCTTTTTATGGTGATTCAGGGGTAACATGCATTCTTAAGACGCACAAAAAAGAACTATTTTTCTTAAAAGAATTCATGAAAAGGTGAGATTAAAAGACAGCATAACCTGAATAAAAGGACTAATAATAAAATAATATGACTTCAGGTAAGAAGTAGTTCCAGTGGTATGCAGGAGTTTGCAATTAGGAAAAGTTAAAAACCTCATAATTTTATTTAGGTAGGTGATGCAGTTGTAATCAAATGAGTAATTTACTTGGCAAGGAGAGATAGACAGTGCCTTGCGTATGAAGTTGCAATACTGTGAAATGTCACGGGGGAGTTGGTTTGATTTTCTACTATTTTAAATTGTGAATGAGCACCTAGCCTAGTACATAGGTATTTGTCTGTGCATCAGCTATTAATCACAGTAATGTAAAATCAGGATAAAATCTTCTAAAGTGCACGTGATGAAAATGTCTTGCTGCTTCCACAGGTACATCACTTCTAAATGTAGAAGCTTATGAACACAAATTTGCAGGAGAAAACATAAAATACAGCATCTTCAGTGACAAGGAAAGCATGTTCTCCATACACCCCATTACAGGTACTTTTTTTTTTTTTTCCAAGTGACTGTTTATAACTTAAAGAATGTGGTCTCTAAAATATAGCAAGTTCCCACTACAAGAACAAGGGCTAGATATCTTAGAGTATTACTCTCCTGGTACAATGAATAAATCATTAGTAAAACCAGGGATGTGGTGAGTCCTGCACTGTTGTAAACTTGATGTGGAAAGAAATTGAACACCGGTATACCTGTTTAAAATGCTCAGTTCTCATTAACAAATGATCACTAGGTTTTGAGAGTTGACAAACTACTGATTTGTCATCCAAGCTGAGACTCCATCTTGTTTCTTATCATAAAATTGCCCAACAACTCAGTAAACATAATCCTTCAAAACACTCCTAACGTAGGAAGCTTTATACCCTTGTTGAGTTTAGTGCTCTTTGTTTCAGGCAAACCTCGACAAGTCTGAAAATCATGTTTGTTTATTTTTTTCAATGATTGTATTTGCGTTCTGCAACAGGTCTGCTTTCACTTGCTCTTCAGTCAGGAACTTCTGATGACAGGAGTGTGGTGCGTTTGCCGTGTGCATTTACATGCTCCTATCTAAGGCACGTAAGAGAGCATAGCTAGTCTGGTTGCCTCTCAGCTCCTAAACATCTGTAACAAAAGAGTTTGCCTTCTGAATAGCTGGAGTCTTTCTGGGATGGCATAGACAGTGTAGGCAGTTTTCCTCAGAAATAGTGTAAAGAGGTTGTACTCTTAACAAATGGCTTTATCCATGAGTTCCTGGAGACTTTAATCACTGATTATTCTGATGTCCCCAGGCATCAGTGGTGTACTCCTGTAAAGCTATCATGTTTGATACTGATGGACAGCTAAAATTATCTTGTTTTGTTTAGATGAGAGAAACTTAAAGTGCATACACTTGATTTCCAAGTCCTCCTTATTTCACTGAGATCAAGCCAGAAAGATTAATCTTAGAGAACACCTTAGAACCAGATGAGTCTATCCTGAAGAAAGATCAGAACATCTCTGATATCACCTCAAAAAAAACCCACCAAAACAAAAAAAAAGCAAAAGAATCAAATAGGATTTTCTTTTTTTTTTTTAATCAAGCCAGTCTGAAAAATAGTTACATGATGTTTTTAAAAGTCTCATAAGCACTCTTTTCACAAACAATAGTGGAATTTCTATAGCAGTGGATTTCACAAGTTGTCTTTTGACATATTTGAGTCATTGTGGTTTCTTCTGTTTCTTTTTTTCTGAAATGTTTCTTCTGTTTCTTAGAAAACATTAATTGAAGTGCAGCCTTTCAGATCTTAAGACCAGTTCTTACCTCAGCATTAGTTTTGACACCAGTAACTCTCTACCCATTGTTTCTACAGCAGAATTATTTTGAGCTTTATCTATGCCCTTTCTATCTTGGGTATTTTGAACAGCCAGAGGTCTACTCCACTTGTCTTTACGAGCACTGATGTTAATTAATCCCATTTTTGAGAAGATTTTCTCCTATTCTAGGGGGATTTATTATATTTTAGAATCGTATAAAATATAGTAGGAAGTGACCCAAAAACATGAACTAGTCTGTCATCTGACATAAGAGGAGGAATCAGCTCTGCCTAAATCTGACAGAAATTTGTTGTGTTCTTAAAAAACTCCTGTGATAGCAATCTGCAAACCCTCTCAGTAGTCTGCACAACTCCTGGCAGTTGGAAAGTTTTTATTCATATTTATCTAAATGTGTGTTGAAACAATTTAAACTTATTGCTTGTTAACCTCGTAACAACAGACATAAGACAAAGGCAAAAAAGCTATTATTTACGTATGTGAAGACTGTTACCCTATTTCTTCTTCATGTGCATTTCTCTAGAATGAGCAACTCTGGTTCTTTCACTTGTTCCTTCTAGGTGGTGTATCTCAAACTTGATTATTTGCTCCACTCTTCACGAGAGTCTTCTAGTTACTCTCTGACATCTTTAAGTGTATTCCTTCTGCCACTGTCTTGTTTTGCTTCTTCTGTATACAGAATGTGATAATTTTTAAGTGTTGTGCTGAAGAGAGACCACATGCCAGCTTTGGAATCTTTATGTTCAAGATGCAATTCTTGAACACTGGAGAGATCCATAAACAATAGCAAATCATTGCTGCTTATCTTAGATAGTGTTTATTAGTTTGTATTTTCTTGGACAGCCACAGTAGATGGATTCTTATGCTGTCACAGGTTTGGGATATAGATATTCATGGCATCTCTACTGAAAAATCCATGCAAAACTGAATTAGAATTCTAATGAAATTAACATACAAATGAACTATGTTTGATCTTTAGATGAAATGAAGAATTTTGAGTATATTACTATATTACCTAGACCATCAAAACAATGACTGCAGATTTCCAAGGACATTTCAGGTTTCATGTGGAGATGTCTAGTTGTTCTTGTAGTCTCAGTAATTTTCGCCAATTATTTTTGATAGAATAACAGTTGGGAGGGAGACCCACGGCATCAGGAGTCAGTGTTTTACCTGTATGTCAGTCAGATACAGAGACTGATACAACTATTGCTGGATTTGGATATAAATGGAGGGCTAGATGTAGCCGCTCTCAGATGATTGCTGAGTCTCTTCAGACACAGCTGGCTCACTGTCATGTGTCAAGGAGCGCACGTCACGCTGCCACTTTCTTCCTCTCTATCCCCCTACAAGTAAATTGGCTTTGTTTTAGGAAATTGCCAACATGGTTGTTGATAAATGAAAACTCGGTTGAAAACTTGAAACTCAACTCCAAGGTTGGTACGGTAACTAGCATGTGAAGTGTAATGTTAAGTAAAGGAGGGACATGATGGGGAGCTTGGTGGAATTCTGTCATGTGTTTAACGAAAGAGACCATATTTGTTAGGGACTTCGTAACTGCATTTGTGCATGTTTTTTCCTGAATGAATATGTCACATCTCAATATTTTTTTATTTTTATTTCAACAAACCAGGTGCAATCACAGTAAAAGAGACAAAGTTTCTTGATTATGAAGTTAAGAATAAAATACATCTCTCAGTTTTGGCCGAAAGTGGCTTGAATTCAGCACTCTGTGGAGTGACAGTTTTGATACAAGATGTGAATGACAATGTACCTAAATTTGCGCAAACCTATTACAAAGCATCGGTATGGGAAGGCCAAAGTCCTAAATCAGACATCATACAGGTAAGTGGAAATATATCTTCCCAAGCCCAGTACTGTAGTTAAAAATAAGTTTGTTTCATCTGTTCATGACTATAATCCTGCTAGGTCCCGTCTGGACCACTGTCTCTTAAAAACTGGGAGTGGAGTTCTTGGTGTTGCTACTAGTTTGCTTGAATATCTACAATATTCAATAACTTTTTTTCTAGAAGTTCAGACTTTGCATTCAGATTTGTTTAATTGAAAGAGAATTCTTTATCTTCTTACTAGTTGTACAGCTGGACTTTCAATTCTTTTTTTCCAATTTTCTGTTTCTTTCTTCAAGTAGTTGAAAAATACCATTCAAAGCTGTGGTACTGGTTACAATATTGGCTGAGTCTTGCATTAGTGCATCTAATGAAAGGACTATAGCAATAAAAAGAATACTTTCAACTCATCAGACTAGCAGAGTCAGACTCAAATGTTCAATTTAAAATTTGATGCCTAAAGAGCAGCTTGTCTTAATTTAAATGTGCAAACACTTCTTCCTCTGAATGGATCCATTCTCCAAAAGTGTTTCCAGCTGGCCATGTTAGAGCAAAAGAAGACATCAGTTGGACTAGAATTTCCTCAGTACATGTTCTTGCATTGCAAGTCAGGTCACAGTGAGGGTCATGTTAGGTACTAAAGATATTCCTCCTCTAGAGAATAAATAAATGCAAGCTACAAATGCCTCCAGGGCAAAGCGATTAGAAACTGATGGATGTTGTATTTAGAGAAACACATGTCCAGGAATGGAGAAAAATCAAAAGGCAGTCAACCCAGATGTGTAGACAAAATTTTATGACTAAATACATTCTATTATGTTTCCTTTATTCAATCTGACTGGTTGCTTCTGCTATGGTTTGGATCCTGTGCTCATTGTAATACTTATTCAGTAACCAGAAAAATACAAAGACAACTCTTCAGAGAGTCAGAGGAGTCTTTGAGAAACCTGTTCACTGCTGTTGAATGTTACTTATTCTGTTGAGTCTATAGCTTGCCTCTGCCCTTTTTACATTTTCTGGTTGGTATTTTAAAAAGTAATTAATGAACTTTTCTGTGAAAGCTCTGAAAGCTTAATAATATAATTATTTTATCCTTTGTCTGTTTGTATAACAGTAATACTTTAAGGGCCAGTCCCAGATCCCTGAGAAAGTGCATTTTTATGCACCAGAGACAGCATTCTAGCAGCAACCTTATAGTACTATATGCAGTGTAAAATGATTACATTCAGCCCTAGTGATTTATGTATCTGAATTTCAAATTACTTCAAGAAAGAATTCATGTGCATCCTATTGCAATTCATGAGCAGATTTCGTGACCTCGTATGACAGTCATGTTGGGGACCAATATGATTATTCACTTAAATCTGTGCAGTCAAAAGGAAAGTAACAAGAAATAGATGACTGTGTATAAGGTTTTTCTTTCTGAAATCACATTTGTCATTTTGAATTAAGCCTCAGTTTTGCTCCCAAACAGGTATTTGCAACTGACCTTGACAGTGGGCTGAATGGAGAAACTGAATACTCCATTTTATCTGGTAATGAAAATGCGACATTTCTAATTGATTCAGCACGAGGGATTTTAGCAACTAATACAGTCCTAGATCATGAAAGCACTTCATCTTACAGGTTTGTATGCAAGGTTCTTTTAAAAATGTATTCTTTTTTTTCACTTTAACTTGAAATTGCTCGTGTTACACGTTTTGTAGTTTTCTGTTGATAACCATTACCTGCAGAGCCTGCGTGCAAGCCAGACAGCATTGAGAACAGCACTAAAGCTGCCCATTTTACCATGAATTCTTGCATACTTCTCAAATTTAGGGGAAGAAACATGATCTTGTTTGATCAATGGCAACACTTACTGATATAAGTGAGTGTGATGATTCACTATAGGAATGATGACAATTCCTGGATTTTAGTTTATTAAGAACTGTACAGACATTTCCCCTCTGGCACCATTTTTTATAAATCTGTAAAGACACAGAAAAAGCACTCAAATCAAATCCAAGAAATAGGGACATGTTCTGTTCTTTAATTAGAATACAGTGGAAATTTTCTTCTCCGTGATCTGATAAAGATGCTTCTGTAGGCTGTTTCCATCTATAAGCTGTCTTGTACTAAGTATTAGTTTTTTCCTGTTTTCTAAGAAACTGTGAGCACGTATGATCAAGTGAACGTGACAGTTTTTCTTTACAGGTCATTCTATAATTGGAATTAGAAAACAAATAAATCATGCATTGAAGAGAAAATAAGAGTATGGGGATTCCTTAATACACCCCTTTTATCTACTTCAGTCTCTACAAAAAGTAGATTTCTGTGTACGTGTCAGTAGAAATTATCTTTTTTTTTTTCCCATATTGTTGTAGCATCAGTTAAACTATTTGCAAGTTTTCCTGTCCTCGAGGGACTCAAAGTTTTAAACATCCCATCAGAATTATTATGAACCAGAATAACTTTTAGAAAACCATATTGAAAAGATCGGTAGAATATGCCTTTAAAAAAAAAAAAAAAAATTGTAGTTTGATAATAATATCCTAAAGGAAATACTTTGTTCTTACTTAATATACGGAACACTCATTTGGAGTTCGTTTTTCACTGAATCAAAAACATCAGTTCTGATTTTTAGTCATTTAAAAAGCATAATACGTTTTATTTGTAACTAGTACTTTAAAAGAATGCCTTGAATAAATCTTTCAAAGGAACGATATTTATTGTTGATTAAGCATTGAACATGTAAGCGTAATAATTCTCATATCTGTCTTTAACTGAGAGCCTGATTTATATCAGTATTTATGTTGGAATTCAGCGTTTTAAATCGACAGTTTGTTCAAGGAATCTGAAGCTTCATATTCCTTCTCTTTATTAATACCTTATTAATCTGTGCATTGTTAGGTGAAAAGTGAATAGCGAAAGAATCTTTCAAAACTGTTTTCCTGTTTAATTTCAAAATGTTACCATTGGTTCTTTCAAATTTGCAAGGAGTTGTTTATTTTATCTAAATTGAACGTTTTCATCCCCAGAGGTTCGAAGTCCCTTACAATAGGAGTTATAATGAAAGCGTTGACAGAACCGTAGTTTTAAAGCCTTGGCTGAGATATTTTTCTGAGAGTTTTTTCCTGAAACTTTAGAAAGTGATTATTTTTAGTAAAATATTTCCATATGTATACCTTACCAATATTCATTCTAGAGAAAATACGCTTTCTGTATGGCATTATACGTGGTCACCGACTGAATTCTGCCTGCAATTCAAGTTATGTGTTCTGTCAGCGTCAGAAACCACAAGGACACCCAGAGCAGAGCTGGTGTGCTTCAGGAATGGAAGTGCTGCAATCCACAGCTTGAGTTATAGCTTTGGTATTCCATATTATCATGTGAACATTCAGGAAGTAGTATCTATCTGACACTTTAAACAGAAACTGTGACTTAGAAGAAGAGAGAAATAAAGCATTCAGAGATCTGCACAGAGACCCAGAAAATACGGTGTGACATGCAAACAGTTCTTAGTACACGAAAAATTTAATTGAGATGCCAGGTTCTGACTTGTGTATCCTTTCCCATAGCTTGATGTTTTCTTTTTTCAGCCTATTCCTTGTTCTAGGGCACCTATTGAGTTAGATTTAATTTTGAATTCCCTTCTGAATAATATTTAATACTAGAGAGGGCTGAAGTCTTCCAAATAATCTTTGCTTACAATAAATATTTGCTCTTTATTATTCAGAAGCTCCCACAGAGTAAACATCCTTTTATCCGTGTTAATCGGGTTATTGCTTACTGTTTTCTTTACTGCATCGTTTGTGTAAATCAAAAGGTTGTTAACAGAATCCCCTACCCATCATTATGCAGGTGTACAATGGCAGTCTACAGGCACTCTCTTAAGCTGACAGTGAGATTCTAGTCCCACTAAAATCAGTGGGAGCTTTGCCACTGTCAAATGGTGCATGTATTCAGATTTTTCACTTTATCATTCACATTTCTAATATAATAGGAGGCCTGTTTCATATCTCTGAGGACATTTTGGCTGAATATTACTTTGGATGTTTTCATGTTACCCAATTTTAACATTCCTGTTGTCGCTTTATAAACAAAGAGGAGAGTTAGGTTCCTCCAATGGACAATTTAGTATTTAAGTTTTAATTCCTGTTCTGACTTACCAATTGGAGAGATGTGTCTTATTTGGAAGTCTTGCTAGCTTGTTTAACCACCTCCATTTGGTACGAAACTGAGTGAAATGACTACAGATGAATACTTCCTTTTCTTTTATGATTTTTGTTATGTTTTTCCACCTAGAATCTGCTGGATGTTTTTCCTGCAAGACGCAAAAAATAAAACTCCAGACAGTCAACCTTACAGAAAGAAAGATGGAATTTAAGAGTTGCAATGAGGAGGAGAAAGGGCTAATTTTTTTTTTTTTTTTGGTAATTTTCCGCTGCTTATAACATTGGTGGATAATTCTGTGATTTCTGACCAAAAGTGGCAATTACTGCTTCCTTTAATTGTAGGTTGGTTGTACAAGCTGCTGATAAAGGAAAGCCCAGACTTTCTGCTACAAGTATTGTGAGGATACAAGTGTTAGATGTTAATGACAATGCTCCAGTTGTCCAGCCACTACATGAAGTGGAGGTCCCAGAAAGTAAGTGTGATAGTTCAGCTAAGTTTTATTAAGACTGGAATTTGCCAAACAACAACAGTGCTTTTGGTGATTTGTGTAATCAAATGACTCTAGTAAAAAGGATAATGAATTGCATTAATACTGGGATATCAAAGTAAATTGTGATCTGCTTTTGTTCTCAGAGGTATTATTCTTAATTTTTAGATACTGTTTAAGAATAGTTTGGAGCAAAACCATAGGCAATTCAGAAGGAGGAAAATGAACTCTACAGAAATACATCTGAATCTGAAGTGTCATATTCTTCAGATGTCTTCAATTTCTACTTTTTTCCAATAAAAATACTTGATGTTAAAACCGTCATTGCTAGAAATTAGACATTAACTACATTGTGATGAAAGGAATAATTTCTATAAATTTGAATGAATCTTTAAAATGCTTTATAGCTTGATCCAGTTGATGGCCATGAAGAGGAGGACCCAGGACCTCCTGAGTTCTCATCCCAGCCTCTATCTGGTATATTGTGTGACATAAGCTCAACATTTGTAGACCTTGAATCTTAAGACCAGCATTTTCAAATACAGACATCATATATGTGATGCATTAAGATACACAGCTGAACATTTATAAAGATTTAAGTGCTGAAATTCCAGTACTCCTGTTAACAAAAGATATAAAGGCTGTATTTCTAGTGATATTTTTTTAGGCTTTCCTAAATTTAGCTCTCACTGGTAATGACAAGTATGGGAGTCATGGATGCACAGCAGCTGTCAACTACTGGCTACTTACTTAGGTTTTTGTATTCTGTTTAAGATCATTTGCTTTAGGACATCACACCGCATGTTTGAGGCTTGATGCCCCAGGCATGCAAATGGGGAATGTTTAGTTTCTATTAGCTCGAGGCTTTGTTAGATGATCACTGATAGGTTCAGTTTGCAGTCCCTGGTACTGTCACTGTGGCACATGACAAAAGACATCTGTATTCAGTTTCTTAATCTCACAGGAACGTATCTTGAGCTCTAAAGATTTTTGTGCCATGTAGGTCTGGCTGGATGTCTCATCTCTCTCTAGTGGCTGCCTTCTCCTCTTGGAAAGCTTCAGAATTACAGTTACTGGCTTTACAAAGACCAGAGGCCTCTGATGCCTCAGTTAAATATTCTTGTGAAAGTTTGACACTGTTCAATAAATTCATGTTACCTACATGCATGTGGAAAACCATGGAAGTTCTTGTTGCTGGTGAAGAAACAGTTATGGCTACACTAAATCTGGGAAAGTCTAAAGAATACATGAATTAAAATTGGGATAAAGCAGATGCATTTGAAGAAATAAAGCTACTGTTTCCAGAGCATTTCTGGATATTGCTGTTATTGTAAAACACAAAGTCAAAATACACCAAAAGATCATACAGAAAGATGACATGTATCTAAGATTCAGTATTACAAAATCGGCAAAATCTTCAGAAAGTGTAACATCATCTTTTAGCTCTGACTTACTCTGAAAATTATTGTTTCAGATGCCCTGCCTGGTTTTATAGTGACTCAGGTGTCAGCAAGTGATGCGGACTCCAGGCCAGCACTTCAGTTTGGTTTTATTTATGATGATAGTCTTGGAATGAAATTTTCCATCGATCAACACACTGGTATAGTCACAGTGGTGGAACCATTAGATTTTGAAGAAACTACTGTGTATAAACTGAGAATCGTAGTTTCAGATTCTGTACATCAAACAGAAGCAGAACTCACCATCCTGGTTTTGGACGTCAATGATAACCCACCAGTGTTTACTCAGGATTTGTATCAGGTGGGGACGTGGCAAATGGACAACAAAGATGTGATGTCTTTCTGTATATGATGATAAATAGTCGGAGTGCTTGTTATCTTACAAGTGCATTTGAGCACTGAGAAGGAAGGTCTTTGCAAACTATTACTAAGCAGAAACAGAGCAGAACTCTTCTGGGAAATCCCAGCCCCATCCTAGGAATTCTGCTAAAAGGACTGAGGGAATTGTTTGGTTTTCATGTTCATGGTTTCTGACTGCAGAAGGAAAGAGATATGAGTGCTAGCTGTACTCCATACACTGGGGAGCAGGGTCCAGTGTTCAGAACTTATTTCTTCTGAGAGAATGGTAAACAAGTTGGTACTTTTATTCTGGGCCCGTTACTATGGCATGAATTTCTTCATTTTCAGTTGCACGGCTCCACAGAGGTGTAGAAAATGTTCCTGTGTTAGGTCATGCACATAATAGTTTGTAATCTGCCTGTTACCCTGCCTTACAGCAATGGCACTCATCTGAGGAGTGAGGGATATGAGTTTTGACCTCCCCAGGATCCCCTACTAGACTGAGGAGGGTACAGAGCTCAGCTTTTGGACTTTCAGATAAGCAGTTGAACTGCTAGGCTGTCATAGGAGTCAAGTTGTCCAACACTGTTTTGAAACAAAGCTGGTTTAGTGACTATGGACAACTATGGGCCACTAAACTGATTAAAGGAATTGGAGCATACATCATACAAGGCTCTCAAGGATAGGCTGCTAAAAGAGTTTTGCCCTGGCTTCATCAGCCTTGAAGCTGTGGGACTTGGGCTAAGGCTCAGCATGTCATGGTTTGGAGTTAGGGTTAGGGGTGGGAATGAGGCAAAGCCTGGAGCTCCAGGTGAAATGACACTGCAATAAGGCTGCCGCAGGAGTTGTTTCCTTAGGACTTGTTTGTGTGGGGCTAGGCTGTGGGGCTTGAACTGAGGACCAAGAGAGCCTAAAGCGTGGACCATGCAGCCTGGAGAAGAGAAAGCTCAGGGAGGATCTTCCCAATGTTTATAAATACTGGTTGGGGGAGTAAAGAAGACAGAGCCAGACTCTCCTCTGTGATGTCCCATGACAGGACAAGAAGCAGTGGGCACAGATGGAAATACAGGAAATTCTGTGTCACTGTCTAAAAAACACTTCAATAATGGAAGCTCTTAAGAAGGGAAAAGGACTTTCTCAGTTTCCTAGATTATATGAAGAATAAAAGCAGCATTTTTAAAAACTAAATTATAGGAATAATCCAGTGATGATTAAGTGCTCTGGTGCTGGAATTTTCAGGGTACGTGTGTTGGGTTTCCTAACGGTTGACCATATATTCCAGACGCTGCAGACTGTATTCCATGTATGAAAATCAAAGTGTTTCTGAACACAGAGAGAAAAGCCAATTTTAGTTGCAGTCCATTGTAGATATTCCTTCTATTAGTGTACTATTGAAAAAAGAGATTCAGTTGATTCACTGAACTCATTGTCATTATGAACTAGAACTAAATGGATTTTACTGTTTAAAGTTTACTATACATTTTGGCTGTATTGTATGCATCATTTTCAATATCTGCATTGTTTTCAATATCTCAACTCTTCGTAGTTTTGTCCCAGAAGAAAATGAGTAGATGAAACTTTTTCCAAAGCTCAGAACTGTGTTTGTTTTCTTTCTAATATGATCAAATGAATGAAAATGTATTTTTAATGTTCAAAATCTTTTATTAAGCTCTATCAAAACTGTGATTTTTCTTTACGTGTCAGGTGAGCTTACCAGAACTCAGTTCTATGGATGCCACTGTTCTGACAGTCTCTGCTGTGGATAGGGACTCGGAGGATAATGGAATGATTTCCTACAAAATTCTTTCTTCCTCTGAGGGATTCACCATTGATCACAAGAATGGTGAGTCTGTAAGCATGGTTTATTATTTAAGATTTTTTAGTGTAAATTGAAGAGCCACTTTGCACTTCCTCACCTGTTGCCAGTGATTGCTTCAGTTCTGGAAATCTTTGATGACTAAAGGCCGCCATATGTTTTGGCTAAATCTGCCATTATCACTGAGGAACTGATGGCACCAAAAACCAGAGTTCTCAGTTTGTCCCTGAACCATGCACGAGGCAGCTAGTCACAACATCCTGTAGGTGCTATTCCTCTGATGTGATTTAATAGAAAAGTTACTGTACATTTTGCATTCATAACATTTCAGCTCATGTATTAGGTTTCATTCAATCTAAGTTTATACTTAATATTTTTCAGTATAAGTTGAACTTCTCATAATGGAGCCTCTCTACACCTTAGCCAGTATGGTTTTGGGATTGCTTCTTTAGAGAGCTTATGTTATCCTGTAATCCTAAATGGAATTTAAAAGTTTTCTAAATTGAGAACGTTCTCTCCAAAGTCCATAATTTTCTTCAATAGTTAGGGGATTTACCATTTTAAATTTTCTGACCTAATGTTGTAGTGCTCTGGGAGGTAGCAAACTGTGTGTGTGTCTATATGCATGTGTACATACAATTTTTGGTAATAGCAACTTCAGAGATTACTAGATACTGCAAAAATGATATGTAACTATTGTTCAGTGGGCAAGTTCTTGGTACTTATTTGCTGTTCCCAGATGTTTACATGAGGTGAGTTTTTGAAGACGGTATTTGCTGGGTGATGGTAACTACAAACACTGAAAATATGAATGTCTCACCCAGTGTTAAAAGCTGTTTTGTTACTCTGTGTTCACCAACCTGTCTTTATCTTTAGCTAATGGTCATTTTTAACTGTGATCAGAAAGCTGTCACACAGCGTCATCTCTGTGGTGCTTAGCTATACACCCTGAAGAGTGAAGGAGAGGTTAGATGGTTTACGAACATGTAGTAAGAACAGTTTGGGTTGGAAGGGACCTTTAAAGATCATCTAGCCCAACCCTTATGTTTAGATAAGCAATTTGAAAGGAACATGTTTATATAACTTACTGACATATCTATCTAAGTAACAAACATGCCTATAATGCTGTTACTGGATTGCAAGAAAAACAAGGAGAACTAACAACCTTCAGTAATGAACTTGCATAGCATAGCCTGTATTTCCTTAGCTTTATTTTGCCTTTTTGTTTTCTGCAGTTGGCATGTACAGCGTGTTACAAAGAAGAGAAATTTTTGCTAGTCTAAATGCAGCATGTATACATTATTGTGAGTAGGCTTGGCAGCATTAGCCCTGATTTCTTAGAGTTGCTTTGGGGTGTGTAGCTGTTACATTTGAGTAATTTTCAAATATGACTGATTAGATTCAGCTTTTGGAATCACATTTACTTGCCTTAGTGAGTGTGGGGTTTTATTAATTCTGTTTTATTTTCAGGTTCAGTGTTTGCTACAGGACCAGTGATAGAGCTGGAAAAGATTCCCGTTATCCAGCTCCTAATAGAAGCCACGGACAGTGGCAGTCCTGCTTTGAGTGCAGTGACCTCTGTCGAGGTGCACGTAGAAGATGTAAATAACTATGCCCCTCAGTTCACAAGGGTGCTGTACAATCTCAGTGTGAGCGAGGATGCCTTGGTTGGAGAAAGCATCCTCACGTTTTCAGCCATCGACTATGATTGGACACATGAAAACACGTATGTTGAATACTCTATTATTGATGGGAATTCTGACAGTTTATTCTCTGTTGAAACAACTGTCGTGGAGTCAGAAACATCCTACAAGCTTGTTGGCAATCTTGTTTTGAGCAATGTTCTCGACAGGGAAACGGCTTCTTCTCACTGTTTGGTCCTCCTCGCCTCTGATCGTGGAACGCCCTCCCTGAATTCAACTGCTACTGTGCTTATAACTGTACTGGATGTTAATGATAATCCTCCAGTATTTAGCAGCCCGGAGTACCATATTCATGTCAAAGAAAGCATCCCTGTAGGTAGTCACGTCACTGAAGTTTCAGCAAATGACTGTGATGCAGGCACTAATGCAGAGATCACTTATGCTATCATCTCTGGAAATGACAGGGGACATTTTCGCTTGGATAGGAAAATGGGATCAGTGGATTTGATGAAAACGCTGGATTATGAGGATACCATGAAATTCACTTTGATCATTCAGGCCACAGATGGAGGAGCTGATGTAAAAAACGTGGCTTTTTCTGTTGTCCTTGTCAGCGTCCTAGATGACAATGACTATGCCCCACTGTTTTTGTTTCCCAGCCTGAGCTGCTTTGTCAGTGAAAATCTGCCTACCTTTTCCTTTGTGTGTGCTGTTAATGCACTGGATTTTGATAAAGGCCCCTATGGCCACCTTACCTACTCCATTCAGTCTTCGTGTTTGGCTCATCGTGAAGCTCCTAGAGACCATGACATGTTCTTCATCGATCCTCTGACAGGAGATATTCATACAAAGCAAATGTTTGACTACGAAAGTCAGAATAAGTACTGTCTCATAGTCCAAGCAAAAGACAAGGGTGACTCACTGGCCACTGTTACAGTTCAGGTAGATATTGAAGGGAGAGATGAATTTGAGCCCGTGTTTACTCAAGATCAGTATTTCTTTGATCTTCCTGACAAGAACGAAGCAGGCCAGTTGCTTGGCAGAGTGACAGCATCAGACAGCGATGGTGGACTGGATGGAGTTGTTCATTACTCCCTGCTAAAAACTTCTCCCTTTTTTTCCGTGAATCAAACCAGTGGCAGTATTTATTTGACTCAACCTGTTCACAGAAAGAAAAATGGCAGCAAAAAGAATGATGACACCCTGGAATTGTTGTTAAGAGCTCATAGCCCCAGAATTGAGTCAAAGTTCACAGTATGCACTGTTTTGGTAAATGTTTCCAATTCTCCTGAGAGTTATCCCATAGTGTCAGCATACAGCCTGACCATTAGCGTTTCGGTCTCCTTGATAGTGTTCCTTCTGCTTGCGGTCAGTCTTACTGCGCTTATTCTGAGACATAAGTGGAAAGATCTGATGAACTCGTGTGTGAAAAAAGAAGCAGTATCCTCCTCAGCCACTGGTGCAAATTCAGCCAGCGAAGATAAGGACTGCCAGAAAATCCAAAGTACTGAGAGTAGTATGCTTCCCGTGGGTGCCATAGCAGAATGGCTGAGCTTGGCAGGAATCAGAGAGGGGAAGAACAATGGTGCCCCCTGCAGGCATTCAGACTCCAGTGGCCACGGTTCTGCCGAAGGAGAAACAGCAGAGGACGAGGAAATCAAAAGGATCAATGAGCATCCTTGCAGAAAGAGCGCCGGCTCGGCACTGAGTGAGCGCGGCTCACGGGTGCCAGATTCGGGGATCCCAAGAGAGTCTGATCAGCTCTCCTGTCAGTCCGGAGAAACAGATGTCGTGGCTACCACACAAAGCATGGAGAGCGTGCGGGCCGTTAAAGGAGAAGGTGGAGAAGCAGCCTGTGAAACGGCTTATGCACATAACAAAATGTTGTCTCAAACATTTAAGAAAATCGAAATAAAAGAGAAAGATGTAATGATAGACCTCACAAGAGAATATGTTTGGATGTCGGATAGGCAGGACTCTGGGTATGATTTGCTTGCAACTCTTGGCACCTCTGATCAGGATCTCAGAGGTGGTTATAACTGGGATTATGTGCTCAGCTGGGAACCAAGATTTCAACCTCTTGCCTCAGTGTTTAATGATATTGCAAAACTGAAAGATGAAAACGTACACATTCATAGCTTTCCTAAGGATAAAGAATCTCTTGTTTTTCCTCCTCCCTTGATAACATCAGTAGCTCAGCCTGGCATAAGGACAGTGCCACCACGAATGCCAAATACAATATCAGGGCAAGCATTTAAAAACTACCCTCGTTCTCCTCTTATCCATAATCTGGGATACCCTCCACCAACCATGACCCCCAGTTTTTCTCCTTCTCTCTCTTTACTTACCATGCAGACACCTACTGCTTCTCCGGTAATGTCTGATGGGAGAATGATAGGAACATGTCTTATTGATCCAAGCCATGAACTTGCAGCAGAGGAAGAAATTCAGGTCTAGGTTATTAACTGATGGTAGTTTATGGTAAAAAATATGGCTTAAAATGTATTTTGTTATTGTTTAACAAGTAAAATATGCCTGTCAGAGCTATATCACCAGTATTCTTTCTGTTTTCATGAGCTGAAAAGTTAAAATATAAAATAGCCACAAGCTTGGTAACTATCCATTTTGTCCTTCCCAGAATACACTGTGAGGCTATGAGGCTTCTCCTCTTTCAGCTCCCAACAACTGTTGTTTGCTGTGTAAATCACATAGCCAGGTGTCGATAACCAACTTGACCAATTTTACTGTTTTTCTCATAAAATATGTCAATAACAAGGTAATCCTTTACTGTGGAAAAGCTTTATTAGCGTGCTGGTGGTTCTGACCGCTTCTCTGGGCGCATTAGAAGAGGGTAGTAGAGGGATGTGTAAGTACAGCAGGTTTGGAGGTGGGCAAAGAATAAAGCAAAGATTCCTATTGAGCTCTTCCTGGAGTTTTTGCCCAGATGTCACACATCTCAGCCCCCGGGTCCCAACAACCTGTTGGGCCTGGTGCAGTTTAATCATCTGCCATGGCTCCCTGGTAGGCATTATTAGCTGTCTTTGTGCTGTGGAATCTTACTTTTGTTTATCTCCTGGTGTAAAGCCAACAGAGTCATGATTATCTGAATAATAATGGATCACCCTTGGAAAACAAAATAACCAGTGGTAAGATAAAAGCAACCATCTTCTCTAGTCCTAGATCTAAAATAGATACCTGTTGTCTTTCTGACCTGTTACAGAGGCTGTCTTGGTCCCCAGGCAGCTGTAGAGATGGGCAGCATCACAGCTCTGGAGGGCTTGAGTGCCTCCACCCTGGTCTTTGGTCCTGTGCTGGGCATATCTCTGCAAGACCAGATAATCTGGCCTTGTTTGTTGTATGTATCATACATATGGCATTTTGTGTATGTATGTATATCCAGACACATACACATGCCTGTACTGCTGTGTATGCTTGTGTATTGTATCAGATCAATAAAATACACAGAAAATACATCTAGAGTGACTCTGGTTTCTCTTCGGTGCATATTTAAAAATCATTTGCATTGTGTGTATTAAAACTAGGCTACAGGGAGGGGTCTGATTGGTGCCTGGGAATCTGTTATGAGTTGGACATATTGTACGGGTCATAACAGATGGTGGAAAAGCACACAGTGTGGTTAGATGGAGTGACCTTACGGGATCAACATCATGTGTGCAATAGCTTTTGTCATTTCCTCAGTCATGCATGTCAAGGTTTGCAGCCTGTGGCTTCATAACCTGTCTTTGAATAAGATCCTGTTTCTAAGGCTGCAACTGCATTCTGTACTGTCATGCAAGAGGATCGATGCTGCTATGCAAGAGTGCTTCTTTTAAAGCTGGTATTTGTTCTTTGTACTGCCGTGGACTATGAAACGAGACGTAGTTTAGGAATTCATCAGGGTAGAGAAACGTTGCTAAGAAAGGAGACAGGATGGTAAGTTTTATAGTCACACAAAAACCTGGGCTGGGAAGAGGAAAGCAAAGAGGAGTAATCTTTCTCAGTTCATATCTGAACATGGGGTATTGGTTTAAGGCCATTATTTCAGAAGGAATGTTTTTTTCCACTTGTTAACATTATGCTGTCTACAACCTGTTCAGTTTTGACTTACATGTCTTAACTTGTAAAGTAGTTTCTAATAGAATGAGAGATGTTCGTTGTTGTGCTCAGTTCTGTGCAGTTGCAGTTTCAGGAGACACATGGCACGCAGAAACTACCTTTTCTATATAGTCAACAACTTAGATAATCTGATTTCAGTTTCAGATGGTCATGGCCAAGTGGCAGCTATTGCTCTGAGGAGCAATGAGCACATGCTGTCCTGATAGGGGTCATCTTTCCGGTGGATGATCAGCAGAAGAATGAACCCTTTACACAGCAAAACTATTTATCTTTCACATTGATGAATATGAAGTGGTACCTAGGGCCTCATTTCATGTATAGAGTCTAGACTAGTGGATGAGTAGCTTTTTCTTCACTAATATTGCTGTTGCAACTGGAATGCTATTAGCATTAGAAATAGAAGGCATTCAGTCATCATATTTAGCACAACATTTGGACCTCACCATGCTAATGTGTGCCCAGTTCCTATAGTTCTGCTTGAAAAGTGAGTATACCCTGTTTCTGTTTGTGCTCTTTTTGCTCCTTCAAATGCAACTTGGTTTTGATACCTTTCTGAAAGGATTAGATATGACTTGCATCCTATTTATCAAGTGCACGAGATAAAGGAGCACAAAGTATGCGTTGGTTCAAGTGTTGCAGCAATCTTTTCCTTGTCTCTTATGTATTTGCTCATTCTGTATCACATGAGTAACAACACTTGGCTGGTACGTTGTTGTTTCATATATATAGTCAAGCTTAAAAATGTGACCATTGAAACAAGTGTCTGCAATATATCCTGTGTAGTTCTTTCAACCTTACTGTTTTTTTTCCCTAAGTAAACAGTATAACTTCTGTAATTTACCATGCGTTTAATATTAGCTTGCCTCGAAGAGGCTGTGTTACTTTGCAGTTCTGCACACCAGTTTTAACACTTTGGAGAAGGTACAGAACTTGTTAGTGGAAAATCATATTAAGCTCAAAATGCATAAGCCATAAAATAAAAGACAGTTGTCTCTTCTGGAATTTTGGCTGCCTGCCTTCTGGATTTGCTTGTTGGCAGCCTTGAAAACACTGGTGTAAATCGCTACCAAATGGATATCAAAATTCCATCTACCAGTAGTAATCATTAAATTGACGTTCAAGCAGATTCCTGTGCAGAGAAAAAACCTTTGTATTTTTAGGGAATCCATCATTTACAGATTATAAAAATATATATACCTATTTTCTAAAATGATACTTAAAACACTAGTTACTTACACAAGTTTGTGTTTTATCTTCAGCTGAAGACAGGAATTCATTCCTAAAGCAGTTTTAGATAAAAATAGTTCCGATAAAAATGAGCCCTTATTACTAAGTCTATTGAAATGCCAGTTCCTACTATCATTTATATTTGGTTGCCATCTATTCTCTGCGCCGTATGTCACTTGTTTTCTTTAACTGACATGTACCTTCCTGAAGAACTATGTTTAACTCTTGTCTTTGGGAGACCCATAAGCCAAAAAATGCTGCCCTGAGAAAAAAATGTTACTATAATATCAGCTAGTGCTAGACTGACGATTGTGCCTATGTATGGCTTTCTACTTCTGCAGCTCATGGAGTCAAAGGCCAATTGGCAATCCAGTTGACTATCATAGGCATGCAAGGCCATTGAGATTAGATCTTCTCTCAATGTGTGCTGACTACATCACTCCTCGAAAACCAGTCCCTGGGACTGAAGTCCCAAGGGAATCCTCAGAGAGAGGAAACTGGCACCAGTTTGCTAAGCATGAAGGATGGTGGTCCCTAAAATGCTGTAAAAATGCTAATTGAAACAGGAGGCAGTCGCAACTTCATAGTTGAATATACTGTAGTGGGAGTTTTATATTTAGAATTTGGCTTACTTTGCAAGTGAAGTCGATTTGCAGCTTCTTGCCTTTAGTATCTGGCACAGCAGAACCAACTCACTATGGCAATATGTGGCTTAGGTCACTGTAGATGACCTGGTTGGAATAATTAAGGTGTTGCAGAATCAAACTGAGCATAATTTTGGGTGTTGCATAACTGCTAGCTGTGCTACCTCTGCTAGCTGTTCTCTAGTATGTATACAAAGCCTAATGTATTTTCAGTCTGTGTATGCATTTGGATGTTCAGATCTCATCAAAAAGAGCTGCAGTCTGGCATCCAGATCGTCTCGGTGGCTTTGAAAATTCCCCCCTAAATACGTAGAACATTTTTAAAACATTGGAAAAAATCTGGATGCCTAAACAAAAGAAAAGGAACCTTATAGAAAGGAAAATTGAGGATCTTAAACTTTCTGGTTTAGACTTGCACTTTATATTGCTGCTAGGGCTATTCCTTGTAAAATGTCAGATGCTTTTCTTCTAAAATGTATCAAATGTAATAGAGGAGCATCTGTAAGGAATAGAGAGAGGCATCAGAATTGTGAAATGGTTCTGTTTCTTTACATTGCTCAAGTAACTGATATATGTTGAAAATATCAAATCCTTTAGCTGATCATAGTCACAAAAATAAAAATCACTTCCTGTTGCTGTATAAATGTTTGACTGACCTAACCAACTTCTATGCCTGATGAAGCGTTAGATGCCAAACCACATGCCTGAAAATGCAGATATCATGGTAAAGGACTGAAGTGATCCACCACGATATTCAAAATGTCAGTTGAAAATCTCATTACAATTAAAAAACTCAATTTTCTTGAATATTGTGTTCAAAACAAAGGATTACCACACTGCAAGCCACATTTAAAACTGTCAGCTTATCCACTTGAATAATCTTATATTTAACACTTTTTGTAAAGCTTACAGTATTTAACACCATCCTGGGTACCTTCCCTAAAATCGCATGTTAATGGCCTATGAAAAGCTCTCAGAAAACTCAGAAAATTGAAGTTGAGCTGTTGATTGTGAGAGCTGGTCAGCCAACAATAGCTGTTCCCTTTTCAAATGTCACCTTTATGTATGGTGCTAGATGATGCTGACTCACTAGCCCAACTTGGAGTAATACCTTGCCGTTACTAATATATACCTACAGCATTTCATTGAAAACTTTCAAATGGGAAATTCAAAAGTGTTTCTAAAATGGTGTTACTGGTGCCATAACCAAAAGCCTGCTTGTGTTGACCTCAGAAATTCCTATCTCAGGCCCCATCTAGCTGGGTGTGGGCTCATTTCCAGCATCCTCCTTTTAACAAACCGTAGTGTTCATTTAATTCCAAAAGGTTTGAAAATACTGGGTTCTCATCCAACACCCCAAGACTTCTTCCAGTAATTTCAGTGGGACTTGAATAAAAAACGCACCTGGAAGAAATGGACAACATGTGTGCTTCCCTGGTACCGTAATAAGAGTCATTGGCAAGAGAGAGCTGGCTCCCCGGCGTGCAGGACTGTAACCCAGCAGGAAGGAGCATTAAAAGAAGGGAAATCAAGAGCCTGGAAAAGAGAGTAGAACCAGCGTGGGGCGGAGGGAGGGGCAGTGTGTGGATTTGGAGGAGACGTTCCTCTATGCTTCACGGTGATTGATGCAAGCTTTGCTTTATATGCTTATTTTGGAGTGACTTTTAGAGAAGTCTGAGAAGGTCTGTAAGGGAAAGGTCACTCACTGTTTCCTGGTTCTGCTTTTATGTAAACTATGGTCTGCTGAATGATCTGCTACTGCTTTTACTGGATGCACAGAATAATCATGCCTTCAGACAGGACTTTTCTCTACTTGTCTTTGTCTTGTAAGCACTTCACCTGAGGTCAAGTGCTGGGTAGAATTAGTCTTCAAAATGGTCCTAACAACAGTTCACATTAAGGTAGCCAGGAAGAGTTTGGGGTTTGTTGAGAGGATTGTTGGGCTTTTTGGGTTTATTTGGGTTTTGTGGGGTTTTTTTGAGAGGTGCATGTGTTTTTTTCACTTTTAAGCTGAACTCTGCAGCTTTTGCACTTTGAATTTTAACTTCCGTCACACTAATGGAGCATCTTGTGCCATTGTTCGATCACGCATTCACTGGGTAGAGATCAATAAGTTTCAGCAGCCTACTCTGTTCTCTGGCTGCAGAGTTGCAGAAACTACATAAACTTTGTTGCTGAATATCATACACCGAGCTTAATCAATGATGTGTTTGAACTCACCCACTATTCTTCCAGATTTTTTCCTGTATCTAGGTAAAATGTTTGTGTCCACCATTTTCATCCCTCATACCTTTCTTTCAGCTTAGTTTTAATAACTGAAAATTAGAGATTCTGATCCCTAATCAGTTAAGGTGTGAAGCCACGATGTGAATGTTTCTTATTAAAAGAATGTACTATGTTCCATTGTTATAATTAGATATAAATGAGGGTTTAGTAACAGAAGCCTTCTCTTACCGACAGTTTCTGGATGGGGTTTAATGAGGTATTTTGTGACTTAAATTGAGCTAAGTAGTGATATTTATACCATAGAAACAAAAATCAATAAGGAAATTTGATTACTGCAAGTAGTGTAAAAATGTCCATGTCAGCAACATGGACAGGAGGATCGAGTGCACCCTCAGCAAGTTTGCTGACAACACCAAGCTGTGTGGTGTTGTGGACATGCTGGAGGGAAGGGATGCCATCCAGAGGGACCTAGAGAGGCTGGAGGGGGTGGGCCTGTGAGAACCTCATGAGGTTCTACAAGGCCAAGTGCAAGGTCCTGCACGTGGATCAGGGCAATCCCAAGCACAAGTACAGGCTCCGTGGAGAATGGATTGAGAGCCAAGTCCTGAGGAAAAGGACTTGGGAGTGCTGGTTGATGAGAAGCTCAGTATGAGCCGGCAATGTGCGCTGGCAGCCCAGAAAGCCAACCGTATCTTGGGCTGCATCCGAAGAAGCATGGCCAGCAGGCCAGCCCCCCCAGTAGAGGGGCCAGCATGCCCCTCTACTCTGCTCTCATGAGACCCCACCTGGAATACTGTGTTCAACTCTGGCGTCCCCAACACAAGAAGGACATGGAGCTGCTGGAGCGAGTCCAGAGGAGGGCCACAAAGATGATCGGAGGGCTGGAACACTTCTGCTATGAAGACAGGCTGAGAGAGTTGGGGCTATTCAGCCTGGAGAAGAGAAGGCTCCGGGGTGATCTTATTGCAGCCTTCCAGTACTTAAAGGGGGCCTACAGGAAAGCTGGAGAGGGACTTTTTACAAGGGCATGTAGTTACAGGACAAGGGGCAATGGATTTAAACTGGAAGAGGGGAGATTTAGATCAGATATAAGGAAGAAATTTTTCACTCAGAGGATGGTGAGGCACTGGAACAGGTTGCCCAGAGAAGTTGTAGATGCCCCATCCCTGGAAGTGTTCAAGGCCAGGTTGGATGAGGCTTTGGGCAACCTGGTGTAGTGGAGGGTGTCCCTGCCCATGGCAAGGGGGTTGGAACTAGATGATCTTTGAGGTCCCTTCCAATCCAAACTATTCTATGATTCTATGAAATGATGAAACAAGGAGGATATCTTGATAACTGAATTTTGAAATGTGAGATTGAGTAAAAGTCATCTGCCTGCTTGAGACATGAACTGCTCAGGAAGATCTTGTGATAGTCCAGACTGCTAGATGGTGCTTTGGGGAGTGCAGAGCTGCTAGTTCTTTGTTACAGCTCTTTTCTTTTGTAGCAATGATAATGCTCACATGTACAAACAAAAGTGTCTGGTATTGTATCCCATGGTAAAATCAGTGATGTGTTGTGGCAATAGCGAAGACTAGTAGAACACCATCAAAGCCATCACCCACTGAGCTGCTTAATTTACCAAAAAACTGCATCAAATGTATATTAAAAAAGACAGATTTGGAGGTATTCTTCCTAAGAGAGAAATCCATTATTCATAATCTGAGCAAAGTCCTTCCAGTGACTGTTGATTACATGCTTCTGAAATGTGTGTACATTTGTCTACTGTGTGTGTCTTCTAAGCAGAAATGTTGTGTGAGTCTCAATGATAACAAAGAAGGTGATATGTGAAAGTCTATGAAAGAGAAGAGAAGAGGAGATAAACTGCAGTTGAAAGGAAGAGCAAAGATACATACAGACATGGAGCAGGTCTCTGTTAGCAAGGACTCTCTAGAAGAACTGAGTGGCTGCCAGCTCAGCTGGTCCAGAAGACAGCTGCCTGCCAGGGACAGAATTACATGTTAAAGACCTGACACTGAGAAGTAAACAGAACAGAAAGCTTCCGTTCCTCACCTGCAATCTCACAACAAAAGAAACTAACTGCTGGAGTCTGTCAAGGATAGTGATGAGAGGTTGAGGCTTCAAGACCTTGCAGCCAAGGTGACCTTCAGCAAAGTTCTGCCAGTCTGTCAAGAAGGAGAAAACAATAGGGGAGGACAGTGCGGAGAAGATCAGGGAGGACACATGTAGTTTCTCAAGTCTGGTTCTATTACATGGAAGAGAAAAATCAGGTGAGTGGGGAGGGGCTAAGGGAGAAGGGAGTTACAGAGGCAAGGGGAATGGACGAGAGGTTTGGAGGTTTGCGAAACTGAACAGGGCCCTAATCAAATACAAGCTTGCGCTGCTTTGAGCAGGAGGTTGAACTACAGACTTCAAGAGGTCCTTTCTCACCTAAATTATTCTATAACTCTGCTATGGTAAGAAAGAATTGTACCACCAAGAATAGGGATCAGGTAGATGATGCACTGGGTGATGAAAGGTCGGGTATGGTATGAATGAGGTTAGACAGATACTCTAAGGTTCCTGTATGTTTCTCAAAGGGATACTTTGCAACACACTTGAACTTTAGCTGCTCATGCAGGATGTGAGATCAAGTAGAATAATTACAATTGGAACACGAGCATCAAAAAAAAGTGTGCTGTCCGGGGAGAGCAGAACTAAAGGCAAAAGGTGATGTGGTAGCGCTGTACGTTAGTAATGTGGTAGACTGCAAAGAAATGGGGAGGGACAGCAAAAATAAAGCTGTTTTGAGTTACTGCCACTTTGGGAGAAGGTAGCCAAAGAGCTCCTTTTGGTTTTGGTTGGTTACAGAGCCTGTTCTAGTCTGTAAGGTTGGCTTAGGCACAAGTGTATATGTACACATAAGACTTCCTGTAATTGTACCACAGGGATGATTGTCCGTAATAATATGTGCATGGCTGATGAACAGATATTACTAATCATGTTAGGACCATGTAGAGATAATATATTTATTCACAGAGTTAATGACAAAGGGTGATCTATATTAATTTTATTTTGATAAGTAATTAACGTGCTATGGAAGACTTGACTGTAGAAAACAAGCTTGTATCTGTAATCAAAAATTAGTTTTGATTAAATTAAAAAAATACCTGTTCAGATAAAAGGAAGAAGAAGGTCTATAACTAAGAATTATGCCTACACAACAGTGCCTAGTCAGCAAAGAGATCCAAATTAGTTCTGAATGGGCTTATTTGAATATCTGAAGCTGTACTGCCACATGCTTTGCTCCGGCTAACGGATTCAAAGTATAGTAGCTCAAGTGGAACATCACACTGACATAGCTACGCTACCCAAAATAGCTTTGATCATATTCCCTACTGTGTCATGTAAGCTAAATTCTAGGATTACTGACTTCAAAGAGCAAACTTTTTATAAATATAGAGGTGAAGACATTGGAACCAGCAGTCTGAATGCTGAGGAAGTTTAGAATTGTATCAAGAAAAAGATGTGAACATTAGCTGGAACCGTCTGGATAGCAAAGGTTATCCAGAGCAAAGAAAACAGGGCATGGACTGCCCAGTAAGAAGTGTTTATGTTTTGAAGGGGATAAAGCGTAAGGATTGCAAAAAATCAGTGAATAGGCTTAAGAAAATTACAACAAACTGCCAAAGGTTCTTTGCTTATAAAAAGGAAGAAAAGAAGTAGGACCCCTGAAAAATGAGGTAGAAGTTAAAAAATAATCTCTCCTGGCTCAAATGATAGCATTTTTAACCTTAATTGCAGTAAAGCTAGTGATGATGTTGACTATGGGATGAATGACAGGACAGAGCTAATAGTAAGGGCAGGAAAGGAAAAGAGACCACACAAAAGGTGAAAACATATCTCAAAGATCTTAATGTGCTCAAATAGAGAGGAAAGATTAGTTCCTGTCCTAAGATTGTGAAAGAGTATGTGTGTGTGTGGAGTTAACATGCCCAACAGCATGGTATGGCATGGCATTTAAATAATTTCATCAAGGAAGGGATGAGAACATGCCGCTAGAAAATAATGATGGAGTTCCCATAGCAAAGGAGGGGAAAATGAAGCGATTCACACAACTGTCAAATGGTTACCTCCATCGGATTGGAATCAACTTTGGAGAAAAATCATTACACACAGACTCAATAGTATTGTGCACGGGTTTCGGGGTAGGTCATGTGCCCAAACCCTGCAATCTTTGAGGAGATAACTCAATAGATAAATTCAATGGAATTCATGTATTTGAATTTCAGAAAAGCATTTGATACAGTGCCAAGTAAGAGTTAATTCTAGTATTACAGCATTATAAGTTTACTGCAATGGTGGGAGTGATACCAGGAGCACTACTAAAGTGTGAAAGGGAAGAACAGAGATAGAGCAAGGTCATTGGTAGAGATGTATTTTTCTGGCATGTTTTTCACAGATAGATTTTTCTGGAGTTTTCCAATAGAGCCAGTGACAGAAATGAGCCTGATTGGAACAGGGCTCAGTCAGTTTATAAGAGGGAATTTAGGTTAATTTCATGTATGAATTTGTCAAACTTCATCTTCCAGCTATTGGTTCTTATAATATCTTGTTCTGCTCTAGATTAAGGAGCATCTGAATTTTTGATATGATTGCTCACTGTAACCAAATGTATTTTAATCTCTTTTTTTACCTACTAAAACTATTGACCTTTTCTATTGTCACACCATGAGTCATTTTCTCTAGTCCTTGAGTAATTTTGTGGCTCTTATCAGAACCTACTTTTTCAGCATCTTGAAATAAATCAAATTCAGTTGTTATGCCAATATTCTTATAATACCAAAAATTATTGCAACTTAGTGTTTCTAGACCTGAAGCATTTGCTGCCAGTTCTTATTTGATTCTTGAATGCAAAATACCCCAGCTGTTGGTTCAGCCATATTCATCCTTGTATGTGTTCTCTGATCTTACTAACATTACCATTTCCTTCACTTACTAATGAACTGGATAATGCTATTGTCCTTAAATAATGTTGGAGTTCTTTATGTTTCTTCAGTAGTACAAACCAGAAAGATGTATGGAACGTTTTTGAATTAACAGTGCTTCACACGGTTGTATTTGAAGACAGAATTTACCTTGATTTGCACAGAGAAACAAAATACTATGATTTGAAAAAGTTGCATAAAACATGAATGCCAAATGCAAAAAGAGAATGTGGTGGTGTCCAGGATCGTGAGTATTGGCACAGGCTGCAGTACTTTTAAAGACACCATAACTCACGAAGCTCTGTTTAATCCATTAGGCTATCTAGAACTGTCGTTTCTTGATGTGAATTTTGGATCAATAGAGTTGTTTCAAAATTAGCCCAGGGAGTCACATACTTAAAAATATTTTGTTTGAATTTTCATCAAGGTATTTTGAAATGTAATAGAGATGATCACATTTAATAAATAATGCATGAAAATTCAAAGGCAGGCATATTTTATTTAAGCTTCCAATTTCACGAATCTACCTCTTTTTCCTTTTCTGTTTCCCTGCCTCTGTTTCCCCCCCATCCAATATTTTGTCCTGCCAAAAATTGTTTTGGGAATTGAACTCAAATTGGGAAGCTGTAGTCAGATGACTGAAAGCCCATTTTTCTATTAAATGTTGCGTTACTGAATCATTTCTCTCCATTGTAGAGATGTGACAGTAAGAAAGATAATGTATATGGGATATATATAAAGATTGTAACATCTTCAGAATGTGGTCTGAAAAAGTTTCGCAGCATGTATTTGGAAAGATGCACTATTTCTGAGTGAAGATGCTGTGAGTGAGTTATGTAGGTCATCTGCAAGAAGCAACAATAAGGCCTTTAGAGTATTTCACGCCACAGTGTACTCTGTAGGTGCCTGATATTTTACAGCAGCTTATTCGTAAAATATTTTAGTAAGTTTTAAAGTTTTATTGTTTCTATTTCTGTCTCTCCCTGTAAAGCCAAGCTCCATTAATGCCACAATTCCAACTATAAAGAATTCTGGGAGAGGAAAGAAACTTATAAATAATGCATTTAGAAACCTCTAAAAATGATTTGCAGAACTTTTGACAAACTTCTTAAAGGGGAATATCTCATGATCAGCCATAGACAGAGATTGTTTTTTTAGCCATAGACAGTTAGGTAGAGAGAGCTTCCAGGCTTTTTAATGGAATTAAATCTCTTGTTTGCAGCCTAGGAGGGTCATTAAGCTTATCGGTAGCTTTTATTTGGAGCAGGCTAATTCCAAGGGGGAGATTCATAGTTAATTTGGGCGTAGGGGAAGAGTCGACTTGGTGAAAGTGGCACCCTGCTCACAGGGTCTGAGTCCTTTGTGCAAATGAAACTACCACAGCTGGATCCCAAGTTCCTGGCTGCTGAAAGTCTGTAAAGTGTCATCCATGTCTCAAGGGCTGAACCAGTCACCGGATGTTATGTATTAGAGAAATCTGGATGATTTTCAATAGAAATTTTGGAGGAAACTCCTCAAATACAACAGTAGTATCTCCTCCCCAGGAACTTTCCCAACAGGCTTTGTTGTTCTTTTAAATGGATTGTTGGTGGTTTAATTAACTGATTTTTTTCCAATGGGTGTTCCTTCTGATCAGATTGCTGCAATACAAACACAATACAAACAGTTCCCTTCTCCAAATGGCTTTGAAGCCAGGGTCTCATTTCTGTGATGGGACACAGGACAGAAAGTTCTACTCTTTTTCTTCTCTCTAACATCTTTTCCGCTTCTTGACATCATCCAAAAGGTTTCCCTCTTTTCAATATCTGTAAGTATAAAACTGTAACTTAGCCATCTGGGAATAATTCAGTTGAATCCAATTCTCCCCCAGGACTTCAGTGGGAATTCTCACACAGGACAGTTCTCTTAGATACATGGAAGAGTGCTCACAACATGAAAATTATATCATTTTATATTTCCCTTTGCAATAAATCTGTCGCTTTATGATTTTCACAAAACTCACTACTCAGAAACCAAATTTATGAGTCAGAAAGAACTTTAATGAAGACACTGTAGAAGATGTGGAGGAACAAGAAGGAAAGAGGTAGCCTTCCTACGGGAGTAGAAATCGCCAGTGGTTGAAATGCCTTTGGAAACATGTGCCTAAATCCTGTGCAGTTTCACATCTAGATGTAGAAGATGTAGCTCAATGTTGCTTGAAGAATTTCAAGAATTCCCTGCTGGCTTTCACCAAAGGAAAAGAAATCTTTAACTCCTTTTATTTCCTTCTCTTTCTTTTATTGTAGACATTTTGAATGCTTTTCTCACTTTTTTATCTTCCGATTCCTCAGTTTTGAAGTATTTAAACACTGTAAAAGCATGCTTAGTATTTAAGCTGCCCTAAGGAATGAAGGGCCAGATTCTTTTCTCTGTTACATTCCCATAAATGTTAAACAGTTCCTGTCATTTGCACAAGGTATAGGCAAAACAGAATACGATTCAAGGAATAACTCTTTATTTGACAGTGACTGCTGAAGAACAAACCTGGTGATCTTGAAGAGGAAAGTTGGAGGCTGGACAAACAGATTAAAAAGGAAGTGAGCTGAATGCTCTCCCAAATTCTGTGGTTGTCAGATGGCTTGGCACAAGTGACGGATTTCTTTTTTTGGTGAAGTCCCTGAATTGCAGCTCAAGAGTTTTCAGCCAGGTCCTGCAATTTCTGTCTTTGGAATGTGCTTTGTTCTCTGGTCGGTTCCTGAGGTGATCCACCCACTGCTAGGACGGACTTTAAAGTTGTAATCCAGTCTTTCTGGGATCAAAGGCAACCCGTCAAAATGAGAGAGACTCTTGGGGATAAATTCCTTATTTTGTATCTTGCTACTTGCAGTCCTGCCCACTTACTGTAAAACCATTTAGCACATGATCAAAGTCTTTCTATGGCAAGTGACAAAAATTAAGAATTCAACTAGTGGGATTGGGAGCCCATAAAAGAAAAGGTAATTTAGTGTTTCTAACAGAAACAACTATATTATGTTAGCAAAGGATTTCAAAGCTGACTCTCTTCTCAGGTCTGACTAGGTTCTTGCTTGCCTATGCTGAGATCCTTCAGAGTGTTACAATACTTCCTACACTAGTAATTAGAGGTTGATTAACCCAATGTTAAAATATTTTTTTGATGTTTGGGAAAGAACGCATAAGTTGCTTATTTTGTTCCAGATGCTTATTACACTTCAATGTGGAACACTGCTAAAATTAATATTGAAAGTAATTCTGAATTTGAAAGAAACAGGTGTATTGTCATGGATTGTTTATCTTCGGATTTATGTTAACAGGTTTTTTTTCAGTTATAGCTGCGTCTTTGCAAAAGAGTTGAAACCCTTAAAGCAGTCAAAACTTAGGATTTTATAGAATTTAAGAAATTTTCTTTTCTTCATACCTAACCTTGCCCCAGATCATCCATTATAGTGTTTTTAGTATTAAAAGTGGTTCCATCATCGAGTTCTTGCATAATCTTCTATGTAATATTACCTGGCCAACCTTTTTTGTGCACTTCATTTTCTCAAAGGGCTGAGAACATGGCATTGTATGCTTTGAAGAATGACAAAATAGATGAATATATTAAACTAGAGGAACAGATGCGCTCTTGAGGGGAAAAAGAATAAACAAACAAACGATGTACAATAAGTGTAAATCACATAAATAACTTAGAGTTCTGTGTTTCAGTACTGTCTGCTGGATAACAGCGTTTCCTGGTGGTGCATAAATTCAAGGTAGTAATCTATCATGCATCGTTCAAATGGTATAAAGACTTTAAAAATGAGAAAAAAGCACAATAGCAATTTTGAGATGAGTCAGAATAGTTTTATCTTTCTTTATTCTTGCATTTATAAATTCTGTCAAAAAAGGATTGCTCTTGTAAGTAGTTGTCCAAGGAAACCATTCCCAGAAGAGGAATCTTATTTTAAAGAGCTATAAATTGACATGGTGGAAATTGCTTCGTAAGAGTTTCTTTGAAGACTAATGGTAGAAGTGAAACCTTTCAGACATTGTGGGAACCATTTATTCGTGTAAAGTAAACAAAGATTTGCAAATGAGTGGTACCTAGGCATAATGAGAGATTTCAGGAGAAGGCTCAGAAAATGTCACTGGGTGAAGCTGGGACTGTTTTTTGTTTTTCTGGACATTGTCTTACACGCTTTCTTATGTTGTTTCAAGCACGAGCAAGCTTTAAAAGGAATCCCACCCTTAAAGGAAATATTCACTCCAAAAAGCAGAGGGGTGAAGTGCAATTAGCCTACCTTGGTCACTGACCTGTCCATTTTCTAAGTGTTTGGCTCCTACTGAGGTTCTTGCCTAGTCTGAATTATTTACTCAGTCAGTGAATTCTTTACAGAGGAAAGAGGTGCCTCTGGAGATGTGCAGATAAGCAATCAGCTCTTTAACTTTGTGAATTCTCTAAAGAAACTGGTCACACTCAGAAGATGACTCGACCACTGTCAGCGTCCCTCGGAGTGCACGAGAACAGCAGGAAACCCTAGTTGCCTCTGTTCACCTAGGACTCATGGTCCCTGTCTGCAAAGGAGTTAAAGGACTCGTCCCAGAAATAAGAGTTGTGAGTTAAGACCTATTCTAAGGGGTCCTAATCACCACCGTTTGTATCCCAGGAGAGTCCCTGACTGCCCAGGAGACCACTAGGTTTTCTGAGGGAGGACTCTCCCTTCGCCCCTGAAACTGAGCTGCTGCAAGGCTTTCCTTCTCAGAAGGAAAGAGTGAAAAACTGTTTCTTTCAGACTCAGTGGTGCTCTTGGAAAAGATAGTTGTTCATTGATTCCACAGTCTGAGTGTGTACAGAGCCCTCTCACGCCTGATGGAAGTCAGAGGGCTGGATGATATTTCTTTAACATCGTACCCATAGAAAAGAATTATTCTGCTTGTTGACTTTGGTGAATGTAAGATTCTGCAGCAACATAAGGACCTCTCTGAAATCAGTACATGCACTCATTGACCCCTGTAGTATATCCACCTGTAGACAACATCTTAGCCATGAGTATAGAGCATGTTGTTTTTAAAAAGCCAGAACTTTGCTAAATTAGAGCCAATTCCTTTCAAAGCACGCAAAAGCACTAATTTTCATTGATTACTCAGTCATGACCAAGTTTCAAACTTCATCTGTTTTTACTGTAATTCTTCTGGAAAAAGTTTGGTTAGAATCACTCTCCCATAACCTAAAAATGGTTGCAAGAATTTCGTTTTGACTCTAAGTGGATAAGAAAACAACCTCTCCTTAGGCATGGAAAACTTCAGCCTGAACAATGAATGATTCAGAAGACTGTGGTTGTGAGAAAAATGGGCTTTTAATTGGATTCATTTTGCTTATGTAACCATTTGGCCCCTATCAAGCAACTGCTCTAATAATAATTTTCCTTATCAATGATATGCAATCTCCTCTAAACTAATGTATCTATAGCAACAAAAATGTGCCATACGTACATGTGCCTGTATTTGTATGTAAGGTTTAAACAGTTCTTGCGAAAGTTTGTGAAATAAAGTCTGCCCAGGGGTCTTAATAGAAAGACACTGCTTTTGGCTCAGGAAATCCTTCAGCCACAACTGTCTGGAGTTTGGGAACATATTCTGGAAAAACTAGATTTGCTGGTTTAGATGAACCTTTCTTCAAGTACATTCAAACATGGGTGAACAAAACAACAGCAGCATGAAGAGGAACTTCCTGTGAGAAGACTGAAAGTTGACCGCTTTGTCCTGAGTTTCATGGAAGGAGCACGGGTTTGGCCCTCCCGCTGTGGCTGCTGTCATTGCAAATATTCTGAGGGCTTTTAGCACCCTGCTCTGGAGTTAGATGGGCATGCTGAGTTTGTTCTTGGAGAGCTCCTGCACAGGATGGTTGGCGAAGGGTCTTTCTTTCTTGTGGAAGATGAGGAGCTGGGGGTTGATTCTTGGGTTCACGACTGGCTTTGCTGTTGAATGACTCAAGCTGTTAATCCCGCTGGGTCAGCCACAGTAGATGAAGCTAAGCAGAAAGACTTGGCACTGAAGTTCATGTCAGGCAAACACTGGAGCTGACCCATAGAAGACGCAAGCAGGTGATGCTTTTATGCTGGCTGATGGTGAGATTCCTTCCACTAACACAGTAGTCAAGTAGGTTAAGACACAGGTCTCAATAATTCAATCATAAGAGTTTTGAAAAAACTACCTGAGAAGGGGCTGGTCTTTCAATGTGGTCGTCCCCCACATCCTGGAGGACTCATATAAATGTAAACATTCAATTAATGTTTAAATGGAGACAACTGGAGCTATCACTGTAGACTTGTTGGTTTGTCTGAACAAAATACTGGAAAGGCTGAGGTGTGACTGGAGGGAATTAAGCAGCAGTAAAATACATAACACTGCAACAACATATTCTAAAATACATACGGTTGAAACAGACTTGAAGTGAGGGAAAAGAGAATTTACCAATTTAATTTGACAGAGCTTTGATGAGGGTGTGAATTTACTTGCTAATGATTGCCATGTTGATATGAGGTTCCTGGTATTTTACTTGGTTTTCCCCACTATATCTTAGTTTCAACATCAGAAAGGCACGAAATCTGTATGACCTTGTTGAAGAAATGATCAGGATTAGATCTTCCACCAATGCAGTTTCCTACCTTTTGTCAATGGCCTCAAAAGGTAAGTTGCAGTTAACCCAGAGACCAGTGAATGAAGAGTAGTCAAGGGATGTGTTATGGCAAAAGGGGCCTAGTCAGATACTTTCTGCTCTGATACGGCACTCTGTCTTGGCACAATGTTGACCAGGTTTGTCATAGTACTCAGTGATGCAAGGAAAAAGCTGGAAATCATGGTGGGTAATGACTCAGGCTCCCTGTGCAATCCTCTGGCTAAAACAGATGAGCTGAGCCTTCAGCCTTGCTTCTTTAATCAAGGAGATACTATGTGGTGTGTGGACTTTTTCATGTTTGTACTTGGCATAGTTACTGCTGTACAAATTCTGTGTTTTTCTGGCTCTTGTTATTCAAGAGTATGTTGAATAGGGGTTGGGTTGGGGGATGAGCTAAGCTGCTGATTAAGGCCTTTACCTCCAAGGTAACTGCTGAATTTAAAACACTGAAGCACTGATAGGAGTCAAACTCATCTACCTGGACTTGTGCAAAGCTTTTGACACTGTCCCGCACGACATTCTTCTCTCTAAACTAGAGAGGCATGGGTTTGATGGATGGACCACTCGGTGGATAAGGAATTGGCTCAATGGCCGCACTCAGAGAGTAGCGGTCAACGGCTCGATGTCCAAGTGGAGACCGGTCATGAGTGGCGTCCCTCAGGGGTCCGTGTTGGGCCCGGCCCTCTTCGACATCTTTGTCGGTGACATGGACAGTGGCATGGAGTGCACCCTCAGCAAGTTCGCCGATGACACCAAGCTGTGTGGTGCTGTCGGCACGCTGGAAGGGAGGGATGCCATCCAGAGGGACTTCGACAGGCTGGAGAGGTGGGCCCGTGTCAACCTCATGAAGTTCAACCAGGCCAAATGCAAGGTCCTACATCTGGGTCGTGGCAATCCCAGGCACAAATACAGACTGGGTGGTGAATGGATCGAGAGCAGCCCTGAGGAGAAGGACTTGGGAGTACTGGTGGACGAGAAGCTCAATATGAGCCGGCAATGTGCTCTTGCGGCCCAGAAGGCCAACCGCATCCTGGGCTGCATCAAGAGGAGCATGGCCAGCAGGTCGAGGGAGGTGATTCTTCCCCTCTACTCTGCCCTCGTGAGACCTCACCTGGAGTACTGCGTCCAGTTCTGGAGCCCCCAACATAAGAAGGACATGGACCAGTTGGAGAGGGTCCAGAGGAGGGCCACGAAGATGATAAGAGGGCTGGAGCACCTTTCCTATGAGGACAGGCTGAAAGAATTGGGGCTGTTCAGCCTGGAGAAGAGGAGGCTCCGGGGTGACCTTATAGCGGTCTTCCAGTACCTCAAGGGGGCCTACAAGAAAGATGGGGAGAGGCTGTTCAGGAGGGCCTGTTGTGATAGGACAAGGGGTAATGGTTTTAAAATAGAGGGAGGTAGATTCAGATTGGATATTAGGAAAAAATTTTTTACCATGAGAGTTGTAGAACACTGGAACAGGTTGCCCAGAGAGGTGGTGGATGCTCCATCCCTGGAGACGTTCAAGGCCAGGTTGGACGAGGCCCTGAGCAACCTGATCTAGTTGGAGGTATCCCTGTTCCTTGCAGGGGGGTTGGACTAGATGACCTTTGAAGGTCCCTTCCAGCCCTAACCATTCTATGATTCTGTAATAGCATGACCCCATTTCACAAGTGAGAGGCTGCCTCTGCTGGTGTGAGAAGTAGGGCCAAGAGGGCAATAAGAAGTTCCTGTGTGAGATACTTAATGAAATAAAAGAATCTCTAGACACACAAACAGTCTCATGTAGGTAAAACTAGACTCAACTCTAAGAAAAACTAGGAAACTGTGCACCCAGGTTTGGACCGTAGTGCCCATGCAGTGATCATAAGTTCCCTGAACATGTTGAGCACTGCCACTTTGCCTACAAACCCTCCTCTTGTGGATCAGCTGGATTAGGGAGTGTTAATGCTTTGCAGTAGCAAGTCTCACTAGGAAGGCATTTCTAAATCGCAGTAAGTGGGACAAAGAGTTATCCCTGCCTGCCTGAATGGCAGAGATGCTAAGAGAATAAGCTTTTGGTTCTGGTAGACAACCTCTAAAATTGGAGGAAGAAGTGAAAAAGGTCCAATGAATTGAGTCCTTGTAAAATTGTCACCACCACCAAAAATTAATTTAATTGAGAGCTAAATAAAAGCATTTTTATTTTTAGAAAGTCCTTAGTAAAGCAGGAAGGAAAACAGTTCAAGTTAATGACAAATCAAAACATTTAAACTTCTGAAATGTTTGAAGGTTTAATTATTTTTGGCCAAAAATTATCAGCCAAATCACAAAGAATTTTGGTTGACTTAAATAAACCTTCAGATTTATTTAAAACCTTAGATTTCTTTCCTTCAGAGGAAAACCATTTCTTCCAAAAAATGTTACCCTTCTCTAGTCAACACAACATTATAAACAAGCCAAGTAAAATCATTAATCTGTTACTGAAAACTATATAAAGGTCCCCCTAGAGAGTTATATTCCCTCTTGAGAACATCTCCATCTGATCAAAAACGTGAGCAAGAGCTTAGATACGATAATAAAGCACAGAGTTTAAGGCTAAAAAGTTCCCTCCCTGCCCCATCAAAATGATGAAGATAGCTGGTTTAATCCAAGTGGTCTAGTTTTCAAAAGCTCAGAGCACATCTACTCATCTGCAAGATCCTATGTTTTTCTTCTCGTTTTGTTTGTTGCCATGGAGTCTAACAGGATATTTAGATACGTGACTGTTGAACAGGATGGTTAGGATTACAACGTGTGGCTGCTTGACTTCTCCATGCAGCAAGCACATTGGACCTGAGTTCAAGTCCTTCAGTTGGCTCTTATCTTTGGATGCTGGGTTAGGGCTTATGCCTCAGTCTTCCACCATGTTGATCAGTCAAGTCCCAGGTACATTAAAAGGTTGGATTTCAGTCTGCAAGCCACCAGCACAGCTGCGAAATTGCAGAACGGCACATCCAACTGCACTGTGTGATGGCTCAGTCACAAGGGTCTGGAAGAGATCAGGCAAGCATTGAGAGTGGGTCTCTTGAGGAAAACCTCCAGCAAAACCTCCATCTTTCCTGCCTTCAGAATTGCCATTCACAAAACTTGTCTCCAAACCTCCCATCAACCACTATTTGTCCCCTACCAGTTGCTCCCTCCCTCCAACTCTTCTCAACCAGGTTTTCCTTGAAAAAGACACAAGTCAGAGATTGTAGAAAAGCCTTGGTGGATTTTAGTAGTATTTATATAATGCATACTCAGATTAATTTTTTTTTTCAATGATGGGACAGCATTAGAAAACTCAAAGTTAGTTTGGGTAGGCTGTGAAAAGTTTGGAAAAACAGAGAGGAAATTAAAACAGTATTTTAAAAAGCAACAGGTTATTTCACAATAAAAATGCCATCTTTGGAAATACATTTCCTTTTTATTATACATAGAGAGATAAAGAAGATGGTAGAGTCCAATATTTGGCATTTCAGGCTGAAAGTATTTGGGTTAAGGAGGAACAGCAAAAAGAAATATTACATCTCCAGTCTGCTGTTTCTTCAGATGTGGCTGCAGTTTGAGCACAGAGGCGTCTCTTAAGGAACTGCCAGATACATCAATGTCTCTGTGAAAATGAACAAAATGGAACTGTCAATTATTTAAAAGTGTAGATGTAGCAAGTAGTGAGCAGTTTGCTCTGTCTGACATTCCTCACAAAGAGGCGTGCCAAAAATTTACTGGCAAAACACTTCAGCCAAGTGATCTCAGATGAAAAAATGACAGCTTCTGCTAATGAACAGTTAATGCTGTGAGCATAAACATTCATCAATAGTCCCAGAGTGGGGGACCATGGTAGTATCTGGCTTTGCAAAGACTCTCCTTCTCTTTACAGCATGTGCACATCTAGCCCAATCTTACTCTATGGTGGTACTGGATCTGGAACACATACCACCAGAAGAAAGAGCAAAGGGCATCTGCTCCCAAGGATGCAGCTTAAACACCTTGGTGGTCTCTTCCCAGAGTATCCTAACCATTGCTCCAAAGGCAGCTGCAGGAAGGCTTGCTGTACCCACAGCTCTCAAGGAAGGCAGCAAAGATTATAGGAACCCTGCGTATCATACACCAGCAGTGGCCAACAGCAGATGCCCAGGAGAAGAGTACCAGAACCAGCACAGTATGGCCCATCAGGGGTCTGATACCTGCCATGACACACGGTAAGCTGCAAGCTACATGGGCAAAATCGTGTTCGAGAGCCACTGCACTAACCTATTTTCTTTCAGCTCCCCTAATCTCTTTTTGAATCCCTTTAAACTTCTGGTTTCCATAAGGTAAAGGTGGTGCATTTCACCATTTAATTATGTGCTGTGTGGGAAAAGGCCTTCCTTTCTCTTTGTGGCATTCAGAATGAATAGTTTTGGGTGATGTGTATGTTTGGGAATATTTCTGTGCAACCACAGATGAATTACTAAGACTGATACAAGTGTCAACTTGATTTAAAGCCTAAAGCGTTAGATCAGCAGTTTATGCACCGCAGGCACTAACAAACGCTTTAAAGTGTTTTACAGTCAAAAACTTTAAAGGCGGCAGCTGTGGCTGTGGTGCTAAAGGTTTAGTGTCTGTATTTGGGGGGAGCCCGTGTTAACTGACACAAATAACATCCTGACACTGCCAAAAGGGGCCTTTGCAATGCCTTCCCCTCACCTCCAGATGACAAATGCACAGAAGTGTACAGCGTTTGCAAATTGAATGCAAGCCTGGAAGAGATTTGGTATTTGCAGAAGGATTTTCTACAGCATTTGAGGAAAAGAAGTGGGAATTGTATACATGAGGTTGATGTAAGAAACCTCGCAAAAACGTCCGGTCTCTGAGGAAGCAGTCTGTGGCGGCCGGTCATGGTGCGGGGTTGAGATGCTTTAGGAAGTCACTGGGGCTGTTAGCGAGGCTAACCAGGACCACACCTCCCACCCACCTGCGCAGGGCTTCCTTAGGGTGCCTGATGGCTGGTTCCTTGGGCATGGAGGAAAGCGTATTCTAAATCATAAGTTTGGGTCAATTGGAAAGTGTAACATCAAGGAAAGTCATTTCATTCTTTCCATAAAAGAACAGATGAAACCAATAAAGCCGATCACACGTGCCACGAATATGTACCCAGGCAAGTGAAAGAGTTAATGTTGGTGGTCAAGAAAAATCCGTGCCCCTTCAGAGGGGGTGCATGAAGTTCCTCTCAGTTAGTTGACATTTACTGCAAAAACTATGTTCTCATTTTAAACAGGTATTGTTGGTTCCCTGTGATAGTGCCCTGGCATAGTTCCGCTGGCAGAGGGGACTATAGCTGAACAGAAAAAGGATGCATCTAATTTAGTCAGACATGACTCGACAATTTATCTTTTATTGTTAAACGTTATCCACTTCATATTTAGCCTTTGGGGCTTTATTGTACTCATACAATGCTTTACATATCACTTTTCAGGCAGGAGGCATGATTTTAGCCAGTTTGCCACATAGTGCCGTTTTTGATAGATAACTATTAACCTCTGTTGTGCTCGATCCAGTGCATGGGGGAAAATGTTAATAAATAATATAATGGCTCCTGAGGAAAACTGCACAGCTATCTATTTATCTATACGGATCTAATCCATATAGAAATATCAGGACAGCAATAACAAAAGCTTGCTTCTCATGTGTATTTTTAAACAAAAAACTGAGAGCCAGAGGTCCTTTGGCAACTGAGGCCAGAGAAACTGGAGCAAGGCGACAGTATGAATTGATTAAGGCTAAACCCAACAACAAACCACTGTGATTTGTTGTCTCAGGATACAACACATTCACAAAGGGTTTCTGCAACGATTGCAAGCAAGAGGGGCACCATAGAAAGACGCCCGTAACAACATAACACGCAAATAGCACAAGATAACCACTGCACGTAAAATGCAACCAAGCACAATTGCCAACAGCAGTAGAATCACTGTTTTTTCACAGCTTCTCTAGTATTTCAAGGGGAATAGCAGGTCCAAGCAATGACAAAAAACACTGCAGGGGTTAGTCGTGCCATCAGTAGTAAGTTTAATTAGTTAGTAAGAGGTAACAAAGAGCCTTTGTAGATTCCAATGCAGTCAGTAAACATTGCTCTTGGGCTAGCTCTCTTGGTCTAACTCACCAGTTAAGATTTCTCGTTGACTCCAGCCTTCAAACTGACCACAGGGTCAGTCACACTAAATAAAGTGATTTAGCCTCACCCTCTGCCCATGGCCTAACACAGAGCTTGTACTGCAGGGTGTCTGTCTCAATGCCCCTGTATGGAGGCACCAGTACGTATTGCCTGTCCATGTGTGTTACTTCGGTAAAAGTAACATATTTTTGCAGCTTCATCAATAATAGCTATTAGGTGAGGTAGCTATTCGCCCATTTTCTCTGCTGTAGAGACATTTGGCATACCAAGGATGGACTGTTTCTTTTGGGTTTATCCAGACCAAGAATATTTTCCAATTTCAGAGAGCTGAAGCTTTCCCCAAAGTTTGTTTTCTTCAAGCAATTCAGTCCTCTCACTTGAATGTCCCGTGTGTGACACCTACCATCGTTCTCCCTGAAGAACTGGGAAAACACCCTTTTTTTTACAGAGGCTCGGGAGACAGTCTTCTGGTCCTAGCTATGAATTGAACAGTCTTTGGCAGTTCCTTTCTCTGGAGCATTTGGAGAGCTTCTGAGCAAAATCACAGCCTGTGGATATAGGCAAAAAACCCACATTAAAACAACTACAAAACACCTCACTCCAGACACAGCAGTGCACTTGGAGAGTTTCCTCCATGGGAACTGGGCTCATACACCTGCCAATGAGGTGGGCACCATAAAATGTGCAGACTGTGAGTTAATAAATAATATTTTACCAGTCTTATGAACTCTTTCCTCCACTGATGTTTATATAAAAATGTTTTATAATCCTAGCTGGGTTTCTGGCTTTATTTACTTGCCCACCATCTGTTCTTTGTCATTTTTCTCTTTTTCCAGGGTTCGCTTCCCTTCCTCCTTCTTGTTTATCTTTCAGGGCAGCCCTTCCCTGCTGCTCCTGTGCTTTTTCCCAGTGTGCTTTTCTCCCATTGCTTTACTGAGCTGTGATATTCTTTCCCATGTACCTTTTATATCTGTGGGGGTACTTATGCTGCTGCCTTTTCTTTCTTATTCTAAGAAAAAAGTTTTTGCTTTGCTGGCTTGGGCTGATTTGGCTCATCTTGGTGGATTTTGCATCTTTTTTTGTGCTGTCTTGCAATCTGCTGGTGTGATTGCTTTAGTGCTGGGCACCGAGGGGCTGAGCAAGGCTCTTTGAGTTTGCATAAGGCAGTCATTGAGCGAGGAGCATGGTGGTGCTCCTTGGTCTATCCTGCAGGAGAGGCAAGGGCAGGGAGACAAGGAGAAGTGGCTTCAAGCCACTCAGCTGCCAGATGTGACAGCAGGAATAGAGGTGGGGCTTCCAGTTGCTTCTTTCTTACCTCTGAAACTACCGTGAACTGCCACTCTTGTTGCAGTGTCCGTTAGGCACCTCCAGATACAGGCTGGGACAGGTAGATAGGAGAAACATGCCTGAGGAAGCCACTAAACATTGAAATTTGTCTGTTAGATGTTAAATATAGATGTTTCTAGCCAATATGGCAGAAAAGAGACTGTAGCCAATTTTCCTCACATCAATCACTTGCAAAGTTGTGTTTTCACAACAAGTGTTAAACACAAAAAGATTGATCTGAGCTGTCTGAGGTGATGCATTCCATCTTTTCTGTCGCTATCAATTAATAGCAAGAAAGTTATTGTTTGCTGTCTCACAGCCAACTAAGTAACAAAATTAATTGGCCATATTTAAGACAGCTACTCCCTACTTGTGAAAATTTGGGGAAGATCACTAGGAGGAAGAAAAATAGGGTTTGAGTGTTATTGAAAATAAATATAGTTTTTAGACAATGAAAGTATTTTATTCTCAAAGTTAAAACAGAATGTATGCAGCCTGTTTCTAATTCATGTTGTCCATGAAATTGAAGCAATGTATTCATCTTGACTTTCATGCTCATTGTCCCTAGTAAAAAATGCTCTACATCAAATGCTCATTATTTGCTGAGGTTGTTTACTGTTATGTTTGTGCATGATTGCAAATTAAACGAGTGCATTGAAATTCCATCATCTAACACATGGCCACTATTCATATCTGGCAAGGTCTGTTTTTCTCCTTGAGCACTGAGAAACCACCTCAGATACAGTATTTTTCTTGATATTGAAAAAGTACTGTGTTTTGCTGGACAGAAAGTGTGGAAGATAAGCGGGACTTTTTAATATAAAACCGAGCTATTTTAAACTGAAGATAATAATTAAGCCTGTTTTATGCAAGCAATTGAATAATAACATTAACTTAATAACAGGTAAGAAAGTAATGATCTTGTTCATGACTATACATACAAATATTCAGCAGAATTTGACTGATTAATTATTGCTACATCAAAATTATAGTTGAATGATTCCGAGGTTATAGAAACATTTTTTAAAAGAAACTGTTATTTTAGGGGTCAAATTTCTTGGATACCTACACCAAATAACTTTAGAAAGGATTCATTTTCAGAAGACTACTACTTATGCTTTCTGAAGACCTGACACTGTTGGAGCCTCTCATGTTGAACACTCAAGATGTGATACACACTGTGCTATTATTTTTTAATTTCACCTGCTTTCATGTATAAAAGTAATGAAAAAAATTCTTTAGAAAATCAGTGGATTTATCAAAGACGAAAAAAAATATTTTCTTCACCAGCACTTTTCCTTGCTGATGGATGACTACTTTCTAAGCAACAAGCAATGCAAGTAGATGAAAACCAGTGCGATTTCTTCAAGGCCCTGTTTTCAGAAGCTTGGAAGTTGTCCAGGAGATGCTCCTGAGCTTGTCCTTGTTACAGGGGTGACAGATGGCAGGGTGAGACCCGCTTCTGGCACTGCACTTGGCTGGTGGTGAACATTGGTCTCTGCTGGCCATGGGTGCTTCACACAGCTGGAAACATCTCCCGGAGGAGAACGACAGCTGCTTTGTGTGGATGATCTCTGTGTGCTGCAGGAGAGCTCACTGGCTGTTTTATTTTTCTTCACTTCCAACTGATATAACTCATCTATCATGATAATTGATTTCTCTCCCTCACTTAAAGGCCTTCCTCTGCTCTCTCCTTTTCAGACAGCCTGATCTTACAGGAGTCCGGGAAGCCATAGCCTATGGACATCTGTGACAGATAATGCAGTAAAAACGAGGTGCTGCCACCCTTGAGCAAAGCCCTCTGCTTGTCACATTGCTCTCTCCTATCTCTTCATATTTCCTTTCTGCTGCTGCCCCTCTTGGAAAGGTGAAGCCTTGCGGTGTTGGAGTCCAGCTGGTACGAAGGCAGTTGTCAAATGGCTACTGGCTAAGGACATGAGAATCTGCAGCCTGAAGTTCGAAAATTACACAACAGCATCATGATGTCAATGTTGCAGCTCACCGTAAGCGCTGGATCTTCCTACTCCCAGTGTCCCACCAGCAGGCAACAGTCAGCTGCATCAGCAGGGTGAATGGCATTGAGTCTTCCCTCTGACCTACAGCCCTGAGCGTGTGACATCATGGCATGCAAGCATCCACCACTGGGGAGATGAAAGCTGTGTAATCTGTGAATGGCATGTGACAAGCTGCTGGGGGAAAGGGGCTGACAGAAAAACGGGGAGAGTAGCGAGTTTTATCTTCTATGTGACAGCACTCAGTGATAAAACAATGTTGGGATTTATGTCCCAGGGTCTGACTGGTCACTGGCCAAGGAGATACACTTCATGGGACAAATAACATTATTGACAGAGCATGCATGTGCAACTTGCTTACGCTTCTGAATGACTCAAGGATGCTAGCGTGAGGTAATGGCTGACATCAGATCACAACTTCTTTAGGTCTCCATATGTTTATCTTGGCCTCATACCCTACACAATTTAACCCTTAGGTCTCCACCTGTTAAACTTGTCTTTTGTAAGAAAATATATCTGCACCAAAGGCATGGGAGAATGAGCTGACACAGCTGAGTTAAATGGAAATTGAGATTGCCAAGTAGCCCTGCAGGTCAGGCTGTGAGTGATAGAAAATTGCCCATAAACAATACAGAATTTTGCAATATCACATTTGACACAGGGAAGAGTTTTCTTAAATTCTGCTGTTAAGGAAGAAGATGATGCGTTTTTCACCCCGTAAGGAGAAGTCATATTTGGCAGTGGAGCCAGATTTGCAAGAGCATGTAGGTGCATAACACAGGTGGCAGGCTTCTTGTGAAACTGGTAAATGGAGGGAGCAGCTGTCCTGTTTTTTCCAGTGGAAGCCCTGGCACTGCCAGCTCTTCCCGGGGGGGTCCAGCTGCAGCAAGGAGGCCCTGACCTGCAAGTGGGTTGGCAACACTCAGACACAGTCCAGCACATTAAATTAAATCACTGGTAAAGGCAAGAGAGAGACTTCATCCTAAAGAGGACTTGCCCTCCATTAATTTAAAATAAAAATTACAGATTGTTCTCGTCATCAGCTCATTTCCTACTATGGTACGTTGATGAGGAGGTGGACATCATACGCTACTATGTCAGGGATGGATATGAAATCTCGCTTCAGAGAAAGTTCAAAAGGTATTTCTTGTCATCCTGATGCACTCCGTCCTACCAAAAAACAGATTGTTTGCTACTTTCTACAAAAAAAAAAAGATTACTTGCTATGTCTTTTTTCACTAGCACAGAGCAAAATGTGTTTTAATGCTTCACCTCCATTCCCCAGCTCTGGGTAAGGCTGTGGTTTGGGGTGGGGAGGAGAAAGGCTCCAGGCGTAGGGATGAGACAAAATGTTCTCTCGTCCATTCATGTGGCTTGTCACCAGCTCCACGGGAGGCAGGCACGGCTCTTGTGGAGGCTCTGACAGCACTGAAACCAGCTGGGATTGCAGAAAAAAAAATGCACAGGAGGAAACATCCCAGCATGATGAACCTGTTTCTCATGTGGAGAAAGCCTGTGACATCACATAAAGCGAATCCAGCAGTGCCCATTGCTCTGGAGGGACATGGAGGGGTCTGAGTGCGTGTTAATACTGAGTTGCAGGTGCTTTTCCCTGACACTTTCTGCACCCAGATGCCAGGTAGGAGACCTCCTGTTTGCTCAGAACAGCATCCAGGTGGTGGAAGGAGCAGCACTTCTCATCAGAGGCAGTGGGGAGAGCCGCCCGCCGCCCCACAGTTATCCACCTGCCCCAATGCCAAGGGAGGCTTTGTCCTCTGGAGTACACGCTCCACAGATGATGCTTTTCCTGACACAGAGCAAATTATCTACACTTCAGCTCCATGGGGCGACTTTCCCAAAAGGAGGGAGGGCCAAAGGAAAAAAATGAAAATTCTTCCCCTTCCAAAGAAAACAGCCCTCTTCCTGAATCCCTAATTAATATGCAAAGGTTTAATATACAAACCAGCAGAAGGCTTAATGCTCGTGACTCAGCTCGCGGGAATGACGTCCAGCATTTCAGCTGAACAGCAGCACATCATTGGCTCCCTGTGAAGCGAGACTACCATCATTCCCTGGAAAGTGTCCGATGGTTTGATTGTAGGAGATATAAGCAACAGCCTGTTGTCCCTCCCTTGCAAGGGAGGCAAATTCCAGTGAACGAGGGAGGTGAGGACAGACAGAAGAGCAAGCCTGGAGTCCCAGGTTCACAGAGCTGAGAGTGGAGGTTGGCCTCATGGGCCACCCAGATGCTCTTCCCTGTCATCCTACAACATCAGCCATACCCACGCCTTTTCCGACAGGCCCTTCTGAGGTCTGACCTTAAGTATCTCCATCCTCCACAGGTAGGCTTGGACAGTATTTAACCAGCTACGCTGTGAGAACTTTTTCTCTGGTATCCAACCTAAGCATCCCCAGGTATGGGTCTGTCCTGTTCCCCTAGTGCCGTGTGGGCATCAGAGCCTTCATCCTCCTTGCAGCCTTGTCCTTGTCCCGACTGAACTGTGCCCTCTACTCTTCTTTACTGAGGTTCAATCTTGTGTCAGTCAGCGTAAGCGTTATATATTTTCAAGTAAATTGTGGGTGTTGAGCATCTAATAGCACGCATATACATACATGTGTGCACATATATACGTGTGTGTTTAAACGTATATATGAAGTTAGCACCAATCTTTTATATCAGCTTTATGATATAATATGAAGCTAACTACCTGTTTTAGACAAAAGATGAAGCTTCAAGGCAAGTAAATTTACACTTCTGGTGAGGAAAAAAAATAAGGGAAAACAAACAAAAAAGAACACTTTTTTTTCAATATTTGCTAAGTGAACTAAAAAAAATAGATTTTTAATAGTTTTTCAACTGGAAATTAATTTGTTCTAGAAGTTTTGAATCACATAAGACATTTTAGTCAACTGGAAATAACACTGAGAAAGGAAGTATTCTGCTGATGAAACAAACAAATGCAATTTGAAATCGGGATCAGTCTGAAACCATTTCCCCTCTGTCTCTCTTGGGTTGGCTGGTGAACTAAGGAGACTTAATTGCACGGCATCCACTGTCCTTCAACCAGGGTGCAGAAATCCTTGTACCCTGGATTTGTGACCACAGGAGCCTGTGAATCGCAAAAGAACATTGAAGCACAGGGCTCTGACTGCAAATAAAAATATATCTTTGTGGAAATCTAATGAGAAGATAATTCACGGGCATGTTTATTGGTGGGAAGCCATTGCATAATATATATGGGTAAGGCAAAACATTGATTAAAATACCACCCAGGTAAATCAGTTTCCCAGGCGGTATATGGAGAGCACTGCCATTTAACCACTCTGAGGCAGCCAGCAAAAATGCTAGAGCAGCCTGCCAAATAGCTAGATGTTGCTGATGGAAAAAATTAGCCTCAGTACATTGGCATCTGGAGTCTGTGACTACCATCCAAAAAGAAAAGGGACTGGTGCTATGGAATTGGGTAATTGCACTCCAGCAGCCTACCACAAGTCTGCTGTGGCTTTGTCGTTTTAAAAAAGAAAAATTAAGTGTTTTTAATTAAAAAATAAGGCTTTGAAAGTACAAAAAGTAAGATGTTAGGGAAAGACATACAATTAACTGGATAAAAGGAATCTCAGTTTCTGTGTGTGTCTGAGTAAAACAGAGACAGACATATGCATATATGTGCATATGCCGTTTGTTTCGGTGTCAACTCTGTGTCCATTTCACAAAGAATTATACACTCCATTTACTTGAGATTCCAATGTATATTACTTGGGAAAAAAAGCAATTTCTGAGTACAGCCCATGTTTTAGCAATTATATTCCTTTCTCTCTTTCCCCCCTTCCTTTTCTGTTTTGGTAGGTTTTTTGTTTTTTTGAAGATTTTTTGGGGGGAGAAACTGTCAGATGCAGGCAATCACTCCCTGTTGTGCTCCCCAGGCTGGGGCTGTAGCTGAAGTAACAAGAGTGGAGCAGCCACTAGAGGTAAATTAACAGTTCTTAATCTGAAAACAGGCTTATTCATAGGAGAAATTAACAGGAATCATAATACATTAATGCAAGCCTTTTAGTCATCTGAATGCTCGGTTTCCTTTACTGTTGATGCCCAGGGAAATTACACTGAAACCACTCTGCTTGTGTTTCTGCATGGTACTTTTTTTGGAAGACTTTAGTTGCAGGTACTTAGAAGTCCTTCCCTCCAAAAGAGCAATGACAAATACTTCTCATGTGAAATTTTAAGGAAAATCCACTTAGGCATTTTCCCATTAAATTAAAAATCACTGTATTTCTTGTACAAGACTGACTGAAGGATAGTGTAGGTTTAAAACCTCAGGCCCAGTGAACATCTAGTTCTCGGAGAGGAATGTGTTCATTGCGAGTTATCTAAGAATTCAAGAGGTTATTAGTGATACAAAACTGCACATGTGGACGTAAGATACTACTTTACCTATTATTCCAAATATACATGGATCTACCAAAATCTAATCTCTCCTCTCCCCTATCCACTGCAGAGGCAGTGAGAGTAAGCATATTATTTGTCATAGATGTTGATGAGACTAATCATATGCCTAAAGTTAGGGGAGTGCTGAAGTACTTTTTCTGGATGGTGGCCTAAAGAACTTCCTGTGCTGCACCAGGTACTCATGAGAAGGATCAGTGAAGGATGTGATGTGATTGCATTGCAATGTAGCCTTTTTTTTGGTGTCTGTTTGACCATCAGTGCTATTTGTATGTGTGTAACAATAAATAAACCTCACTTTCTATGAACAGAGCAACAAATAGGAGGTGGTTCATACGCCGTGGTGGAACACCCATGGAACGAGACAGGCACTTGTGCCTGCCACAGGCTTTCCACAACACAAGCCAATGTGCAGGAAGAGAGGAAAAAAAAATGACTACAGGTCATTATTAGTTGAAAACATCCAGTGTCAAGAGAGGTGTTCAGAGGTGTTGTGTTGGAAAACGTGTTTTTGATGTGAGATGATAGACACACCGAGGTCAGTGTTGATTTTCAGAAAGTTCTTGTATGCTTTATATATGGCAGGTAAGAAACATTAGTGATAACTCTTTGAAAATGTTTTTAGCACTTCTGGAAAAATATTTTTCTTTAAAATTCAAATGATGCAGAAACAGAATGTGTTCATTAAGAATAAGGCAAGATGAAGATTATTTCAGAGAAAAAAACATTGACTTAAGTGCAACCCCACACAGAAAAGCACTTAAGCAGGTACTTAAAGCAAAGCGTATACCTGACTGCTTTCCTGAGTCATAGCCACGATTACAGGATATTTCATTTGCTCTTTGTAGTGTCCTCAGGCCCAGAGATATTTTTGCTTTCACAAAGAAATCATTGTAATCAATCAAAAGGCATTAGCATTCCCACTGCTGGGATTATGAATTACATTTCTGTAATAAATGTGAATGCCATTTCCCTCATCTCCTGTTCTTTCAAGAGCCCTAAAAGTTTTATTTCGACTTTCAAACTTGCATTGAGAGCTTTGGCTAGGAGTTAGTGCTTCTGGCTTCCTTGAGCTAATTTGGCAAATAATTTTAAAACAACTTCTATTGTACATGGACTTGCAGGGTTTGAAATACTACTCAGTCAGCTCTTATTTCATGAACGGTTTGTTTGATTAGGCACCCAGGTGAAACACAACCAGGGGAACCTGGTGAGCTGTAAGCCCTCCACGGGGAGGAGGAAATGAAGTGGATTTGCTTGCTCCTTAGCAGAGCATTACAGCCGCCCGGCTGTCGAGCAAAGGCGTATCGCCTCCCCTGTCCACCTTCCAAGAGCGTTGCTGCTGTATTTTGTGAAAAGTCCTCTTCTGACAACACCTATTGGCTGTGCCCTTGGATATCTACTGGAGTGACCCTCTAAGGGGGTCTCGTTAGTGGGCCTTGACTTGGCTTAAGCTTAATGAGCTGCCAAGGCTTGGAGCAGCTCCCGGTGTGGGCAGGAGGACCATGCTCAGCACTTATCGATGGAACGTCCAGGTCCTGAGGCTCCCAGGTAGGTCAGCTGCTTGCTGAGCAAGAGACGTCAGGGTTAGTGGTTTGGATTTAACCTTCTAGACTTGATCCAAGCCCTAGTTTAGGTATTTCAGGGCTTTTTTGGACTTCCATCTCTTAGAGCTTCCTAAAAGCTACTTTAGTCGGTGTGGTCTATCCATACCATCCAGCATCCATACGGTGATAAAGCTGAGCTGACAGAAAAGGCCCTGGTGGGATCAGGCTGTTCAGGGTCTCACCCATTTTTTTCTGGTCATGATGGGCCCACGATGGAGGCACAAGCCTGCAGGCTTCAGGTAGGTTTTAGGACATGCAGAAGTGTGGCTGCTGTGAGGAGACTGGCTCACCAGGTCTGCAAGGATGAGGAGTCCCAAAACCACTGACAGAAATCTTGACAATAAAGAAATTACCTTCAGCAAGGAATTAATAGAAAGTATAAGCACGAGGTGTAGAGAGAAAGAAAAACAAACCAAACCAAAAAATCCCAGAACATTTGTTTCCAGACTCTTAGTGAAGCAAGACATGCTATATCCTGAGGACAGAACAAGAAACCAGACCAAGTTTATGTAAAGCTACATGTGGAAACCTCCTGAGTAACAAAACGAGCAATAAAAATTAAATATCAATGAGAGTCCAAACATTCATCTTTAAAATCACCATGCAGTAAATTACACATCACAGACCTCTTCAGTCTTCTGGCAAAAGCTGCACAAATGGAAACTCCTGAATGCAAATAAAACCCAATGTGCTTGTTTAATTCTGCAGCTAGAGTAAGACTCCATACAAGTCACATTTTCTAAATAAGGCCTTTTTTGTCACCTGGGTTGAAGAATGCCTTTTTCCAGCATGACCCACAAAGCATTTAGTCCATCCTAATAGTAAAATTAAGATGGCAAATTCCTTCCTCCCTTTCCCAAACTGAAGAGAAAGGAACTGTCAGACATTCTTTACCGAAACGTACAATCTTAAAATAAATCCAAAGGAACCGAGTGGGTTTGGTGTTCAGTCTCTGTCAGGAGCTTTTAATTATTTTCACCCAAGCTGGATCATGTCATGGCCATGCGAGTGAGAAGCTACCCGGCGTTGCAGAGAGTGAGCTCCTGCTGTCATCTCCTAAAGCCCTAGTGGGAGAAAGAGGAGGCTCTGACTGCCCCAGGAAAAGGAGAAGGGAAGAAATGCACGTAACGTTTGGAGGATAGCTTGACCTCATCTTTTGTCCGTGAGCTGAAGCTGTGCCAGTTTATGTTTAATTCTTCAGACTGGCATTCTGCCTTAAACCTTCACTCTGAAGAATGGTCTCCCTTACAGGTAAGGGACATATCAAACAAACCAATACTCAATTCCTCGTTCTTCCAACATCACAAGTGAGCCCAAGTGAGTGCGGCTGTTGGAGCAGTTTCTGCTCAATGTGGGAGACTACAGAGTCATGGCTTTAATAAGCAGGGCTCTTCTTACGTGGAGATTGATGAGACACGGGTCTTTCATACCACCTTTGTCCCTGTCGTGATGCAGCAGGCTCATAGTCCTGCATGCCACAGGTGCTCAGGTTTTCTCAATGCTTCACGTGTTGGTGATGGCAAAGTCTCCACTGCCTGAACTAGGTGCGGACAAAAGACCAGTGCCTTTTTGAACAACTAGTTATAAGATATTAGAAAGACCTTCACATAACTTCTTATTATTGTTGTTCGTTGGAAATAAAGCAGTATGCTATCTAATATTTTATGAAGTAATGCACAGACGCTCTAAATATGAGGAGCAGCAGAATGGGGTTGTAAGCCCTTGAGCTGTTTTAGCAGCTCTCTTCCCCATACTGTTTTAAGGTGACTAGCACAAAAAGCTATATTGATGATTATTTGGATCTTCCCTTCTTCCCCCTTTGGTGAGCTGTGGTGAAACTATGTGAAATGTCCATTTTTGGTAGCATTTAACTGCACCAGACATTTCAAAGCTTCAGTGATAGATTATGAACCCTTTCTTTTAAACATGCCATTACAATTTCCCATTATATTGTTGCAGTGGACTGAACATAGCAGCAAACCAAATCCTAAATCCATAAAAGCAGTAAATTAAATGTGGCTCCAGTGGTTTTGGAGGTTCACCAACAAGTTATCTTTATTAATGCATTCAGGGAAAAGGTCTCATTTTATTACATTGTTTTCTTAATGATAAAGGCAGTAATGGAATCTCAGCAGAACACACCAAAGGAATCTTAGTTTGCTGGCAGTTGGGTCAAATTTTTGTCTGTATGTGCTTGGTACAGGGTTAAGACTTGGCAGTGTCCGACTCACTGACTTCTGTCTTGAAAAGCACAGTCTTTTGCTGCTTCTCTGTACTTGCTAGTTGACGTTTTCTTGGCTTTAAATGAAATTTTGACACATAAATCCCACATGTCAAATGATATTGTAAAACAAGCATCCAAGTGTCAGCACATAGCCCAATAGTCTAGGGAGCAGCGAATAGAATAAGGAACACCTTTATGCAGTCTTTCATCTACATCCAGCCATCTGCAAGTAATTTGAAACCAGTTTCAAACGAAGCTAGGTTGTTTGGCCTCTTAACTGCACACAAAGCCGAAGCAGAAGTTTGGAGTCTTCATGGCTTTTATTGACTTGCTAATAAGTAGATAAAACCTTTATTTTCCAAAACTGTTCTTTTCTCAGATAGCCCATTCCAAAGAAAGCCTAACTGAAATTACAGAAGTCTCTTGCAGAGTGCCACAAATTCCATTTTTAAGTAGCCTGCTGATGCTGAAAGACTTCATGATGAGCCTTTCACTTGCAAAGCAGGGCTGGTGGGTTCCCCACTGATGAGCTGTTTTGTTGGACTTGGGGAGACACTAATGGTACTAAGTTCCTACAAAACAACACCAACAAAGGAGTGTGGATTTACATGATGATGGGCTGGCACTGAGATTCACCACTAAAATACTACAGCAAGCCTCATGTAGCCCTGCTGCTTCATCCTACATAGTTGGTCATATGAACTTCTTTTCTGTGTAGTACCATCAGAAAAACAGAAACGCGGGTAAGCCATGATTTAACAGGGGTTTCAAGAGCCTTCAGCTGTGGCAAACTGGTGTTCAGCAGAAATAAACTGCACATTCAAATGATATTTTAGTTATGAAGCTAGTTAAGAATTTCAGATGACACAGAAACATGGACCTTGGGAAAAAAAACAATAGGATTTACCCATGTTCCCAAGACGAAAGGTGCTGTGAACCTCAATGTGTAGGCACTGTCAGTGAGATCGAATGAATGTGAAAACAAGCACCGTGATACACAGAATCCCAACTGAGGTTTGTGAATATACCCAGAATGTAATCAGGGTGAATCAGATGCAGATGTGAAGAGCCAGGAGATTGGGGGCACCACCTTAGTTTAATGCAACCGTTTATAGCTGTAAATCTATCAAATATGAAATATATCTCTCTATATGCATGGATGTGCATATATATTTAAATTAATAATTTATAGGAAAAAATAGGGGGCGAAAGGGGGTCGTGTGCAGCCAGGTGCGCCCGGTCTGAGGCCAACAATTTTGTAGACCCCGGGGTTGGTGTAGGAAAATCTGAGCTCGGCCTCCTTCACTGCATGTCTCTAACCACATATCTACAGAGAGTGTCTGGAGCAAGCTGCCCTCACCTGTGTCATTAAGCATGTCCAGTCCATTAGTTAAGCTCTCAGCTGGGTATGTAGATAGCCTTTACAGTTATGATTAAACCTGAAAAGAAGCCAGTGGAGGCGAGCAAGACAAATCTGTATGGACAGGAACTGGGTAGCAGTTTTGATGTTTTTTCAGCCTGGTGGGGCCTTTCAGTTGCATTTGGTGCTGCTTCTGTGCTTGGGAAGGAGCCAGGACTGAACAGCCCAGCTCAGCTGAGGGTGCAGAGGCAGCTAAGCCCTCCCCAAGTAACTTAAATGGTTGTTTGGACTTCAGCAAGTGCCTGAGATGCCTTCAGTTTGTGCTGATTGTTTTTAAAGGAAAAAAAAAAAAGCCACTCACAGCCGACTTACATGGTAGAGCAAAACAAACGATGCTGATTTTGACAAGCAAACACTGATGGTAAGAGGCTGGACTTGAAAGAAACTCTTTTGTGAGCTACTCAAATGACTAAGGCTTTTAGAGATCTCAATCCTATTCGGTCTGATTCTCGGCTCTGTTTATTGGGCTCTCTTTTGACTTCCTGGAGTGACTTGTGATTCAGCATGTGTGCGAGCAAGTGGGGAATCAGATGTAGCCATCGGAGGTGGTTTCATCCTGGTACTGTGGTCTTTAGCCTTGCATTGATGCTGGCCAAGCACTCAGCAGCTATACCTCCCTCCCGTACCCTCCGGCTCCCTAAGCAGAGGGTGGCACCAGCACAACTCCCTGCCTGGGATCTCTGAGGGGAACACAACCCCAGGGCACCCTACAGCTCTTGTCAACTCATCCCAGAAACTCGGGGTGATGTGGAGCAATGACAATAGGCACCATCCGCTCACCACAGGAGTGAGGCTCCTGAGGAAGTCAGGATAGAGGGAGTCTACTCTGGTTGATGAGGACTTGGTTAGGGACCAGTTAAGCAACCTGACCATCCATAAATCCATGGGTCCTGATGGGATGCACCCGCGGGTGCTGAGGGAGCTGGCAGATGTCATTACCAGGCCACTCGCCATCATCTTTGCTAAATCGTGGGGAACGGGAGAGGTGCCTGAGGACTGGAGGAAAGCAAATGTCACTCCGGTCTTCAAAAAGGGCAAGAAGGAAGACCCAGGTAACTATAGACCGGTCAGCCTCACCTCCATCCCTGGAAAGATAATGGAACAACTCATCCTTGGTGCTGTCTCTAGGCATATCAAGGATAAGAGGGTCATTAGAGGCAGTCAACATGGCTTCACTAAGGGGAAGTCGTGCTTGACAAACCTGATAGCCTTTTATGAGGACATCGCCCAGTGGGTGGATGGTGGTAGAGCAGTGGATGTGGTCTATCTTGACTTCAGTAAATCATTTGACACAGTCTCCCACGGCATCCTCACAGCTAAACTGAGGAAGTATGGTCTGGATGATCGGGTAGTGAGGCGAATTGTGAACTGGCTGAAGGATAGAAGCCAGAGAGTAGTGGTCAATGGGACAGAGTCCAGTTGGAGGCCTGTATCCAGTGGAGTCCCTCAAGGGTCGGTACTGGGACCAGTATTGTTCAACATATTCATCAATGACTTGGATGAGGGAATAGAGTGCATGGTCAGCAAGTTTGCTGATGACACTAAACTGGGAGGAGTGGCTGACACACTTGAAGGCTGTGCTGCCATTCAGAGAGACCTAGACAGACTGGAGAGTTGGGTGGGGAGAAATTTAATGAAATACAACAAGGGCAAGTGTAGAGTCTTGCATTTGGGTAAGAACAACCCCATGTACCAGTACAAGTTGGGGACTGAACTGTTGGGGAGCAGCGCAGAGGAAAGGGAGCTGGGGGTCCTGGTGGACAGCAGGATGACCATGAGCCAGCAATGTGCCCTTGTGGCCAAGAAGGCCAATGGCATCCTGGGGTGTATTAGAAGGGGTGTGGTTAGTAGGTGGAGAGAGGTTCTCCTCCCCTTCTTCTCTGCCCTGGTGAGGCCGCATCTGGAATATTGTGTCCAGTTCTGGGCCTTGCAGTTCAAGAAGGACAAGGAACTGCTTGAGAGAGTCCAGCACAGGGCCACAAAGATGATTAAGGGAGTGGAGCATCTCCCTTCTGAGGAAAGGCTGAGGGAGCTGGGTCTCTTTAGCTTGGAGAAGAGGAGACTGAGGGGGGACCTTATTAATGTTCATAAATATGTAAAGGGTGACTGTCGTGAGGATGGAGCCAGGCTCTTCTCAGTGGCATCCAATGATAGGACAACGGGAAATGGATATAAGCTGGAACATAGGAGGTTCTGCTTAAACATGAGGAAGATCTTCTTCCCAGTAAGGGTAACAGAACACTGGAACAGGCTGCCCGGAGAGGTTGTGGAGTCTCCTTCTCTGGAGATGTTCAAAACCCGCCTGGACGCTTTCTTGTGTGATCTGATCTAGGTGGTCCTGCTCTGGCAGGGGGATTGGACTAGATGATCCTTTGAGGTCCCTTCCAATCCCTAACATTCTGTGATTCTGTGTGATTCTGTGATTCCTGAACACCCTCAGCTCCTCAGATGTGGCTGACGGGTGCTTCTGGGGAAGCGGGCACAGCATCAGTGGGCAATGCTCCTATTGCATCGAAACGCGCAGGTCTCACTCCTCAGCACCTGTGAAACCTGTTGAAGAAAGCTTCCAAGAGCGGTGGGATGAGCAGGCAGGAGTGCTGGATGCACTGACGAAAGCCAACTCTCTGCCTCTGTTTCAGAGAATTTCACTTTTCCAAGTGCATCCATGAGACGAGTCTGCAGCAGGCATGGGAGGAACCTCTAAGATCCTTATCTCCAGATCTCAGGCTCCCTTTCATCAAGCTATTTGCTGCAGTGACAGAGAAAGTCATTATGGGAGCGGTTAAAGCAAGAGGTACACATCTGTTGAAAGATGCATGCAGGTAAATATGGGCCCACCAAGGGCACCACGAAACAGCAATCTTTCTTCACCATGCCCAAGAACTGTTTGGGAGAGCAGGTAGGGACTGCTACGACAGTATGTTTCCTGGCACTGCTTAATTTACTACTGTAGAGGTAGCCTGTGGAGCCTTGTCTGTTATCCCCATAGAAATTTGGCTGTTACTGTTGAATTAGATTCTAAGCATCACTTCTTATCAGGTGCCTGGCTTTCTCAGGATTTGTCCTGCTGTCTTATTTCAGAAACATCAAAATGTATTCAGCTGATTCAAAATTAACAGCGGCCTTGCCTTCCCCATGCTTAGCACGGCCAATGTCTTGCCTTGCTAATATGTAATACAGTACGCTACACAGCATCCCTCTTCGCTCAACTGTGTAGCATAGAAATACAATATAACGGATATTTATGTGAGAACTCACATAGAAGTGTTTAATGAGTTGCTTTCCTTAGCATCTAGTGACTGTTAGTGTCAAATAATTGGCCAGAAGCATTCTTGATGCAACTCCCTTAAAATCTGTTGATTTCACTGATGGACACTGCTGTTACAAAATCATGCAGAAAAATTACAAGACCAAGTGTAAGATCTGTAATTTAAGACACATAGAGCTCAACTCATTTTTGAGGGTGACGTAATTGCACCAAAAATGAATGTGATCCATTTTGTGTACTGATCTCATTCAATAGCTAGCAAATTTTTAAGTGTGCTTTCAGAGATAAATTCCCCCTTTTTCCAGTGAGCGGATATGGAGTTCTTCCAATACACTCAGTTTCTCCAGTTCACAAGGCTACACCAGAAACTGGGTTCATTTCATACCTATGTGCAGCCAGCATAGCATACCAACATGCTTAAACAGTTTATTGATCTTGGCTGTTAACAATGGCATCACAAAACCAGTGATGCAAATTGCGTTTTGTGGAGTTTCAAAATTCTGTTCTTCCGCGTTTTTGGAGCCATATTTCCGAGAGAAAGGGGAAAGAGCTAGCAGAAAGGTATGTTTCTGCAATGACTGTAATTGTCAACACAATCAACAGTTTTATGGAGTTTAACTAGCTTCACTCATTTTGTAATTTAAAGTTTCATCAACACAGCAGAGAGAACGTGGCATTTGTGGCCTCTGAAGACTTAGTTTGTTTTCATTGCAGTGTTGATGCAGTCCAGACAAATAGGAGACTAGCGCTATCTCAAGGCATAAGCTTCTGCAACGAATGTTACACTCGGTGCTTTTCTCTGCTCAGGGGTCAGCTGTATGCCCTGTGTGTTAGTAAGGTACAGATAACGGTAAGATACAGTGTGATTTTTATTTTTTTTTTTTTACAGAACTTGATCTTCTTTCGTATTACTGAAACGTGTAATGAGCAGCCTGGTATACTTTCAAGAAATTATTCATCATCGGAGACTTTCCTTTTTCAGAAAAAAATGTCCCTAAGTTGTGTACAGTCATAACAAAGAAGTTTTCTCATGCTGCCATCTTGATGATCACTGAGTTCATCTACATTTTGCTTGTATACATCTACACATAGATGTGCATAATAGACTCCGGAGAAACTTCCTACCGTTTCTTTTTCTTATACATATCAGTAGCGTTGTATAACGAATTATCTGAAGCATATGAGCAGATCAGCCACATGCAAAATATTCATCTCCCTCACTAACTAGGTTATTCTGCCTCTACAGTGTTCAGGGCAGTTTCAAATAGATGACATTTTAAAAAACTTGTGGTTACAGTGATGTTTCTTTTCTCTCCAAGATTTTTCACTCACCACCGAATGTACTTTAAAACACAGATTAAAATTTAACCCTTGGCTGGAGACACATTTGAGATAGTTGAGGCATACATGGGTTTCTGCATGCAGGGGGAAATTCAGAGCTGAAGTATACGTTTTTCTTTCAGACTGCATGGCTTGTGAAGGAATGCTTTTACTGATCTGCTGTATCTATATAAAACACGTACGCTATTCTCAAGAGCTGCCTGAAATAATAAAGGAACTTTCTTTAATATCCCTGAAGGCACTGTACAGAAGAGATATTTCTACTATTAACACTATGGCTAAATAAACAAATAAAATGTGAAAAGATAATAGCTGAATTGAAAGCATTTACATATTAGGGGGGTTGGAACTAGATGATCTTTGAGGTCCCTTCCAACCCAAACCATTCTATGATTCTATGATTAGTATGATTTCTATTAAGTGCATTGATGCTAGCGACAGATTTGGAAACATTGGAAACATAGTCTTGCATTCACTCTGCTATCTTTCCTTAAAAATTTTGTTGCTTTCCTCTTCCTCCCACATCTAGTCATTGACCATGAGAATTCTCAATTTTATTCAGACAAAGAGTCTTTATTGCCTACTCTAGCATGGCAAATTTTCTATCTGTCTGTTGGAGTCTAAAATGCCTCCTGAGTTTTTCTAACAAGACTTAGCTTATAAGGTTTCGAATGTGTGCAGGAATAATACACAATAACACAACTGGGCCCTAAAATGTTGGACATGCTTAGACATTGGCCTGATCTTCATTAACATTATTGATGAGACTGTGGTAGAGAGAACTAAGCTTCAGCTCCAAAGTGGAAGAAAAACATTTAAGAGGCTAGAGTAGAATTTGGGCATAATTTCTGCTTAAATTTAAACCTGTAATTCTGGACATCCACTTTTATCTGCTCTATAACTTCAGCCATAGCTTCTCTCCTGTTCTCCAGACTCCTAAGTTGTGCCTCTGAGAGGACAGTCGTGTTTCCTTCCGGGAAGGCTGTGCCAGGGATGCATGCGTTTGCTCCCAAGAGACTAAGACTTACACAGCTGGAAAAGGATTTCAAGATCCACCCCTGCGCACTGGAACAAGATCAGTTATACTTCCTTCGTTCTCGAGAAAATCCTTACTTGGTCCTGGCCATAGAGACCCCACAGGCAACTCAATACAGTGCTGCACTATCCGTCCTATTGGAAGATCTCCAAAATGTTCAATCTGAACCTTTTTCACGGTAAGCTGAGCTCTCTACACCTTGTCCTATTCCCAGGAACACAGAGAATAACTTATTGCTTCTTGCAGTATGACAAGATCATTACTTTCCCCTTTCTTGATCTTTGCATCTCAAGCACGCATCCTGAGTAGCCTCAGGTTGTTTGACCATTCCTCAGAGGTCACATTTTGAGATTGTTCTTGCTGATCTCTCCCCTATACTCTCTTCAATGTTTGTGTATTTTATCTGGTGACTATTAAATACCAAATGTGGCCATGCAAAAAAGTTGCTTTTGGCACCTGCAGGTGCTCCAAGTTGTGGAGACTTCCATGTGAGCCAGGATTTCTCCACAGCTGCTTGGGCCGTTACGTCCACTGTGGAACACCTGTGACAAGAAATTCGTACACAAATTGTGCTTGCAGCGGCTAATGTGGGGAAAGGGAACATATGGGAATGTCCTCTGACAGTTAAAAAAGACAGGCAGTGAAAGGATGCCTTACAGGGAGAATACTTACGGTAACGTCCTGAGAAAAAATAAACGTATTTAATTCTGCTGGCAGCCAATCAACCTTGCGAAAATGTATTCCTCTCTGCTCAGAGAAGGCCTCAGGCAAGGTCAGCAGTACCCAGAACGCAAGAAGTACTGAGTTTGGGAAAGTGATCGCACTGTAACAAGCAGCTGGTTTTGCTGAGGTACTTGCCCCTCCAGCAGAGACAAGCTCCAACAGTGGCTGTGACATTCCCCTGTGATCAGGTCACAGGGAAGTGAGAACCCAGGGGATGCACAGCTGGCTGAGAAGTGTCTGGGGGTGTGCATCTGCACCCAGCTGTGCTCCCTGGGCATCCCGAGCGGATGCATGGCTTGGGAGCGTGGCCAGCAAGGCTGGAGCCCTGCTCTTGCAGCCCCCCAGGTTCCTGCTGCTCTTCAGTGGAGGAGGAAGCTCACGCTCCTTCCACTTCCCACGTATTCCCTGGGGATGTCTTCATGTTCCATGCCCCATGGTGAAATGGGGGTGAAGATCCCCGGGCACTGTGTCCCCTAGGGGCAATAAAGCTGTGGGTGCCCAGGGATGTGTGGGGGCAACCAAAACGTGCAGCTCGCCGATGCACACAGTCAGTGGAGAGGATGCCAGCAGATGGTGCTCCAGCCCACGCTGCCTCGCTCCTGGGTTTGCAAAGGTTGTTATTGAAAGCTATCCTCTTGTTTTGAGGAGCACCTTGCTTCCTCTGCCCTCTGATTTGGAGTGTGGCGCTCTATACACCACATGATTTAGAGGATGGAGTCAATTGGTGACGATAGGCTGAACTTTGGATACTGGCTATCGAGTATGCACGGTCAATGTTTAATGATGGTCTGTAGAATAAAAACAGACCTGTAAGGACTGTGACAAGTGTGATGGACAAAACAACAGTTTGAGGAAAACACTATGTTCTTGTGGCAATACCGAGGACAGATAAGGAACAAAATTAATTCTTAAAAAACATACATACTCTTATTTGCTTTCCTGCCTCAAAGGAGATCTCAGGAAGTCCTGTGTAATTTTTCTTACAGTTTTATGCTATAACAGCTGATAGAAGCTGAGACTAAAAATGTTTCCCACAAGCAGTGGAGTTGTACAATAGTGAAATGGATACCATAAGTTAACAAAGTTGTGTTACTTCCTTTGTTTTATGTCCAACGTAACTCGATGCTTGCCTTGTGGCAAGAGTGCAGTAAACCTTTATGTTAATTTACCTATGCATTGATCCACCGCATCAATGCAGTCTCCAGTGGCTGCTTTAAACTCAAAGTACTCAATTTTGAGAGGCTCTAAGTACAGGAAACAAACATAAACTGCAAGCTTAACTCCATTTCTCACTAAAAAAAATGAGCAACCCTATTTTTTTAAGTCAGGATAAAAGATATCAGTAATTGCCTGCTCTTTTTTTTGGAAAAAGCATTGAAAACTGAAAGCACATCCAATATGTCTATATAGTAATCCAGTACAGTCGGCAAAGCTTTTTAGCAGGCAGGTAACAGACACTACCCAGAAATAATTTCTACATCTCTTCTTTCTCTCTGACGTTGCTTGTATTTTACTCTACTCTATACCCTTTACTCTATATCTGGACTGGATTAATAGTGTTTAGTTCATTCGCTTAAAACCAAAGAGTGAAATGAGGAAAAATGGTTTTTATTCAGACTATTTCAGGCCTTGACTCTTGAGATGCAGTGTCAGCTCCATACTTCACATCCCCTCTGTACCACACACAGAGAGAGGGTTTAAGTAAGATCTGATAGTGGTCCTGCAGTATGGAGCTGCACACCTTACGATGCTCAGTGACCCCGTGCCCCATGTGTAGGGGTGGGATGGGATCAAGCTGCCAGATCTTGTTCCCCAAACCACTGTAGGCTCAGGGCTTTCAGAGACAGGTTTTTTCCTTGGCCTTCAATAAGGTTATACACAGCAATAAGTCTGGAGTCTTCTAGGGATGGAGTGAGTTGAGGTTTCCTCCCTTGCCATTAGATGTGCAATGGACACTGTGGGCAGCAGAGGGGCTCTGTGGGCTTCATCTTTCAGCGAGAGAGGGTTAGTTTGTCATCCTTAGCCTCTTTCTTTCCCACTGTTTAATCCGTCCCCTGCACAGCCACGGCTGGGACAGAAATGAAAGAGATTCCTATGTCATGCTTTCCCCTCTCTAGCTGTTTATCTCACTGCTCTTGCTTATTTGTAAAGAGATCAATGCAGGTGATACCTAGAAATTGCTTACACTCCTTAGTCTCTAAAGTGTGTTTTAAGTGATGCAGTCCTGCTGCTGTTGCTCCTCCAAGCTTACTTAATGTTTCCCCCCTTGCCTCTCACACACTTCATTTAAAAATGCTGTTACTTTGATACATACCTAATAGACTCTTGAGGCAGGCAATAAAATCTCTTGGGGTGTTCCTCTAGATGGAGGGGCAGTAAGTTAGTGTAATACAAAGAAGCATCAGTATATGCAACTTGAACCTGTATGATTCTGTCAGTAAACTTTGATCCTCCACACAAGGATGTGCAAAGAGCTGCTCAGCCAAGGAAGCCATTGGACGCCACAGTCTGCATGTGTGTGTTTAGGGCTGCATGAAACATCACAGCAAAGATGTTTTATTTGCTCTTTTGATAATTTCTACTTCTATTCCTTAAATCAAATAACATTTCCAAATGTAATGTTTCAAAACAAAAGCATCAAAAGGTTTCATTCTGAAATTGCCAAAAGAAAATTATCTGAATGTATATAATTCCCCTGCTCCTATCTTCTCTTCCGTGGACCCAAATAACTCAGGAAATTTGAGCTGAATTTGCTATTGGTTCTATCACCTAACAAAATTTTGCTGTACTCAACAATTTCTCAGCTAGACCCATGCAGTTTTTTGTTCAGCACCAAAGCATTTTCCAAAACTATTCCTGCAATTGTTATTGTTATTTATTATTTGCATTAGCACCTGTGGGTTTAGGGGTTCTTGTCTGGCTATGTAATAAAAACAGTCTTTGCCTCTGAAACCTCATAATTTTCAAGATCTCTGAGGGATTTTGAGGCATTAAATAATTCAGTTCTGCTGCTCTGTTTGAATTGGGGAATAAGCAAGAGGAATTAAAAGTGTGTGCACGCCTGTTGGGATATGATCTTATTGGCATCACGGAGACATGGTGGGATGAATCCTATGAATGGAGTGTCAGAATAGAAGGGTACAGGCTCTTTAGGAAGGGTAGGCAAAGGAGAAGAGGAGGAGGGGTTGCCTTCTATGTCAAGGACCATCTGGAGTGGATGGAGCTGCACCTGGGGACAGATGAAGTCCCAACTGAAAGCTTATGGGTTAGGATTAAAGGGAGAGCAGGGACAGGGGACATAGTAGTGGGGGTCTGCTACAGACCACCTGACCAGGAGGACCGGGTGGATGAGGCCCTTTACAGACAGATAGGAGCTGCCTCACGCTCACAAGCCCTGGTCCTCATGGGGGACTTCAACCACCCCAATATCTGTTGGAAGGACAACACAGCAGGCCATAGGCAATCAAGGAGGTTCCTGGAATGCATGGATGATAACTTCCTTCTCCAAGTGGCGGAGGAACCAACGAGGAGAGGTGCTTTGCTGGACCTTGTTCTCACCAACAAAGAAGGGCTGGTGGGGAACGTGACGCTCAAGGACAGCCTTGTCTGCAGCGATCATGAAATGGTGGAATTGAAGATACTTAGGGAAGCAAGGAGGCTGCACAGCAAACTCACTACCTCAGATTTCAGGAGAGCAGGCTTCGGCCTCTTCAAGGATCTCCTTGGTAGAGCACAATGGGATGAAGCCCTGGAGGGATGAGGGGCCCAAGAAAGCTGGTTAATATTCAAGGATCACCTCTTCCAAGCTCAGGAGCAGTGCATCGCAACAAAGAGAAAGTCAGGTAGGAACACCAGGAGGCCTGCATGGGTGAACAAGGAGATCCTGGACCAACTTGGGCACAAAAAGAAGACCTACAGAGGGTAGAAGCAAGGACAGGTAGCCTGGGAAGAATACAGAGTGATTGTCCGAGCAACCAGAGATCAGGTTAGGAAAGCTAAAGCCCTAATAGAGTTAAATCTGGCCAGGGACATCAAGGGCAACAAGAAGAACTTCTATAGATATGTCAGTGATAAAAAGAGATCTAGGGGAAACGTAGGCCCACTCCGGAAGGAAATGGGGGGCCTGGCTACCTGGGATATGGAGAAGGCTGAGGTTCTCAATGACTTCTTTGCCTCAGTCTTCACTGGCAAAAGTGCACTTGCAGCCCAGAAAGCCAACCGTATCCTGGGCTGCATCAAAAGGACCGTGGCCAGCAGGTCGAGGGAGGTGATTCTGCCCCTCTGCTCTGCTCTCATGAGACCCCACCTGGAATACTGCGTTCAGCTCTGGAGTCCCCAACACAAGAAGGACATGGAGCTGCTGGTGCGGGTCCAGAGGAGGGCCACAAAGATGATCCGAGGGCTGGAACACCTATGCTATGAAGACAGGCTGAGAGAGTTGGGGCTGTTCAGCCTGGAGAAGAGAAGACTCCGGGGTGATCTTATTGCAGCCTTCCAGTACTTAAAAGGGGCCTACAGGAAAGCTGGAGAGGGACTTTTTACAAGGGCATGTAGTGATAGGACAAGGGGAAATGGCTTTAAACTGAAAGAGGACAGATTTAGATTAGATCTAAGGAAGAAATTTTTCACTGTGAGGGTGGTGAGGCACTGGAACAGGTTGCCCAGAGAAGTTGTAGATGCCCCATCCCTGGAAATGTTCAAGGCCAAGTTGGATGAGGCTTTGGGCAACCTGGTGTAGTGGAGAGTTTCCCTGCCCATGGCAGGGGGGTTGGAACTAGATGATCTTTGAGATCCCTTCCAACCCAAACCATTCTATGATTCTATGATAATTAACTAGTTAGTTAATTCTTTGAGTGATGTGGGTAAGATGTTAAATACTGTGAAAAAGGCAGTGGGCATGACTCTTAATGAACCACCCCATAATATTTACCAGATTTAGATGTCCTCATTTTCATTCTATCTCCAGACTAGAGTAGTCACATGAAAGACCAAATGAATGAGCTATAAGAAATTCACTCCGCGCGAGAATACTATGAGTAATAAATCTCCTGCAGTAAAGGAATTTGTATAGAAATAATAAAAGTATCGGATGCTAAGAAGAAGTAAAACCAGCTGTGCAATATAAAAGAAAATCTTTATCCTCATCTCACTGGTGAAAACTAATTCAAACAAAATCCATTACATAAATCATACACTTTGAAATTATTTACATAAAAACAGATGGAGAGAGTTCCTGCTGCGATAATGATGTTTTAGTAAAGTATGTCTTCCACAGAATAACTGTCTTTCTGCAAACAATGGGGTTTATTCTGCCTTCGTCAGGAGTGTAAATCTCCAGTAGCTCCCTTGACTTCCCTGGGAGCTCAGGTACAAGGCAGGGCAGAGCCTGTTCTTGTTGCCGGAGCATCCTGCGAGTTTTGCTGTTACAGCCTGCAGACATGTTGGGGTTTTTGCATGCTCCTTGCTTTCCAGGGCTGGTGTGGCTTGTGCTGGCTGTTCTCACAGCCCGCAGTTCAGCCCGAAGGAGCATGTGCTCTGCTGAGCGTTACCCATCTTTGTTATTAATTTGCCCAGTGTGCTTTTATGCATTTGCCCATTTCTTAATTTATTTCCCATCATGCTGATAAGATGTCAGCCCACATGCAGGCAAACAGGTGGGACCACATCCCTCCTGGATGTTATTTTCTGTCCCAGAGTGCATCCCAGCTTTTCTGCTGAGCTTTTACTGGTGAGCATGGGCCGTGCCCTTGCCTCCCTCCCTGCCTGCTGCTGTCATGCTCTCCTGATTAGTCTTCTTTTTAAAAACAAAAAATGAAATCACTACAATTTCTACCGTGGCTCATGGTGCTTCTCCCACCAGAGAGTCCTCCGCAGCAGCTAATGCCACAGCTCCCGTGCTGCTTCTTCAGCTGCCGTCAAAACTGCTGCATGTTAGAAACATATTACTCCTGTCAAAATAACAGCCTTCATTTCTTCCACATGATGGAAATATATGCTGTCCCTTTAAAAATGTATCACGAAAATGAATGTTCATAAAACATGAGTCAAGTTTCCATATACCTTAATCAAATTCTAGAGGGTCTCTGGGGGACGGCACTTACACTGCAGCTGTGCAATGTGAAGTTTGTTCCAGTACAGATTGAAAATATTTTTGTGCTTCCTTCATTTTTGCCAGTGAAAACCCCAAGGCACTTTCTGCAGGCTGGAGGCGTCGTTATTCGGGGTGACAGTGATCGGTCACAGAGATGGTGCAGAGAACTAGCTAGAGGATAGTTGGAAACCAGCAGAGTCCCCAAACCAATTGTCAGTCTTAAAAACTTCAGAATAAAATGTGTCTATCTTTCTCATTCCCTATTTTTATTCCACAGGGGAACAGACAGGACCAGGTTTGCGTGAACTATAGAGGTTGTCTGTAAAAGCAATAATGTCATTGGGTGTCACAGTTTTTAGCATGCTTCTTTTTTTTTTTTTTTAATGAACTGTAGGTTTTCTGGACTTGCTCAGTTTCTTTTTTCCCCTTTCCTCCATCATTCTCCCCAGCAGTAACCATCACCTGTGCTATCAGGTTGGCGTAGGACAGCCATGGAAGTACCCACAGTTTGTCCAGACTGTTTGCTCTCTTCCCAGTATGAGCATCTCTACCCAACCCCAAATTTTCCACCACAGAGCATGTTACCTTTGTGGTCCTTGTTCTTTCCCGGTGTTCCCGGGGAGCTTGTCTCTTTGACTAGCCACGAAACCCCTCCAAGGTCCAGGGCAGTGGTAGCAGGACATTTTCAATGGAGGGTTCTCCAGTCTGGAAGCACCATCTAACATTAGGTTTTAATTACTTATTCAGAAAGGTGTCCTCATCTGCTGCATTAGGTGAATGGTTGTACAAGTCCTTCAGCTGCAGATAGACTTAAAAAGCCTAAAACCATATCAAAGCTCAGACAAAAATCCTGGAATTCAAAAGAATCCAAAGCCGTCTCAATCCTCCAACAACTCTGACCATGACACTCTGAACCTGGTGCTGTTGTTTTACATGCACGGTGCCTGCCTGGGTGAGGTGGAGGCATCCAGTGCACATCGAGGCTGACAAACGCTGCATGCTGCCTGCTTGCCACGTTCCCAGGTGCAGGGACTGGTCTCAGCTCCGGAGCAACTCCCATGATCGCAGTGGGACGAGTCCCACGTGCACCAAACGTGGCCCACATGCCTTCCCAGTCGCTTTCCTATGCGACTGATCTGGTGTTTTGAAGCCTTGGCACTCGAACTGCAGCAATCCATCACTCCCAAAATTACACTGGTGGTGGCTTTTTGAAGAATTACAGAAATCAGAGATCTGCCAGTAGAAGGTAGTTCTTCATTCACAGTGTATTTTCCAGTGTTTTCTCCAATCCAGTTTTAAATGATTCAAGTAAGTAGGCTTTCCTCTGTCGTTTCCCTGGGGTGGATATGCCACAGACTAACAGACTTCACCATTAGGACATTTTTCCTAATATTCTGTCTAAAATTTCCTTTATTGTTTTGCTGTCTCAGGAAAATCTTTTGGTTGTATATCACTGTCTAAAGAAAGAGAAAGTCAGCGTTTTTAGTATCCAGAACAGCCACCTCCCTAGTACTTGAGCTGATGTTCATTTTGCTGTTGAGAAGATTTGTCCAGCTGCTTCACCATTCCTCTGCAGGCATGGGTTTATTTTTATGAGCTACCAAGCCCATCCATTTATTATTACTGGCAACAAGTAAGTTCCATCCATTCTCGAGGACGTAAGAAATGATCCAGCTCTAGACATCACCTGAGCAAAGGCTCTTAATAAATGAGTGGAGATCACGGTTAGAATCCCCACGTTTCTCTTCAGCCTGCCAGATATTTGCAAAATGAGGAATTTTATGAAAGATGAACTGCACAACAATGTCAAATTCTTCCTATTATATTTCAAGATTGGTGATGATACCCTTTTTCTCAGTCAAATTTCCAGCCACAGCTGCTTAAACTTTGACTCAGAAAACCTCTGCCTGCATGTCTACGTTTGCTCACTCTCTTCCTTGCTGGAGCATCCTTCCTAGACTTTGCATTCAGATCCGTGAATTCAGACCCAGAAGCTTTTCAGACACGGCAGAGACAGGCTGAAAACACAGCCTATAGTCTCTATATTAACTGACATGCATCCTTCAAATATAGCTCGTGTCCAGAATGAATACTGAATCAAAAGAAGAGGAAAGTATTTCATGCATTGTCTACTTTTTTTAAAAGTAAAGAGTGAAAGTTGTCTTTTTAATAGTTTAATTTTATGCTCACTAAAGATGGTGAATCTCACCTTTTCAAAATAGTTGAAATGAGGAAGGAAATGGGAATATTGACCTTTGATTTTTGCCAGAAAAGTGTACAGAGCCTGCTTGGAAGATCTGTATTTGTTTATAGACTATGAACGAAGCTTACAAAGATTCTGAAAGTGTGTGAACCATGTATATTCTTCCCATAAAAGTAATTATATCCAGATGCAGAATAAAAACTACAAAATGTTGCTGCACAGACCCTTTCCACCTCTAACTATTGAACACTGAGCATAAAGTCCAATTTTTCCAAGTTTTGAAATGTCTGCTGTAAAAATACTCCAGGTGTCCTTTCACAAGGTACTCTCTGGAAGAACATGAAGAAAAAAGAAGAGAGGGGAAAAAGGTGCTTACCTGTGACTGAAATTTCGATTCCCCCTCAAGTTCTTCCCTTGGAGATCTGTTGGCAGCAAGAGATGCCAGGACTGGAGATGGTTTGTAAGACTTGAAGCCAAAGATTTACTGTAGCACTGAAGGGGAGCAGGCGCTGGGCCTTTTGTAGGCATTGCTGAAAGGTTTAACATGGTTTGCACAGTATGTTTTGTGTTCATCAGTGTGAAAAAGCCCTCAAATGCTTTTTAATTTTCTATGCCCCTACAGTACAATATTGCACAGCAGTTTGCAAATGGACCAGGGAAGCTTTGGCTCAAATCTTGCAGTCCTCATTCAAGCAAAATTTCCACTCACTCAGAATGCATCTCGCTTAATGCCATTTACCACTCAGGGTCAGATCCAGAGAGAAACTGGACCTTCCCACCTTGCAAAGGCAGAGAAACCTGCTCTGATGCAGAGAGCTGAGTCAGCTGCCTCACCACCTCAGCCCCCCTGTGACACAGCTGGTCTTTTAAAAAGTAAGTATGGTTGTCTGGAGACAGTATTTTACAATTTTCTTTGTATATCATCATAGCTTTCAGTGTTGTGTGTTTTTTAATGTGCTCCTCCATCAGCCCGATCAGTGTCAGTAGGACTTGGTTTTGAGGTTTACCTTCGTGCACCTAGAATGAGAGATGCATGCTAAACAAAGTTGTCATTAAAGTGCTTGTTAGAGCCAGCATGTTGGGCGGGAAGGAGGGCTGTTTGTTCCTGTGTCAGTGGCGCTGGTCACCCAGCAATGGCAAATAGAGTCGGGACAAGGTTTGCCTGTGCTCCTGCTCACCAAGGTAATGTCTCTGAGAGCTTTGGGAAGCGACTGGGACATCTGGAGGACAGGAAGGTTGAGTTTCTCTCTGCTGGGTGGATGTCCAAGAAGGATTGCAGCGATGTGCTGCAACCTGCTCTTGAGGATGCAGCCATAGCTCTCTGTTAGATATTACCAGTCATCTGTAAGCAAGTTAACCATCACTGCTATATGTTTGAACAGGGTGATGATTGCTTTTAGACTCTCTGATTGCTATTGTGGATGGCAAAAGAAAAAAACCTTGGTATGCTTATGTGCTGCCTGTCAGATGTATATGTGTGCCTGGAGACCTAATGGGCTGAGCTGATCTCTCCCAGCAAGGCTGGAATTAATGGGAAGCCCATGTCAAACCAATGTAAATATGTACGAAATCAGGTTTCAAGTAACTTTTTAGACAATAGAAATTGTTTGAAACTGCCCTGATTCTGTAAACCCTGTGCAGGTAAAACTCTGGGATCAGGCTCTCTTTACTCAAAACACCAATACTGACAATTTTGTATGTCTGGGACACAGAGAGTAGGGTCTGGCTTTATATGATGTAGCCAAAGTAATAGATACAAAAATAATAATGGTTATTTTTGATCCCACCGAGCAGTAAGTTCATTTAACTGATAAAGACAATTGATGCCTTTTAACTTGAGCATCTGCTGTCAACAGACTTCCCAGCTTTAGAATTGAAAAAAAAAAAAAAAAGCAAGCTTTGCTGATCCCCGTTCTGATGGGTTTCATTTCACATTGCAAAGTTGCCAAGGCCAAGGGGAGAGAAAAACGTCTGTAGGACTTACCATTTTTACACACTTGGAGCAGCGTTTGAGGAATGCAAAGAGTGAGGGGCATAAGCTGGGGACTGGGCTACAGCTGTCTGCTGGAGCTTGTGAAGCCTGTGTGTGCGCATCATCTGTGAGCTATTAAGCTCTCATTGCTTTTGCCATCTAATATCCTTGTTCAGGAATGTACACACTTCAAAATAAATTAGACGGGGATATGGTATCTTGTATCTGTCTTAACTCATCTGTCTCTGCACAAGGAAATTCCCTGCTTCTGAGGTCCAGGTCTTCCTGGTTGCCCAGAAGCAGAGACAACGATATTTGAAGCCACTGTCAACTGCATTCAGAGGGAGATGACAAGTAGTGAGCTCTCACGTGGCTCATGAAGTGGTATGAGGGCATCAGGGTCAGGCGGTGACTCAGGTGGACCCCGTGTAGGGTTTTGAAGACTTAAACTGCTCTGGCCTATTTGCTTAGAAGTTGCCACTGACTTTCAAATATTTGTCTATTATTTCAGTTGCATTTAAAAAAAAAAACAAACCACAAAACAGAGCAGTGAAGACTGCATTACTGAGAGCAGTAGAGGTGAGGGGCAGCCACCCGACTGGGGTGCCCTGGGAATGCCCCAAAGGAGGGCTGTACCCTACCTGGGGGAAGCCAGCAGAGCCCTGTACCTCCCGGTCAGGGACACCTCGAGTGCTGCCGTAACCTTCTCCCAATTAACGCTGACAAGGGATTTCTCAGACGTCTGCTGGGCTGAAATTATGTTGCTCAGACTAAACATATTAAATGAATTACAGAAAATTAGTCCACATTCCCTGGTGACTTGGGCCCTGTTAAAAGGCAGCTATGGTAGTTATTAGAGCGTTGCCTTTAGCTACTGCTTTGTGAATTCATTGTTTCTTGCATGTAAAGAATCTGATCAGAAGTGGATTGCTCTTGACAAACAGGTACTTATTATTAGATCAAAGGGAGGGGTATCAGGCTGCACCATGGACCAAAAAACGCATCTCCCATGGCCCCAGGCAAGCTTTTCTGGAGGGGCACTTAAGCATGAGGGGTTATTGCGGTCTTACTCCCAGGGAACAGTAAAAACCTGGGGCGCTCAAGGACTACTGACAGATTCATTAATACAAGCGGGAATAAGACTTACTGGGCCCTGCCCGAGCTGTTTTCGTAAGTCAGCGCTTTTCCCCTCAGAGGCTTCCTCCCAGCGGGAGAGGCAGCGGTGAAGGATGAGCTTGGGGAAAAAAAAAAAAAAGCCATTTCAGGGCAGCATTTGCCGTGGTTTCCTATTGCGTATCCTTTGAGGGCTGCAAACATCTGCTGGGGACCGGAGCTGCATTGCTGAGCACGCGGAAACTTGAAGTTTCCACAGGCTACGCAGGACAAGCCGTGAGCAAAATGCCATGAGTTTTGTGTCCGACTGTCATCTGCTTTTCCGAAAGGTTATTTCTTGTAAAGTCAGGCTCATCTTGGGTTGCTGGAAAATGCAGGATGCTTTGGCTGCTGGAATCACTTTTCTCCCCTGGGAGCCTTTCACCTTGAGCTCCTTGCTCTGTGACAGTGAGGTCAGTCCTAAGCGACTGCCAACGTTTAACCATTCAGGTGAAATGGCAGTGTGTCTCATATCACATATTAAGATTACTACTGCAAAATGAACTGGGTTCATCATAATTTTTAAGATGATGATACAGGTAATAGTGTTTTTTTTCTCTTGTAATTTCAACTAAAGAAAAAGGCATCCTAATGTGACCATCTACAGAGATTTCCTGCAGAGAGACTTAAAAAGGTAGGTTAACAGAACATTTCACTCCATCTATTCACCCAAAAAACAGAAGTCATGTGTTTTCACTTATAAATATTTTATTGAAAATGCATTATGTGAAACATTTTGCAGTCAAGCAACATAGCTGAGCATTTGCCTTCTCATGGCTTGGTGAACCTCAGATGCTTATCATTTCGGTTTTCAACATATAGAAATACAGTTGTTGTCAGTGATATAAATTTAGAGCATCACCGAACTGAGACTGACAGATTAAAATATTCTCCTGAAGAGCTGTATAATGTAGTAATTAGAAATGGAAATAGGACTCTGGTCATAGAAAAGCCCTGAAAGTCTGGAAAACTACATTTGGGCTCTGCATGGGGCTCCTGGGGTAGGCAGGACCCGGAAGGCTTTGCTCCCAGCAGCTGGGCTTCTGCTTTGTATTGTGGTTAATTAGAAAAACCATGCAGCCCTGACATGGCTTGCTCACAGCTCTCCAGATGGATGAACCTCAAATTCACCTTCAGCTTCATCCTGGTACCTCATCCCTTCACTGCTGCATCCTCATGTCCTCCCCAGGAACCCCGTGAGTTCAGGTTTCCTCCTCGAAGCTCCTCTTCCTAGTTCTGCTGCTGAACCACTGGACCTCCAAGTCCATCCTGAGAAAACGCCCCACAGCATCGAGGGGAACTTTGTGGGGAAGGAATGGCTCCAGTGCTGCATTTTGGCTGAGGACTGTGCGGTCCTATTTCTAGGCTAGCAGTTAATTTAATTTGGGTGGATGTTTGTCCTCAGAACAGTTCACTTCTCAAAATAAGCTCCCCGTTCTCTCCTATCCAAAGGATCATCGCTCAGATGCCTGTGCCGAGGAGCTGACACAGGAGCATTGTTCAACAGATAACATTGGGCTGATCCCGAATTCCCAAAGGAGGCAAATGGTTAAACCAGGCTGAGGCGAGGTCAGATTCCAGTTTCCTCTGGTGTTTGTATAAAGAGCAGATTGGGTTTCTTTCCATCAGCCAAGATTCGGCTATGAGCACAGCACTGGAATAATTCACAAAATGACAATGTTTTCCAAAGTCTTCACTTGAATCGATCCTTTGGGTCGTTTTTTTTTTCCTGTTTTGTTCCTCACATCATTTTATTTCCTATTAAACAAAGTCACAGTGTGACATAAGCATAATAAACCTTATACTTTAAAACCTAAAAAACGAGTGCTATGCCAGCCGATAGAGTATCAGCCATGGTATGTGCAAGTGAGATTTCTTTTCACTTCATACTTTAAGAGGTTTCCTTTGTGAAACAGTTTGGGAGCTTTAAGTTGAAAGACTGTCTTATAACTGAGCTGTGAAATATATGCCACATATATATATGCATATACATTCCCTTAATATGTATCCAGCTATATAACAGTGACAGAAAGACAGACGTTTCCATTCCTGTGCAAGAAGGGTGGCAGGCCCAGATGCAATGGGATTACATACAGCACCGCGAGTCTGCTGGGAGGAGGGCTGGGAAGGGCATCTGGAGGCCCTTTCCCCATCCCAGGCAGGGTCACTTATACCTAATGTCTTTACAGTTCATCTGACTTTTCTCTAAATCCCCTAGTGCTGAGGGCTGAAAAAAATTTCTTGAGCAATTTATTGCATGAATCAGTACCCTTTCTGGTAAAACGCTTTTTTTTAAGTCACTGCTGCTGAAGTGACAGCCCATCCTTTTGAGTTTGATCTGCAATGGACACAGAGAAGAGTTTGTCCCACTCCTTTTGGCAACAAGCTTTTACAGGTAGTCATGTCTCCCCTATGTCTTCTCTGCTTCGGATTTCATAACTCTCTGAACTTACCGGTCCCGTGGTGCAGACTCCTTGCTCTTATCCTGACTGCCTCTAAATGGCCATGAAGTGACCCACGAGATTCAACCCATGCTGGACCAAAGGGAGGAACAGCATCTGAAATAATGTTCACGAGCCACAGATGAGTGCTCCTGCATGCACAGAAGATCACGTGTGCTCAGGATGGCTCCATGAGGCTGGTCATACTAGTTGGAAGTTGTATCCCTGCTAGGTTTCACATTTTCTTTGTCAATGTTTAGGACTGCAGCACCCAAACACTCAAACCAGGAAAGCCATGCTGCAAAGCAAATCCATGCTTGCCAGGGCTAAGCCTTTACCTTTGCTCTGGGATATGTCTGTTGCAGACATGAGACTGACATAGCCCATCTCCTAACTCTACAGGCTGAGCCAAAATGCTCTCAGGGTGCAGATACCTAAAAAAGGTTTGCAGGGTTCTGGCTGAGTTACAAATGCCTCGTGCAACCACAGGCGAGAGCTGTGTGTGCCCTGGGCTGCCCAGGTCTGACCGCCCCAGCAGAGAAGAATGGTCACTTCAGAGCACCCGCACCTGGTGTTGTCTCCTGAGCCACCTCAGCCAACCAGAACCTGCTCTTTCCAAAATATAGGGAGAGGCGGGGGCAGTGCTGAAGCGTCAGGAGCATCAAGTGCAGATGGAACCATTTCTCTTTTAACTCTGGCTCTTGGTGGAAGGGGGGTGTACAGTGCCTCAGCTGCGTCCCTCTGCCTGCCCCTGCCTCAGCTTCAGTTTTGGGGTCTAAGATGGCATCTGGAAGCTTTCAGGACTAAATGAGTCTTCTTTTCCAGAAAAGTTTCGTAGCAGGTGCAGCACTATCTTTGTAGAGAGTTTCCTTCCACAAACTGCCTCCATCACATTGCAACTATCAAAAAAGCCTCCTTAGGCCTTACCCTGCTTCTTCTATCCGGCTGCTCACTTACTCATTCCACCAAAAGGTATATTGAAAGAAGTCTTACTCTTTCTCCGTATTCTGTAAATGGAGTCCTAGTTATCCTCTAGTCTTAGATGAGATTCATTTTCTAACTGGTCAAGCCTTGTAGAAATCGGGCAAGAATCAGTGACAAGACCCTGGAAAGAAAAACATCTCCAATACTTCCTCAAAAAGTGGGGAATGCTTGTGAGGGTGTGAGTCACCACAGCAAGGTCAGTGTCTGGAGGGTGAAAAAAAATAAAAAAATAAATTGTGTCTCTTAAATAGTTGGGGGATGAAAAAGCCACTGCTGAAACCCAGTCTTCTGAACATCATGATGATCTTGAGTCCCTAGAATTTTAAACTAATTAAAATAAAACTGGATGGAATTAAGGTAAACAGCCTCGAACCAGGCAGAGGAAAAACAAAACCCCATGCAAGCTGATCTGATGAAGATTATGGAATGTAAGTGCCATTCAATTTTCTGGAATACCACACTATTTTTCGCTCTGATGTTAACAGAAAAATATTTTACAGACTCTCTCAATAGGTTATGTTGGACTTGATTCCAGTGTCTCCTTTTGCAATAATGCTAATGGCAAAAGAAACGAACATCAATGTTGTTTTAGCTGCAGTAGAAATGCCAGGGAACTCAGACTATGCTGTGCACTATCACCTCGTCAACCGGTAAATTACTAAATCGGAATTTTATGAAATTACTCAATCAATATTTGTGCAGATGGCTTCCAGGAAAAAGCACTTGTGTGTCTGTTCAACTCCAGTGTGTAACAGATGGCTAGAGACAAGGCATTTCTCTTCAGCCAGGCTCATATTGACATTTTAAGATAGCTTCCTTTAGATGCTTATTAATTCTTGTAAGCCAGCCATTAAGTCTTCCCTTATGTATTACAGTGAAAATAAAATTCAGTCATATACAAGGCCTTTAATAAATGTTATAGCATGTTACTAACAAAGAAATCAAGTGCAAATGGTCCCTTTGAATTTGTAGGTTTAGTTTGCTGTAGTATTTAGATGTTAGAAGTTACTTGTCTATACTTTTACTGCTATTCTCTAATGAATTGTGGATCAGAGTAGTTCAGCCCTTGTTACTAATCGACAGACATGACTTTTTCTTATTCTTCTCTTCTTCTTGCTCCGCTGAACACGTCAGGCTCTAGGCAGCCTAACAGGTTTCAAGATGGACCAGCAAAGGGGACACAACCCCTAATTCTGAAGATATCAACATTAATCGCTGTCTCAGGTCACCATGAGGGATGCCTCATGGGTGAGGCTACCAGAGAGCCTTGTGCCCCTGGGGCCACCAGCAGCCCAGGCAGCGCCTGTGTCTGCTCTAGCCGCAACGATGCATGAGCAAACCTCACCTCTCTCCCTGCCACTCTGCTGCTGCGCCCTCGACTTTGGCCACCTGTGCCAAAGCTGTCCGGGTTCAAACCTCTCTCTCCCTATGTGGCAAGGAAGAAAAAGGTGGGAGATTCCTTCACAGCCCTCCAAACCACCCTGATCGCTACATACAGCTTGGTCAGTTACAGTCCCATTGCACAGACAGAAGTGTGGTAGGTACCAGGATCTAAAAATCGTGTTCTCTGTTTGACCCAAACTGTTTCCACCAGTCTCAGGCTCTGTTGCCTCTAACGCAGGGTAATGTACTTTTTTATAAGTGTTTCTTTTCCATCCAGCCTTCTAGCCATGATTACTTGCACAGGAGTTTTCATTTTTAAGTGGCAAAACCTAATTCTCTGCTGTTTCACACTTATTCCTGAAATGTTGTGACCACAAGGGAAAAAACAGGACAACACATTTCAGAAATTAATGGCAGTCAGGGAATGTAAACACTATTTCCCAGCATGTCCCCAGGCACTGCATATCTGACTTCAGCAACTTTTAGATGAGTCCTTCATCTGAATGCATCTTTGTTGGGGTTTGTGCATTAACCACACACTTCACAGAGTTTTACTGTGCAACAATAATATTACCAGATGTATATTCTACTTTCTGATATCATCCTGAAAATGATTATGCAGTGACTTAAACATTCACTTGAAAGTCTTAGCTTTGTGATAATGAGTTGCTTGTCAGAAAAAGTTTATGATGGGACTCAGTACAATTCAAAGTCTGTTGAAGAACTGCTATTAAACCCCCGAACAGCTGACAGTTTTCACTATCATTGCACCCACTGCAGTTGGGAGGTTAATGAGAGATGAATGACTTCTCTGCAAGATCCGTTCTGTCACTCTTGTGTTTTGCTTTCCCTGCAATGGAGAGGTGCGCCAAAGTGCTTCTGAACTATTATTATGACCTCGCAGTAGGGGTGAAGAGCAGTTTCACTGCACTTCTCAGAATGGTTTCGCCATCCTTTGATGTGTACTACACCCTAGCGTTAGGATGCTCAGTCCTTTGGGGAGCTCCAAGGCTGGTCTCACACCCAGAACAGGTTCTGCCCACTTGGGAAGGGGTGGGGGGGGGTGGGGGGGGGGGGGTGGGGGAAGAGAAAACCCAGTCCAAAACCTTTGTTTTGTTTGCTTTGATGAAGGGATTGAGAAAGAGAAGCCCTCTTGAGCGGCACATAGCTTCACAAGCATTTCTCATCAGCCACAGTGGAAAATGATAACAGTGGAATTCTCAAAATAAGATCAATTTTGGTGATATTTCACACCAGGAAAATTCTTGCAGAATCCTCTGCTTATTTCAACATCACCCTGTTAAACAAACCAAATTGCCATGGAGGTTCATAAAGCAGGTTTCTCCACCAGTGTCCACACAGGGCACCTCTGTCCTTTAAGAAAGAGGCTGACTACAAACAACAGAAAGGAAGATCCTCCAGTGACACCCACTTCCAAACCTGCACAGCTCTTGGTGGCTCTCTCCTCATCCCTCATTCTCCTTTATCTCCCCTCTCCCCCTCCCTCTCTGTCTGGGTAAGAATCACGGGACGTGACAAAGATTGGAGGGCTAAGGTTTTATAGTCACTGCTCTGAAATGGAGAAGGATTCCCACATGGGTGTTTGAAATTATCTTACAAAATTTTCTACTCGGATACTTTATCAGTATGTGTAACACTTTTCAGCTAAATCCCCTAGGGCAGCTTTGGCCATGATGACCTACACATACAATGCAAGGATGCATTTCTCTAAAAATTAGTTTCTTCTCTTCCCACAAAAACTGCTGCCTCTAGGAAACATTATTGCTCTCTGCTGAGCAGAGTTCTCCCCATCTCTCTTTGAACCAAGCAGAAGACAAGATTCATTAAGCAAATGAACCTGGCTTTACTGGATCTGATGAAAATGAACCTTCTATTATGGATATGGCAATAACAGCACAATACATACTGTAAGCACATCACCGTTTTTCTTGGCCTGGGGAAGCTGGATTCTGATTTTTTTCTTTTTTCTTTTTTCTTTTTTCTTTTTTCTTTTTTCTTTTTTCTTTTTTCTTTTTTCTTTTTTCTTTTTCCTTTTTTCTTTTTTCGTTTTTCTTTTTTCTTCTTTCTTCTTTCTTTTTTTTTTTTTAAGAGCACATTTATGTCATTAGTCTTTCTCTTCTTTTTAATAGACTGTCTTAGAAGGAGCATCTGTACACAAAAAACCCCAAAGCATTTAACATAATGAGGGCTTGCAAACTACATGAACTGCAGATTTATTTTCAAATACCCACTGAAAAAATACCCCTTTTATAGTACCCCTTACACAGCTCCACATAAATATTTATATATAGTCTATATTTTAAAATGCCTTATCCTTCTGCTCCAGGATCTTTCAAAGCCAGCTGAAGCGAATACTTCCGGAGAGGTGACCTGTCCCAGACAAAGCACAGCCACATCCTTTCTCCATCACTTAAGGTACAATGAGGCTTTGTAAGCTGGTCCCCAAGTGGACCAGCCCTGCCCCAGAGGGGGTGCCCACTACAAAGCTTCCCAGGTTTTTGCATCCCGCGCACAGCGTAATTTGCAACTGGACCCTTTTCCATGCGAGACACTTATTTTCCCTCTGAGACTCCTTTGGCAGCATATGTGGGGAGCGTGCGGAGCCAGTGCTCGGCCACCTCGCCGCTTCCCCTGTTTCAGGGCTTCTAGGCAAGTGGGAAGGCAATTGCTGAATTTCAGTGGGCCACGGAAGGTGAGGAGCAAGCCCCTGTGCTGCTTCCCCGCTGGCAGCCTGCCCCGGCCCAGGGCAGGGAGAAGCCGCTCTAAGACTGTTTTAATGAGTGTCGTTGCCAATTTATGGCCATTCCTTCATGTCCTTCTCTTTATTTTTAATCAACACTTTGAAAAGGCAGCTGTGAGGTGATTGTCCCATAGAACATTATTAAAGTCTAGTGGAAGTATTCATTTAGTACCGGCAAGCTGGATATTTCATATAACTGTTACTTTTTCATCACATAGCATGTTATTAAACGTGTTTTTAAAACCAATTGTGGATCCTGTTTTACCAGTTGCATGACACAGATACTTGCCTGTCCAAGTAAAGCAGCCCAGTGCATCCATCTACTGAGGAGGTGTTTATGTGGGCAGGGTGCCCACTGGACTGAAACCTGCACACAGACACCAGTTTCCTCCAAGTCCGGGGGATTTCTCAGCCATCCTTTTTAGAGAAGTTTTTATGGCCGTTTGTGCTACCAGAGAAACATTAAGGGGCTGCTCGGGGCTGAGGGAGGAGAAAAGCAAAAGGATGGAAGTAAATGACTGCTTCCAGCTGGTCATGCCCTCATCCCAGGGGAGCTGGAGAAGAAAGGCTGTCTGTCCGAGCAGAGCAGCTCCAGCCCGCATGCTCCGTGTCACGGTGGCTGTGGATGTCATCCCCAGAGCCCGCTGCCCAAGCAGCAAGACTAAACCTGGCTTCTTTATCTCCGACCACAGACTCTCACGTTTTAGGGGCAGGCAATCTGAACCCTTTTCCAGCCAAACCACCGTCAGTTAAACAACGAAGCTCTGTGTGTTCACACCAACAGCATCCCTGCTGTTGGGCGCCCGCCATGGCTCGCCATCCGTCTCGTCCCAGGGGCTCCTTCCAGGGCCTGGCTCACACGGAGCCAGCAGGCGGGAGCTCGCCACCATCGCTATGGGGGAGCTGGAGACAGTATGGTGCTCTGTGCGCTGCAAGTCATTACGTCATCAGGACTGTGATTCTAAAAATCCCTCACACCAGCAAGAACAGGAGTATATTTTTATTGCCTTGATGAGCAAAGGCAGCCCTTTGGGTTCGGAAATTGGCAGGTGGCTCCACAAAAACAAGATCTCGCATCTTAGCATCAAGCCCTCCACAGCTGGGACCCCATAAACTCCTTCCCTTGAGCAAGGATTAATAGTGATTCATGCCTGTGTGTATACTGTTAATACGTGTGAGAAGGTTTTACTGAAGCTTGGAAGAAGTATGTGCCAAGGTATACACAGCAATTCACTGACAGTCACTTTGTAAAAGTTTATAATGAGATAAATGAGAAAAAAAAAACACGTTTTCTTTAATTAATATGCAGAAAACTCTTTAAGCTGAGAAATGTTCAGGTACTTTGAATGCATGAAAAATGCATGCTGATAAAGAAAAGGCTCGTCTCTGCACCAGGAAGACATTTACATGCCCTGAAACCCCAGCCTTGCCCCTGTTTCTAGGCAGATGCATTTTTTCAAGGCTGAGCCGGCAGCAGAATATGCTGCTGCACCACCCTCTGCCAAATGGGCTGTTATTCATCCTGCTAGAAAGGTTGTGCTGTGCACTCTTCAGAAGGGCACGCAAAGCAGCCGCACAAATCTTGCAGCCTACTAAATTCAAAACAACACACTAACCCCAGTCAATCACTGCAGGTTCCCCATCCTTTTCCAGGAAATCTGGAGGTGGTGAGCAGGGGGAAATACTCCAGCTTACCCCATCTTTGCAAACCAGTATTGCAATGATGAGCTACTGTCTGTCAGAGTCCCAGAGCCCAGCCACCCTTCCTTGGAAACCAGGTCCCAAGGAAAACTTACCCGTTCCTCTTTAAGCACTGTGTAGTGGTGCGTATTGCCTAGAGCCTCTCAGACATGAGACTTTCTGTCCCATAGGAAATTCCAATGCAACATTTGGTTTTATCCACAACTGGAATGAACTTTCCAAATGTCCGTTTCCCACAGAGGGGAAAAATTTAAGAGAAACATGATTTTAAAAAGTCAGAATAACCTATGAAACTGCCACAGACTGGTCCACAAAAGCACACGGCTCTGATACGGCTTTAAGTGTACCTTTAGATACAGGAATAAACTAAAGTCCGGTGGCATGAGACCAGGTGGGGTATCATCACATCTCCTCGGTCACAGATGGTTTCACCACCGCAGCGGTTTAGCTTCGGCACACACAGCCACTGCCTCCATTGCACGGCCAAGACATCAGGATCCGCAGTAAACAGGTGGATTTGGCAGCTCACGGCATTTACAGCCATACGGCATTTTGGGGTGAGTGCCAAAGGGCATGATGTCTGACGTTCATCTGGTATGCTCCTGCATTTTTCCCTTTTTTAGCCACAAAGTGAGTGATGACTTTAATGTTTATCTTTACAAAGTGAGTAGGAGTTACACTGGCTATACTGTTACTTGGCAGTCCTAATGGCACTACGCTCACGATTAATAAGGAATAACTATCTTGCAATTCAGCCATAGAATGAAATGGGAAATTTCGGTAGCAGTAACCAAAGAAAATGTTGGCAGTGGGTGCTGTCTTTGGGCTATTTTTGCCTAACCAAGCTAATGTGAATAGATTTTTTTAATGGTTCAAGCATATAACTATTCAAAGCGATGGCAATATATTTTATTAAAACCAGCGCGTTGCTTGGTAGGGCAGAAGGAAATAATGGCTCAAGGGCCTGGGACTGGGAGACGGAACCGTTTACATCTAAGTCACTCTTTCACATCCAGCCAAGGTCAGCAGTAAACAAGAATCATATCGTTACCAGCTGGTGGCCCCCAGAATGAGAAATTGATCGATAGTGTGAGTCCGGTTTCCATTAACGGAGGCAAATATCACAAAAACAGAACCAGAAGTGGAACTAATTGACACCGCTGCTGGCTCTACCTGGTAAGTTAAGGACAGAGCTGTGGTGGAAACCTGACCACCTTCTCAGCGTGGCAGGTGGTCCCATCAGAGCCGAGGCAGAACTCATCGGGAAACGCACGCTGCTCTTCTTGCTGTCAAGATAGTGTGGCGCCATGCCCTTCTCCTCTGAGGCAATGCACCCAGTGTCCTGTGCAAGTCCCACAGAGATGCTAAACCCAGAGACCTACTCCCAGCAGGGCAAGGAGGGACCTCCTCACCTCCCTGCTTTCCTTGGGAACCGTACTCTCCCAGGACAAACGCCTGTGACTGACAGATTTTCATTGGCATTTGCATCAGTAATGTCCTCTTCCTCCACCTTCCTGTAATTATACATCTGCTTGAAATAATAAAGTTTTAAAGTATAATACGTGAGCTTGCACTGAGGCGGCAACTGATCTTTATTACTGTTTTTATTGTTTGTTTCTTTTGGATTTTCTGGTGTAATTAATTTATCTAGCCATAATATTTTAAAAACACAATCAAATGTCATTTTAATTTGAAGCCAAAAAATACAGGCTTGTAATGTATGAACGCTTAAAAAATGATTACTCTTTTTTTAAAATACCATAAAGAGAACGTCAATTTAGCATAATTACATTAAAGAGCAATCCCTTGAGAGAAAGAAAGAAAGAGAGTAAAGACCAGCAAAAATAAAGAGAGTGCATGGGTCAGTGGTTGCTTGATTACAATGTACACATTACAATATGTATGCGTATATATAAGCATATACATGCTTGTACATAACTGTATATAAACCAGCATGCTTTAACACTTAGCTCCAAATTTATATTTTACAAAATGGTCCTTTCATAGGTATTAAGAGAGCATGAGATCCAGAACTACAAAAGGAAGTGTGCTGGTTTGTTTTCACTTCTCTCATATGACAGGCCAAATTTTGCCTTTCTTGACGTTAATATCTGGAAATTTGTTACACAAGTAAGGTAGGGGGAAAAAATTAATAAATGGGACTCATTAAAGGTAATGCCAGAAAAAACTTACCAGATTTGGCCAGGCCACTGATTTAATAAACATTTTTTCTTATTGAAAGCAAATGTTCAAGTACAGTGAAGTTGAACCGGCTAACTGGGGAGTTTCAAAAAGCAGAAAATGAATCTGCATAAATCTGCATATACCAAATCTTTAACGGAAGATAGCTCTGTCTGCATGTTCTGTGAAAAGTAGAAATAGGGACAAAAGGCAGAATAAAGCTCAGATGTCTGTGAAACAAAGCTCTCTGAGGAACAAAGCAGTGACTGTCCTCTTCTGTTTCTGGGCTGCTCAGGAGGTTGCCGGAGGCTGGCTATGCTGCAAGGATGAAGCCGCTGTGAGATGCTTTTCTCTCTGCTCGACATATTTGGATTTATAGAATGTTTCCCTCCAAGAGCTGGAGATGTATGCTGAGCAGCAGTCACCATGGCAAATACTCCACGCGGAACAGGAAAGAGCTGCCCAAGGTCCTCCGAGGCCCGGTGGCCAGCTGTGGCTCCGCACCCCACCACCCACCCTCGCAAGTTCAAGGGCCCTCGCGTCATCTTGCTGGAAGAGGTGGCTGAATCCCAGCCATGATGGATGGATTTGGGGGCAAAGGGAGAAGCGACCAAGGTGGTAGGGGTGGTTTTCCCCCAACAGCCTGAGACGTCAACATGCACGTGCTCCTCTAAGAGCCGGTGCCTGGTAGGGAAGTCCTGGTGGCTCCAGCTCCCTGAAATACCACTGCAGCATGAATGCACCTTCACACACCTACATCAGGCCTTATGGCTCTGGGGACATGGGGTGGGCAGTCCCATACATCTGCTGGGTGGGAATGCTATTGTCATCTGTGCCTGTAGCAGGGAACCTCTCCTGGCTTTCTGCACCAGGGCCAGGAGAAAGGGCCGGTCTACACCATCTTCTCTTTGCACATCTGCATGGGAAAGAACAGTAGCAAGTAAAATAAGACAAGTGCTTTCATCTCATTTCATTCTCTTGCCTGATATTCAGCAGGGAAACTCTTCGTGCCGTGCGACAACTGGCACAACAGGTTGAGCAGAAGCTGTGTGAAATGCCACATCTACAAACAACCTTGTACAAGGCAGCTGTGCAAAACTAAATATTTTCCTTACCCTTCTGTGACTGTGATCTGCACCTTGAGTCAACTATGCCACATTGCTATAGACAAAGATTTCGGTTTACTTATGGGAGTTTTAAAAATAGCCTTCACCTCCGGAACCCCTTTCTACAACTGCTCCTCCACTTAGCCACAAGCTGAAGCTAATTTTCACACAACATCTGCTGTAATCAAAACCATCTGTGTGGCTATAAGTTAAGGACAGAGAATTTATGGCCCATGTTCTTCTCATCTGACACTGGGAAGCTTTTGTGTGCTTTGTCTATATGTCTACATTAGCTATATGACTTCAGGTCCAGACACCCACACTGTTTCTCTTTCAAAAACACTTTTTTTAAAAAAAAAAAAAGTCAGCAAGGAATGCTCATTACCACGATGCTTAGGAAGGAGTAAGTGATGCCAAGCCGACTCTAGCAGAGATGCAGGCTACTGTGCACAATGAGTTGTTAGGCACTGAAGAGGCCTGTGGCGGTTTTTGATCATCCAATGGGCTTTAAAAAGGTTCCTCAGCTTGGACCAGATTTCCCTCACTATAGGTAATTAGGAAAGAAAAATAAACGAAAGCAGGACTCCGGTGGCTGCAGAGGAGTGCTGTGCTCAACATAACCCCCTCCGCCGTACAGTGCCAGAGGGAGTTGCTAACAGCACTGGCAGTTCAGGGAAGTGATTTATGAAGCTTTTCTTCTGCGAAAAGTCGGCATCTAGGCAAACTACGCCCCTGCTGCTGCCTGTGTACACCTCTGGCAAATATAAAACCTGAGGATGTTCTATAAACAGATTGTTATGTCCAGTGACCTCTCTTAAAAAGCATGATAAAGAACCAAAACAGCTTGATCCACATTCATTTAATACATATATCAAGGATTATGATACAGCAGCAGAAGGACAAGACACCCATCATACCACCTGGTACAAGAGAAGATAAGTAACCATTTGTTTACTTAGATATAAACCTGTAATTCTCCCCTGCTGGACATGTATTGCTGAGCTAATCCACTCCATTATATTGAACACATTTTTCTTAAAGTATGTCACTACTGAACAGTTTCTCTGCTGTTCTGGATGTGGCGGTGAAGAATCTCTGTCCATATAATTTCCTGTGTCCCGTTCTTGTTGCTTTTCCGACAGCAGCAGTATGCACAAACTTTGCAGATCAGTAATGTGACAAGCATAAACTCATATATCTTCCACAGTTTCTGATGTCCTCATCCAATTGCTCATAGATACCATGCACAAACAGTGTCATTAGGTTAACGGGTACTAGTGGGTATTAGTGCTTGCTTAGACAACACCCCAAGGAGCAGCCGATGCCCTCGGGCAGTAGATAATTACGTTGTATTTGTGACACTTTAAAGAGTCAGTAAATTATTTTTAAGTAATCGTTTGCTGGGAAGCTTAAAATTTAAAAAAACTGCGATACTGTGTTTCTGTTATTTCACAGGAAGGATGCAGTTCATCTTTGTGGTCAGAGAAAACGTAGCACTACAGAGTTCTGCATGATAAGAAATCCATTTCCATGCAAGAACAACTGCAGAGGCAGATGAGGAAGAGTGCTGCATGCACCACACAGCTATTGCAAGGCTGCTCATAATTGGGATGAAAAGCAGTTACAGGGGTTTAAGGCAGCTTAAGAATGGGCTGATGTGTTTAACCTACAGATAACTCAACCAAAGCTTTCCAGAACATGCTGTAAGTGTACAATATACTTCATCCAGTGTAAGAGATGTCATCTCTGCAGCCTCCACAGAGGTGTTTCTTCGCTCAGTTGTTTTTGTTAAGGTAAATGGACCGTACTGTTACAATCAGCACTAAATCCACACACATTTCCAGGCATGAGTTAAATTCCCTGTGGTGGCCAGATCCTGCTTATGCCGAGGGGATGGAGGATGATGAGAGTATGAGATGGAGAGGGGATGGAGAGGATGAGAGTAAGTGTGGGCACACTCACACTTACTCACTCGACATCTGGGCTGACATAACACCAGCTGAGGCGCACCTATTGACCACACTAGGTGAGATCCCCAAGTGTCTCATGGCAGCGGTACCAGGCGCAGTGGGGTCCTTCTCACCCTTTGACTAGCATGCCCCAGCCCAGTCAGGGGACACTGCCGGCTGCGGTGCCACTGGGCTGGGCTGCACGGCCAAGGCTGGACCCTTGGCAGTCCAGGCACTGGGCGTGAGCTCTGTGGCACAGCTGGTTTGGATTATCATCCATCTGCATCCCTTTCCCAATGCAACCCAGAACGGAACTGTTGTGTTCATTATGAGGAGAAAAATATAGGAATAGCATTGCAAAACCTCTCACAAATGAAGTTGCAGTTACTCCCAGCGGGCTGCTTCACATCACTTCTAATTCATGAGTCCTTAGTTATTATTGGATGCTCCAGTTGACAAGGGACTGGACAAACTCGGATGAGAATAAGGCACTACCTGATCTCCAGGACTAGTGATAACTACTCCTCCAGAAACGTATTAAAGGATATCAATACAAGGCCAATGCTTACTGACTTAAAAATAACACAACATAATGATCTTGATGATGCACTAATATCCAGTCCCACCAGCCTTTATAGTAAATGAAGTATCCAGCCTTTAAATGATGGAAAGAATGTTTCCTCATAGCACAAAGGCAGACCATAAAGAAATACCTCCTCTGGGACTTATTTCAGGAGAGCATAGTAAACTTTTTCCTACCCCTCCACAACATTTGACTCTCACCAAAATCAGATATAGGGACATGTTTGGCTGAACAGTTACAGGAAAAGAAAAATGAGGCATTGAGGCGAGTGTTTTGGATGACATCCATTGTGGGATACTGGGTTTCAGGGTGATGTTTTTGTCAGCTTTGCACCTGCCCTACCTGGGAAGCTGTGCAGACCAGCCTGATTAATGCGAGTGAGTTTAATCAGGGCTCAAGAGGTCACCTCACTGCCAAAAATCTGGGAGGTTTTTATAACCCACCTATGCCATCACATCAGCTAAATAAACTCTCCCTGCTCTTTCTGGAGTGGTGACAAAATTTATTTGATCTATTTGGCACCACAGATTAAATACAAAGCTGCACACTGAAGGGGAGAATTTTTTTTCAATTACATTTTAGGTGAGAGGGAGCAAGACCAAGAGAGAGAGAGTAAAGAGCAAAGTCAAACCACCAATGTGTTAGGTTAGAAAAAAAGGCCTTTTCCTTGGCACAAAACAATTAGAAGTAGAGCCAGGAAATTATGATTCTAATACCTACTCTGTCATCTGATTCCCTGTGTGGTCTTGGGCAAGTCCTTTAACCTGCCTGTCTAATTTCTTCAACTTGTAAAATGGGACAACCAACCACAGAGGAGTTTGATGAGTACTAGCAGATGTTTTCACAGCACATTGAAAAAATGTGAGAATCCATGGATGTGTTATTATTACTCCCCAGGAGTACACCTGAATGAAAAAATCTGAAATGAAAAATTGTATATAAGATGCAAACAACACTCCTCTTTCTGCAGTGGGCAATTTTGTTCTATTTATTTGTAACTGAGTTAAAAAATATCCTTACTAAGAGTTCTTGCTTTAAAGCTAGCTGGGAAATAGCTTGTTGCAACACTTTATCATCAGAAATTTCTCCTGTTTTGACTGAATCTCTAAGATTTGTAGTATGTTTCTGTTTCTTAACTACTGAAGTAGGATCTTAAAGGATTAAGTTGCTGGAGAAAACACTAGAAAATTCAAAATTTGCTCAAAATTTGCTCATTCAGGATGAAATTCAATCCATCCCCTTCAAGGTAGACACGACTGGAGGCTGAGTTCTGTCTTTGCATTTCTCTCTTCCTTCTACCAGTTTTGACAATAAAAGCCCCTCCCCAGAGGCCTCACACAAGAGAAACACAGAAGGCCATGCACATGAACAAATGGAAGATACAAGAAATTAAAATGGGGAGTCAGCAGGAAGACGTGATGAGAACCTCCCCAGCCTTGCAGCTTGAGTACTGAACAGCTTTCACTGCAACGAGATGAGCCACGCAGCAGAAAGCTCAATTTAAGCAGTTTGATAACTTGATGTCTAAAAGTAGTGTCCTTTGCTCTTAGTCAGTACCTTACTACGGGTCTGATTTGCAAAGATGCTGGCCATTTGCCAGTCTTCACAGAAGTCCATGGGAGCTGAAAGACACTGAAAAGTCTCAAAAAGCAAGCCCCTTGCCTAGGTGCCTCAGTCCAATGTGGAAATCCAACTCATGGTGTCTCTGTTTGAAATTTCTGCCTTAAATTTGCTTTCAAATGTCTGCTATGCTAACTCTAGCTTTGGTACAAATCAGCGGATTTAGGGATTTCTTATTGGCTTGAGACACACTGCAAAGTCCATTTCCAGCAGCTGAAGAAGGGGTTAGGATTCTTGCAGTGTGGAAGTCAGGGTGTGACAGTACAAATTCAGGCTAATGGAGCTGATCCCGTTCAAATTTCAAACATTTGCCATCCCCTGGGAACACCACGTGTTGCTTTAGACAAGTTGCACAAGATGATAGACGAAAAACTGGGATTCCACCACCATTCTCAAACAAAGAGCACATCATTAGGAAAACCACCTCCTCCAAAGCACTTAGGCTGGCATATGTTTCCTACAGACAGCAAGGCTTCAAATCATATCATATGTTACTCATTTACATATCACATTAACTAGTGAAGACAGCAGAAAATCTAATGTTACTTCCTAACCAGCTCAGGATCTCTCTGCAGCTTATTAGCCACCCCCTCCCTCAGAGGACTTGCTCTGCATGGTTGCCGTCAAGAAGTCACCAGATGGTGTAGAGTCGGCACTCCAGCTTTTTACACCCATAGCCAACTCTTTTTTTTTTTTTTTTTTAGCAACAGGTTATTTTATGAAAATCCAGCTGAATGAGGAAGAAAGGAGTCTCAATTTGGGAGAGGCATTCACGTGGTGGGTGCGCAATCAATCGGCGAGGACAGTGCCACTGAGTGCCTGTGCTGCTGCTGCTCCCTGCCCACGCAGATGGCAGAGGCAGAAAGAGCTCACAACGAGATGCCCCAAAAGCATGGACTGTGTATAACCTGTGGGCAAATGCACCTCACTGCTTACCTTGCTGATGTTCCCAGGGCTGTACAACCTCGACTACCTGAGTGTTGAAACCATGTCCAGTAAACAAATTTCACTGTCATTTAATAACAGTGGAGCAGCTCAAAGTGGCCACAGAAAACAGCAAGAAACTTTTAAGAAGGGAGGTTTTTGAAGGGACCCCACTGGTTTCTATTCCTTAGAGGTTTAATGTTCATGTGGCATGGGTTGGGTTTCATTTGAACCACGTAGCAGCCCTGCTTAAGGCTTCTGCTAGCGTAACTGACTCTCCGCTGCTGCTCCCAGATCCCCAGAATTCGTATGCTGTTGTGCCAACACATGGAATGGCTTCCCAGCTCCAGAAATTGTGCATTCACAATGCCTGAAAGACAAGTCATTTCTGTAGCTTGCCAAATAAACTAGATTCAGATCATTATATTCTAGTAGTGGTTTTAGGATACACATCAACAGCTTTTGTTTAGTGCAGTTTAGTTGGACCATCATATACCTGATTGATGCAACAGGAAGCAGCTCTGGGGAAGCTGAAGCAGGTCTTCATTTTGGAAGCATTAAGATAGGTGGTTAGTCCTATTAGAGCTGACAGGTTTCCTTAGGCAGGTAATCAGGCTCTTATGCTAAGCAAGCACTGAGAGTGATTTGGTGACTTCACCTGGAGCTCCACATCACCAAATGGGTGGCGATGTAGCCAGCTGCATTAGCAAGGAGTGATACACAGGTGAGGAATAAAATACCATGGCAAAGCTTTCAGGGAAGTTTACACAAACTGTGCCTAAATCAACCTTGATTCAGGTCACTGCTATGAGCCTCTTGCTTTATCAAACAAATTACTGAAGAAAAATGTTCTTCTTAAATACTTGGATATCAGGACCATTTTTTTTTTTTTCAGAAATAATCTGTTTTCTGCATTGGGATTTTCAATTAAAACCTTTCGTGTTGTAGTTTTTCCACTTAGCAAGTGGATTATTGCCACTTAAAACAATAAGAGGCAAGTATTATCCCTTATGTTACAGAGGGTCTGAAAACAATACAAAAGCAGTAGAAATATGCCAACTTTTGTTTACACATGTGTGCATATTGATGGTTTTCTGGTGAGGCACATGAGAGGAGGAATGGGAAGAAAGTGCCGGCATGATTGATTACATTTTCCTGCTCATGGTCATCTGTCTACGTGACATACATACACAGTACATATGGTTAGCACAGCCCTCCTGACTCAGTGTGAGTATTTCACACATATCTACCTCAAAATCAAAGCTACAACTCCTTGCACTTGTTTATCTTACTGGGCTAATATATAGGGAAAGGTGACCCAAAGAAAACAAAATGACTAATACCAGAGAATTCCATTTTCACTCAAAACTCAGCAAAACCCAGACAAAGTTTTTTGAGGCGTAGAGCAGAGGAGCAGTACTGTGGCTGCCGGACCCTTTTCCCATGGATGTTGCCATCTCCATCATCAATCCTTTAACTTATTACCTATTTTTGGAAACCGTTCTCACGCTAAATTTCCAAAGTTGTTTCAACTGGGATAGAATGAATGAAAACTGAATTAGATCCAACATCTTGTCTTTTATACTGGTAATATATCCGGAGAAAGGGCTATTTAAGCCTTTTGTCTTGCACAGAATGAAGCACGTTGTCCCTGCTACGCAACCCGCTCATGAATAACCACAGTCTTTCAAAGCTACTTTGTCTCCTCCCTTTGGAGTTTTTCTCAGGTTTATATATCTTTTCTTAGGACTGCAGGAAGCATTGAAATTACTCTGAGAGATGCTTTTTGATAATATTTCTGCTCCAATGCAAGGAAACAAACAACCACCACCACCAAAACCCGAATAGAAAATGAGAGATTCATCTGGGAATTTTGCCACTTAGTTTTTGGCTTTAGATGTAGAGTAGTTGTAATTTTCTGAAGTGTAACCATACAAGATCTCTCCGCTTTCAGGGCATTCAGGTTTCTTGAAACACAGTGGCCTTGTTTTGATGCAGAGGACTCAGGATGGTTGTTGCATTACACATTTCCAGTGCTGATCCTATGTTGCATCAGCTCATTGACATGACAGGACAAGAGGGAATGGCCTCAAGTTACGCCAGGGGAAATTTAGGTTAGATATCAGAAGAATTTCTTTACAGAGAGGGTTGTGAAGTATTGGAACAGGCTGCCCAGGGAGGTGTTAGAGTCCCCACCCTGGAGGTGGTTAAAAACCGTGAAGATTTGGTGTTGAGCAACATGGTTTAGGGACCCTGACAGTGCAGGGTGAATGGTTGGACTCGATGATCTTGAAGGTCTCTTCCAACCAGACGATTCTATCATTCTACGTCATTTAGAGAGGGATCCTCAGTCTCCCAGTGGATATCACTCTGACTCTGGCTAACATGGCAACACAGCAGTGTTAGATGACACCCAATATTGGAATCTGGTCACTGTCTTCAAAATACACCTGTCTTTGTTTCCAGTTTTGTAGTTCATTTGTTAGAGAGGAGGACAGAAGATTTTGTACTCAGAGTCCCTGTGTCCACAGGTGTCTATTTTGCCCAAACGCACACAAAAAAGGATTTTTTTGTATCTCCTTTTACATTTTATTTGATTTCAATTTAATTTAAGTTAATTTTAAAAGAATTTAATAAAAATAATTTTACTTTTTTATTTATTACTTTTTAAAAGCTCACTCAAAGCCTGTTATCAAGAAGTATGTTAGACTCAAAACATAGCTCTTGTTTCATATGCAGTATGGAGAATAAACTATTTTAAGAATAAAACTGATACTTGAACAAAATTCCGTTATATAATACTCCCCTGTTGGGGAAAGAAAATAAGACATAACCACAGCCAATCCACTTACTTTTTCCATTTCTAGTCTCTTTCTGTCTAAGGAACTTTGTCAACATTTTGCAGAGAGAACAAAGTGCCAGAGAAAGGAGCAAGAGGAATTTGATGGCTATCTCTCCAGCCATGTGTTTTCTTGCCCAGTTATCCCCAGCCATTTGATTCAGCTCTGTCTGGAAGTTCAGCGCCTGCCACTTTGCACTAATATTACTGTTTTTGATGCATGCTCTTAGGTGCGACTCCCATTTCCCAGGATGCTCAGTATGATAATGGGGATCTCTCCTACTTTTTCCTCAACATGCTCAGGACAGAACCTCACCAAACACATTTTGCTTTGGCTTTTAGTTGATACGTATCTTCACTGCAGATGTCTCCCAGTCAAGTGCACCGGCAGTATGAGCTCTCCTAAACTTTGCAGGTTCTTGTCTCATCTTCTCTAAAAAAGGAATGGCAGATTGTTTTCGCAGCCTGACTTCCGTGTCCCTTTCTTGTTCCCTTTCCCTTACAAATATAGTGGACGTGCTCGTGGCAAGAGTGTTTGCTAAAGCTACAAGCTAGAAGATAATCTTGGAGACTATTTCAAGGAGCGCGGGGCTTTTACCCCAAGGTCACAGGAACACGCCACGCTGCTGATCATAACCAAGCAGGTTTGATCAGCAAGCTCTTAGCAAGCTGTTCACCAGCTCTCCACAGACCATGAGCTGCTTGCAGACATTAAAAGGGGCTGGATTGTCAGTGCACAATATAAAGTTCACATATTTTTTGGAAAGACCAAATGAAAGCACTTGTTTTTTCCTTCAAAATGTGTTTCTGCACTTGGTGCACCTTATACTAAGCTACACAGCTGCAAAGAGTCTTCCTCTGTGTGATCTGCAGAAAGGTTAGAAACCATTATTACCCTTGTACCAAAGCCTCATCTACTTCCTTGGCAAGGGCACGGCAGCCTCCCAGCCGTGCGGCACAGCGGCTCCCGCACTCCCTCCCCTACACCAGCCCATGGAGCAGCACCAAGCCAGGGCAAGCTCTGTCCCCCCACGGAATTGCGGCAGGAGGACATGCTGCCCTCGCACACCGAGAGGCTCAGGGTGCAGGTCTGACCAGAAAGTGGTACTCAGGATGGCCTGACTTAGTGAGTCACTAGGTCATCCAGAAAAAGTCCCACCTGCTTGCAGCCAACCCTCAAAGAAAGAAGGAGAGAAGAAGAAAATTACTGAATCAAGTCTTCCACTCAGATGGTTTTCCCAGCCTCAGTCACAACCTTTCCTCACCCAGAATTTGTTGCTGTCACCGACCAAGCCATGGGTACAGTGCACGTGGGAAGAGCAAGACTCGTCCTCCAAAAAGGGGATGGGTGAGCACCCTGTGGCCCTGTAGTGGGTGCGTACATCTCTGCAGCGCAGACAGGGTCTGCTTCGAGGCCTCTGCCTTTCAAGACAGTCCGATAGGAAAAAGGTTCTCAGATCCACCCCTCTGAACTCCTCTTACACTAACCAAGGAAAACACATGTAATTAAATTAAGGCACTGTTTTCATATCAGTACAATTTATAAAGATACCAGTGTGACAGTTTCTAGGCACAGATAGAGTTTTCATATTTTCCTGGATGTAGCACGTTGTTTTCTCAGCCAGAAAGCTGTGGGGAGACTCTTGGGTACGAAGCGACGCTCCAGGCCATCTTCCTTGGTAACAAGAAGGGGTGGTATCTGCCCTCAAATTGTGTTTCTATCTAATTAAATTCAGCAAGAGTGCCTTCTTTAACCAAAGCCAGTCACATGGAAGTATTTGGAGCAGAGAACGCTGATATCTGATACAAAAGTTCACACCAGTTGTCATGCCTTTCAAAGATGATAAAACGTTCAATCAAGCCATACGCTGGACCGTTATGTTTTGACAGCGGATTTCCTGCATCCAGTCTCCAGTTGTAATGGAGGATGTTTTCAGCGCAGACCCAGTTCACTTTGGGTGTAGGCAACTTTAAGAGTGCACTCACATGCTGATGCGATGCGACGCTTGAGAGCAAGATACATCTCTGTTGCCAATTGCATATGACTGTGACACTTGCGAGGCATTGCTGTGGTGGCAGAGTTTGCTGGCAAGGGTGTCCATACCTCCTGCCTTGATAGCATAAGGGGTTCATTCCTTCCCACGCTTTTCCCAGTAACACTGAGCACTGGCTTGTTCTGTCCCTTGTGTTCCCCAGTGGCTATTTTTTTTTCCCCTGGAGAAGACATGGAAACGAAGAACAAAAACAAGCAATAGCATCCTGACCAGTTTCAGGTCATATCTGCAGCTGCAGCAGCGGGAAGTCCATTGGGGGCTAGCAAGTGGAGGAAGAAGGTGGAGTGAGGCCAATGGGCTGCAAGCATAGAACACGTCCAAGGGAGGAGGCATGGGTAGAAAAAGCGTGCAAAGCACTAATGGGCAAATTGGTTATCTTGAAATTTCCTCTCCAGATTCATGGTCTCCTAAAAAGGAGGAGAGTTTCATTTTCTCTCAGGTGAAGAGCTCCAGATCTACTGGCATTTCCTGGAGCTTCCTACACTTTGCGGGACAACGATTATACCAAGTTAGGTTCAGAGCGGCCAAGTTTGGAGTCAAAATGATGAAGAACTAGAAAAGTGTGTTCCAGCTTCCCAGTGCCTTGGAAGAAGGTGGTTGCTGCCAGCTGAGTTGTCCACCCTGTATCATAAGGAGATGATCCTGGGGACCACAAGTCACTCTCTCCAGCGGCACATGTAGAAAGGCTGCTACAGTGGCCGTGCAAAAACAGCATCTCTGAGCCCAGCAAAGCACTCGTGTGAAGCAGGAGGAGCGGCACTGCACTGGGGCTGGGGGGCAGCTCACCTTACCTCAAAGCCCTGGAAGGCATTTCTCCTTCAGGACAACCTCATGTACTGTGGGTCAAGACAACATGCGGCAGGTGCCTCTGGAGGCCTCTCCTCTCCAGGAGAAGACAGACCTTCCTCCCAGGTACGCAGGGAATGAGGTGCCCCCTCACCCTCAGAAAGACAAACATCCATTTTGCTGGCAGACAGATGCTTGGGCATCGCCTGGTGCCTGCAGGCAGCTGCCAGCTGGAGTGCTGAGTATGAGCCTGGACTGGCAGCAGAAATGGCCCTGAACGAAGGCAGGATTATTGCTGATGTCATTTATAAATTACCATATTTGATGTTCAACAAAACTGGACATGCTGCAAATTAAATTAATATTTGTTCATGCATTTACAAAATACAATCATTGTCAATTAGAGATTATAGCAATAACCCACAGGGAATGCAGAACAAATGGGATTTGGCTCTAGTTTTTAATTTAGGGGCAGACTGCCATGCCCTTGTTCATAATGAAATAGTGACTAACTTTACGAAGATAATGTGCTTTTATTAGCACAAAGGGTCTTTGGAGTGGAGGCCTTGCGATCAGCCTGACCTTGATATTTACTGAAAAACAGAATTATTTAATGTAGTCCTTGAACAACATTGGCAACTAGGAAATTGTGCTTGTTTCTTTGCTACAGAGAATGAGCTGACTGAGTCATGATTTGGGCTGGTCAGGGTTAATGTTATTGGCTGCATCGGGACTGAGCCTCTGCCAGATTTCCCATCTATACAAACTCAAGAAAGAAAGGGCAGCGAGGGTTACTTTGAGATAACCAGCTTTCTCATAAAGTAAAAGTGGATGGTCCTAATAAATGTATTTCACCTAATTTACCAGCGTCCTACACTTGCCTGTCAGAGCATACTGGGATATTCTTTTGCTGTGGGAGTGCGTTGCAGAAAATATAATCATTTCTGCGAGTGAGAAACTAATAAAAATAACTCAGGTCCATGATTTATGTGTAATGTTTTCTTAACTATGGACCTGACCTAAGCCTATAGCTCATACAATTGTAGCCACTAAAAAACTAAGGTCAGGTTGAATAAAACTCATGGGCTAGAGATGGAAAAGAGAACCATCACACCATTCTTCTTAGACTACTTTGTCTCTTTTTGTCATGACCTGCTGGAAGCCACTGAGTTACTTAGGAAAAAAGAACTTCCCTAAAAGCAAAGTCTCCAATAATCTCTGATCAAGTTTACATTGACCAAAAAGCAGAACATTGACTTTCTTGTTAGAGTTCAAAATCACACATGTGCAATTATCCATCTGTTTCCTTAAACTAGCTTTTAGATAGGAAAACAAGAGGAGCGAAGTGCATTTTGTTCAAAGACCACAAGAAGACTGTATAGCATCTGTACCAAATGGTAAATATTTTGCTTCAGTATTACATTATATACTTGGCTTACAAGACCAAAAGAGAGTATTTGAGTAGTTACCAAGGCCCACGGTCTTGCTGAGAAATACAATTTCACCTGTGAAATGCTTGGTACTTTGGCCTCGTGGCCAGAGAAGGCAAGGAGCAATGCTAGAGGGAAAAACTTTCAAATCCTTTCTGAAAACAACAAACCTCTGGTGCTTCAGATGACTGTCTTGCTACACCTATCTAACTTAAGAGGCACCAGCAATTTTAACAGCTGGGACCCTGAGCCTCCCCTGCGAAAGCACATTTTCTGCTTAAGCCAGGAGTTCAGAGACATTAGCTTGGGAATAAACTTCTCATTTGCAGGCTGGCTGAGCTGACTTCAACAGAGCTGAGGAAAAGGATATCAGATATTTGAACCCCTGCCGACATATTCATTGGCTTTCACTGGAAACGCTTTTGAAAAATATAACCATTTTATGACATGCTGTAAGAAAATAATAGAAATGAGACATTTGTTTTACTGTGAAAACTGATTGCATTAGGAAAGGAAAGGTGGATAAAGCTCTTTATGCCTCTTGTCTTTTACATATAGACACACAGGGTGGGCCTTTGGCTTGAGACTATTTTCTTCCCTACATATTCTTCTAGTGCCTGTGTTAATCCAGGGTTAGTGAAGAGTTATTGTCCATCTGAGTCAATTGAACCTCTTGCATTAAGACCTATATGTGAGAGCCTTATAAAAATGTCATATTGTATGCTCACCTAATATCTTGATCCTAAAAGGCTCCCATTTGTGGAACTTGAAATTCATTAAAAAGTCAATATATCCTCATTCATATCCTTAGCTGTTGAGAAAGAGATGTGTGAGGCACATTCTGAGCTTTGGGGGTTTTTTGCTTTTATTCAGTTTACTGGGATCATGATGAAATACATCACTCACGTACCCTATCCATCACACCATCATCAAATATTCATTTGGTCTTCTCTAATTGGGATCAAATTTTTAATGAGGAATTTGTACCTATGTAAAGATAAACTCTTAAGCTCTGTGTTTGATTTTTCTCTGTGTTTCTAAAGAACTGAAAATGTGATTCATCTTTTTCAGCTTCTTGCAGATAATTTCATACAGGGTATTTTAGAACATTTCTCTTTTATTTACATTTTGGCATGAGTACATCACACTGTTGCATTGTTCACAGCCTTTCTATTGTCACTGCTAACTTGTGTTGGGGAAAATCAAAGAAAAGCTGAGACAAGATATATCAAGCTGCGGTCATTTGGCTGCCTAAGATTTTATTGCTCCCTTCTTTCTTATTGGTTTCCAGTTCTCAGTCTCGTCATTTAGTGCTTCTAAATAAATAATTTTCTTGCTTGTTTAGTAAATAGTTTTACAAACAGAGCTGTTTGAGGACATTCATCACACTCTTCTTCATGTCACACAAGTTAAAACACTCTACAAAGCCATGCCTTGGTTGACTAAAGTTTGGAAGATTTCCTTTTTATGATGGTATATTCTAAAAAGAAAAATGAGGTGACTTTCATTGAGCTTACTTAAAAACAAAGGATACTCATAATGTAACCGTTTGGGGATTCTAGGACTTTGGTTGTTGAAGCCTCCTGCCTCTAGAGAGACTCACAAGAAATGAACGCAGTTGCCCTCGCACATCTATTTTTTCCAAGTGGTCTTGCCTATAATTATATTTGTGTGTATTTACATAAAACCAATAAGATCTGAGGGGAATAAATTGCTTATTCACCATATGTTCTGCCCACAGTCTTGCAGCAGTGTTTCTGTTCTCAGGGCTTTCACACGTTCAGTAAAGTCTTCAGTGAACTCTTTGTGCCAGCCTGACTTACTTCAAAAGCATCAGCCAAAAAAATAGTCATTCATAAACCTTAAAGAGAGTGTCTGCTATGGCTTGGCTTATGTTGTTTCTCTGTAACATCCAGCACAGCACAGCTGGTTTCCCAAGGAACAGTTCATTTCTGCCCGTGCTCCCTATAACAATAGGCAAAGCCCAGTCAAACTTATTCTAAAGATATAAGGTCTGGTGTTTTAGGGGAATAGAAAAATCCCTCCAGTGAGGGGTATCTGTTCAGAAATTTAAGGTGAAGTCATATGAGATGAGGTGAGCCAATCCAGGAGCTCATGGCAGCCCAGAGATTTTGCTCCCCTCCCACCATCTTCTTCACACTCCGTTGCCGCATCATGCTCCTCTGGCAAAAAGTTAGCTCAGATATTTCTCTGCATTAGGAAGGCTTTCTGCCTCCGGCTCCCCAGAGGCTCACAAAAGTCCAAACACACAGGGTAATTTTGGGGCAGCGACCCAGTGGAGAATGAAAAAGCCCTTGCCATCAGGCAAGTGCTACCACGGATCTGTTGGTTTGTGATTCCCAAAGAGGCAGGAAGGCACCATCAGGCATCTCCAGTGCTTCTTGATGGCAGTTCAACAGTGGCTGCAAGGTGGCTTCAGGTCTGAAGTAAATACGACTAATTGGACACAGCTCTGAATGTGGGCAAAGCTCCCTTTTGAATCAAATCATTCATGCAGGTTGGATGAGGCTTTGGGCAACCTGGTGTAGTGGAGGGTTTCCCTGCCCATGGCAGGGGAGTTGGAACTAGATGATTTTGAGGTCCCTTCCAACTCTAACCATTCTATGATTCTATGATTCTATGCAGTCTACATAAATAGTCCCCTAAGGACCTCATTAGGCATTATTCTATTTTTAAGTTATTCCAATACTATCTTTTTTTCAGTTATCTTCCCTAGGGACCGGATGATACTGTTTGTTTAGAGCATATGAATTTTTACATTTATTTTTGCATTTTTTTAACTTCTATTTAATTATATGCCTGTATTTAACTACAGATTTAGTCCTAGTCAGACTCAATGAAGGGCTTTTTTAAAAAAATCTTTACCTTACACTATTGGCCCATCACGATTTCATCTACTCTCATTTCTCCTACATGCAGGGCAGTACTGCAGCACTTCTCCACACAGCAAAACAGAGTCCACCCTCGCTAAAGGCCCCCGAGGTCGGTGGAGATTTCAGTATCCCTCGGATGGGAAAACGGTCCCGAATGTGAGGGTCAGCTCACATCGCCTGAAGAGGCACCTGAGCACGGGCCCTCGTGACAGACAACGTGATACTCACTTCCGTAGTGAATCCCTGGGGATTTTAATCTCTGTGAAGGTTTACACCACATCTCACCAAAACAATTTGTATGGGTTTAATCCAGCCACATTCGGGAGAGCACTTCAGCACATGCTTAGCCGGAAGTATGTGCTCAGGGCCGTTAAAGTTAATGATGCTTAGGTAGATTTCAAAGTTAACCGTGTGTTAAGGGCCTCTCTGCAGCGATGGTTTCCAATGGTTTGCCTGGAAGAAACTCCATAAAATAGAGTCAGATTGAACCGCATAGTGTTTTCACTGTGGCGAATTTGTTTGCCATGAAAACATGAATGGGGAAGTGTAGACCTCTGTACTAAATACTGCTAGAAGAATGATTTATACACAGTATTAAAAAATATTGTTGCAATAGAATAGATTAGTGTAAGCTCTCTGGGGAGACACTACGCTTTCCTTGGGTTTTGCACAGTGCCTGGCATACTACAGATGCCAGAGTTAACAAATAGCTATTAATAATAATAAAATACTTCTACTGACAGAGCAGACTCCAGTTCTTTGTATCAACCACATGTGTCAGACAGATAAATATCAGACAGATAAATATAAACCTGCTCAAATTAACTCTTTGTGAGTTAGTAATTTTTTTAAGATGGGATTGTCTCTACTTTGTATGTTTTTCTACCCCTTATTCTGTCTCCTTTCAGTTTAAATCGTTTTATAAGCCCAGAAGAGCTGTCTGCCTGACTCCAATCAACCAGCACAAGCACGAGAGCGTCAGCCACTCCCATTTCGCTATAGGAATAATGTAAACTAAATCCAAGTGTTAGCAGAGCACAAGACAATTAGTGGCTCTTCATCTCGCATCTGACTTTTTTTTCACAACATAGTTTGTAGACCTTAACTGCTTTACTGCCCAGCCATGAGACGTGCCGAAAGCTCCCCCCTTTCAGAAAGGGGTGACATCTGAGAGGGAGAGAGGGCATGTGCTCTCTGACTAACGTTGCTGAATTCAGGTGAAAAAGGCAAATTTTACCAAGTTGCCAACTGCAGCAAAAGTGTTGCAGTGGGTCTTGCAAGCATGCAACAACGAGGCTGGAGATGTCAAACCTGACACCCTGAAAAGGCACCATTACGAGGTTTGGGGTGGAAACACGAAGTGAAAGCAAGCTGGCTTGCTATGACAAGTTGCAGACGACTCCTTTTCTAACTCTTTGGTTTTCTGTTGCCAGCTGTTCCCATTGTGACAAGGGCCTGTGCCAGCCCTTGGGAACCGCCCATGCGAGGCAGTGAGGCAGCAGCGGTGCAGCACATGGCGAGGACACCTTCAGCATCTTCTTGACTTGCTGCCCTGCTGTGTCACCTCGGGCCAGTTGTGCCACGGCCTCACACCTCTGCTGAAAGGATGTAACAAGATCGCAGCTATTGCAAGGCAGGGGAAAAAAAAACAGAGTTTGAATCAGACATGCCCTGTGCCTGCAGCCCCAGCTGGGCTTCTTGTTCCTTTCTGATTTTGGCACATCCGAAGCACGTTGCATGTTTTTGAGCTACTTTTTCCACAGCCATGAGGGCTAGAAACTTGCTTTATAAAAAATAAACACGCAAGCTAGGATTCCAACCTAATCAAAGCACTCTGGAGGCTGATACGACAAAAATAAGAAGGGAAGTTATGAAAGCCGCATTGCAGTGTGCCCCCACCACCTCTAGCTGCCTGAAGAGGCAAGCGCTGCCTCTGTCAGGCACTCAGCCTTCTCGAGAGCCCAGAAACGCTCACATGTTTTGAGGAATACAGGATTATTTTGACAAGAGCTGCCAGAAACTAAAAGGTTCATACACGCGAGGAAGACTGACTCTTCTATTTGCAATAAACTGGCCCGGCAGCTCCCAGCCCAGCTCCTAAAGGCTGTCCAGGGCAAAGGCACAAAGAGGTTTTTTTGGAAGCCTCTGTGTTCCCCAGCTGTTTCCAGGAAGCTGTCCTATATTTTCTCGACAGGACCCTTCCAGCAGAAGCAAATGTCCCTGGTCATAAGTCAGACACCCAGAGGTACCTCGGGGACCCACCCGAACGGTGCACATCCACCCACATCTTCCCCTCCGCAGCTCCTCCCGCAGCTCCCAGTCCATGGCTTTTCTCCTCAAAGCAGTATGAGGCTGCCATGCCTGGCACCACAAGAGAGAGGGGTTTCGGGAGAGCAAGCCCTGCCTGCTTGGAGCAGGGGTGCAAGCTGTGAGGAAGGTGATGGCCTCCTTGGCCCATCGCGCTTTGCCTTCTGTCGTCTACACCGGCTTTAAAAGCTGTTTCCAAATAAATACATTAGTATGTGGAAAGTTGTCCTTAATAGAGTGTGTAAAGGTCTTGGCACACAAAAGGTGTGTGATAAAGTGCATGCCAAACCCCAGCCTGGAATTAAGTATTTAGGAACGTCTTCCAACAAGGAAAAAGGGTGAAGAAAAAGAAAGAAGGAAAAAGAAAAGAACCAAAGCAGTTGGCACATGCACAGATGAATCATGAAACTCATATGGACTGCCAAATTTCAAAAAAACACTCTTAGGTACATTTACTAAGGCCGACCAAGTAAGAGGTGCTTGTAAATTACAGATGTATGCAGAGGTTGGTGGACTCCAGAATTAACTCTAAGTCTATTAAAACTTTAAACACTCAATGTGCTTGACTGTCAACAAAGGTTTAAATGGTGTTGCAGTTCGCAGATCACCAGGATTCAAACTCTCCCAAGTGAACACCTTAGTCTGAGGCTCAAGGGCTGGCAGCTCACTATGCTTTAACAGGATGCAAACTCAAAAACAAATAAATCACGTCACAGGAAGCTCCAACAGAAGAGCTGAAACCATGACTTTTCAGATTTAAGATCGAGATCCCTCTAGGAACATTTTGGATGCAGCATCTGCTGAGATTTCCAGTGCACCAGGAGGGTACCTCAGTAGGGCAAAGACTGAGGACCACCACTCTCTCCTGCTCAGTGTATGGAAAAGGTTCAAGCTTTCAAGAAAAAAAAAAGATTTAGTCTCCATGATGCCGTGCTCAGGGAACAAATCTTGTGCTGAAGCACTTCTGCTCTCGTAACAGCCTGAGTTTCACCTGGAGTATCTCCTTTTAGAGAGGGTCTCTGAAGAGGATGAAATTATTAGAGGACTAACTTAAAAGACAAAAATTTTTTATGATGTAAAAATCATGCTTAGAGCATCAAAGGAAAAGGACTGTCATCTATTTCACTAAGCAAAACTCCAGAACTAAATCAGGGACCATTTCAGAAAGGAAGAAGGTGTGCAACAAACCAGATCTGTGGTTTTTAGTGGGCACAAGCAGAGAGGCCTCAGTGCTGATTTACACCAGTGAGTCACTGGCCTTTGGATGTCAGTGGCTCTACCAAGGCTGGCTCTGTCCTAAAGACAAAAAAAAAGAGAATTATGCAGATACAATACTGCCTTTTCTAACAAAGTCCACCCATGCTCTTGGGAAAGGGTGAAGCAGGAATCCTCCTCCCTTGCCGATCTTAGCTTTCAAACTGTTGGGTTTTTTTTTTGCCATCTGAACTTATTAAAAACCCTTTATACACTTATAAATTCTTCTGTGGTACATGATATGTTTAAAGCAAAATAATAAAAAACGAGAGGTTTCTGCCCAGAGATTCTTAAATATTGAATGCAAATTTCCTGATAAAAATCCCGAAGAATCACAACATAGTCTAGTGTACTATAAATCACGCCTAAATCAAATAAATCAGACTATATTGTCCCTAGTGGCTCCTACACAGTCCTTTAAATATATTACCCACTCCTCATCAGTCCATTCCACTCAATAACCAGCTCTGTCTCTTCGGTGCCCAGGCCCACTTAATTTGAAAAATATATTAGCCTTTGCAGAATAAAGGAGAAAGAAACTCAGGAAGAAGGTAGACTGTCTTACAAATGAATCTCCTATGGCAGCTCGCTTGGACGTGTAGGATGGATGGCTATTCTGAGCGGTCTGCATCTCAAACGCAGCCAGGGCAATAAATCCTTCCCTAGCCAGCCAGCCAGCAGCTGGGAGCAGGAGCGGGTCTCTGCCTCTGCCTCCTCCAGTCCTCACCCTGCTTGTCCTCCCAAATACAAAGACTTGCAGGCCTCTCCGGCTTCGTTCAGAGGCATATTTCATGGCATACCTGGGAAGAGCAAAACCGAAGCTCAGCCTTAGGGGAGAGTGGTCTCCCTTGGTGGGTCTTCCCAACGTTGGGTAGCCACGGCCATCCTTGCACGAGAGGTGGCCCTAGCTGGGTAGAGCCGAGTCTGCACCTGCCATCCTCCCAAAACGGCCCCCAGGGCCACCCTAGAACATATGGTGGAGAAGAGGGACTTGAGCATCACCTCTCATAAGCTGCCTTCAGGAGGCTTGGAAGAGGCAACCGAAGGTAGCTGGCCAAAACCCTGCTCCTCCCTGAAGTGTCTTAAAAGCGGGGAGACTAAACAGCCCGCCCCTTCCCAGGGTACAGGCTAGTGTGTGACGTGCCAGAGATACAGGTCACAAGCTGAAGGTTGTGGTGCCGAGCCAAGGCTCCGCCTCAGCTTTCCACCGGAGAAAAGAGCAAACGGTCCCTGTGTCTAGCATTGTAAAACATCTGGTAGGGCTATCAGGAGGGAGACTGCTGAGGATACAGGTTAACAGAGCTGCTGGGAATTTTTATTTTATTGCATTTATTTTCACAAATCATAATAATAAAAAAAAAAGGAAAAGTTGGAGTCCACTCAGTTGAGTTAATGCTTTCGGAATTTTATTAATCAATGTCTCAGCATTCATAAAAAAATGACAACCTTTTAAAACCAGTGGAGAGGAACATTTCCAAATACTTCCAATCAAAAGAAATTATTTAAAACTCACATTACATGTATTTTAAAACCAACCCCTCAGGGAGATGGTGTGAACTCTGAATTATCCCAATTAATTTAGTGCCAGAGATCAAGGTCAAAAAATGCAAAGTCAGCTCTAAGCTTTCTGAATAGGTTGTTGAGGGTGCGCAGTGCCAGTAAGCAGCAACCACGTGCAGCTGAGCTTTTCCATGCCCCTTGCCTGGTCTGTCCCGAAGCACCACTAAGAAGAGCTCCAGCACAATAGCACAGAGCAACGGGGCACAGCGAAGAATAAAACGGTGCAGCCTGTGACAGTCCTGGTATTGACGAAACAAAATCTGCTGGCGAGGAGAAATGGAAACCAAATTACTTTAATGCCATAAAAGATGTTTACCTGACCAGCAAATGCATTCCTTTTGTCTGGGGCAGGGCTAGCGTTCACTTCAGGGCAGTAGTTCGGTTGCTGAATTAAGATGCTGCATTTCATGCCCAGGGAAGGATGTTTTCATGGTGAGTCTGTGAGTAAGTGAGGGGGCAGCACGTTAAACGTGCAAGCACCCTACGATTCCCTGGGGGTCTGTCCTCTCTAACTCCAAATGCTGATAACACACTGTGTTCTGTTATTTATTCGGGAGATGGAAAAATTAGTAGAAAAGATCTATATTTGGAGCAGAAAACCAAAGCCCAGGGTCATGAAGGAATTTCTTCCCGGGCATAGACACAGTCAGTGGGAGATCTGGGGAAGAAATCACAGTCTTTACCCTTGCTAGTTGCATTTAAAAAGCTGTTTTCCCCCTCTTCTTCCAAAGCTTAACTTCTTTCTTTCTTTCGGTCTCTCTTTCCCTGCTATCCAACTGTTTTTGCTCTTTCCCTCAAAGCTTCAGTCTCCTCCTCATTCCATGCTCCTTTCTCCTTCTGCAACATCTGCTTGGCCCTGCTCCCCCAGCCAAAAGTGCTCTTGAGAGTTCAACCTGTCCTTCTCTAGAAAGGAGCAGCATCTCTGCCTCTCCTGCTGCCTGGAAGGGCGATGCGAACAGGAAGGTAATAGTAATGAAATGGATGTGAAGGAAAAGATTTGGTGGACCTGGCCCAAGGTCTGACAGTTGCACTGTGCAGCTGGACCAGGCAGGTGGGAGAGCAGCACTGATCTGTCTGGTAGGAGGGCAGCAGGGGTCTGATTACAACCAAGGGGATGAAATATGGTTACTCTCACTGGAACATGACTTCTCCAAAGAAGCAAAATAGGATGCAGAGCTGTGTCTTGCAGCAGCCCTCAGCAAGGTCCTGCTGCCCAGTAGCACAGCTCTGCCAGCGGGAGAGCTGGCTCAGGGGTGACTGCGCTCCTCTGAGCCCCTTCCAGCACGTCCTACAGAAACCAGACGGTCGTGTCAACGCACTGACCCATTCGTCTCACGAAATCAAATGGTGAAAGAGAGGAATTGACAGAGGCGAGTGGTTGTCATCGTCCCTGTGAGATAAAGGAGCTTTTTTTCTCACTATGAATGAAGAATAACATTCAGAAACTATTAAGGCTTTTCATTCAAACACATTCAAACAGATACTATCAAGCACTATTCATGTCACAAAGGTTTATTTAACCAGAAGACAGTGAGGGTGCAGGAACCAACAAACACAGGGCTTGAAAGTTTTCAAGGGCACTAAGTTAAATTAATACTAATGCCCTATGAGGGCTAACTGTTGTGCTGTTCACAGAAGCCCACTGTGAGCACAAACATTCATGTGAGCAAACGTTACTATGCAATGCTCGAGCTTTAACATCACACAGAGATGAGCCCAAGAGTCACTCAGCTACCTGGGGCAAAAGGCAAAGTTTTGCCACAAGCTCCCGTTCTTCAAACAAGTTTTACTGCAACAGGCAAGACTTGGTGGGGTATTGTCTGCAGCAGCATCCAAGTAGCCCGTGATCCTTGAAGGGCCAGATTTCTGTCAACCATGTTGAGACAGTTCTCAAACCCTCTTCATGAAGGGAACTTCCAGTTGGAGTGAGTGACAATCTACTCATTTGGTAGCTGGCAATGTTCAAGTAAGTGTCCTGAGAGTAAGAAATTCAATAATTCAAGAAGTTGTTGGATCTTTACCAAATCCCGTTGACTCATCTCTCAAATTATTCAGCAGACTGCAATATTTACAGTACATTGTTTTAAGAAAATTATGCAACTATATGTCTTTGTCAGATAAATTATTCACAGTGAGTAATACAACCCTGCCATCGTTCATAAATACAGCTCCCGACCCAGTTATTTCTCCCATTGTCTACATACTGCTTCATCAGCTCAGGCTTCCAAGAAGCTCTAGGATTCAGCAAAAATAACACAGCCATTTCAGCCGACTGAGCTCTGCCGTGCCACAACTCCTTTGCAGTGAGTCTCAGAGTGCTTTACAAAGAGGAACTAGACTGTTATCTTCATTTTACGGATGAGGCAGCAGAGGCATGGGTAAAGGCGGTGTCCTATCCAAAGATGAACAGTGGCCAGGAGCACAATCCTAGCTCAGTACTGTGCTGAACCCTACTTTTCTCTTTAAGATGTGGCTGGAAGCTCTGCCCCTTTGGCAAATGCCTGTTTGCATTTTCAGGTGTCTGAGCTGCTGTTAAGCTGTCGGGTTGGGACTGGAGTCCCACAGGAGGATGCCTGGAGATCCAGCATCTACCGGGACTGAAGTTCATGATGCTCTGGCCCCTCCAGAGAGCCACAGACCCCATTTGGAGACATTCAGGTCAGAGGCGCACGGAGCCCGAATCCAGGGGGACCTGTACATGGAGATACCCTTGCTGTGGGCATGTACCAGGAACCATGCAGACAGCTGGCATTTGGAAAAAGAGGCCAGTTCCACCATAAGCTTTCCTTGGAGTGTTCAAGCTCTAGACTAGACTACTGCCAGAAAGAGTAACTCTAACATTACAAGGAAAACCACAGGAAACAGAGTGTTAACGGCTAAAGCACGAGTCTTACCAACTCAAGAAAGAAAGAAGCAACGAAGCGGAGAGAGAACAGAAGAAGCTGTGAGTGCATGGTCTTTGCAGAAGGGAAAAAACTCAGCCAAACCTTAAAAAGCTTCATTTATGTACATTATTGAAAGAATGTAACACGGAAAAATGGAATTTTCCCCTCCAAGGGGGAAGTCTTTGGGGATGTGGTTGATGCCAAATGTTTTAGTGTGCTTGATACAAGGTTTTGGCAGGTTCTACTACACAAATGGAGCACACATTTGTGCTTGTTTAACAGTGGAGAAGACACCTCTTCTCCATGGGGATCTGAAGTCCAATGGTTTTGATGATTTGAATGAATGCATTATGGTTTTGATAGTGTAAAGTGTGCAAAGGTTTACATAACAAAGTTTCGAACAGAAGGAAAATAGCAGGGGTAGAGGCTCTGCACAAGACTGAAAAAAGCCAGAGTGCTGGCCTAAAGTTGAAAAATTAAAAATGCACTTCATGTGTAATAGAAATAACATTCTCAGGAGAAAAATGAACACATTAAAATGGCCAGAGAGTTACCAGGGCTAAGACCATCACAGCCTAGGTATGTCAGTAGAGATGGGTACAAAAAGGGCAAGTATCCCTCAAAGTACTGAATGAGAAAAGGAAATTTATGCTTAATTCAGCTACTTGACCTGAGAGCTTGAAAGCGTGTCTGTGCACCATAAGGAGCTGGTCACATTAAAAGGTGTGAGGTAGTTAATAAGAGACTGTATTGACGAAGTTCAGCCCTGAGCTGCTAAGACAGTAAGTAAAAATCTGAGAAGCCCTTGGATTCTTCCATGACAGGTACTGGTGAGGTCCTCCTAAGAGCATAAGTTTATGCCTCACAGATGCTAACAAAAATGTCAGCGTGTTTTAAAAGAGAACAAGGTTTTGACTATGGTATTTGGGTGTCAAGTTTTCAGGTCTTCATCTACTGGAGGCCTGTAATAGCTGGAAAGGATGTTTGCCACCTACTGCCACTGCTGAAAGGAGCATGACAAACTTGCCCCAGGAACAGCAGAGATTTTTTTTTTATTAAATATATTGCATATATTAAATATACTGTATTTATATATCAAAAACCTAGAAGAGAGATCACAGTCAGAAACACAGCCTCTAGAGCAATAGTCTGAAATGCAACAGTGCAAAGACCAGAGTGGGTGACGTCGTGGTGGCCTCCAGTGAAGGGAACAGCTACCTGCTCCTGCATGGGTTACAGCACCAGCTGAGGAGAGATCTCGTCTCATCTCCAAGGAGAAGGAGACAGAGATCTTCATGTTGCAGGGAAAATTGCCCTTTCCTCCCCAGTAAGGCAGGGAGGTGAGATCACCAGGCACCATTTGGTATGCTCTTTTGTTACAGATTTTCACAGGGACATGGGACTTGCCCCTGCTTTTACACCTCAAGCCCCAGCCCTGGGGACTGACATGCTCCAAGCTCTGCACCTGCGGAGCCACCTCCTGGCACGGACTCTGCAGGGGCTGAGCGCCTCCTTGTACAGCTCAACAACCCTCATCCTTGGAGAGAGCATTAGCAGGAGACAGCACCACGAAACAAGAGGCTGCTCTGCGCTCTACCGGTACTAAACATGGCACTCTTCACCTAAGAGTATGTGACCACTGGCTGCAACCAGTGATCTGGAGTTTAAAACAGTGAAGTCCCAGACACACAGTTGCAGGTTTATTTATATTTATATGTTTATATATCTATATCTATATATGTATATACATATTTTATGTATATTTCCTTATAAAAATTATTTATATATTTTTATATTTTGTATTTATTTATTTTCTGTATTTTTATTTTATACCAGCATAATGGGCTGGTGAGTGAAGCTATCAATGTAATAAAGCATCTATTCACAAAGGAGGAGAGAGGTAGTCAGATGTATATTTAGTACTTTCAAATTATAAAATAACAAGAGGGACATAGGGGCTGTCAGCTGCAGAAAGGAGAAATTGAGATTGCCTATGCTATTAGAAAGTGAGCTCAGGGACATCAGGGACTTGCTGGTGCATGTAGAAATATTTAAGGAGAAGCCAAATATAAAACACAATGGGGCATCCTGAAAGATGCTGTCACCGTGTACTGGAAGTGATTCTGTAGGTACCCATCCATACAGGAAACCAGAGGTGGTTCTGCAGGTGCGTGAAATAGTCCTCCCAAGTGCCTTATCCAGACCTTAGACAGGAGGAAGATGATGAGTTTGTCTATGACATTTTTGACCAGAAAGGACACCTGCAGCAGCCTGAGCTCCCCACTGCACTAAACGGTTTTCATAGATTCATAGATTCATAGATTTCTAGGTTGGAAAGACCTTAGAGATCTTAGAGGTCTAAGGTCTAAAAAAGAGCAGTTTTGCTTCTGCCCGGTGCTCATGGGGCTGCTCTCTGCAGACAGGAGTAGACAGAATCTCAGATGTAATTGGATGATCATGATTACTTTGATTAACAAGCAGATTATAAACTTTTCAGATTCTTCTAATCTCAATGCTCTTTTCTAATGCCACTAGTACCATAAAGCTTAGCTGGGAAAGGACAAGGTAGGCAACTGTGCATTTACAAGTCTCTGGCATGACCTGGTTGGACTGACCACTGCCTTACACAACAGTGGGCATTTAAAAGCCAGGCACTAGAAGAAATTGTCTCTCAAATTTCACGGCCTCGAGGGCTTTTTGACCAAACGCAGAAATGCCAATCGAATTATAGGAAACTTTTGTTATTGTGCAGTCCATGCACATACTTCTGGAGTCTACTTGCTTCTCTCTCTCTCCCTAAAGGGAAGACTGCAATACATTCAAGAGAGATGTCTTTTGAGAAAAGAGGATGTCCAGAGACAGCACAGCTGTTTCTTCATGCAGATATTCCAGCTAATCTGCAGATCCCTAAACATTAAAGGAACATTAAATACCTCCAGATCTGGCCTGGTCCTGACAGAGGAAGTCTCCAGCTCCTTTATGGTAGGCAATCACTGGAAATCTATTTTGTTACTTGCTGCTACAAAAAATATGCCCACTTGAGTCTTCTTTGACAGGATGGTTGATGTTTCCACCACTGAAGCATCAGTTGAGGTTTCAACATAGTTGAGGTTTCTACCAGTGAGCGATGTGTCTCTGAATTTGCAGTTTCCTACTGACATTCGCAGAGCCAGAAGGCTCCGTGCCTCTATCACACACGAGTGAGATGTACGAAAGCCTGTTTCCCACAAATGCCACCACTCTTGCAGCACACACATGCGCACAGAAATGAAGGAACTCCTTCAGTCACAACTGCTTGTTTTCCTTTACACAAGCAGCAAAGTATGAGAGAAAAAGGAGTCATGGAGGGCTATGCTCGTTTCACACGGGTGATCTGAAACCATAGATGAGCTTTCTTGGTCGAGACAGTAAAAATGTTGATTTCCTGTTTGAGGGAAATCTGTAGCACGGGAGCAACCGCACCCAAAGCCGCAGCAGACACAAGTGCTGTGCTGAAAAGGGGTCATGTGTTCCCGTCCCTGTGGAGTCACGAATGGGCACAGATGTTAAGCCTTCATTTTCCCTTCCTCTCCATATCCCTTCTTCCCCAGGCAGCCCCTCCTTGAGAAAGTAAGAAGACAATTTGCAGAAAGAGACGCATTTTCCCTGCTTTGCTTGGATATAATAACGCATTTCTCTTCTATCCTTTGAAATATGGGTTTGTTCCACAGAGTCCATGGAGACTCAGAACCAGAAAATACCACCCCATAGTGATGGCTGATAGTCTGTGCCTTGTGCAAACCCGTCTCTGCCGGCCCTAGCCTACACTGACGCTTCATGTGCAGGCAAAGGGGGCAAGACTGCTCTCCGCAAGGAGACAGCAGCTTTATTCTTGTAGGAGATGCCATTTAAAGCAACATTAAAGATAACTTTCTGGTAGCTAGTTTGTGCATGCATAAAAAATAACAAACCAAGTAAAATTCTTGGTGTCCAGTGCAAAGTTACTGGATCTCAGACTCACTGGCATTCGCTTTTGGACTGAAGAGGGAAATATCTCTGTAAAGTTTCCATTGATCTATTAAGCAGAAACATCTGCTGGAAGTGTTGTCCCAGGCCGTCTCCGACAGCATCAGCAGGAGGCGAGCCTGTGGTTAATGAGCTTTCTCTCTCCCTTCCGCAGTAGATGTCATTGCAATGAGTACGAAGGACAATAAGAAAGTTTACAGGATACAGGCTAACTTAGCCAGAAAATACAAAACACAAACACGGAAAAAAAGCATCACTGAGAACTGTCAACAGCTTTCAGATCAGTGATGTGCTCCTGCCAAAGTGAAAACAGAACCACCGGACCAGCTACCCCGAACCAGCCCTGGGACTTGCCTCCGTTAAAAATGCCATAAGGACCATTTTAAAGCCCTCTTCTGCAATCCTGCATAAAAGTGCTTGCAAGGCTCAGATTTAATGGGTAAAAGGCTGTCCTCTCTGGCAAGATTTTCGGAGAGTTTAATTCAATTTGCAGTGTAGTTTATGCCATATACCCACACTGAGATTTTTCATTTCCTCCATGATGCTAATCGGTATGCACTTCCAATGTGGCCAACGGCATCCCACAGGTACCAGAGGAGTGGAAACTCCCCAGCACAGAGATGAGCCTGGGACTCACTGCTGGCAGTGATATTAAAGTCAAGCAAAACTTGTGCTCCCTCAGGCAAAGTTTGTGTTCCCCCAGGCTGCTTTTCACAACGAGACTGCTGGTTGTTCCCGCCTACAGGAAGCTTTGGAAGGAAGTCTCCAGCATTTCGCCTAGACACCTCCACGGTGCGACCAATGCCACTTCTCCACTGCAGCCATCATCCCACAATGTGGGGACTCCGGCAGGTCTTCCACTGCCCCTGTCATGTTGCTCTCCGCAGCCTCCTGCACCTACTGCTTCACCTCCTCTGTCTCTAAGAACACCGAGGGGGCAAAGGAAGAGTCGGCCATCCGCACCTGCAGCAGTCAACGGGCCACAGACCCACTCGTGAAAAAGGGTTTTTCCTGCATAGGAGGTCTGCTGGTACCGCCCTCGGACTGGCGCGTTCTCCTCTCCACCAAGGCTGAGGTGGTGTGCAGCGGTGGGGGAGGGCTCAGTTTGGATGAGCACCCCAAGGCAAGCACCTCAGCAAGGTCTGCCCACAGCACGGCCAGTGCTGCTGCCCCCGAGGACTGCCAGGACCTCCTGGGACTCTGCCCCCTCCCACCCTGATGCCTTTGGGTCCTTAACAGCCTCTGGGTACTTAGAATCACAGAATGGTTTGGGATGGAAGAGACCTTAAAGATCATCTAGTTACAAACCCCCTGCCACAGGCAGGGACACGTCCCGGCAAATGTCACTGCTACAGACATAGCCAGTGCTGCTGTGAGTCCTGGCATCACTTCCCTTCTCCCGGGGAACCTAACGATGGCTGGTACAGAGCAGCCTTTTTAATAGCAGGAACAACAAGACTCTTTCTATTATGCCGTGCTGGTTATAGCATGTCCTCTGTCATCACCTATCATTGCTCCGCTGCGCACGCCGCTTATTCTAACTTAATGGTGTTGCACTTACCAGGTTATAATTACACATTACAGTGCGGCTTTCCTACGCTGAGAAGGGACTGAACGTACAATTACACAGCTCATAAACAGAAGGACGCCGTACTACTGCATAAGCGCACATGCCCACATAAAACCCTTAATTTCAGTTGCAAATAGATTATAGAGATTTTACAAGGATGTTGTTTCGACTGTGGTAATTGTTAGCACCACCTCTTGTGAAAACCTCAAAGTGCACAGGACTTTTCCCTGAATGCCTCTCTTTACAGGGAGGGAGGACTACGGTCCTGCAAAGTCAGTCATTAACTAGAAAAGTATCATGAAAAAAGCGAGTTGCTAGTTGTTATTATTATTGTTGTTGTTGTTCCAAATATTTCAAGATAAATATCTGAACCTAAGTGTACCTCTTTAAATTATTTTTGGATTGAGAAACACTTATTGACCCTAATAGTCAAAGACATATGTCAAGTGAAAAGCCATGTGCCAAATTCAGTCACCCCTCAAAACTTTAATATTGGAGCTAAAGAGAAAAACGTACAGCAAAACAAATGCCTAGACAACTATCGATACTAAGATTGTCATTGTGATAAAATGAGATCTAAGAGGTCTCTCAAAAGCACCCTCTCATTTGAGTCATAAATACCAACCAAAGGGGAGCAAAGAGCAAACTAATCTCATCTCTGATCCCCAGAGGGTTTCTGAGAGCAACGTGCTTGCATGTTGCTGGTGTGAAAAGTCACAGTGCAACTAGACTTGACCACACAAACTTGACCCACACATTCAAAGATTTAAACACTCAGTAGTTTGGCTAAAATAAAAGCATGTTGAATGGTGCGTAATGATATTTCTTAGCCACTCTCTTGTCTAACAGTATCCAGTTGGAACATCCATACCTGAGGTTTCATGATCACACAAAACTTTTTCCCTCAAACCATGTTGCCAAGAAAACCACGTACATCCCACCATATGTGTTCAACAGTGTCCTTGCTGTTGTGAGGCTACCAGTCGCACTGGCTGGGAAGGCCTTGGTGACCAGCTCTAGTGGCACTACATTGGGGTCACAGAGGATGAGCTGGTGAGAGGGGAGGGGGCAGAGCCTCGGGTGTGGGGCCAGATGGGGCTCAGAGGCATCCAAATCCCTTGTTCTGGAGGAGAGCACCAAGAAGATTTCCAGAGAAGGGAAGCCAGTCCTCTTAGGTCTTTCCACAAAAAGCACCAGGGCAGGCCAGGCGGAGAGATCTGGTAGCAATCTCAAATGATGACTGTAGTCATCCTATGGCTATGTGTCCGACATCCACATGTTTTATAGGACTCAGGCAGTTGGTTAATTTCATTGTTTATCAAGTGACCACGTTGGGCAAACGTTGAGCTGTCTGTCCACATGCATGGATTCAGTCCATAGCATAAGAAGAGTGATATGACATCTTCAGTCTCATTTATGGAGGAAAGACCAAAGAGCGGAGAAGGGGATGAAGGATGAAAGGAAAGAGAAAGATAGGGAGAAATGGAGAAAGAGAGAGAAAGAAAGAAAGAAAGAAAAAGAAAGAGAGGAGAAGAAAGAAGAAAGAAAGAAAGAAAGAAAGAAAGAAAGAAAGAAAGAAAGAAAGAAAGAAAGAAAGAAAGAAAGAAAGAAAGAAAGAGAAAGAAAGAAAAAGAAAGAAAGAAGAAAGAGAAAGAAAGAAAGAAGAAAGAAAAAGAAAGAAAGAAAGAGAGAAAGAGAAGAAAGAAAGAAAGAAAGAAAGAAGAAAGAAAGAAAGAAAGAAAGAAAGAAGAAAGAAAGAAAGAAAGAAAGAAAGAAAGAAAGAAAGAAAGAAAGAAAGAAAGAAAAGAAAGAAAGAAAAAAAAGAAAGAAAGAAAGAAAGAAGGAGAAGGAAGAAGGAAGGAAGGAAATATTCTATTCATTCCTTCTGTTCATTCAATTTTCAATTTTAACTGTGCAGAACAGGTAAATAGAAATGAATTATCTATGTTTTTGGAAATGCATAACAAATGAAAAGTATGCACTCTCTTAAAGTAGCTTTTAAATTTCTTACAACACACTGCACTCAGAGTTGCTTATTGGAGTGTACAATTCTGTGATCTACAAGGGGCGTGTGTTTGAGGAATAGAAAAGGGCCACAACAAACCTTTCCCTCCTTCTTTTTCTCATTTTTAAAAGAAAAAAAAAAAAAAAAAGAAGAGAAGGAAAAGGTCTTGGTGTCTCTTAGCTAAAATTTTCCTAGCTTTCCCTGTGTTCTCTAGTATCATACTCCTACGTGTATTACTCCGGGAGTGAAATTCTCATATCTTACATTTTCTACTTGGCTCCAGTATTTCATCTTTCTCCCTCTTGATTTCAGCAATGAAAGCATCTCAGTTTTTAGGTTCACACAGGCAGAATTAACTATAATATACACGTATGTGCTGGCCCAGGTAAATCCTGATTATGGATACATACATGTACATAGATATGGTCAGCTCCTAGTTCCTTTATTCATTGAGAGTCCAACTGGAAGTACTTAACAGGGGGATATGAAGAAAGTGTGCAGGATGTGAGTCTGGAACTTGGAGGTGGAAGAAAATTTCAGTTCTGAGGGTCAAACGAGTTTGTGATGCCTTTTGTATAAGAGCAGTAGCTTAAGTATAATAGCAGTAGCTTAAGTCACATTTTCAGGAAAGATTTTCAATTCTAAGTGCTTCAAATAAGACTGAGGGCTGATCTTTTTAAAGGGGCATGATGATTTCTCAAAACCAGACCTCTTGCTCTGGTCAAGTAAATGCATGGCAATCACACCAACTCTCATTTTTGAAAACCCGCGTTTGGCTATGACAGGTCTTGGCTTTGGCAATGCTATTGGCTGTGAAGTCTCAGCTGAAAGTGGGCACACTCACAACTTAGCCACTCTCCTGCACAGAGTGAATCAACAGGAGGAAATGGAAGAAAATTTCGCAGTAAATTTTTGCAACGTTAATTAATTCTTTGCCAGGGAAAACAACGGGAAAACGCACATGCATTTGAGAGACTCGTGCCCTGGCTAGCTATTAGCTGACAATGCTGAAAATTCCTTGTGAACCCTCACACCTCCATTTTCTGCTACAGTGGGACAGATTTCTAGTGGAAGAAGGACGTCTCTAGGGGATACAGGAGAGCTTCAGTCAACAGAGGCCTTGAGACCACACTGGTGGTGTCCACTCCAGCAGGAATGGAGGGAAAGTGGGTTGGGCAATAAAGGTGAGTAAGCTGTTCTCAGACTTTTAGAGACTGGAGCCAGACAATAAATGGAACACAATCTCCTGGGTCTGAAGGCAAAGGAGAAACAGGAAGAAAGTGTCTGAGGGGAGGCATAGGACAGCATTCAGAATGAGAAGTGGGGAAAGAACTGGTTAAGATCAAATAACGAATGACTGGGTCACTTGCACTCATGAGTGAACATACATGCCAGTAAGAACTGTAGTCATTTGCAATGTTACAAGACACTCGGGGCACTGTGTTTGTTCCCAGGGGTTCAAAAATTAACTGTTCGGTGAGATATGCCCATGGCCAGAAGAAAATGCCATAAAAGCCCTGGAGGTAAGAGGACCACTAAGCTCATCTCCTCACTACACAATGCATACAGCTCCTTACGATGTCTAGAGAGTCGCAACACATTCATTTCAGTGCTTCCCAGGCAAAGAGCAGGAGCAGACAACCCAAGTCCAAGCCCTGTCAGCATTACGGAAGAAAATGGCCAAACCCGCTGAACCGTGTTTACCAGCTGTTATAAGGCCTTAACAAAAACGGACGAGTCAGCATATCCTTTGACCTAAATCAACAAAACAAAGTGCTTGAGAGAAGCACTGTCCTATCCGCAGTGGACAACGTCTTTCCAAGATGAATGCCCAAGTTTTCCCCCTTTTAGATGCCGCAAACGGTTTTTGGCAGATTCTTCTACACCCGATGGCGCCAAGTTAACTACTTTATTATGCCTTTTGGATGGTAATCTTTCCGCAGACTTCCTTTTGGCATGCGCTACTGCACCCAATATATTCCAAAGGAAATGACAAGGCTACTGCAGCACCTGGAAAGGGATAGCTGCTTGTACAGACAAAGTCCTGGGATATTGCCATTAAGAAGAGAACATGATAAAGCCAGTCTAGATTTCCAGAGACACTTGGTATTCGGGTCTAAAGGCAATAAACACTGGGCTACATCAAAACTATCCAGACTATTGAGACAACATGCATGAAAACTAGGCAGAAGGGCAGACTGAGAAAAGGTAAATTGGCCTAAGAAAGTAATAAATTAATGCAAACTCCTGAATCTATGTCAAAGCGAAATGAATGCTGGGTTATGAATGGCAATAATATATCCTTGGAATGAACTGCTGGAAAATGAAAGCACCTGATATTTGCACATAATACGAGAATATGTTTTTAACTGAGCGGGAGCCCTACCTGAAGCACCTTCCCGTAACCACTCGCAGCCGCCTGCTCTAACCGCGTTGCAGATTACTGAATTACGGCAACCTGGTCAGACTGGCGGGGCTGCTACATACTGCTCCTGGACATTTGCTGATGATATAAATCACTCTTCTGCAGACTGAGGGTGTCTCGTGGTAAAAGAAGCATGTGAAAAATGTATAAAAAAGCTCTTCCAGAGAGTCATTTAAACTTTTCACTGACCACAAACCACGTGTACCCCTGATAAATAGGAAAGACTTGGATCATGTACCAGTGACTTGTCAAGCACTACTTAGGGCTTAATTAGGTACAATCCACAGACATAATACAGTATTGTGCCTGGCACAGCCTTGCTAGTTGGTGGTACCCTGTCTAGATACCTTGTGAATGCGACAGATGTATGAATATTGCAAATGACTGAGGAAATTAAAGCTTTACGAGAGAGGTCTGCAAGCCTTAAAACCAATGTCTGATTCATAATTATAACACATCTGACTAGCTACTACCAAAAATGTGGAGCTGCGATTATTAGTGTGTGGGAAAAGTGACTGCCTTGAAGACATTAGAAACATACCCAATAATAACTGGACTCTCATTCCAGAACGAAGCAGCATTTCAGAGCCAACATGGTTATCCCTGCAAAAATATCCCTGTGTTACTTCATTAGTGAGAATTATGAATAAGCCAGATGTCCGTTTAGTGGTCTGCCACCGGTAGAAGACATCCTGCTTATTCTAGCTGTGCCTATGTGTAGTTGCCTGTGAAACACAAGGGTTACCGCAGTCTCCTACTAACAGCTGAGATACCTGCCTCACTCCTGTAAGTCAGGCCCACCAGGTCCTCACAAGCAACCTCCTGACCCAGATCTTGCCCACAGAGACTGCTGTATTATGCCAGTAGTACTGGAGCATGCAGTGGAGCAACACAATTACTTCCCATTTATTTAGGATTCTCTTAGTTAGGTTATTATCCGTACACAAGGACTTCTAAACTGGAACACCCTTACTCGAATGCTTTAAGCTTAAGCTTTCCAGCAATGCACTGTACATCTCTATCTGACATTTTCTCTGGAATTCTTGCTTCAGCAACCACATCCCTGGTTTTGATTCCTGGAAAAAATTCTCCTTTCTCATGGTGTCTTGCTTGATCACTAATGTTGACATGCCAAAAGCTTCCCACCGAGATCTTGTTGGCTTTTTTGGCATCCTACTTCTCCACATCTGGTATTTTATATAGCTATCCATAAAATTATAATTTTTGTGCCAGTAGCTTGTCCTCTTCATATGCAGACCATATCTCTCACAGATTTCTTCCCAAATCTATGCCTTCTCTGCTACACTAGCTCCTCCACCCCCAAACAATGCAGCTGTCTGAAAGCTCTACATTTTTCAGAAAACATCAATCACCAAGTCCCAAAATATCTGACAACCTTGTACATAACAAAATTCATGACCAAAAAGTAATGCACTCATAACTTGTGATTGAAGGCAAATGAAAATGACAGAAGAAATTTTTCTCTCCCCATTCTGTTGCAGCTTAAGTAGCATCCAGAAACTTGTTAATGACCGATGCCTGCAGAAACAGAAATCAATGCTGTTTGTCAATGAATTATCAGGATTACTTTGTATTTATGATAAAGTGAGCTTCTATTTGTAGACCTTAAAGTGATTCTGCACACCATTCCCTTACAAATTAGGAGAAAAAAACAACAATCTTTATGCCTCAGATTATATACCATCCTTTGTCCACATGATAAAAATTTACCTTGAAAGACTGATAAAAAAACACAAGATAGGGATAAAAGAAGAGGGATCCTAGAACAGAGGGAGACCATCAAGGGACCATGCCCATCTTTTACCATATTCAGCAATAATAAAAAATGTCTTAATCTATAGAAGGGAATTGGATATTATCATACCTGTCTGTTCTTATTCAAAATAAGATAAAAATTAACATTTATTGGCTACTCAACACTAATATTCATTCTACTAAAATTTTGCTTAAAGACAGTCTCATTTCACCCGTGTCTTTCATGCTGGTATTTTCTGTTCCTATAATTTCTATTCAGCCTGCTAGAGCTGGGTGGAACCAAGGAGCCAGTAACAGCTATTCAAAACTAGTCAACTCCTTCTACTTTTACTCTCATCCTACCCTCTCTATAATGCTTACTATATACTATCCCCTATATTATCTCACACTGCATGTTGTCCTACCAGAAGAATTTCTTCACAGGTCTACAGCTGTCAGAGTGGCAGGTCTACAATTTGTGAGACCTTACATTGATTTTTTTCCCCATTGTCAGTATTAAAAGCAAAATCAAGTAAGTTTTCTGACTAAATGTCACAATCAAAAAAAATCCACCACCTCGAACAAAAAAACCTCTAAAAACCAGAACCCCAACACTCAAAGCAAGCAGGTAATCAGTCTTATAATTGAATTATCATTTAGAAATCATAAACAGAAAGAAAAACTTCACCAAATGTTTGCAAAAAATCAGAAGTGAGTCTGCTCCCAGTCCTCGTCAGGAATTGTTCAACACTAGAGCAGCCAAGCTCCAGAACGCAAAAGTCTTTGTCTCCAGGCATGTTCACAGCTACCTGCATTTTCACATGCCTAAAGAGTGAAGTGTCCAACTTACACCTGGGCTTTGCTGGCAATTGCAAAACAGGTCTTTTCTTACCTGTCTCTCAAAGAAGGGAGGAAGGAAGAAGATTCTTCTCATGGGGGTGGTTGAGCACAGGAACGGGTCGTCTGGAGAGGCTGCAGCATGTCCGTTCTCGGAGAGACACAAAGCTTCACCAAACAAGGCCTTGAGCAACATCATTCAATTGTGAAGTCAGTTCTGCTTTCAGCATGGGGTTGTACCAGATGACCTCTAGACATCCTTTCCAATCTATGGTTTTCTATAGTTTGATGGTTCCAATCACTCACTAAATAAAAAATTAAATATTCTGCCAAAGAAAGAGTTTTGACATGTTTCTTCCATAATAAACTGCACCTCTGCTTTCACCACGTTGAGAGAATGATATGACAGCTATTGATGGTTTCTGTTTTGCTTGCAGGAAAACATTTCTACTTACACAAAAATGCTGTTCACATCATTTTACCATCCGTGTGATATTTGGACAGGTTTTATCATTGGAACTGTGATAAACGCCAATGCTTGCTTCAACCAAAATCTTAAATTAAGTCTTAAATTGTAGGGATATGCTTATCCCTACATTTCCCTGGGTACTGCCTCCTTGTTTCACCTTCAGGCGGAGAACTAAGGCACAAAGGAAGCCTGTGGAGAAGTTGGCAGCTGAACCTTTCCTCCTGAATCTCAGTCTGTTGCTTTCAACACAAATCCATTCTTCGGTCCTTGTTTTATACTCTATGGGCAACCTCTTTCAGTGCATAAGTTTCTTCTTGTAGCTATAACAAGAGCTGATGTAAAGTATTCAACAGCAAAAACATACTGTCATCTAAAGGCTCCTTATGCACAGCTTAGTTCATATTTTTAAAGCACATTTTGAAATAGGACACAACCAAATGCATTGACTGCAGATGTTGTTTTGTAAAGACACCGCTGTGAAGTAAGAATGTTGTTTCATTACAGGGCAGTGGAAGAGCCAATTATCTCCAAGATTATTTATCCGTTGAGGGCAAGGATTGGACTGAAAACATAGACAGCATCAGGTGTACGCTGACCCCAGGGACTGCACCAAAGCATCCAAACCATGCACCCGCTCTGTTTCCAGACATTCACAGCACATCCACGGGGAAGAGCTGAGCTGCTGTGCCAAGCATCTTATGTCTTTCCTGCCTCTCCCTATATGGTCTCTGGTCCCTATGGCACACATATGGCATCCTGTAGACCCCAGTGACCTCCACTTACCTGCAGAATTTGTAGAACTTTTTCAGTTTTGTGGTCAGCCATTATGTTTGCTTGAGCCTCACAGCAGTTGCTAATAACCTCAACACTACCTTTCCCGACTGTCACACAAGTGATACACTCTAAAATGTTATCCATTTCAATAAGAAGGATACCCCAAAGACACAGATGTTGAGCAAGTATCTAACTGCTTAGCTTTCCACTGGACTACCCAGGTTGTTTCTTGCTAAACTGCCAAAGCAGAACCACACCACTGCTTGCCAACTCCTGCTCGCTTTCTGTGCAAGTCCCTGTTCATCCATCAGAGACTGTTCAGCTCTGGCCAAGACAGGGTGGAAGAAACTGGTCCTTCTCTTCAAACTTCATTACCCCGTGGGGGTACATACATGTGTCCCACCCCTGCGTGTGTCACACCCTGTGTCACACCACTGACCATTGACACACTCATTCAGGTGAAATGACAGTGCTCAAAACCAGTAAAGTCCCTCACTACCCTTGCAGTAGTGGAAGACGAGTTTCCAAATACTTGCAAGGCAAAGAGGGATGCTTCCAAGGGCACCAACGGCAATCTTGTTTCCGACCGGCTGCTGGGCTTGAAAAAATCTGTCCTGCATGTGTGAGCAGCTGGGGCAGGGCATAATCTCCCTCCGGGGACATCCTCTCTTTGCATTGTTTTCCCTTTTTAAGAGTACAAGTGTTGGGCAGCCGCCTGCAACTGTCACTGTGTAGGATAATGTGAAATATTCTGTTATTAACAAAAGAAAAAAAGTAACTCACACAATAGCAAGACTTAGTTAGGTTTCTGAAAAAGGAAGAGTAAAGCAGCAGTTGTCCCAACATCTCTAAGGCATTCTGGGGTGAATATTTAGCTCACATAGCTGTAAGGAGCTTGGCAACATATGCCTAATTTCCAGTGGGACAGGCAGGAGGGCTAGTGAGAAGGGATGCTGACAGGCTAGGAATGGAGTAGCAACGTGGTATTTTATTTTAACAAAGATGAAAAGCGTTGCTCTAAATCTGAGAGCGGCTTTGTTAACGCAGTTGCGTTTCTCAGGCCACATAGCTGAACCATCAGCGGGTTTGGCTGTGTCACCTTGGTATAAGCAAAGCTTGAGGAAATGTGAGTAATTTTTAAAAGAAAGCATTTCTGTGGGTTTGATTCTCTGTTTTGTGGTCACTGCCTTGGAAGGAACGCTAGTCTTTTTGGGCTTTTGCACTTGCATTAAAAAAGTTAAAAAAGGAGAAAAAAAGGGTGGAAGATAGAGAAGGTTTTAGTGATGGTTACAAACTCAGTGGGGGCCCACAGCCAGAGCCTTGCTGACCTGCAGGGACACCTGACCGGCCATCAGTCAGCTGCGTGGGGGCAAGGGGAACACCTGCCCCAGGGCTCAGTGCTGGCTGCCCTCCTCTTTCATCTCTTCCCAACCAGGAGCTGAGCCGAAGGCAAAGCAAGCACATCTCCACTCACCTCCCACACCTGAAGCAGCCTGGGAGGGCATACGCTCACTACTCCTGCCCCGCATCCGGGGCAGGCAGTCTCCCCCCCATGCAAACCTGGGTGCCAGGAACCAGCGGGACAAGCAGGAGACAGTGGAAATCAGCCAGCAGTGAGATGAGCACTTAAGATCTAACCAACATCTACAACCTGCTGAAAGAAGGCACCTACCTCCATCTGGGTTCCATGTTCATCCATTCCCCTCTTAGAGCTGGTCCACAGACTGGTCCTGTACAACCCACTTTTTCCCAGAAGAGTTGACCACCAAGCACGATGGGGAGACTCATCATTCCTCAGCCCAAATGAAAACATCCCCCTGCCTCCCTGTAGATGCATCTGCCCCAGGGTTAAGGGCCTGGCAGCTCCTGCCTCTGGCCATACCTGGCAGGAATTCACCTTGGAGCTTGCAGAAGTCTGTCAAATCCAAGGCGTTTCAAGAGCCTGGGTATCCTGGACCCTGAAAACTGCGAGGAGGTTTCCAAAACCATTTTGATTTGCTGAAAAATTTCCAACTAAACCTAGTGTCAGCTGGGTAGTTGTGAGTTGAGAAAAAGAAAAAAAAATAGCATGGTTTTATTTGGTTTGTAACTGTAGCTCAGTTACCAGTTATCTGCTCTAAAAGAATCTTTTCCTTTGTAAAAATTCTTCGACAATAAAAATCTGCCTCTATTCCCCCCCCAAACGCAGTGTAAGCTGCAGCTAACTAGGAATGGGATCTGTAATATGTATTATGCCATTTGCTACATTCCAGAAAAAATTTTCCAACAGCCTTGCAACAGAATGAGTGCAGTGCATATAAACAAACAGAAAGCTCTTTGGGGATTGATATTTAAAGTTTTACCTCCCAATTCTTCCTGCAAAAGTGGTGTTTCTGGCTCTGGTGCTCCTGCAATGGATGTGCAAAAATTCACATTTTTAGCTTTGTAAGTGCCCTGAGCCGTGGTTTTGATTCCCATGTGAGCCTTGGCTTGCTGACCCCTCAGTTTTAAAAAGTCTGCTGGGCTATATTTTTCTGACAGGTGAAGGCTCACAACAGAATCATTTTAAAGGGCCTGATTGCTTCCTGACACTGAGACTTGTCTCACGACAAGGCAACACTTTTCCACAAAGACAGCAGGAACGACAGCATCTGTCCTATATACCCTGTACATCCTGAGCATGGTGGCCTAGAAATTTCATACCTAAAATATCTATAGAGCTAAATATCCTGAAGCAAAGACAGCACTCACCCATAGCTCAGGTGAAAATGTTAGCATCGCTGACATCTTCTTGACTGTACCATTGCGTCCACCCCAGCTGCCAGTGGTGGATGCTGTAGGCAAAGCAAGCTCTGTGCCAACGGAGGAGCAATCTTGGCTCTCTGTCCAGAGCCACAGGGGTCATTCCAGACTGAAGACCTCAGTCCACGTTAGGTCTCACTATACTCTGAGAGGTTTCCATCCTTTTCCATCCTGCCATGCTGGTTGTTTACGTGCTCCATCCATAGGGCTTAGGAAGCTGTTCCAACCGAGCAGCTTCACTCAGAGCAGCAACAGAGGGGACATGGCTGTCACAAGTCATCCACAATTATTCACAATTTTTTCTCAGTCCTTAAGGTGGAAAGAGACCAAGGAAATCAGTGAAAGGTATGAACAGGCCCGTTTCAGTTACTTTTACCAGCTTTCCTCTCTGCAGCTGTCTCTTGCTTACTGGCTTGCAGACACTTTGATAGCAAGCCACAGAAACCACCGTGGCAAGTACTTCACTGGTGCTGGGGAAACTCTCAAGGGAGAGGAGAAGAAATAGGTACGAAATTGTTACTCTTTTTGCTCTCTGTGTTTATTTATTTTGGACCCATTGGGCTAGACCGCAACTAAAACTTTATGAACCTAATAAAATTCCCAACATTCTCAGACATGGGTCGTGATGTTTATATATTAGGCAGAATACAAAGGTGTATTTATGAGGAGACTGGAAGTACTTAGAGATGCTTGAGCTCAGGCAAGGCATAAAGCACATGTAAGAAATGTTTTCAAACTTAGTGCAGGTACAGTCAAGCTCACCAGTGCTCTTCCCACCTGGGAAGATGAAGATAAACCACATGACACATCAAAAACAGAAGCGTTTCAGAAATACTGTGCACCTCATCACAGAACTGCCCCACCTCCTCACAGGGAGTGGAGTACAGAGCAATTTTATTATTTTTCAATAGATGTTATTTATTTATTTGCCTAGTTCTGCTATGGCTAAAATACGAGCTCTCTCATTTTGGTTGTGATGGTAACTATACACACTAATAAAGAGGGGAAGGTTACAATAGTAAACATTTCTTTTCCCTTCTGTCCTGATAAAACACACAGTATTCCCTGATTCAATATGTAAGATATACTGTTTGACTCAAGTTGAGGGATAATGGGTCTTGGCGACAGATTAGGCTTTCCATCTTTATAAATAAGAAAAAGCTATAGGGAATATATACTGGGATTTATTTTTGCCAGGAGCAAATAAACAGTTCTGTCAATACAGAGATAATCCCACTTCCCTGCTTCCCCCGTCCCTCTCTTGTCTTTGGCCATGCCCCTCACCCCCCCAAAAAAAAAAAAAAGAAGAAAGAAAGGTTATGTGTTCATTCTCCTCCTGTCACGCATGATTTTTTTACTGATTTCAGCATTAACTTTTTTGGATACTTCCTGTCACTGGAAGACCTCTCCCTCTCCCTTCCCACAAGAACAGCATACGTTTTCAATTTAGATTATGTTCCCAGCAGATGTTGCAGGACGTGAAGACCTTGCTTTCTCTTTCATTAAAAAGGCACTTGTAATACGTTTTATTGTCTTGGATGGAAATAAGCATGTATTGCAATATTCAGAAACCAGTCAATGTGATTTCATAACCTCTACCTTAAAAAAAATAATAATTGGTTAACAGAAAAGAATAAACATGACACCAACATCCCACGTGAAGCCTGAGGTCTGGGTTAGAGTGTAAAGTTCAGGTACACCACTTGGGTGCTGGCTGCAGGCCGGTGGCCTGGCCAGGACCACGTACGTCACCCATGTCCTGCTTGCAGAAGGAAAAGTGTCTTGAAGTGGACCAAAACACCCAAAACCTCAGTGCTTCGAACTTACCTAAGAAAGATGGACCAGAACAAGCAAGGTCCTGCTTCATTAACAGTCATCCAAGAGTAAGGCTTGAAAGGAAATGAATAAGGCAGGCTGCATTAAAAAAAAAACAGGAAATCTGATCAGAAACTCAATATACCAGAAAATGGTATGCTGCAGTCTCTGAAGAACCTCTTTAAAAATCTTTAAGCTTATGCACACTAGGGAATTGCTGTTGGTAGTCTGTAGGATGCTCGCAGTGTCACAGAACCATCTGTTATCATCTTGTTTCACAAATATCTACTGCTAAACACACATATATAATTGTGTGTGTGAGTGTACGCATCTGCGTGTGTATACTTTACATACACTCATATTTACTCATTCCATCCTTTGTGTCGAAGCTAGGAACAAAATGAGGTTATACCCCACGGCAAAACATACACAAACATAATGCGGAATCACCAGAGCTGCCAAAAAATCCCCGCTGTAGAGAGAAGATTAAGCCTAACAAAATGGACAGCAAACCACAAGTTTCATACAGAAAGCTTGTTTCCAATACAGTTAGATTTTATCATTCCATTGTTTCTTCCTGTATTATGGAAGCAATTGTTTTGCACTAAAGCATAGGTATGTCAGAGCCAGAAGCAACAGTCCATCTAAATGTACCTTCGTGACAGTAAGTAATACAGACAAATTGGTATTTCAGCATCTATTCTCAACCACATAAATTGAGTCAGTGACTGTCTCTCAGGTTTCCTCATTTTCCATAAATTTGTCTATCTTCCCTTGAGCTGATATGCACTGCTCTTTATTGCTGACTTTGGAAACTGCTCCATAATTTAAAAATTCTCTGTGCAACAGAAAATCAGCTCAAATTATAACTAAGGTTCATTGTTTCCACCCGGTGCTTTGGGTTTCCTGATTACACACACCAACTTTTAACTTACACCTTCCTGTAAGCACTTACTGAAAGCACTTACCACTATAGGTGGCTGGTAGTAGCCCAGGACCAGCAAGGGGAGACTGGAGGGAATTTTGCGCTGTGCTTGCCTCCTCCTGGCTGGGGGCTGTGGAGTGTGGGTGCTGGCCCCATAGTGGGTCAGTGCAGGCTGGATCCTGCCTTCCTGGCTGCTTGTGGCTCTCAGCAAGAAGCAGCAGCAGCACTCAGCAGCATCCTGCTCATCCCTGAAGCCCCCAGGATTACTCCCTAATGGTTTGTTTCCCTGTACTTTGATTTTTTTTTTCCAACTCAGGAACTTTCTAGGCAACGGAAACCCAGAAGAGGCCACACTGAGCTGTGGTCAGCCAAAGAAATGGTCTCATTTTGGCTGGGCGCTTGCCACCTTGGCTGGCTGGGTTCTTCTGGGCCAGCATCTGTGCCTCATGGGGCACACCATCACCCTGCTCCGCAAGCCAGAGGGAATGTAGTGTCCGGACAATTACAACTGCAGGGCTGCCCCAGCAAAAGAACTTCTTCCCGTCGTTTTTCAGCTCACCGAGAAGTAGATGTTCCCTCAAATCCTGTGGAAGTCCTGGCTCTTGACTGGCAGTGCCACTGAGCTCCTGAGTCACGTGGGCAACAGGGGCCAGTGACATCCCCATGGAGTCAGGAACATTTGGGATTTCAGCTGCTGGGACTCCAGGCCCAGCAGCCCTCAGCTTGGACTCACTTTCCTTTCTGCAAATAACCTGTTTCCGTTTATTTTATTTTTGTAATTAATCACAGCAAAAACAAGCCTGAAAATCCTCCCAGCGGTTTAACAAGCTCTCTCCACACCACTCCTGGTACCTGGCCGTGATAATCATCTACGACAGGCTGCATCTCAATGGTGCCGGAGCGGGGCCACCCAGGACCCATCCTGGCGAGCACATGGCAAGCAGTCGGAGATGGAGGTGGCATCATAGAACCATAGAATGGTTTGGGTTGGAAGGGACCTTAAAGATTATCTAGTTCCAAACCTTCCACTAGACGAGGCTGCTCAAAGCCTCCTCCAATCTGGCCTTGAGCACTTCCAGGGATCGAGCATTCACAACTTCTCTGTTCCAGTGCCTCACCAATCTCAGAAGGAAGAATTTCTTCCTTAGATCTAATTTAAATCTCCCCCTTTCAGTTTAAAGCCACTGCCCCTTGTCCTATCACTACACGTTTTTGTGTATGCATGTATCCTTCACAGCATCCTTCACCCACGCTGCCGCCGAGGTCTGCCTGCACATCGAGGGACACCATCCTGGAGGAGGAGGGTGGGTGGGCTTGTCCCACCCCTGTGGCATCGGAGGACATGGAGATCAAAACCAAACTCAGTGCAGCAGGAGAAGCCCCAGCCCCTCAGCACCGTCCCACCACAGACCCACGAGCACCCCGGGTGGAAAAGCAGGAGGGGAGCAGAGCTAGGATGTGTCAATGCAGTGGGAGATGAGATTTAAATAATCCACATCAGAAATACTGCTTAAAATTTCAGCTTGTACTACATGATCAATATGCAGACTCAAATATTCCCACTCCGAAGATTTATTTTTTTGAGATTGAAATTATTCTTTCTTCCATAAATGCCACACAGTCATTTGTAGCCTGGGAATTAGCATTTTCTGGTATTTCTCTATGCCTTTCAGGCTGCATGTTACTATGCTGTGTGTCTTTTCTTCCACACTCCTCAAACTTTTTGGCACTGATACCTCAAAATAACTGTTCCTGCTACACATGGTCTCACCTCTGCATGATGAAACAGTAGCACAAAGCAATTGGAAATGCACATTCTGCACATTTTGTACAAGAAAAACCCCAAACACCCATCTCTCACCCCTCTGCCATGGCCAGGCAGAGCAGCATCAGCCCCAAGGGCAGGCACGGAGGACCCATGGGTTGGGGCTGGCTGCCCCTTGCAGCAAATGCCACTGGCTCGCATGAGCCTGCACGGGACAGACAGCCCTGCACAGCAAAAAGGACGGTGAGGAAGGCAGCAACGAGGCTCAGGAGTGCACCAGGGAGTGGGAGCAGCCATATGCAGGGATAAGGAGAGGCAGCCACGGCTATGGGAACAGCCATCCTTCCTTCTTCAGGCCCAGGGAAGAAGCTGCAGGAGGGCAGTCCCGCACAGGGACGGGGACAGCGGGAAGGCGAGAGGTTATCCTGAGGAAATGGCAGCTTCTCGCAGGCAGAACATCCCAGTAGAGCATATAAACATCCCATGCTTCCCAGCATGGCTTTAAATTAAAATAAACCCGTTCTGTAACACCGCCAGAGAATGGCTGACTGAGAAATTTATAGTCCAAAGTATCCAGGAATTCACTCTCTATCACTCTGTGAACATTTATTAAAATATAAAAATGAAATTAAAATGGTCATATTAGGAAGATTTTATACCTTTTGTGGACACACATCTTTACTTTTCATGACAAAGTTGCTTTTATTCCAAGAAGTCTGATGAATTCAGAGATGGAAACTTGCTAAAATCATCTGCAACAGTATTGTGTAGCACTGCTTTTGCTCGCTGTTAAGCGATATTCTGTAGTTCCTCCGTTACCTCGAGAGGCTGAAATCGAGTGGCCTGGGTTAAGCCAAAAAGCCAAAAATAGAAATAGAAAACCACAAAATACCGTAACATATTCAAAATCATAAATCTGTAATCAGCAAAGCAGAGAACCCCTGTTAACATCTTCTTCATGTAAAACAACGATTTGTTCAGGCACGCAAATAAAAAGAGTTAATGAGACCAATTTAAAAAGTAGCTTTTGCAAGCCCAAGAGTTTTGGATTACTTGTATAAATATCCAGATCACTGAAAGTCAGGCTGCTCTCAGGAATCCCTTATCCTTTTGACATCACTGTGCTGTGCATTTACATCCCTATGAGCTGCCTTGGTCCTGTCTGGGAGAGGCAGCCTTCCCGAGGGACTGGTCATGCACTTCCCATGAGCCAGGACATGGACAAAAACCAGCGTCAATCCCAGAAGCGGAGACCACTGGCCACCGAGTGCAGAGCCCCGCTGGGAGCTGGCCGTGCCGTGCCAGGCTGACGGGGACCCGCACCTGGGGTGGGAGGCACGCCTGGAAATTCAGGGAGCGGGGTGCTCTCCCCTGGTGCAGGGAGATGGTGCAGGTGGTACGACAGCCATGGAGAATCAGATATGGGCGCCTTGTCCCGTCTTTCTAGCAAGCAGGAAAGCAGCTGAAAGGGGCACTGGGATTCACTTTGGCCACAGCTTTTTTGCGCAGTTTCGCACTGCACTTATAACTGGATTGATAAAAAAAAAAAATCGGTGTTGATGCTGCACCAATGTCGAAATCTCCGTGTGCTTCTTTTTTCTGAGAAATTCAGCTGCTCACTAAAAATGGATGACAGGAGAAAAGCTTTACCATGTGTATTGCCTTGTATGAAAAAACATCAATATTTGGTCTCACTTTAGACTGTTTCCTAATGCTGCCCACAAGATGTTATCACCTTGAGTTTTCTTTAATTATTGTCACTTCCCTTTCTAAGCTGATGTGTCTTCCAGCTACTCCTAAGCATGTCCTGCACTCTTGTCTAGGGTACAAGATGTTACCTCTTTCCTGGTCTTTAGAGACTATAAACAAACATACAGTAACTATGAAATTATTGACCTGTAGATTAATCTCTTCTTGCAAGTGCATGACCAAGTAAGTTGGCAAACTCAGAAACGTGTGCACAGTTCTCAAAAGATAAATATGTCTTTCTGTGCAATGTATATCTGACAAATACCCAGGACGCCTGAAAAAAAAAGACTTTCTAGATGCTGCCATATGAATCGAAAAGCCTACCTCCAGTTTTTAAGCTTGGTGCAACACATACATTCATCTTTGGAGTTAGACAGCAACTAACACCATCACAGTCTTGGCAGAAAAATCCTTGTTGATACTTATATCACTGTAAAATCCACTCATGCTGAGTGAATTAATTACTTACTAAGCTGACAGTTTTTAAGATGGAGCAAGATAAAACCAACCAAAAAAGCCAAACATAAAAATCCAAATATAATCACAATGTCTGTTGAAATGTTAAAATAAGAATGGGATAACGTTTGCAGTGTTGAACTTTGGCTCTTGGATGAGTTTCTTAGTATTAGATTTCAAAACGTATTGGTGCCTAAAGACTTTTACAGGTTTCTTGCAATGTTTTTCAACACACATAACAGCCAGTCCCAACAGTTTAAAACCTCTCAGACCAACTCTGGAAACTTTTTAGCACCTGAATCCCATTTGTTTCCACATAAATGTTTCAGTTCCTTAATCATAATTTGGAAAACTGTACTTCTCTGCCTCTCAGGAGTTACTTAATAAACTCTACATGAGACTTCTGAAGTCTTTTAGATATGATGGCAAGGGGAGATCCCAGAGATATCCTGGACAGATCAAAGTGAAATGAGGAATTAAGTGAGGGAGATCAGTAGTGACAAGATTAGCTTTGCTTTGGCTCCTGGAGATAGGCAGACAGATAGACAGACAGACAGCATGTAAACACACTACTGAAAGCCTCAAATTACAATCTGTAATTTGTAAAAGCCAGCTAACAGTGTTTTCAGTGTGCACACTGAAACAGACTCGAAATTATTCCTAATTCCTGACACTGAAATTTTCCTCATTGTCATTTATGAGATATCAAATTATTTCCATTATGTGCTGGAACAGATAAATAGCAAAACTCAGAAATTCATACCAGAAGTTACATTTATGGAAATACTGTCTAATTTTTGGAGAAAACACTTTGTACCAGGCCATCAGTTCAAGACAGATGGCCTCATAAACCTCTCAGCAACATATAAAACCTAAGGTTATATTTGACGGGTTCCAGGAACCGCATTTCACACAGATGACTGAGTGCTGCAGCAGAGAAGCAGAGGCCATTTACTGCCTGGTAATGGGACGTGAGCTGAATACACACATCACCTGAGCATGACACACAGTGAGACCGAAATGGAGAGAGACCCAGAGCTGCTGTCCCCACTGATGCACCACACCGCTGCACGCTGCTGATGGTGAGCTGCAGATCCATGAACTCCCAGACCTCGTAAATCATTTTTCTGCCAGTTGCTCACCTACAAGGACTGAGTGGTGATGACGAAACGAAAGCCCAGGGAAGCAGCACACTTCATGGCATGCTACGCAGCAGAGCAGAGCTCGGATTTATATACCTGGCCCTGGTTGGCTCTTCGAACATCTGTAGGCATCCCTTCTCTGTTATTAACAGACACAGTAAGAGCATTAGACTTCACACGACGTATACTCAGTCACTGGCATTTTACAAGAGAACCCTGTTTACTTAAGTCGACATATCTACAGCTGAAATAGTTACTCATATCTAAGAGACAGACCATCTACATGCTGTTACAAGTTTATCAATCTTTTCCAGCTTCATACTACTTTGGACATATCAGTAAACAAGCTATCAGCCCCAGTGCCTCAACTCATAAAAGCGCAGCAGAAGGCACGGTATAAATAAATACGGCTACCATATGGCACGTCGCTTTTGCCATTGTGAAGCAGGCACAAGCAGCGTTCTGTTGTCTGTCCGATTTGGAAACCTCTCGATTATTTAACGATACCTGGTGTGCACTGGGTTTGCACATAAAAAAAAATCACCTCGCGCTATCAGACATCACTCAAAATTTTAAAAAAGAAAGCACACGTATATGCGAGAGGGAGAGAGAGCGAGCTTTCCATATGTGAACAAATCACCACGAACAGGGCCACCAGGGTTACGTTGTGATTTGCGACTGGGAAGTGTGAGGGTTTTGCTAATAATTCCCTCACACAAGCGATTTTACTGTTTTAATGGAGAGAAATTAAGTAGCTAGAGCTCGCAGCTTGTTCACTCACCGCTTTAGAAATTCCCTGATGTTGCTATAGTTCAGCTGCCACTGGAAAGCATTAATGATGTTACTGTTTCCTTCCTTAAATAAACATAAAACTAGTAAGTACACCTCTCCAACGGATACCGCTCAACCATTTCCCCCCCCCCATTTATACTACCTGAATCCAGCAATCTTTCTTATGATCTCTGCATTTTTGCTATGGAATAATTCTTTACAGTAACTTTTTTTGCTGAAAATGTTTCTCACCATGTGGTTACAGCCTCACCAACATTAAGTTGTAGTTGGCATTGCCTGTTACTGACTTTATTCGACTTCCTTGTACTCCTTGCCTTTAGACGCTTACAACTGCCCGGGCTGAACTCTCCCTTGTTACAAATCCACCTGAGGTTTAATTACTCAAAAAATGCCTGGAAAACCCCTGAAAAAGCACAGCTTGCAGATGCTGAGGGATGCCCTGCCCCAGGTTACCCTCGTGCTTGCTGAGTGATGCTGCCCGCGCTGGGCACAGCCAGCGTGCAGCAAGACCACGCACCTGTGCTGGTCTCCAGAGCCTGCTCTCCTCTCCCCTTCTCCTGCTTCTTGCTGGATTCCAGCGCTGGAAAGGAGGAATCCACCCAGCTTCAAAGCAGAGGCGCACAGCTGGAAGGCGGGGGTCCAGGAGGAAATGCTTCCAGACAAGTAGCCTGTGGGAAGAGGGTGGCAGGGAAGTAAAGCCAGGAAATTATGCACGGAAAGTCTCTGTTCAGAAAACGTTACTAAGGTTTCCCCAAAAACACCGCTGGGAAAGTCCAGAATTAAAATCGTCCACGCTATTTAATTTTACCCCTTGCAAGTAAATCTTGCAGGGATGAGTGGGCCCTGAATGCCATTACCACATAGCACGTTCTCTGTTTCAACACACAGAGCAGCTGGCACTACCTAAGGGGTAGCGACAGCAAAATGTCCTGATCTTCACTGTCCACCGCACTGCCAGGCTCCTGCAGCGGGGCGAGGAGAAGCGAGCAGAGGTCTGATGGGGCTGTCAGCCCTCCCGTTCGTTACTGGGGCTGAGGGGCTGAGCCCCCACCCTCCAGCACTGGGTTCAGCCTCGTGAGCTGCAAGAGACGGGAGCCATCACCCTCCTGGGCAGCAGCTCTCCAGGGACATGGACAGGTTGACTGTCAGATCTCCCCAGGCATCTGCTGGCAGTGGAGAGATACTGAACCCAAGAAATCTTCCCAGTTTGCAGATCCTCAGGGCATTTCTGGGCCTTTCTCCCAGCCCCAACTCAACCCGCTGTTCTTCAGCTAGTTTTCATCCAGGTCTGTCCCTTCCACCTCCTTGGCCAGACCCCTCAGGCCATCCCAGGCCAGCAGTGCCCACCTGCTGGGTGCAGACCAACAGGTCCTGGGGGTCACAGTTCCCAACCTGTTCTGCACTGGGCGCCCAATCCGCCCTCCCCATGTCCCCCCCGCGTCCAGCCTACCCTCCCTCTCACCTTCTCACTCCCATTTTGCCCTTGTTTGCCCCATTCGCCTCCTTGCACAAGAATTTCCAGCTCCTGCGTACACCGGTGGCGGGTAGGTGGCTGTCTGCATGCTGCCATGGCTCGATACTTCTCACAGAACATCAGATGTATTTCTATCAGAGCAATGAGTACATGAAATATACAGAGATTATGTTTCGCTGTTGCTTTGGTAGCAAAATATGCGTGCTAGGTTTTGCTCTTTCAGATGAGCCCTGAGTAATTTTTTTTGCGTGGCAGATCCTCACTCACTGATGGTCACATGAAAGATGGCAGATGACCAGGCAGAAATTCAGTGTGGGACGCCAGGGATTCTCCAGAAGGCTTTCTGAGTTCAGAGTTGTGAATGCCACAGAAGTTAACACGAGTTAACTGACACACATTTGAAGCAGACATGAATAGGATTTCCCTATGTGTGTGGCTTGTGACTCACTGACTAACCATAGCCACGCTAGGCAGAAGAGTGTTCCTGCAAGGCTGTACCAGCTTGGGTAGAAGTGACATTTTTGGGATTCAATTCTCAGGAGCTTAGAGAGGGCACCACCATCCTTAGCCTTTTTTTACCTATCATTTTCCCCATTTCCTGTTTCTTCGTACACTGGACACTGTCAGATGCACACACTTCCTTCTGCTGATTTTTAAGCACTCTTGGCTTTGACACATCTTTCTTCTGTTTTAATCAGTAGACAATTTACCAGATATAATTATGACCTGAAACTACCATGCGCTTGCTAACACATTTTGAAAAGGAACTTGAGTATCTGGCGGGATGGGGGGGGAGTTTTAGTATACTCCCCTCTCAGTGATTATCAGGCTATTTCACATTTGCCCACAATTCCAATAAAATACTTGTAAATGCCCCTCCTCATCCCTGAATTGCTTTGCCTTGCCTAACTTTAACTCATCATGGCTTTTAACTCTCATTTTTTCCTGCTAGCAGTAACTTAGAGAATGTTTTTGTGTAGCTGCCACCTCTGTTTTCCATTTCCAGAACAGTTCATTTGTTAACCTCAGATTTTTGAGAAGTCCCTTGTGAAGCTACATTGGCTTTTTTTTCTTGTTCTTTGCATATCTTTTTTTCAGAGGAATTTTAATCTGTTGCACCCTAAATTCAGATATCTTATTAGAATTCTCCAGCTTGTTTTCACACCCTTGGATGCGAGGTACTTCTCATTGCATCCAGCCCATTAAGACCCTGATCTAACTAAGCAGTTAAGGATGTGCTTAATTTAAAGAATGTGTACGATCCTATCCCTGTTCAATAGAACACATATATCAACAGCTGTTCCAGTGGGACAAAAGCACATGCTGAAAGTTACTGCAAATTTGTAAAAACTTCTATTCTTGAAATCTAATCCTCCAGTACTACTGCAGCACCTTATGGCTTCTAAACAGTTCTTCTCAATTAAACAAAAGAAGATTCATGACACTCCGTTCTTTTCATCCTTTCATTTTCCTAAGACTTGTTACCTTCTGGGGTTTTAGGTCACAGCAGTTTTTTACATCCTCTAGAGAGAAGTAACTGCATGGTTTACCACATGAGGATGACAAGGCATCACGCTGTTGAAAAGCAAAAGACCCCTTATTCAGAGCAAGCAAAATTAAGCAGACTTTTTAGACCTCAAATTTCTGAGCTATAGGATTTGCATTTGTGGAGCAATCTGCAGAAACTGGCTGTGAAGCTTACATCTCTCCCTCCAGGGCTCAGGCTGAGAGGCTACACAGAGACCATATGCTTTCAGGTCTGGCTTTAGGTCCTCTCTCTATTTAGGTGACTTTTTACCTTCTTGCAGAAAGTAATACCTACCATACACGCAGCAGCATGTTTCCATGAGATGAAGGAGCGGGAAGAGGCTTCCCACTTCCACGCTCCCTGGGGTAATTTGTGACTTTCTCATCATAAGATTCAAATGAACCATCTCAGAAGAGCAAAGTTATGATTCAGTAGTAAAGTACTGTCCTGTTGAATTTTTGTTTTGATCCCAAGCTTCTACAAATAGTCATTTTTCCTCTAGGAGCCAAATGCAAATTAAAAAGAAATGGAAAGGAAGTGATATGAACAAGCAGTTATATCACTTCTTACCAGTCAGCTTTGCATTATAAATTAAGGCTGACAAAGTAAAGATAAGGCTTAAAAACTTTGCACCTTGAGGCAATCAAGTAACTCAGTGTCCCTGCAGTCAATCAGATGCAGTACTTACAGCTTTACTCACTGTCTCCTAAGAAATATGTTGTTTTGCCTCTTGGCTCAACTGTTGACTTAGGGTGGAACCTGACCTGTTTGATTCCTGGCTTGGTGTCGGGTCGTTGGCTTAAACAAGGCTTCATTTTAAATTATTTTGGGTTGTCTATTTTGTCTTTTTTTTTTTTTTTTTAATAGGTTTGCCTCATGTTTCAGTATCATCTGTTAAAAATACTGTGCAGCTTGATACCATCACCCACACCCAAACAGCACTTTAGCACTTTAGCACTTACTCCCTTTCAACCAGGAGAGGAATTTTTCTTGGTGTTAATGGAAGCGCAGTCAAGGGCTGTGAGGGACCCCTCTGAGAAGAGAGGCACATACCATGTGCTGAGGCTAGTCTAAACCAGGTTTTGGGTCTTTTTGTAAAAACAGAAATAAAATATTTTATTAACATAGGCAATGACTTGGAAGAATCTGCAGGCTACACAGCAGGGTCACATCCCTCAGATGGTACAATTTCCCAGACAACTGGAAAAACTTGCAGTTATATAAATAAGGTATAGCACTGTGAAGCTGATAGCAAGGAAGTTACAGAAAGGTATCGCTCTTCTAGCGAATAAAGGGTGAGCATGTTGCAATCAGCAGCCAAACTTGGATAGCATGATATCTAACGTATTAAATAAAGATGTTTAACGTTTCTTCATAACGAAGTAGAGGAGTCATAAATCACAAAGTACTGATTCCTTTGGGTACCACAATTCTACAAGTTTGAAGACAAAGAATGTATCAAGTTTCATTCTCCTTCTAATCTCCACGTAGTGACTTTGAGGTCAGAGAGAGAGGCGAGAGCATATGGAGGTACGCCTTCAATGAGGGAGAAGTGATTTTGCTTTGGATTGCTTGGATTTCTTAAGAATCTGCTGCCTGAGTGATTGTGAGCATTTTGCCTTGTAGGGCTGAAATAACAGAAAAATTGGTAAAGCATTAAGTAATTTGGAGATTGTTTTGTAACTGAGACTGCCCTTTAAATTTATCCACTTTCCCTATCAAATGCTCTCTTCCAAGAACTAATTACTGAGTCATTCTCTTTCTGTGTCATGTAAGCACTGTTTCTTTCCATCTTCAGGGGGTTTTGTGTTTGCATGAACTATTTCTGTTTCTCCACAATAACACACTTCAGCTACTAAAAAAAAAAGACGTAGAAGGAACAATTCCAAGTGACCAGACATCTTGCGTCAGAAGAGAATTAGCAAATTCTAATAACTGTCTGGGCATTTATTTGTTATCATTTACCTGATCATTTCAAAATACTTTTGAGCCATTAAAGCTTTACAACATCCCACGAGGTTAGTATTTTTAACCTTCTTTCACAGACAGTAAAAATGATACAGAAAGAGCTCAGCCACCGTGTTGTAGGTCATACGGGCAGTAACAGAGAGGGGCCATAAACAAGCTGACAAGGCTATAACATTCCAGCCATTAGACAACACCACCTCCTTCTGGAATGAAAAGTCAGCAACACGGCTGTCCAATGCAAGGGAAAAAAAAATAAATCACTGCAACTTCTTGAAAACGATTACAGGGCAGCCTTCCCTAAAAACCGGAGAGCGAAAGCTGAATTATGAAATTCACCTTATGAACCATACAGTATATATTTCTACATGAAAAATAAAACCAATCAGGTGTTTAGATACTCTTCTAAAAAATGGAGAGGGACACATGAAAGAAGTGCCTGCGCCTCGGCCTCTGCATCTCCCAGGAGCTGGATGGGTATGCAGAGCCCACGCTTGCGGCCGGATCAAGGGGAGCGCCAAGAAAGTGGTGGGACGGTTGCGCTGCTGTAGGCACGTGAGCAAGCCTTCACCGGCCGCTCTGCCACAGAGCCACAGTGGAGCCACATGCATCACTGGCTCGTCTACCTGCTTGCTGGTTGGGTTTTGCCTTCCACGAAGCTGCCTCCGGTACATATAGCCACCCCATCCAGCTGGTCAAGGGCCACATGGGGTTTTTTCTGAGAATACAACTCAGAGGCTGAAGTTTCAGCCCTATGTGGAGAAGACTACCCGAGCAGATTGCATCCAGCACCCGGGATGTATGGAGCTGAGATCACTGCAGTGCTGTTACGACCACAGCAAACGCTGAAAGGGGTCCAGGCCGCTATTGCATAAGACTCGAGCGCTTTCCTGGCAGTGACTGCAAAGAATATGAAAATGTTGAAACTGAATTTATTCTCAGTTTCAACATCATCTCTCAGAAAGAATCAACCGGCAATGGAATTTCAAGGGGGAAAAGCTCCTATAAAACTAATGGCTTTTTACTCTCTCTCTGTCAGGAGATGATTAATTCCTGGTGCTGGAGGTGCATCTGAGCAACTTAGATCGGAGTTCTGGAAGTCATGAAGAAGCAAGAGAGGTTTTGACCAAAGCTTAATCATTCTATTCTCCGTTCTTGCTCTATCCAAATCTTGCACTGATTAGAAGCCAGCAAGAATTTTTCCTTGAAAAAAGCAAAGGAAAATGTCAAGATAATCTTAGTTTGCAACTTGGGATCTCATATTAACAAGAAACTAAAGCAAGACAGATTAAAAGTAATTTTTTTTTTTTTCAAACTCAGATGCCTGATGTTCAGCATTTAAATCTGTTTTTTGAAACTTGTGTGTCTACTTCCAAAGCCAGTATAAACTGGCTGATTGGGGCCTCTGAAACATATGTCGCATAGGCTGACACATTAATTTGGAATTGTGAGTTTAATTAGAATGACCTGAGTTAAATAACTTTCTCTAAGTGACTCACCAGCGATTACAGAAAAAACAAGTCCTACATCTCCTCCTGCTCTGTTGCTATGTTCTGAACACAAGAGCACACAAACCTATACCCGCCCCCCAACTGCTCAAGTCGCAGCAAATTGCACCACTTCTGGAAATACATTCCCCAGCCTAACACTAACTTATAGTAGTCACTGCAAAGTAGGTCCCACCAATCTAGAGCAGAACAATGGAGAAAAAAGCTGATTTGAAAATACTTCCTGAGCAACCATTTGCAACAAGCACCTTCTAAAAACCTCCTGTGCTCTAGCTGTGAATGCAGAGGTGAAAACATACACTTTATCATTGCTCCCTACAGCTTTAAAAAGTATTAAGCATACAATATAGATGCAGCATGTATGCATATAGATAAGATTATTGTAATTTTTTATATTTAAATATTTTTACCATTTTTTATTAAGCTCCCCTCCAAACATCTGGAAATTTTAATTTAAAAAAAAAACAGTCTTTTTAGCAAGTGGTGGAACAGCCAAAGCTTTCTTGCCAATCAAAACATTCCCAAATACTGATTTCATTTTTTCCAAAATTTTGTAAATATTTCTGAAAAATCCTCATCATCTTTTTTTTTCCCCCTGAAATGGAAAAGCTTGGTTCAAGCAGCGCTGCTATTACAGACAGAGAAAGAAAGTCTTGCTCTTGAGGGAGATATTCAACAGTCTTTGTATGCAGCAACCATTCTTTTTCTGCATTGCTCTTTACCCAGTCCATACTCTTCTGCACTAGAAAAAGCAGGTGTCCCGCAGAACAAATTGCCTGGTGCACCTCTACAGTAGCTCTAGCCAACACGTAGTCCTTACATGGAACTTGGTTGACATGCTATGGAAAAAATAGCTTGGGATCACCTAATTAAAGACAGTTTAATAATGCAAGCAACCTTTACTCAGCATAGGAGGTTACACTGGGATGGCCCATCAAAGGAATTTGTACTGAAGTCTTCATTTCCTTCACCTTGTCCTTCGTGTTCTATATTTTGTCCCATCTCTGTCACAACATCCGGAAGGTCCGTCCAGTTTTCCTAGGATGATATTTCAATCCTTCCCTCGGCAGACAATGACTCCCAACTGGTTTCCTCAGCCTGTGCTTTCAGCGTGCTGGGACTTCTGGTGACAGTGTTATCAATGGCACAATTAAACGGGAACGATTTCCAGATGGCAAAGGAGGAATGCCACGGCTCTCTTCCTCCAGCTCAACCCTTGCCCTTTCAGGCGGCAGCTCTGTGGCCTCTTCTTTAACCTGTTCCTTACCACTTGACAGTCTGCCTACAAACCCCCATCTCCCTCAGGTTATTTCAGCACCTCTCACAGCTCAGTGGCACTGAAGCCCTGCTAGATTAAATCTCTGTGTTTCACCTCCTTTGACGGGAAATTATGTTGTCAAAGAGAAATATCAGTTAACCTGGTACAGTTAACCTTTGAAAAACTCCCGTTGCTTTTATTTTTCCCATTTTCTACTTTCCTTTCTATCTGCTCTCAATCGTTTCAAATCCTTGCATACTAGTGAGGTGACAGTAATGAGCTGCCCAGATTATTCTTCCCTTCCTTCACTAGAGGGTGTTACAGGTATTATCCCCCAATCATAGCATGCTATCTTTGAGTTCATAGATTATTAAAAATCCTTTCTAACAGACTTGCAACTTCCTCTGCCAGATCTTGGACTATTATGAGACAGATGTTATCCAGTCACTCTTCTACGACAAACACATTCATTTGCACTTCTACAGTTATTCCTGACTACCTTTGTCCTTATAGTCTATCTTACAAAATATACCCTCATTATAAAACAATCAATAAATATATATAAACAAAAAAATAAAACTGTTCTTTAGTTTGAGGTCATACTTGGACTACCTTTTTCTTCATTCCCTCCTTATTTGACTGGGGGAAAGAGGGGATTTTTTTTGACTCCACTTCTAGTGAGGATGAAGTAGTACATTAATTTTGGAGATGGTTGTCTCCAGTGACAGATCTCAATACATGCCTTTAAACGGTTCAGATAAGCCATTGACAGCATTGTGTTATGTGGCAGAAAGGTCCTAATACTTACAAATACCCAAATTTGAAGGTTCTTTGTCCTGGAATTGCACTGGCCAACACAGCAGTAATCATCTAAAAATAACATTTGATCCAAAAGAAAAGAAAAAACATTCCGACATTGATTTCAGCTTGCAATACATATGTCATTTTGAGTATCTATGTCAGCAAAGACTGATCAGAAACTGTTTCAATGACTATCTTACCTTATGTGCCGCAGTGTCCCCAGAAGAGCTCCATCTGAGCAGAATCCCATCTGCGGCTGATGTGCCTGGGCCAAACCTGGTGCTTCTGCATCGCACTACCTCACCTTCCAGCTCACCTGGAGCACACCCTATGGTATAGCCCAAGCCCACCCATCACCCAGCAGACAAAACAAGTGCACACAGCAAATATAGGAAAAGTAGGGAGAATTTAATGATTATTTTTTGTTTCTCACAGGGAGAGGCATAGGCGGCTACTCATTAAATCCCCAAAACTCTCTTCCAAGTCCTTCTGGCTTGAATGCATAAGGAAGATCCTCCCTTCCCCGTCCCAAGCTCCTTCCATCTTCACCATGCCAAAACCCCAGACCAAGCCTCATTTAAGCAATACATAAGGAGCGATTTAAATCCACTTAATATGTGTAATCAAATAGCTCACTGCTCAGTATATTCCAGAGTTTGGGAATGCTTACAAGGCTGCCACAAAGCTTTCAGTGCACTGCAGAGCTCTGCTTTGCACTGCCAAAGAGATTGGAGGTTCTTGCCATAAAATTGAGGTCCAGTGTGTCACAGAGTGCACATTGTTTTGTCTAATTTGAACCTGGAAACAATTTCTATGCTTTTTTCAGAACTGGTGAGTAACCATTGAGCGACTAGATTCATGTCTCCATGTTAGTACTGAAAGAGATTTTCACAGTGGGTTCGGCCTTCCAAGAACCATCTGCACCATGATACCATCTCCCCTCTTAATTTCCACATACTAAATTTCATTAAAGAACAATTGAAATGCAGGATGCTTTTTTCCTCACATCACCCTTCTGAAGAAACCATTGTTTTTAGGTTCCATAGGATTTTACAAAAGACAGAGAAAGCAAGACGTCCCCATGACAACCTCTGTTAATACCTTGGTCAAAATGGTGTATTTTTATCCAATGTCCATAATGTTTTATATTTAAACTAAATGGTATGTGGGTGAACTATATTCCCATGAGCTTTGCCTAACCCGTCAGTGGCATGATGGTATTCCCCAGTGCTACACGCAGAAGCAGAGCTGGCAGCAGACCTTTGCATTGGGATGTCCTTGGCACAAGGCATACAGGAGCGCTCCTGGGCTTCTGAGAGCTTTAACAACCTATGGACATGAGAAACGCCCTCTGGGGCCAGACCAGCCATCCACCTAGTCCTGTAATCTAACGCTGACAGTGGTTTGTTGTAAATATGAATGCACTAATACATCTGGCAGAGCTTACTCAGTTCCTGTTGTTGCAACCATTGGAACAGAGAACTTTTTTTTGGATCAGTAATGTACACCTTTATACCATGATCTGTACAATCCTAATGACCAAACAAACTATACTTGGTCAGTTTAAGCCCTTGAGCTATCCTCAGAGAGTCCTTCTGATTACAAACAATGAGCAGGCAGCACTTCTTCATTAGGAAAGAGAGAAGTAATAAGTGAGCATACAAAACCCATGGGCTAAACCGGCTTATTAAAATGTATTAAGCCTGTCTAATACATGTTATAGAGCGGAGCCAAGAAAATGCCTCTATAAGCAGGCAGGGAGGGAGTCTCCTATTTTGCTAGTCATCGGTGAAACAGAGAAACACCCACTGGACTAAACTGCATGGAAAGGAAGAGGTAGGTCCCCCTGCACCTCTGGAAGTCCCCCAGGCCTGCACAGCATAGCTCCAGCTGGCCTGAGGCCTCTTGGAGGAAGGACACCCAGCAGACTTCTCCTCCCGTGGTGCATCTCACCTCCCCTCACCAACACCTCTCTTGGGGGTGCAGGCAGGACTGTAGTACAGACAGAGGTACAGTCCCAGCTGTCAGTCAGAAACACGAACAGAGTTTTGAGGCAACCTAACTACAACAGTCGTCAGGCAACACTCAGTATATCCAAATCAAAACTTTTTTTTTTTTTTCTGTCAGTCCATTTTTTTTGTGAAATACCGGTAATTTCCAGAGAAAGCAGAGCCTTTTCTTGGAGGTAGGTGTTTGGTTGAAAACGCAATACTTTTTGTCAAAACACAGGTTTAGTGAAGAATATCTGACCAGACCTTCTTCCAATCTCCTTCTCAGAAAAGTCTATACTGACCTGTGGCCCCTCTCTGCTTGCCCTTGGACTTGGATGTGCCATCAGTGACTTATGGCTTGGAGGGAGCTACTCTCACACTGCTTCCTAGCTTCAGTCTTGTCAGTAGAGAGGAAAAGAGAGATAATACTCAAGGAAGGCAGAATCCTTAGAAACAACAAACAATGAACAGAGACAGGCAACACAGAAGTGAAATACTATAGAATGATAACGTCAGATGTTCCTTAAAATGGGCCACAGTGGAGAACTGGCTAGTCCCACAGAGCTGGCTCTCCCTAGTCCCAGCTATTAAACTGTTATGAAGCTAAAATTGCATGAAATAGTTTCCTAACTTTACTTTTCCATGTATATAATAACTATCCACACCACAAGGGTGTTTCACAACTGCAAAATGGGAAAAGGAGATATATACAAGACACTCTGTATTAAAATGTGATGTGTGCTATGAAAAACAAATGAGAACCCTGGATCTGACCTAAATGTGAAGTAATTTCAAGTGATAATAAGACACCAATGATGAATTTGTTAAATCTGGAGTACATGTGGAACTCATCTGAAGCATACAGCCGAAAAATAAATACACTAATTTCAAAAGTGATGCAACGTGACATTTTGTCCATAAGCAACTAGCTGAGGACAGTCTAGTCTGCAATTATATTTTTGTAGACATAAGTTTGGTAAATTTTTTAATGCATGTTAATATTTGTTGTTTAAATAACAGTTCAGCAAGGTAGCGTTCTCCTCAATTTAGAGACACCAAAAGTCACACTGCCTGGTACAGCAAAGGGTCTACCAGCCCTAGGAGATATATACACACAGGGTATTAGTCTTTTATCTCAGAAGAAAACCAAATACCAAAGTCTGGTTTCATACACATCACAATTATTTTGAACCAATTGTGCATTTCTAATATCAGTGGGATCAGAAAATGGCAAGATTCAATCCCTCCTGTAACCGTGTTGTCAATACGTCCATAGCAGGACTAAAGAAGTTAATCTTCTGAAATCTTTTTCAACGTGACATTTCTATGATTTCACCCCACCAAGTATGTACTGCCTTGTTCTGAATCAAGCTCCAATGTGCCCAGACTGTCCTTCCTAGATTCTGTCTAATCTCTTCTTGAAAGACCTCACTGACAGCAATTCGGCTACTTCCCAACAAAGTCTGTTCCAAAATCCAAGCCTTCTGGATATGTCTACAGAGTATCTCTGTTTTCCATCTACGCATTTTGTATTTATAGTTCTTTGTAGTTCTTTGCAATTTTCATTACTGGCATTTACGGACAAGATCTTGCAATAATTTATCCCATTCTTATACACTGATTTCTGCCTATTCACTGGATATGGAACTTAGGTCTCTAAGGTGGATTTATTTTTTCTGTTCCCAGTGCTAGGTGCTTGCAAGTCAGGTGCAGAGATGCTGAGCACTGAAGGACTGATGGATCTGGATTTAAGTACCTCTAGTCAATGAGACTCATCTACATATAAACTTGCCTCAGAAGAAGGTACAGTTTGAAATGAAAACAGGAATAATTCTGTGATAACTCTATGATTAGACAAGCCTTTAGTGGCTAAAACAGCGTAGCACTTCTCATTGGTTAGCTTTCAGGGAAGAAAAACCAGATGCATTCTCCACATCATTAACAGTATAATATACTGTCAGGTTGCTTGCTGCCAGGTTTGTTTCTAACAGGTTTTGACTTTACATAACTCAAGAACATTTGCCCACTTAAGTAAATAGAGCCTTCACTTTCATTGTACAGCAAACAGTTGAAATATGTGAATATTGCCATGTAATATAGATAATGTCAAAATCCGAATCATTTTCTATTCCTTATTTTCTGCTCCATCTCCAGAACATCACTCCTTTTCTTTCCCACAGCCTAATATTAAAGTCTAAAGTCCAAGTAACAGTTAAGCTGTACTTTTATGCCAAACACTGGTAATTTATCAATAAAGGGAGAGGGACAGAGATTTACCAAGGAAACAGATGACTAGTGACTCCAAAGTACTCCGACAATGAAAAGGGAGGATTCTAAATTTTCAGGGACTGTTTGGAAAGGCTATTTTAAGTGGCCCCATGCAAGCAGACATCAGGAAGTAGGAGGCATACATTACACTGCAACCTTTCATAACACAACGGCCTAAGGGCAATGAGAAGATTTTCATACTGCTGAGGGTAAGCGGTCCTACAGTAAAACATTCTGTGTCAGGCAAATGATCTCGATCTTTGACCTCTGCATGATTCATATTCTTTCAAGCTAATACTGAAGACAAAACATATGAAAATAAAGTTATGATGGGTCTTTAACTGTAAACACAGGACTGTCTGGTCAAAAAACCACCATGCAATTTTTACTTCTTTTCATTTACCTTTGTCTCCCCACATGTAATGTTACCTGCTGGTAGGTTTTCAGGCTAAAGTCAGTCTATTGAATATTCAAATGGATACAATAAAGATGGGATCCACCCTAAAACTCTCAGGAAAATTGTTCTTTTAATCTTAATTATTAAACTTATAGAAATAATTTTCTTAAATGTGCTTTTAGGAACTGAAAACTTGACCAAAAGAAATATTTCTATTGATTTCACAACTCAGAATAAATGTTAACTTTTTTTAACGTAGTCTTTAAAGACTTGCCATGCCTGTATGGCAGCCACGTAGGCAAAAATTTCCCCACCAATAGATATTTGATAAGCACAGCGACAATAAATATCTGGTTGCACATTTATAAAGGATATCATACAAGACAAGCACTGTGTTGCTCCAACACTGTCTGAAAATCTCTCTGTTTCAGAAAAATTAACACTTCTTTCAAAAAAAGACCAGTCCAAACCAAATAATATTTCCAGTTCATACGCTGATAAAGTTTAAGAACAAGCTGATTTAGCACTGTCGAGAAAAGGCTGAGGAAAGTCAAACGGTAAGTCTGACCCTCATCTATACCAAGTCTCTTTTATGCTAATTTGTCATTGTAAAAAAAGCCTTTTCCCTTGTGCAAATTGTATTTCTGCCCATACAAAGACCACTTTACCTTTCCAGAAGAATACAAAGAAGCCCTGGTAAACGAAAACCAGCCCAGCATTTTATATGAAGTATAGGTGTCCCCTCTCTTCTCAGTCAATGGGATGAAGCTTACAAATAATACCTATTTTCATAACAGGAGGCTCACGTGCATACTTGTCTTTACATAACTGCTTGTGTTTCTATTATTATGTCATATATAGGGGTAGGACTCAACGTCCCACATGCAAGCACCGATTTTGCACGTTCAGTTACAGCAACTGCATGTTAAAAACCAGGCCTGGGTTCAGTATTACCCCGGATATCGATGATCAAGGCATCAGAACTGCAGGTCTGGTCTTGAGCGTCATCAGTCTCAAATACGTCACAGCACAACAACCTCCCAGCTACCAAAAGCAATATGCACGCACCAAAGACCTCACCAAGAGAGTGTTAAGACACTCACTTTTGTTTAAATTTCACAAGCGTTTCCTTACTTTCAGTAAGTAAAGAGTGCCTTGGATCAGGACACCTACCCAGCAATATGCACCATTCTCCCCAACGGGTGAGATCAGTCCCTGTAGACATGACCTCTTGCAGGAGGTCCGCTGCAGGGAGGTTTGAGCTGCCTCATCCACATCGAGCTCCTTATGGCACTGCCTTCTAACACACAGGCACAGCCATGGTGAGATGCACAGGCTTTGCATGTGTCTATTAAGTCAACATCATGATGGGAAAAATTCACCCAATGCCAAGAGCTCCAGCAAGACCGTGTAACACTTCATTTGTGTGCTAAAAACTCAACAGGGATTTAAATTAATTAGATCCCTGTGCACAAGAGAAATTTAACCCTTGCTAAATAAACATTTTTTGTTAGTGGATCAGAATTAGATAGGATATATTTATTACGAAGCACTTTCATGTGAATGAGAATTAAATGACTGACATATCGTGCCTTCAAATGTTTCTTTTCCATAATTTGTTTTTCTTTTTTTTTTGTTTTATGAGTGCAGTGTTCCACCAGGGTCTTCTTTTTTCTCTGTGTAATAAAAAAAAGATAACTTCTAAAACCAGAAGAAATAAATCATCTTTCAAAACACTCAAAGTCAAGGCTCTTGCTCTGGTTCAACTTCAAACAGAGAAAACACATTACAAAGTACTGCAAAAGTTTGCCAAGTCTCTTTAATGACCCAGAAACTGATTATGATGTACTGAATTCTTCTTTCCTAAAGAAACGTGCTTTTAAGTCAATCGGGGTTTACAAATATCTCACTAAGTCAAGTGAAGTCCAAGTAGGTGAAAGTCAGTTTTATTTTCCCAGTACAAATTCCCCATCACACCTATTTTTATGTTAGCAGGGGAAACCTCCATGATTTAATAACTACAAGCCATTTAACAAACACGAACTCAAACAAGCACTTGCAAAGAATAAAAACAAATGCTTCACTCTGAAAGGTATGTTTTCCTTTAAAACACTTTTCCGTTAGAATAGAAACATAAATTTAACTGATTTTTACATGATTTTATTTTTTTAACAAAAAGTTAAACCCCCCCCCAATCCCAGATGGCTAGATGTTGATTCAGTGCAAGGAACTTGGGAGGTTATACAAACACGAACCTAGTTTGACAATCCATTATAACTTGGCTAACACCCCTCCATCACCAATAATCAAGGCTCTGCTAACACTTTCGTTCCTTTCTTTCTTATTTTTGCTGAGTACATTGCACTCTGCTCAGTTGAATCACCAGGATTTCTATTCTTTCAAGAAGGCCCTTTCTTTTAAAGTCTCCTAAGGGAAAAATATTTATTTCTCAAATGAAGCCCTTGAAGGGGTTTGCTTCTTGCAGGTGAATTTGCAGACATGTTCATTTTCAGAGTGGTTTCAGGCATGGTTTTCTCTCTGCTCCCCACCTTTCAAATGGCAACACTGTGCAGGGAAACAGTGCCCAGCTGCGGCACTGAGTCTGCTCCCCAGCAACTATTTGATCAAAAAGCCAAAACTGAGATTTGATCTCAACAGAGAAACCAAAGTCCCGAGTCTGCTCCATACAAAGTTCCTCAACACTAGCACAAAACCACCAAGCAAAACAATCCTGCTAATTCGGACTTCCTGAAAAGCTTCTTTATAGGGGGGCTGAAATATCAGTTTTAAAGGGGTATTGGGGTTTTTTTTCGGGTTGGTGGGAGGCACAGTGTCACCCTGTGGGCTCAGTTTCTCCAACCACCTGAACTCAGGTTCTCCCAGTAGAGATCTGGGGATCTCACCCAGACGCGCGGTGGCATGGTGAACTAACAGCCCAGCCACTGACTCGCGAGCTTGCGTGGACTTCTACAGAGCAAACGTAACTCCACCTTGTCTTGCTGGTATAGGTGTCTGAAGAGGCTTCAGCTTGGCCACAAGCTCTGCTCCTGCCCTGCTCCCATGCAGCAAGGAGCTGTGGCTGTGTGAAGGACAGGGGTCTCAGCAACTGGCAGCCCAGCACCCGCCTCGATAAAGGAGCCCACCGAGGCACTGACCTGGCACACAAATCACATGCAACGCAAGGGGCAGAAGCACATCCTGCTTCTGCTGGGCAACACATCTTCCCTGGCTGGTCTCCAAAGTGTGTCAGACCCGTGCATCTATCAGTGTGCTGCACCACATGCTGAGCTGAGGTAAGGGAAGCTTGGCAAGTTTGCATTTCCCTGCAGACCATCGCTACTGCAGGCAGGAGCACCTCTCAGGCTGGGCAAAACATAACGAATGGGGCCCTCCGACTTCTCCCGGTTGGGGTCTCTTTGAAGAAGCAAAGCAGGACTGAATAAACACAACTTGTCTTACCCAGTCTCTGTGGGAATCCAAACATTTCTGACGATTTTTGTCATCTGAAGTTGAATACAGAAGTGAGAGTAACATGTTGAAAATATCTTGAGGGAGTAGGCTTTATTTAAAAGAAGAGTGACTTAGGAGCTCTGGAACTTACTCTTGCCAAAGCCCTCAGACATAGGGTCTTAAACCTCTCGTGCTCTCAAAGATCGGGGATTTTAGGAGTTTAAAAGGGGTGACTAAGCTCTTCATCCAGCCAGTAAACTTTAAAATCATCATATTTGCAAAGGCTTTGAAACTCCATTCTTGCCTCTCTCAGGAGGGAAAGACAACCCACCCAAATGCAACAATGTTAAGGCAAAAACATCTCTAAAACACAACCACTCAGGTGAAGCCTTTTTCCATCCCCGTTGCCACTGCTGCCAGAAGAAGGCGCAGTCCTGCGGAGGACCCTCTGTGGCATGAGGACACTCTGGGCAGGGGGTGACAGCACTGGCATGGAGCTGAGAGGATGGGTGGTCTCCTCCTGGAGACCAGTCCGACCAGCAGGAACATGGCAGGCAGACAGCAGCACACCAGCGGGGCTGAGGACCATGCTCTGCGGGGCTGTCAGCAGGACGGGACAGGACGGTGTGGACCCACACACCACAGCATGCTCCTACCTGCTGGGACAGCAAGCTCACCTCCCACCACAAAAGAACAAAGACCTACCTGCTGAGGCAATGCTAGCATCCCTGCCTCACCTCTGGGCACCACAGAGCAGGAGAGGGGCCCGGCTTTCGATGGCAGGAGCATCCTAAAGCACTCACAGAGCCAAACAGTCAGGGAGCCAGGAGACACGTAGAGGAAGCCAGCAGAGAGTGCAGCATCCAATTCAGCAAATCCCTTAAGCATGTGTTTAAGTGCTTTACTAAACCAGGACCACAGGGCGTCTGCACAGATGGTCCTCACCAGTCCTGGAGTACCTGCTAGTATCCCACCAAGGGATGAGAGGGCGGCTCGGTCCCCTGTAAAAACAGGCGATGGTAGGCAAAGACAGCACGGGGACACGGGCAGAGCCTGCAGCCCTCTGTAGTCAAGGTGACCTGCATCCAGAGGGATGCTCCTCAGAGCAGTTCACTTTTCCAGGCAGTCACATTGAATTATTACTATATAGTATATTTTCCCTCTTCTCTTTTGTCACAGGCTTTTTTTTTTCTTTTTTTTTTGTTCTCTTTCCTTTTTTTCCCCCTAATGTTGTTTATTTCAAGTTTCTCATCTTCGCTCTTGACGGTGGAAAAGCTGTATCCTACATATGTTCTGCAGATTATTGGACCCACCTCCCCCTCCGAGTGTTTCAACAACAGTCAGTTGTTTTCCATGCAGCGAGAGGGATTACAGCCCTGTGGTATCTTTCTGCATTCTTTAAAATCTTCTCTTCTCTCTGGGGAAGAATCTGTTTCTGATGTTAATGTGGTGCTATGTGTTTGTAAAGCGTTCTGATCCTGCCTGCTGTCACCACAACACGGTGATAAATTAAGAGTTTAATTTCAGTTTAATTTGCACATGCAGATTAACGAAGGCAGAGGAAGGCATGGAAGGACAACAGCAACTCTGAATATCTCTGCCTCACTCAGCTCACTCACATGCATCTCTAAGGACTGCAATCGCGTTGTCCTAGTGTTGATACACAAAAAGCAAGAAACTTGAAGATTTACTAGAGTCAATATTATTTTGATTCAGATATTATAGAAGGAGAGAGTTTAAGAAAGATGCCTTGGCAACAGAGTTAACACACATTCTTCTCATTTGTTTTAAGTTTCTCCTCTTCTTTCTTAGGGCTGCAAGAAGGCACAATGTGCTGCATTTTTGAAGTATGCCCTCAACCTCACTGAGCTGAAGGGTAGTGGATAAACAACTATTTCAGCACTCTAAGGGGATGGAAATAGAGATGTTGGCAGGCTTTCACAGTGAAGGTACGAACCCTCCCAACATGCTCTGAGGAAGATGATCCCATCACTGCTGAAGGCATGATGGTCTTCAGCCCCACAGCCCACGGGGAAGCCGTGCAGGACACAGTACCTCCAGCCATGGTCATGATCATTCTTGCTGTATGGAGAGCTGGCTTTATGGACCATCTCAGTACAATCTTTGCAGAGGCTCTGAGTCACTGTGGGGACTCTGCACCTCTAAGGTGCCCCATTTCTCAGCCCCTTAGAAGAAACAGAGGTGGTCAGAAAATGTTACAAAGAAAAGCATTGGAGCAGAGACCCCTCAGATGTTGGTGAGACAGTTTAAATTGACTGAAGTGTTAAAAATGGAGGACCCACATTTTGGCTGTAATATATAAAACTTGTGCTAGACATCAGGAACTTTTCAAAGAGTGCTAATTTATAGATGCTTTTCTAAGGAGGACAAGTGAGTATATTACTTTTCCTTTAAAGTGCAGCTGCAACAGCAAACCACACACACTCTGTAGGTTTTATAATCTTGCTAATTTTCCCTAAGTCTTGGGAGCTATTGGTGGTAAGTATAAAGGTATTTTGTTTCAACCTATGGAGAAAAAGAAAACTGAAAACAAAAGAATTTGTTTTCAGAGTACAGCTAACAGCTAAACTAAAGAGATAACAACTCTGATCTCCACAGAACCGTCAGTGATGACAGGGAGACTGGTTTATACCATTTACTCTTGATTCAACTACAGGAATTGGGTTTTTTATTTTTCTTCCTATTCATATCAATGGGAAAACTGGGCACACAAAGCATGCAGGGGCAAAATGACAACCTAAAGGAAAAACTAGATGAATCAGTAAGCCTTTTGGCTGTATGCAGAAAATCTGTAGCCATGAGAAAGGAGATCCTGGGAGCACTGCGCTGAGTGAGGTACTTGTGCTCAACTCCCAGCTCTGCAACACATTTCCTCGCTTTCACGTTCCCATTTGTAAAACAGGCACCTATAAAACCACTTCATTGGGATGTGCGAGAGACTCAGATACTACAGTAAGGAGGAGAATGTAAGTGCTGAGACTGAAATCCTCATCTTCCCATCCCATCACCACCCAAAGCGTCAACCAGTCATTTTATTTTATGCCAGCTCTTAAAGCTTTGAATGTTGCTCTTGTCCGACAGGAGAAGAAAAAACAAGTTTTTCGTGGCATCATGTCAGAATATCTCAGCATGAGGGTACCAGCCTGCAGTGGAGATGACTTTAGTTCATCTTCCCATTTCACCACCTTGAGGGGAAAAATTCTGAACCGAGTCAGGGAGAACAGAAGTTTGACTGTGGGTTTGCCTAATCACCTATGCAGAAGGGGTGGAAGCAACTTTCTCTGAAACAAAAACATTTTCTGAGGACATAAAACGAAGATCTTCTGCCCAAACTCTAACCACAGTCCAAATTTTTAAACAAAATATTTCAGCCATGCCTTAATATGAGGCAGGAGGAGGCAGGCTTTGCAGAAAGGTTATTTGCCTATAACAGCCCAAAAATGGAACTGAAGATTTTTCTCTCTCACAGTTCTCTGGGCTTTTGTCTTTGCTCAATGGTCTACAGGAAAAAATTCACTGTCAAACCCCCAAAGAGGTCCAAAATGCTGCTTACGTTCCAAAATCGCTAGGAGAGCTCACATAATAAAATATTTGTTGGAAAGGCACCAGAGCATATTAAGTATAGAGAGGCCGCCTTAACTCTCACTTTCCATACTTTCATGAGCCTGAGTCAGAACCATAATGTTATTTGAACTATACCCATATTTTTGATTTAACTTAAAGCATTTCTTCACCCGTCCAACACCTTTTTATTTACTCCTATGTGTTATCCCACATTATCTCATTAGTTACGTTATTTTAGCTGCACTTAGCAGGCAGGTGATATTGCCAACTTGCTACCTAGCCATAAAACTATGTATCCTTCTATTGTCATAGGAGTTTTCCAAAATATGTGCTAATTCTACCATCACAAGATATATTTCACCAGCTGAAGAGTACATTATTATTTCATTACCGTAATAAAAATGAAAATATATGAGCAGAAAATCAAAGATTTTTTTTTTATCCTATTCTCATTTTTGCAAAGTTATTCTAATTTTCATTTGCTTCTGATTCTATATATATCCTGATCAACAAACGTCACATGAGAGACTTTAAACTAAATGGTCTAGAAATGGGAAAAGGAGTTAAGTAAGTTCATGATGGCACCCAGAGATCTGCCAAAATATTTTTTAAACTGTTCCTGACCAAGCTATAAAAATATGTGGCTAGCTATACTCACCAGCACAACGGCAATGATATCATCAGCTTGCTAATATATCTTCCATTTCAAGGCCACCAGCAGTCAACCAGAAGATTCAGCCTGTTGGGTTTGTTCCATAAATAGTTATTAGCCACAATACCAAGCAGAGTGAGGAAAGAATGTTAATATCCAGGAATGAGTTTGCATTACAGTGAAGGAACAGCAACAGAAATGAAGGCTATACACTGTTTTGTCCTTACACTGAGAAATCATCCTCTGGCTCACAGGGAAAACACCATGTGTGAAATGTGAGTCCCAGCAAAGTTCTCGAGACTTTGCTGCTTTCTGCCTGGCCTTATCACTCTGAGCCCAAGACTCTTCAGGTGAGTTTAGCATAAGAATTCAGCATAGAATTTTAAAAAATAATATTAAAAATATCCATGATGAAAGTTGAGAGAGCTGTCTGGAACTTATATAGTCATTTACTGAATTCACAGAAACTTTTACAAACGAAAACTTTATATTTTGGAGTTAGTCAGCACAGCCCATGATCCATTGTAGCTACTTCCTTTCCTAGCCACCAAACATGAAAACCTTCCTGAACTTTTCTACATTTCCTTCTCTGAAACTGAGTGCTGCTGTAGCACATGTGAAAGAGGTTTCCCAATCTATGATATTCACGTTATATTCAAAAAAGACTAGTTGATAAAAGTGGACCACATAACATTGGGTGAGTTGGCAAGTAATTAATTTGCTGAGTTATTCCACAGAGACCAAGATCTTCTATGTGTCTCATATTGCTGAGTTTTCATTCACGATTAACTTAGGACTGGTGAAATAATAGGCAAAAGTAAACTACATCAGCTCCTTTGATTCATTACAGGCTGTATAGAAAAACCATGCTTTGCCCCAGCCCTATGAAAAGTGACAGTGAGACTAAGGCACAGCAACTGAATTCACCACAGATCAAAGTAAAAAAAAAAAAAAAAAGAAGTATCTTGCAGTGTTAAAGTGTGGGTTTTTTCAAAATAATTTGCAAAGATAAGCCAAATGTTACTGGTCTTTAAAAAATGTGAGTCTGCCAACTCAGTTCTGCTGAACAGTAACAGATAGGACACGACCTCCTAGCTAGCAGCAGCTATCTTCAGGAGCTTATTTCAGGTCTAAGGCATGTTTCCGAGTACATACTGTGCACTGGAGTATGTACCAGCAAAACCATCCACAGTTGTACCCAGCACCTCTACTTCCAAACAAGGAAACAAAAAGGATAACCAGCAGGGCTTATCTGCTCCTTCACTCAGAGATACATGCCTCACAGTTACCATGTCCACGGTTCACAAGGGGGTAAAAAAACCCAAACCATACACAACAAACACAATTCTGTTCTCAAAAGAGTGCTGCTCTAGCAGTACCATCATCTCCAGGCTCCAGCAGGTCCATTGCCAAAAGCAGTCCAAAATCTTGTCCCCCAGTTTGTGACCTAGGCACAGTTCTAAGAAACCACCTAGGTCAAAGCCTAAGAAAGATTGTCAGAAAGTCAAACTGCATCTTTTCTGAGGAAGACTTACTGGCACACTACATCAGAATACATAGCAGTAACACAAGAATCTACGCATGCCTCTTTATATGCAAACAAAACCAGTTCAGATCTTTGTTACCACTCCAAACCTGCATCCTTTTACGTGCGTCATCTTCAGCCATGCTGAGAATGTTCGGCAATTATCACTGAGTGAGGAAAAACATACAGTTCACACGCATTCCTTAAACCCAATGAGAAACAGTGCTCTGCAGTGGTTGCTGCTCTAGGACTCAGCTGAATCAAAACCTGTATTTAACTTTCCTATGGATAGATCTTGGGATCTTGACTATCCAATTTCTCCCTCATTTCTGAAAACAGAGAACATGAATGCCAACTATACATTGAAATGTATAGAAGCTGGGCGTTACAGCTATCTGTGTGCAAATGCAAATCTTAAATGCCGTTAATCCCATGACTCTAACCACATATCTGCATGAACAATGAGTTTCATTAACACGGCATGGGACTATATTCAGTATTGGGGTGTGAAAATCTCACAAGAACCCTAAATTACTGTAACCTATAGGTCATGCCAAAAGAGAAGAATTTTTTGGTGATGCCTTCTGAATGACAATTCTTCTTACTGCAACTAATATGTAGCATCACTTGCTAGTTGCTTCAGAGCACTACATTTCTCAAAATGAAAGCTATATCATAAAAGTCTGGTCAGGTGCAGCTCATTGGTGTAAAATACCCTGCACTGTCTGTTTGAAAATCACCTACTAGATCTTGCAATATGCTTTGATTATGTATTTAACTCTATACTAATCTATTTAATGAATAAGCAAAAAATTAAGACATTGTATAGTATATTAGTGTCAGCAGTCACATAATTTATAATAGCTCTGCTCCACAAACACTACAATCCAGATATGAATGTTCCTTCAAGACAAGATCAGCTGAAGAAATGCCTCCTTTAGGAAGAAAGTGGATAATGTTCTCTTTCATCTGCTTCTGAAGCTCCAGTCACCTTCTAGCTTGCATGGCACAACAAAATACTTCTGAGAAAAGTTGCTGTAATATAAGAAATGAACACTGGGAGTCTTGGAATTGTTTAAAAGTGAAATAAAAATGTAGATATCAAATTCCTCAAAGCCACAGACTTCAACTTATGGCCGGTGAAAAGCACACTAAATTCAATATGAATTTACTGATCTGCTTTAAGGTCTGCCTTTCATAACCATTGTTGCATGTAATATGAGCACAACCACATTTTGGATTCAGTGGGATATACCCCATTTCTCTTACCAGTTCCAGGAAAGGATCAGAGATATTACATGATGAATATGCTGCACTTAGGTGTGATTTTATTGTTCCTCTGTTTCTGCTGCCTTGTGGAATGTGCAGAGAAGCTGGTTTCTGTGCTGAGGAGAACAATCCAAAATGAGCAGGGAATAGAAGCTAAACAACTGTTATTAAAGTCAATGTGTATTTATAGGGCTATTGTTTCTACTAGTCCCTTGAATATTCTGGTTCAGCAGACACCCCCTAACATGTCATCAGTCTGCCTTTTCAGCAATCCAAACAGAAGACATCACCACTGATGTAACAGGGTATATGTCACATAATTGCTTTGGGACAGAGTACTCTATAGATTTGGTACAAGATTCTGTATGTGTTACTGGGTTATTACCAAAAAAGACATTAACCACAGTGACAGACACAAAGCAGCACTATTCACCCCTCTGAACTGAGACATCAAATAGACCCGTTGCTAATTAGGATGATGACAGCTAGGAATTAAATTTTAAAGCTCCTGTTCATATTCCCCACTTCTTAAAATTATTCCCGCTCTATCCCATTCTTTTCCTTCTCACAAATCTGGTAGCAAAATACTAGGCAGCCCCTTGTGCGATTCTGCTAAACAGTTTCTCGTTAACAGACACGTAATAACGCTAATAAACGAGAGAGAAGAAAGTGGCCATTAAGCTATTAGAAGCCGAATGCACACCACTCGAGCACACCCAGAGTTTATCTAGCTTTAACTTGCCTTCCTGAGCCAGCAAAACAAAATGATACAGAGCAGAAAATGTAAATCATCGATGATGTAATGGTGACCTGTGCAATACCTTGGAAGGACTTAAGCATACATTAACATTTTCTTTACTAAAAACCCCATTGTCCTATCCCGACATATGCACGCCTGCTTACTTTCTTCAGGGTTTTCCGGAATGCGTTAACCCTCTGTATTACTTAACACTACATAGGCCCTCGTGCCTCTGCCTGAAAAGATGCAGCGATATTTTCCTGAATGTGGCTGTGCGGCCAGCAGGTTTTGACTCATGGCGGATGGGACTGAATTCTAAGAAATTTGGGACTTTTTAAGTTCTATTTTTTAAACAACTTTTAAGAAACACCCGGCTATACTACCAGTGAATTCTTGCTGATGTTGGTAGAAGGAAAATGTAAAAAAAGAAAAAAGACCCCAAAAAATGTGCTTCCAAAGTGATTTGTCATGGGAATCTAGTAAAATCTTGTGTAAGAAACATTCCTATTAGTATATGAAATTACTCTGGATGATTTATATTTGGTTTGCCAAAAGAAGCCTCAAGATGACCAGGATCTTCACACATCCGTACCTGGAAGCTGCAGACACAGAGACCGAGCAGCATGGGAGAGCTCACTGGGAGATCCGAACGCCCAAGAAGAGCAGGCGTGGGCAGAGCTGCCCTCGAAACCGAATGGTATCAAGAGGCAGTGAGTGAATCCAGAGAAATAGCTGAGGTGAACCTCTTTCCAGAGATAACCCTTTGTCTGTCTCGTTGAATAGATTAATAGAGCTGATAGGTGGTGATGATTAATTTATTTAAAAAGGCTTTATTGGGGAAAATCTGGAATGTTAATTTCTTTCCTGTTTTCTGAAGTTTGAGGTTTGTGTGTTTGTTAAGTCATGCTTTGAAACGATCTTTTATCAAAAGTGGTTATGGTTGGGTTCTTTTTAGACAAAACATTTTGATAACATGCTTTGAATATGTTTCAATATCATTTCAGAACAAACTATCACTGACATTTTCAGGAGGTGAAGTGTTGGAAAAGCCCAGCTTTTCCCACAAGTATTGTTTTGCTCTGAAAGAAGCCCATGCTGGAATGAAAACATATTTCTTATCAAGCTTCAGAGTGCTCATCTGTCAATTCTGGGGGTTCACTGTTATTTGAGGTAATGATTCATTAGGAGAAGAAAGATCTATTCTAACAGAAAGGGTATCCCACAGAAAAAAAAAGTTCTGAGTGTCAGAGGTAATTTGCAGCAGTGACTTTCCTACCTAGGTTACATGTTCACAAGAGGAAGTCAGAGCAGAAAAGTGAGCTCTTCAGTCTTTTTGACCAAAGACAGCAGCTGTGTAGAAATAAATGGCTTATTAGCACACATAGCCTATCTTCTTCTTCACATAGGTAGCTTTTCCTCATTTCTCCTCATACTGAAATTGGCCTTTTTGACTTGCTCGCATTTTGTACCTTTGTTTTACTTTCTTTCTGTGGCTGGGTAAAAGAAGAGTTACAACCTAACTGCATCTATAATTTCATTGATGTTATTTTTACAAGTCAATATTGAATTAGCTGCAGGCTGACAAAAAAACACAACAGAAAAAAAAAGAAATTCTCTGCCTTAAGTTAACAATATACAATTACAACGATACAGCGAGAAAGAAATGGTGCTTTACAATAAAAACATTCAAATAGTTAAAATAACAGTGCATAAATTTCTGCATGAAGAAACTAAAACCCTTCACAGGTAATCTTGGACCCAAGCTATGAGTACAGGGCAGATAAGTGAGAACATCCACCGCCAGGACATTAATAACAAGGGAAGTTCAGTTTTAAAAGAGCCACGAGAAGAAAAACATGAAGAGCTCTTAATGCTTCTCATAGCAATGAAACAGCCACTTAAATGGAAAATGAAAATTTGAAAAACAAATGGAGTGTAACTTTGATTAAGGATTTGTTTTTCAAAGGCATTCATCTACATTACACGACTGGTAGACTTCAGTCCCTGTAGAGCAACATGTTCATATTCAAGCTCAGATTTTAGGGAGTACATGTTGTTTTGATTGGAAACTGGATATAAGGAGACTCCTTCAAACAATAACCAAAATAAAGACATTGACACGAGGAATTCGGCTGTGGTTTCACATGCAGCCCAGGCAGTCTGGCAGCTTGCTGACCAAGGCAGGGCTGCTGCTCTTCTCCCCACAAATTTCGCTGCTGCTGCCCCAGCCCTAGCCTTGTCCCCATCCCAGGCTGTCCCACTGCTCCTTCCCTCCACTGCCTTGACTCTTCAGAAGGTGGAAACCAATGCAAGATTTCTACTTTGGAGGGTTTTTTTTTTTCCCCTTTTGCCTATTTTTGGCCATTTTAGTGAGTTAAATCAGCTGATGGAGAGGCCCAGCAAGTACCACTGGCAGCACAAGGGGAGTACTGGGAGTACGTGGCACAGAGGAGGTGCTGGGGGAGGGTCCCCGCTCCTGCTCCCTAGGTCAACACCTGGCTCTGTCCGCTGAGGTCAACAGGGATAGACCCACTGACTCCAGCAGGCACTTGATTAGTCCTACATTTGAGGGGAGGAGGACAGATTTGATGTGAAGCCCATCTTTGCTCTGTGTGCGTGCTAGTGCACACCTATGTAGGTATCTGTACCTGACAGCCAGTCACCTCTTTGGTGGTACACTGCATGGCTACGGTAGGGAGCAATGGAGCTCTTACCAAATTTGTTGTAAGGAATAATCTATGGAAAGTCACACAAGCCTTGCACTCTCCTCTTGCCCACAGTGTTATTCAACTAGAAGCATGATCTCATGAGTCTTTTGGCTCATTCCCTGGTTGTCCACACAGCCGGACTTTGAGATGCAGTAGAGGTTTGGCCGCTTTAATTCAGGCCAGAGGAGCCCTGCCGAAACCAGAGCCCATCCTTCATTTCATGGAGAATTTCAAGCTGCAGAAGGTTAATTACGGACAGCAGCAAGGTGAGAACAAACAGCGGTGGCACCCGTCAAACCGTGAGCTGCACTGGATTTATAAATAGGTTCTGTACTCAATTAATGCTCTCGCCTTTGGCACGCAGAACAAGCTTGCTCAAGAGCAGAAAAAGACTGAGTAATACAAAGCTGCACACTGCAGCGCTTTATTCGTTTTTTTCACATTGAACCAAGGACCTAATTAGTTATGTTATTGTAGAACTAATAGCACATTTGTTATAACGGCTGTTTCTGTCCTAAATGCTTTACATAAAGCTCACAAGTTTGATATCACAGTATGCCATAAAAAGTGAGAAATGCTTTCCCTGCTCTTGAGAAATCTTGGTCTAATTAGGTTGTTCATTTTTCTGCCTAGATGCTGAACTGGAAAGACTTTCTCTTGGTTAGAATACAAGATACCAAAAGTATCCATTCTTCTGGTTTTGAAAGTGCTCAGGAACAAATCTGTTCTAACCACCAATTTGTAACATTAAAGTAGCAGTGACTGTACTTCGGTTAGATGTCCCACAGTTATTTGTAAAAGTGAGGATACTAAACAGGATACAAATGTGACCATTGGTTTAAAAAAAAATCATGGGGCCTGCAGAGGGGGGAATCTCTACCAAAATAGTGATGTATATTAATTATATCAGTAATTACACAGTATAGACCCCCATGTTCAAGGCCTCTCTTCCTTATTTTGCTTCGTACGCCACCGGGACAGTAACTAACAAAACCAGCTTCCATCCCTGCTTGCTCTTTCAAAGATTTATGCAAATACCTCCAGCTTGTGAGAAAATGCCTGTCTGTGGCAGCCCTTTCGCCCCAGGCTCCACAGCTCCCTGCAGACAGGGAGGGCAAAGATATGACAACAAATATGTATCACGTGCCTAGCCCAAAGCTTCGGCGTAGCCACGTTTACTAATCACAGTGGTCAACTCTAACATTAAACAGATTTGTCCAAAGACTTCCAGTAATGTGCTGGTGTTATTACAGCAAGAGGACACACTGCTGTGGATCGCACAACACGAGACAAATATTATTGTGAACTATATTCCCCCACCACGAGCCCCTCTTTACATATGGCTATGAAAAGCCTAGAGGGGATGAAGTGCTTCAGGCTCAGAAAAAGCCTGGCTGAGCCAAGGAGACAGTCTACACGTCAGCTGCCATTTGATTACTCGACATCCCAAGCCCTTTTTTTAAAAATACATTGCTGATGTTGTCTGAGTATAGCTGGGGTGCTAGCAGCAGGCACAGCTTCTGCATCCGACACAAATTTACAGCTGGATAGGTCAAAAACCAACCAAATGAAAATTAATGGTTGGGAACTTTTTAAAACTGAGTTAAAGGCTCTTTGAGAAAAATAAAGGAGGCACAAACACCCACCATAATGAATGAGGCCAGGGAAGACGAAGCCTAGAGTTGAGTCTTTATGCTCTGCTTAGGTGTCCTAACAAGCGGCTGCCCTAACGTAACGCACATAAGCCCTCCTTAATGCATGGACTGTAACCCAGAACTGTCCCCCATGTGCACTAATGTTTAATCATAGAATCATAGAATGGTTTGGATTGGAAGGGACCTTAAAGATCATCTAGTTCCAACTCCCCTGCCATGGGCAGGGACACCTTCCACTACACCAGGTTGCTCAAAGCCTCATCCAGCCTGGCCTTGAACACTTCCAGGGATGGAGCATCCACAACTCCTCTGGGCAACCTGTTCCAGTGTCTCACCACCCTCTGAGTGAAAAATTTCTTCCTTATATCTAATCTAAATCTTCCCTCTTTCAGTTTAAAGCCATTGCCCCTTGTCTTATCACTACACACTCTCGTAAAAAGTGCCTCTCCAGCTTTCTTGTCACCCCCCTTTAGGTACTGGTAGGCTGCCAGAAGATCTCCCCGAAGCCTTCCCTTCTCCAGGATGAACAACCCCAACTCTCTCTGCCAGTCTTCATAGGAGAGGTGGTCCAGCCCTCGGAGGTTTTCCCACCGGAATGCCCTAGACACTAGGTATCATATCATGCACACTCATGACTCCTCCCTTCAATGCCATGTAATTCATTTTATGTGACGTGGCACAGCTTCAGGAGCAGGGGGCTGCGAGTCACTCTCCCCACACTGCACCCCAGCACCCCCTTTTCCCCATGGCTTCGTTCAACTTCGAGGCACATATTGGTTTTCTTCCTGAAAGCAAAAAGCTCCTGTGAACACGCAACACGAGAAGCATGCTTAAAAACACTCACCACACTGAGAGCCGCAGGGAAAAATACCTTTTCTGATCTTGCACGGGACAAGCCACGGAGAAGTGCTGGGCTGCTCACTCAGCATCGCAGGGCAGAGGAGCTCCATGGCTCCGCCCCATACCATGGAGGTGCAGGAACTTGAGCAGGCATCCCGAGCCCCACACTTCAGCCTCGAGCACTGACACTAGGTTCTGGCCCTTTAAAAACAGTATTTTGGAATGTAAATATACAGATAGATTTTTTTTAAAATCAGGATATAAATTTTCCTTAGTAGGGTTACTTTGTTCTTTTATTATCTGTACATGAACTATGGCGGGGCATTTGTTTAGGATCTGTAGAAATCTGTTTCCCATAAGCAGCTTGGCATTCTCTCTTTATTAGCTACAACATTCATAGAGGAAACATCATACTATCAAAAAGGACCATTATTACTTTAACTTTATCACACCGGGTGATTACAACTAAGATAATTAGAGGCTAATTTGAGAGGAACTGAAGGGGAAGTAGAAGTGGAGCTAGAAGTTAATCAGAGTGTGCCCACATTTAATCAGGAGCTCACAGAGATTGACTTCTGGAAGATTTTTGTGACTCGAACGTCTCTCCTCAGAGGACATAAGAAGGAAAAAAAGCATGGAAAGAGATGGAGGAGAGAGGATCAACAAGCACAGCATGAGGAAGAGCACAACTGACCTGTTGGGTTGGAATTGCCCCCGTGTTTGAGATTCCTGGCTCGGAGCACGTGCTGCTGCTCCCTCTCTCTCAAAAGCCAGTCATGAGCCCCGCTCCAGGACAAGCATCCCCCTGAGGAGGAGCTCCTCACAGAGCATGTCAAAACGGGCTTCACCCACCGGCGCTTCCAAGTGGAAGCTGGTGGCAGAGCTCTCCAAGGAGGAGCAGGAGGAGACACCCTGCCCTTGGCTGCGAGGATAAACTGGAGACAAAGCAGCAGGGCGGGCAGGTGATAATCCTGTCAGTGGGAAAGTTTAAAAAACAACAACAAAAAAGGAAAATATAGCTCTAGCTCTGATATTAGGGGAAGATGATAACTCTGGGGTGCAGAAGGGGTCATCTGGATCAGAGCAATGGCTGCTGGAGGGCAGATTACATCCTGCAAGCTCTTTCCAGAGTTGGCAGCTCCGAAGACAGCATGAGAGGAAGCAGGGGCAACCTCTTCCAAGCTCCCGCATCGAGTATGTCCAGAGAGCAGGCTGCCTTACCCACATCCTGAAGCAAACGCTCACCACCACCGCTCTAGGGAGAAACAGGGAGACATTAGCTCACGCCATACTAGCCAGCTGCGCTGCTTCCTGCATCTTTGCCAGCATAAACATCTCCTCACAGCTCTGTGGTTCGGCACACACACATACCCCTTTGCTTAGCCCAGCATAACCCATGACATCCAGCCACAGCAGCTCCTGTGCCACTGCTGAAGCTCGTCCACCTTGCTGTGGGGCACAGCAGGGACAAACCCCCAGCTTTCTCGCTTGCTGTTGAACAGACCCCTTAGAAAAGCTCGTTGCTGATCTTTGCAGAGGAGTCCCTCTGCCTCTGCGGGTGTTTCCTGGGCCTGTGGAGGAGATGAGGGCTCTGCAGGCACAGGCGGCACAAGCCGAGCTGGGCTTCATGGGCAACGGGGAATGCGGGACCATTTTTTCTGCCTGAATGTCCATTAGGAAATGCTTGGTAGCATATTTTTTTTCCAATATAGCCCTCTGAGAAAAATCCTCCTAATGGGTTGTTTGCTCTGCCAGAATACTGTACAACGGGTCAGCACGTGAAACGAGCTATCACCAATAAAAACACACTTATGACAGGATAAGGGAAATTTATGGTAGGGCTTTGGCTTGTATGGCAGTGCGGCTAAGAGAAGAATTACAATGGAAAAAACAGTGTTTGCTACACCTGACAAGTGAATAAGGCAGCTCTTGGCTCCTGTCCGCTTCCTCTTACAGTATTTCAAAAGGTTTGGGTCTGTAGGAGCACTGGTGCCCCAGTTAAGGGAGCGTGATCCCTGCCCTACTCTCTGTCATCCCAGACTCTGCCACAGGATCAGCACTTGCATCACGGACATTTTGAGTATTCTCCCGACTACTGACCAAAGCTCACTCAAAGACGGGATGTCTTTGTTTCCATTGCGAGGAGATTCAGTAGACAGGTTTCAACAAGGCGAGAACCAGAGACTCTCCTTCCAAACCCAAGCCCCAAGAATCTCCCTTCTCCAGAAGAAAGCCTTCCCATGTCTGTCTGCTGTTTATGGGTGACACAGGATTTTGCTGACCACTTGAATTGTCTAAAAACAAGAACAGCGAGGGCATAAACCAACACACAAGCACTAAGCACACTAGCATCTGGCAACTGCCCTATCTCTGTTTTCTTGCTTCCTGTTTAATAAGCCCTTTAGGGAAGTTTATTGCTGATCTATGCTAGAAAATTGCTCATATAATTGAAACATCAGTGTAATATTGTTTGCCCAGTGTAAATTTTTCTTCAGGAATTTCTGGATGCAATTATCCCTTCTGACTAATAAAAACAACAGTTTAATTGCAAATATACGGTTAGAAAAGCTATTTTCTGTTTAAACATAAAATGCCTGTTGTTTCAGTGTTTCAGATCAAATAGACTGTCCTTCCTGGAGCAGTCAAGAGAGTTCGAGGAGCAGAAACAGAGTAGCAATGACGGGGAGCTAATATTCCTTTCCTCTGGAATTTTGCTGAGTAAGCATTCCCGACCTGACCTACCATTGCAGTCCTGAGATGCTCCTAAGGGAGTCTCAGATTCATCCAAACCCCAAGGCAACTTTAAATCCAACAGCAATGCAAGTGGTGAGCCTCTGCCAGATATGGCTCTAATGGCACCTCTGCCCTGCTGCCATCCCCAGCCCCAGCCCCCACTCTGCCTGAGCAGGAGCAGGGCCACAGCATGAACGTGGGAGTCCCTCAGTATTTGTCCCCCTCTTTTCCAGTAGGAAATGACAGTTTGTAGAAAAACTACCCTGTAAAGGTTTGGTCAGGCCATTTTTGTTTTCCAAATTTTTGAATTAAATCCATTTGGTTTCATATACCTCTATGTAAATATATGAAAAATTCTACGCATGCAGAGATGTAAAGACAAGGAGGAAGAGGAGAGTGAATATTGGGTTTTGAATCCCTACAAAATCCCCAAATTGCTCCTTTTTATATACTCGTACTATACTAAAAAGATGAAAGCTGTTTTATAGTCCAGAGTTCTGAGAAATAAGAGCTACTGGCAAAAACGTGACTGAGGTTCAATAGTTTTCAAACCTGGTACAATCTGCACAACTTCACTAGAAACAAACCATAAGGCATTAATAATTTCAAAATAACGTTAAACAACTAGCACTCAAACAATCCCAGGAAGTGGCCTAAAAATGGAAAGGTTGAGTACTCAGCCTTTAGCACTAAACATGAGAGTCCTGAGCTCATAAACTGAATAAATCGTGCCCTTCTGTTCCATCTATATGAAAGAGGATTCAATATATATTCAATATAACATTGTCCACAATCACTGAAATGGATGAGAATCCCCACATTATGTCATCAAAATGTTTATTTTTTATTAATTTAGGGAGTTTAAATATAATTCACTAATATTAAGATAGAAAAAAAAACTAAATTAAAAAACCTCACACCTCTAAACAAAATAGCTGTTTTGAACTCCCTCCAGTCTGTGAGATCACCGGACTCTGCACCCAAAATGCAAGGATGTTCTTTCCTTAGAACAAGCCAAGCTAAAACTAGACTACATAGGACCCGAAGAAAACTTGGATATCATTTCTTGTGCCCACTCACAAACTGTTCCTGTGTTCCCAAGAGAGGAAAGCAGTCTCCTAGCTCTGAATGTCACAAATCTAGAGGAAGCCTAGATACACCCTGAAACTTTGCAGCTGATGCTTTCCTTTAATTTACCATGCAGTGCATTCACTTTGGATTTTGAACGATTTACTACTAATACAGCTTAACTGTACTAAAGTTGAAATCAAGTATTACCGTGTATTGAAACAATTTTGGCCTTTCGTTAGTCTTCAGACAACATCGCTGTAAGCATTGGCACCAGCTCCAGCATCAGCAGAATGCACATTTCGATATGTACTCTAAATTAAATATGTATGAGAGCCTGAGAACCACAATGACAATTACTGCACCTTGGAACGAGACTTGGAATATTTCGTCTGGCAGAGTTCAAAAGACTTTTCGGCTGGGAGCAGCTGCAGCTTGGTTAGCGCAAGAATGGATTGATTGCAATTCAGAACTTGGAATATGGATTAATGCAATATTCATGGAAAACTGCGTGTGCAGAGCTCCATATGGCCAGTGGAGCTCTGAAAGCATTTTGCTTCAGGGAAGAATCATGTCACCAGAATGCATTTGCCTTTACAGTGTCCAAGTTAGGAAGGAAGGAAGCTATTTTCCTCACTTAGCTAGTATGCAGGTTGTGGAGTATAAAACACCCTTGACCCCAAGGAGGCTGGAGCAGCCCTGCTGCGTCCCAAAGCAGGGTTTGGGGTTTGACTGCCCCCTTATTGCTCTGCAGACTGCACAGTGCGTTAGCTTTATCTGGAATATCCTCACAAGTCCTCTGAGATGGCTCTGGAGATCAGACTTGCTGTCCATGTACACAACCACCCGGACCTACTGACAGTCCAGGTGGACTCTCAGTAGTAAAAGGGCTACCTCACATCAAACACACCCGGCAGCTTTGTACAGCATGAATAAACACTTTGGTGACTGAATAAGCCATCAGACACACTCAGACAGGCTCTGGCAGATGAGACGAATGCAAAGCGAGCAGGCAGGCTGCAGCACTCGCAGCTTTCTATCAAAGGCTGAATAGAGCATTGCAACTTCCCCTGCGCTGAGTACCAGGGGGAGGCCAGCCAAACTCCCACGCTTAGTTATTTGGCACCTGCTTTCTTGTTGCTCTGGTGCTATTGAAGATCTTAAAGTCAAGACTGAGCAGTATATCTGGCAGATGTCAGGTGGGTAGACAAAACAGAGGGAACAAAAAAGATGTGATGCCAAATCACACTTCTAGCTGGGTCCCAACTTTTCACATGGCTTTGTTTCAAAGCACTTCAGGAAAATATTAAAAAACAGGATTTATCCTAGATCACGGAATAGAGGAAGGAAGAGTTGGAAGAGACCTCTGGACGTCATCTGATCCAACCCCTCTGCTCAAGCAGGGCAACCTAGAGTCAGTTGCCCAGGGCCGTGTCCAGACAGGTTTTGAATACCTCCAAGGACGGAGACTCCACAACCTCTCTGGGCAACCTGTGCCAGTGCTCAGTCACCCTCACAGTAGAAGTTTCTTTTAATGTTCAGACAGCACCTCCTATGTTTCAGCTTGTGTCCGTTGCCTCTGGTCCTGTCACTGGGCACCACGGGAAAGAGCCAGGTCCATCCTCTATACCCCCACCCTTCAGGCATTTGTACACATTGATGAGATGCCCCTGAGCCTTCTCTTCTCCAGGCTGAACAGTCCCAGCTCTTTCAGCCCTCCCTCACAGGAGAGATGCTCCAATCCCTTCAGCATCTTCATAGCCCTTCGCTGGACTCTCTTCAGTGTGTCCATGTCTCTCCTGGGAGAGAGAGGGAGCCCAAAACTGAACCCAGCACTACAAGTGTGGCCTCACCAGTGCTAGTAGAGGGGAAGGATCATCTCCCTTGACCTATGGGCAACACTCCTAAAGCACCCAAGGTTCCATTCACTGCCTTTGCCACAAGAACACACTGTTGGCTCCCCAGGTCCTTCTCTGCCAAGCTGCTTTTCACCTGGGTGGCCTCCAGCATGTACCAGTGCCTGGGGTTATTCCTCCCCAGGTGCAGGAATTTGCACTTCCCCTGGCTGAACTCCATGAGGTTCCTGGACAGAAGATGCTGTGGAAAGATGCTGCTGTTGGAATGAGTAACACTCATTTGCTTTGCAAATTTGGATCACTGTGGTAGGTTTCATGAAGAGAAACTGTTCTCCTTCCAATGGGGTGAAATACTGCAGTTGCTCTAATACATGAGGCATCAATTTAATATTTGGAGAAAACAATGTTCTTCTGAAAAGGAATATAATTCTGCAGGATGAGCTTGCAAGAAAGGCAGAGCGCAATTACCCAAGTACAAATTGAGCCAGGGTACTGGAGCATGACAGAGGTGACCATCCACAACCTGGGGGAGACGACAATTAATGAGAACAACTAGAAATGCCTTTGGGAGGTAAAACTTGATCAGACAAGACCACCTCCCACTGTTTGGCAAGGGATGCTGCTCTGCAGCACCTGCAGATCACGCTATGCTTGCAGACACCCAAACCAGGAATCCCATCCCTATCAAGAGACATCAGTCCATGAAGACAAAGTAGCGTGGTAAGAGGAGAAGCGAGTTAATAACAGAAGCAAGAGAGACACCGAATGCACTTCTCAGGCACATATTCGTGGGGAGAAAGTTAAGCAAACCGCAGTGTATTTGAAAACGTGCCTGTAGTGCCCATAGCTTCATTTCTGTCAGGAGGATTGTGCTAAACACGCTTTCAAATACTTATTATAGGCATTATACCACCCAACTTGCAATTCCTTTTAATAGCCTGACTTCCCTTCACACTACCGCGGCTGTTGTCTTTTCCCTGGATCAGCTTTACAGGGTGCACGGTGCACCTTCACACTTTTCCCTGGCGTCACTTAATCTCTTCTTACTTTTCTATCATTTCTGTATTGTCTGATGAAGTGTTAGCACACTGGGAGAAACCACTTGGTTCAGAAGGGGCTGTGATCTCACATACAAATTTCCAGTAAAACCACTGTGTAGCTCAGGGAAACAGGAGCATGCTTAAAGCAACTTGTGCAACTCGCTAGAAATCACACCAGTTACTACATGGAGGAAGGTGCAATTATTGCATGTTGTTATCTGACTTCTGAGAATTTGGAGGTGTATTGCTTGAAGTGAAACAAAATCAGTGAAAGATCCCCTGCCGATGTCAGAGGGTCAGCGATACAGTCCTAGGTGTTCAGTGCTCAGGGCTGATGCTTCCTTGAAGTTCTTTTCCAGAGGTTAAAAGCAGTTTGGGGAAAACAAATCTCAAATTCTAGGACTCCTGTTTCTCCTCAGTGTTTAAGAGCCGTACATTTGCAGCCTTCACAGAACAGCAAACCTTCAGCCAGTTCTCACATGATGCTTCTTCTTACTGACTTGTTTTCCGCAACATCTCTGGCTAGTAGAGGTCGTGATAACTTGCTAGAGCGCTTCATTGTGCTCTTTAAGTTGATCAAGTGTTTTCCTTGCATCATGTCCTCTAAGGCATACTGAAATCATCTAGGATCCGGCAGATAGGATTTGAGGAGACAAAATGATCTGACCTGACCTTAAAGCGCATTCTGGTTTCTGTGTCTTCTCATTCTTTGCAAGGCATTGTTTTGAAGCATTTTTAAAAACTAGGATCTCTCCTAGATCCATGGATTAAAAAAAATTTGCCTCGTCGTCTCAGGACTACTCTACAATTACAAGCACCACTTCATGTGGGAATATTTCACAAAGAAATAAACAAGCTTTCTAGAAGGCAAAGTCAAAGCCCTTCTCCCCACCACCACTTTTTTAACATTATGTTAGAGGCTGGGTGTGTTGCCACCTTAAAGTCATTTTCCCTGCACTCAGGTAACTCTTCCTCCAGAAGCTCCTGAGGTTTCCTTTCCTTTCCTAACAGCTCAAGAGCTCTTCAGGTGGGTCAGGGCTGTGGGAGGTTGTGGCAGAAGATCCAGTGGTGGTAGAAAAAGATCTAGAGGCTGCTGGGAGCTACAGAGCGAGAGCATCCATCTGATCTCCACCTGCAGCCAAGGAGCGGGGAAAAATCTGCCCTTTCCTCAAGTGCCTAAACCTTAATTTCATTGTCTCTTACAAAGGTGTACGAAGAGCCTGCCTCTGTGGTACCGACATCCCATGCAGAAAGGGAAAGGTCACCAAAAAGCACCAGTATCACCCTCAGACAAGGCAAAGACGGATACAGCCAGAAGCATGCTTGCTCTCTCCCTTTCTCTACCACCCAGAAATTCAGCCAAATGAAAAGCAAAGCCTTCCCTCCAGGAAAACCAAACAAAAGCCATGTGTCTTGAACCCTCATTGTGTCCAGACAGGCACAGGGAGTTTGCCAGAGCAAACAAGTTCCAGAGTCAAAGGATTTCCGCTGAGAGCTCTCTGCAACCAGTCCTCCCGGGCCCGGCCCCGCACTTCCCAGCCAGCTCTCGCCGCTCCGGCCGCGGCAGAGAGGCCTCCCGTCACAATGGCATACTCGACAGCTCTGCCAAGAGTGCTGGGCGAGGCGCCAAGGAACGGAGCAGTGCGTTTTCCTGAAAAAAGCAGACGCGCTGAGGAGGAATGCTCGAAACGCTCCTTCTGGCAAACCTGCATGGCCGAGCGCCCGCGGGGAGAAGCGCTCGGGTTGCGACCCCCAGGGAGAGCGGAGAACGGGCTCCGACGCATTTCTCCCTCTCCACGGCTTGCCCCCTCCATTCTCAACAGCGTTCCAGGCATCTGCACTGAAGAGCGCCCATCTCTCTCTGTGCTCAGGGCCGCTTTGAAGACATTCTCACCCTCTGAATTTCAGGGTCAGTACGGCACCGCGTGCGCCCTGCCTCCATTCGCTGCACGTTGGAGCCCCGGTGCCCAGCACAGGGCTCTCACCACATCTCCTCGTTACCCAAGACTAAGCCCTAAGCCTGGCTCCAGCTGCTCCCACACCAAGGAGTGCCACAGCCACCAAGATCCCACAGCCCACATGGAAAAGCACTGTGAGAAAACCGGAGATGGACACATGGCGTTTTGGGCAGTGACATCAGAAGATTTCCACTCCACTGAATGACACAAAGATAACCATTTGACTCCACAGCAGGCGTCACCCCAAAGCACCAACCCTGAGTAAGGGGACAAGGATTCAGGACAATTCTAATTTGATGTGTCTAGACAGAAAGAGAAGCCGCAGCCTGTCCAGGTTTTCTTGCTGTAGGGAAAATCCCAAGGAGGGATGAACACCATTACAGTCGCTAGAGCACTTCCCACGCCCCACAGCAAAAGGACGCTTTCCAGAGGCAGAGTTTTAAGGGACTTATGAAGAAAAGTGGAACAAACACCCCTACACATGCGTATGGGTGTGCAGAATGAGCGTATGAAATGTGCGCGTCATAAGGTCTCCGGTATATTTATCTGAGTCATCGCTCTACTTCTAAACTTGTACCTTGCAGGAAGGTTTTAACAGCATGACATAATCTAAGGCATGTATTGACTCCATTTCTAAGACAGTTGACTTCTGTCTGGTTTACACAACTCCCTCTGATTTTACACAAAGTCAAGCATAATGGAAGGCTCTTCTTCCGTCGCTTTTATGTGCCATATCCTTTCTTTCTGTTTCTTCTTTAAAACACATTGGGTTTTTTTATTTAATGCAGGATTGTGCATCCAGAGCCTTGCAGATGGAATGCGTAATTGAACATTATATTCTGCTCGAGAGACACACCATAAAATTAATATTTGAACCATATTCTTGCTGATCCAGGGGAAGAGAGCAAAATAACACAAAGAAAATACTCTAAAGCAATTTGTGGCCTATCTACAGAATACTTTCCAGACATTAGCATAGTAAGAGAAAGACTTAACATTAATAAATGTTGGGGTTTAATTCACAAACAGCGTTATACTGTGCTGGATTACTTTGGGCAATTTTGCAGTTACGGAGTCAGAGCGAATAGGGTTTAGGGTGATTGGGAGAAAAGAGAGAGTGAGGAAAAAAAAAAGATTTCAAGCAATGGTCCCTATCCCGAGTCAACACTACACACAACTGTGTAGTGGAGAAACACCGTATGAAACTGCGAGAGATCAAACCACATTGCAGATGAGACCACGGTGAGGTCAGAGTTTCAAAGCACAGAGGGTCCGGCTTCAGGAAAGGCACCTGAAACGATCAGGACAAAAGATTTCAGGTAACATTTGATGCAGTACTAGTCTAAAGCCAAACAGAAAGAAAGAAAGAAAAAAAAGAGGTATAAACCATATTCAAGAGAGAATCAAGGCCAGGGGAAACAGAAAGGGGAGGTCCATTACTAATCAGCTACTTCAGCCATTACCATAGCCATGAAACTAAGGTACGAATTTGGAGTAAAGAGTGCCTCGTATGGAGCTGTTTTGCCCTGGGATATTGGTGTGAACAAAGAGATGTCAAGTCATTAAAGTTTCAGCTGATGCCAGATAGTCTCGGATTTCAGCATTAGGATCCAGAGTTTTCCTTTGTGTCCAAAACTGTTTCTAGAAGTAGAAATAATGAATTTGAACTTTATCATAGGAGCGCTTATGCCTGATCTTGATACCTATTGGCATCCAAAAACATCTGAGTTCTGTATAAGCTGTGTTTTTGTGCATTGCTGAGGCTCCATTTTTCATTTTCACCAGAAGTTAAGGTTTTTCTTACTTAAAAATGTTGAATTCTGGTATTTGTGGCTGCAGAAACACATCTTTAAAAGCATACAATAGGCAAATGACATTGTTCTGCAGTTGTAAACACACAGCTTAAAACGGTGGGCTCAAATAGAAATTTGTTTTTTTAACTAGGCTGACATCTCTGCACTCCATTAACGTACCAGGAAGAAAGAGAAGGTGCGTTACTTTATCCTCAGAAACAACTAAGGTGCATAACCGTGACCAGCGATTGCCAGAGTAACTAATGCTAAAAAAGGTCCAGGCACCAGGTACACCTACACTTCCACATCTGCAGTTCAGATGTTTATTAATCACAACTTGACATTAAAAGGCCTTCTAATCGGCAAGGACTTATTTCCTCTGATCTCAGGAAGTTTGTAATTGCGAGGGCCATAGACACAACACGAGTGATGTCTAAGTCTCCCACCCTTCCTTATGCATTACCAGAAAGTACGCGCTGTAGTGCAGAAAGCAGGGTGGCAGTGAATAAAAAGCAGGTGAGATCACCTCTCTTGTCTACAAGAAAAATAGAAGGACCCCTCCAATGCCCAGATTAGATGTAAAACCTGATATCTCACGTACAGCCTTGATTACCTCCCTAACTTTGTGATTCTCTCGTGTGACCAGCAGCTGGGTCCAGAGAGTGTTTTTGCAAAACCACCTGACACGCTGCTGCTCCAGCACCCTGTGCGGGAGTCAGCCAGCACCCCAGCGGTCTGCATCCCGGGGTGCAGGGGCTGCCCCCCAGCCGGCAGGACGGGGCTGCAGCAGCAGGTTAGGGTACAGGTGCCCCTGAAACGCGGTGCTGGGCCATGCCACGCACACGTGCAGCCAGCGAGTGCACGTACAGTGCTGCCCACACACGGAGCCGTGACCATGCCTGGGGACAGTTTGGTGGCACTGGTTTGTCACCACCACCTCGTCATCTCCCTCACTCACCCTAGCACACCAGGCCCGGCCACCACTGCCGAGGGAGGAAGCACCGTCTGTTGCAATGCCAGGGATGTTCTGGCAAGAAATATTTCCAGAGAGCTCCACATTTGAGAAGGCACTTAAAAAGCCCAGACCTCTTTGTTTGAACTCCGATTGAAGACAGACACATACGCTCTGTATATTATTTATTAGTTATTGTCTTATTTAATCCCCTTTGGAAAGGCAACAATAGAGGAGTTACAGTTCTCCCATTTTTTTCTCCAAGCTAGTGATGTTATTCCTTTACTTAGAAACAGAAACCAGAGCGCACCATACATTTAACCACCAGCACAGATGGGTTACTGTGACCCACCACATTTGCCCCGTTCCTGACTCGTTACCAGTCAACATCAGTGATGCATCAGTCCCTGGTACAGCACTTGGGAACACAGGTCTTTGCCCAACTATCTGCGCTGAGCGAGGGCATCTCTGCCCTCAAGCAAAAGTGCATCTTTCCTGATTGCTCTTGAAAAACGAGCTTTGGCGCTGGGAAACAAGCCTTTGGGAGACTGCAGGTATTTCATCCCACATGCACCACCACACTAGTTTGAAGTTCTCACCTCCAGACCAGCCTACAAAGGAAAACCAGGAGTAGGAAGGGGTGCTTGCAAAAGGAAAGGAGATCATCACCAACCTAAGCGTGATCCAGTCATGCTGTCACTGACGAGCACCACAACCTCCACTGACTTCAGAGGGACACGACGGGGTTATCAATATTGAACGGGAGGAGGCCTCTCTTTTTCACTATCAGTTTTCTTTAAAAAAAAAAACAAAACTCACACACACAAAACAAACAAACAAACAAAAAAACCCCTCCACCCCCACACATACCACCACTACCCTCTCAGGCTCGGTAAAAGCCTATTTTTAAACAAGTAGGAAGATCAGCAGACTTCCACTCTCCCTTCCACACACTGAAGCAAACTGCCCTCAGACACAGGGTTAGTTTAGGCATACCTGCTGAGATTTTTCTTTCTAAGAGACATTTGTTTTCAGGGAAGACACACATAAGAGTCAGACTGCACCCTGAAATCAAATTTTGCTTCCTTTAATGGCAGGCTTGGGCATCTGGAGTGTATATGTGCAACAGCTAGCCTCCAGTTCAGCTTGTAAAAATCTTTTTGTGGGGGGTAGTGACTTTCTCAGTATTTTTCATGTTGGAATAAATTAACTTAAGTGTGCATGGAAGGTAGGAATACATATGACTGAAATGAGAAGTCGGGCTAAAAATAGCACTAAACCAATTGCATTGTTCAGAGTGAGGGAAAGGAAACCTGGGGGGAAAAAAGAAATATATTTAACAGCTGTCTCAACATAATGTCAGATTTATTCAAGATTTCTGAAATGGTCTTTGACAAGCCTTGACTCATTGTTTAGGGCTGGAAAGGGTATTGAGGGTGGACTATTTCTTGTGATTTATAAGAGACCACTGTTACTAGTTTGAAAAACTTGCATACAAGTGCAGTAAATTAAAACAGAAGCCTACATAAGACATGTACCTTACAGACAAAAGGCTTAAAGCATTCTTCAGTCTGAATCACCAGAGCGTGGTTTGCAAAGCGAAATCAGTTTCAAGAATTTCTGCTAGCCAAAGATGTATTCTACAATATTTAGAAGAACTAATTTATTCCATTAGCACAATTTAGAGATTCAAACCTAAACTCACACAGCTATATCATGCTTCCAAAGGCACTGCACTTGGACTCCATATCAAAAATTGCAGAAGTTTTCAGTGGCTCATTAACACTGGATCACGTACTAGTCTCAGTTATCGAAAAGCTTGCATGGCACATACAGTAACTTCTCCGTGAGTACAACTTAAAAAGCATTAAAGTTCGCGCATGCAGAGGAGTGGAAAATGAAACCAAGCATATTTGTTCAAAGATGGACATGTCAACCTTCCCCTTAGCTCTGAGAGACAATTGCACAAATTTTCATATAAAATTCAACCATTACCTATTTCATCAACAGAACCTTGCACAGGCTGTAGCATAAAGAAAACACTCCAGACATCTTCACGGGAAGCAAGGGGGAAATGAAAAGCCCGCAGCTAGAGGTGCTCTGCATAGGAAGTGTATTAGTTTCACAGATCGAAGAGAAGTTAGATTGTGATCTTCCTTAAAACCCTGTTTTTCCCTCTCCCTCCAGGCAGATACTCACTTACATTCCCCTGCAGAGTCCAAGAAATTACTGAACGGAGGTTCACTCTGACTCCCACAGCCCTCTCCAAGCCCCGTGAGTAAATCAATACAGGCGGCCCCTTTGGCTTCTACCAAATGTCTGCAGAGGTACGTGATCTACACCAAACAGTTTGGAACAGGCATAGTACCTTTCCTATGAAGCTCTGGCACTGATTTGGATGGCCAGCACGGCTGGATGTGCAGGAGGGCCACTTCTCCTTGGAAGTGCGACACAGAACTTGAGATTAGGCCTGAAATTCTTTATTTTACATCATAGCTGGTGACATCCTACTGGAGAACAGAATGGGGGGAAACAGCATCATATGAATATGCTTTGCTTCCCATTACCCTTTCCACGATGTCAGAAGGTGATCTGTATAACACCCACCTCAAATCACATATGGGAATTCAGGAGCCAACCCTCACACCCTTCATGACACTTACCGCAGCCTCTGCATCACCATGCAAATATGGGGAATCAAACCCAAGCATACCTCCCAGAAACTTCTACACAGAATCATAACACCCCTTTTCAGTGATGGGGCTTTATTAGCTGGTGCTTATGGCAGCATGATTAGCCGATAATCTTCATGAAGGCTTGCTATCAGAGCAGACTCATAGCTCTTCTTTGTATGGTACAGTGGTGAATACACTTTGTATAACACAGCCAGGAAGGCAAAGGCAAAGGGCTGGAAGAAGGGGAAGTCATTCCAAAAGAGAAAGAAGAAATTCACAAACAAGAGAGGGAGCTGAGACTTCCAGCCCCTTCATCATCTCCTGTTACATAGCTCATAACCAGAACACCATGTTTAGGTCACTTCTTGCCCCATGTGACTATTGCTAAAGGAATTAAATATTTTCTTGAGTGCACCTGCTCTGATTTGCCTTGCACAATTACAGTCAAAAAGGTTTCTGTATTAAACCTTGGGGATGAGGTCCCCATCCTGTATTAAGTCATCCACGGCTCCGCCTTTATTCCACAGAAACTATCCAAGATATCACTTCCAAACTTGAAGAGTTATGATTGTCTATAGCAACTTCTCCCCTTCTTTTGTGTCAGCTAAAATAAAGGAGCCTAGTTTTGAATTCACACACATTCACACACATACCCATCCATATAAACCCAGCTTCAAGTCAGTGCAGCTCCAACAGTGAAAAAGTGCTGTAAAAGATTATAATCAGGTGCCAAGTGTCTTTTATCTGCCGGACTTCCTACATGTTGCTCTGAAATGATGGGTCAATTATCCCAGCACTATGTTCTTCCTGGGCTGAATGAGGATAGTAAGTTGAGATCTCATCAATCACTCCAGCTCCTATTGCTCCTGCAGAGAGAATTGTTATGGCAACAGGAGAGTGAAACCCAGGTTTACAGTAACTGAACAGATGGATTCCAATAGTCTGAGAGAGTCTTGCAATGGAAAAGCTGATGAATTACAGAAGAAAAACATATGCCACTTATTTAACCTCCTGATTTTCTTTGATTCATTGCTAGGACAAGCAAACAAATCTTAAGAGAAAAAAAAAAAGGAAAGAATGAAAAAGAAAAAGTAAACAATAACACAACTATGGTTTCTGTATTTCATGCAGTAGTGATTCCTTCTACGTCAGCATACTGACTGCCCCTTGACCTTCTCACCTCAAAAACCTAGATTTTATCCTGATTTCTGAAAGGGATGAGGCTTACGTACTAGTAGAGAAGGTGTCTCCACTTCCTCCCCTTAATTTTTTTTCCCCCGCACTGGGCAATTGCACTAACAGTTGGCAGAAGCGTGGCAGCCCAAAAGACTACATTTCTATACAAAGACTGCCAGCTAAGCAGGGGACAGAAACCCAGAGCAGTGCTGCCACGGCTAACAGCAGCTGCAGGAGCCTCCACGCTCTTCGTCCCTGGGCAGAGGGAGAGCAGGGGTACTGGAGGTGATGTGCAATCAAAGGACCTGGGATTACTGCAGGGGATGTAGGACACTTGGTAGGAAAGCCAGTTACAATGCTCAGGAACAGATCTCCGCACGTTTGCACTAAAAATTAAAATGAATTTCCCTTCGCCCCCAGAAACAGAAGAGAACCAATTGTGGAGAGGCACTGTGATGAAGATGAGTATGCCTGCCCTGTGGCTCTGTAAAACGGGAAGAAAACAACTTCTGCATTCAACCTTTCCTCTGTGTGTGTGTGTGTGTGTGTGTACACAAACACGCGTGCACACAACCAGAAGACATATACACACCCCCAACCAGAATACGTGCATACACACACAGCACGCACGAACACACATATGTTCACACACACAGGGGAACAGTTAAACGCAGGAATTATTGCAAGGATATCCATGCACAAGCACACAGACAAAACCTGGGATTTCCAGCAAAGCTTGAGTGATTCAGTGTAATAAAAAAGGGCTCCTTGCAGCAAAGCGCTTAACGAATGGCAGACTGTGTCCAAAGGGTGCCATTACCCAAGGGACCCAGGGGATTTGGCTGGAGCATGCAGTATGAACAAATGGCCTGAAGATTTGTTAGGGTAAGGACTGGATTCAGCACAACCAGAAGGCTTCATCTCCTCCAAAGCCCCATATATTTCATCCCCAGAGCAGATAAAGCTGCAGTATTTTTCCATACTTTAAATTTTTTTTTTTTTGTGACAGAAATCTAATTTCTGAAAACTATTGTACTCTCCTAGTATTTTTAGAGTCAAGTTCTCCTCTCAGGCCCACTAGCAAAAAAAAACCCTGAACTAGCACCTTTCATTTTTATTTAATTTCATCATTAATTACCTTCTTGTATACCAACCAGGGAAAATTGAGAAATCTAACAAGAGACCATGAAAACTTGCTGTTCTAAATGGCCACTGGAGATAAATGATGGCTCTGACATTGGCCACCTTCTAGAAATCATCTTTTCACTTTCCCCTATAACCCATAATTTGAAGTATTTGCAGCTCTTCTCGCCTTGAAGAAAATATATTATTTACAGCATGTTTTCTATTCTGGGAGCTCAGAATTCCTCCTTGACTCCAGCTCATACATCACTTTTGTGTCGAACTCTGACCTCATCTCTATTTGCATTCCCTACTTTGATGGAGCAGCTATTTCTGATTACAGATTGGCAAAATAAATCATAGAAAATTGGAATTCCAAGGAAAAGAACATTTCATGTTTCGTCATGTTGTTGTTATGAGACAGGCAGGCTTTTAGCTTGATTGTTTTATTTTTACCAAGGGATGCTCAGCACTATGTTTTATGTGCTCTCAGAATACGAGCCCATGTACTCATGGTGTTCCAAAACCTCAAAACCCACAGTCAATTATACTGCTCAAGAATGGTCACTCTAGATTTCTGACAATCGGTTTCTCCTAAGGTACTGCTAGCTCCATGGGTCCCATGCAGCCATACTCCTCAGGGCTTTAAAAATGCACTGACTTGCAGAATGGTTGAAGTTGGAATGGACCTTTGGAAATCATCTGGTCCAACATCCCTGCTCAAGTAGGGCCACCTAGAGCAAGCTGCCCAGGACCATGTCCAGTCAGGTTTTGAATATCTCTAAGGATGGAGACTTTACAACCCCTCTGGGCAACCTCAGCCAGCATTTAGTCACCCTCACAGTAAAAAAAGTTTCTTTTAATGTTCAGACTGCATCTTCTGTGTTTCAGTTTGTGCCCATTTCCTCTGGTCCTGTCACTGGGCACCACTGGAAAAAGTCTGGCTCCGTCCTCTATGCAGCCACCCTTCAGGTATTTGTACATACTGATGAGATCTCCCTGAGCCTTCTCTTCTCCAGGCTCAATAGTCCCAGCTCTTTCAGCCCTTCCTCATAGTAGAGATGCTCCGGTCCCTTCGTCATCTCTATAGCCCTTTGCTGGACTCTTCAGGGTGTCCATGTCTCTCTTGTACTGGAGAGCCCAAAACTGAACACAGCACTCCAGGTGCGGCCTCATCAGTGCTGAGAAGAGGGGAAGGATCACCTCCCTCGGCCTGTTGGCAACACTCCTAATGCAGCCCATGATACTTGCTAGACTTCCTCACCATAAAGGTGCATTGCTGGCTCACAGTCAGCTTGATGTCTTCCAAGACTCCCAGGTCCTCCTCTGCCAAGGTGCTTTCCAGGCAGTCAGTTCCCAGTATGCACTGATGCCTGGGGTTATTTCTCCTCAGGTGCAGGACTTCGTATTTTGCCTTCCTGAACATCATGAGAGTCTTATGGCCCATTTCCCCAGCTTATCAAGTTCTCTTTGAATGGCAGCACAACCATCTGGTCTATCAACAACAGCTCCCAGTTTTGTATCACCTGAAGTGATGACACACTTTATTTGAAACTTGCTGAGGGTGCACTCTGTCTCAGTGCCCAGGTGATTAATGAAGAGGTTAAACAGAACTGGCTCCAGTGAAGACCAAGGTGAAGAAGGCATTGAGTACTTTGGGCATTTCTGTGTCCTTTGTCCCATTCAGCTGCAGAGACACATCCCTTGTCTTCCTTTTATTGCTGATGTACCCGCAGAAGCCCTTCTTGCTACCCTTCATGCCTGTTGTCATATCAACTGCAGGCGGGCCTTGGATTCCCAACCCCATCCCGGCATGCTTGGACAGCATCTCTATGTGCCTCCTGGGTCACCTGTCCTTGTTTCCACCTTCTTTATGCTGCCTTTTATGTTTGAGTTTAGTTAGAAGCAACTTATTCTTCAATGCAGGCCTCCTGCTGCCTTTGCTTGACTTCCTGCTCATTGGGATGGACTGTTCTTGAGCTTGGAGGTGATCCTGCAAAAAAAATTACCAGGTCTCCTGGACCCCTCTTCTCTCCAGGGTTATATCCCATGTGATTCTTCCAAGCAAGTCCCTGAACAGGCCCAAGTTTTCTCTCCTGAAGTCTAGGGCTATGGTCCTGCTATTTGCCTTGTCCCCTTTCTCAGTATCCTGAACTTCAGCATCTCACAGCCACTGCAGTCAAAGCTGCCCCTGACCTACACCTGCCCAGCCAGCCCACACTTTTTTACAAGTATGAGGTCCAGCAGAGCATCTCCCCTCATTGTCTCCTCGATCGCCTGCATCAGGATATTACCATCAACGAACTCCAGAAACCTCCAATATTGCTTGTGCCATGCTGTGTTGTCCCTTCAGCAGATATTGAGGTGGCTGAAGTCCTCCATGAGGACCAGGGTCTGCGAACATGAGGCTCCTTACAGCTGTTTGAGAGCCTCATCTACTTCTTCCTGATCAGGGGGTCACAGTTAAAAATATTATTTACTTCATACTAGTTTGTAGTTTGTAACACTTCCACAAGTGTTTGTGCAATGGTTCTTCACTGGAATATGAGATAAGTAAAACCTAATGCAAGAAATACCTTATCTGTGTGTAGTCAAGACTATTCTCTTTTTTTCTGGCCACTTCATCTATGGGACTACCAACTTGAAAAGGACACACAATAATTAAGAACATATTGTGCTGAAATCAATATACAGTAGTCACAGTTTGGGATATCTGAACTTATAGCTTCACAATCAGTGCTAGATTTATGAATGCCCGGCTTGAAGACGTTTTGAGCTTAAGCTCCCAGCCACCACATGAGGTTTGCAGTGCACAAATTCGCCTCCTCCAAAGGAATAGTTTGTAAATACTAAATAGCATCACTCATAATGAACTGGCAATTTAGGGAAAGGAATACCTTAAAAACCAGTCCTGATCTGGTACCCATGGATGGGAAAAAGCCGTACCTTGTTAACGCCACAGCCACTGCATCACAAGAAGTCAGGCCCTTTTTCGATTTACGTAAATCTAATCCAAAAAGTAACACATAGCTATACATTTCTATCACCTCCAATTTAAGCATGAACAAAAGGATAACGCAACAGGTGAGGATCAAGAAAGTAAGTGATACACTGCCTGTCCTCATCATGTGCAACACCAACAGCATGATGTTACCAGCAAGTGACCCAGGCTCAAACACATTATGGTATAAACGTTCCTAAAATAGTTCCTAAAAATAGAGCTCTGTAAAGTCACAATTTGTCCCCTCCTTATGAAATACATACTTCATATACAAAAACCTGAGAACTGTAAGCAGCAAGGTGCAAACTTCTCTCATAGGCAGAAGATGTATTGTCTGAAAAGGCCATGACTGAGGGTTTTTCTTTATCTGTGAAGTTTGTCCAGCCAAACCCAAGCCTTCTTTAGACTGGCTTTAGACTGGTAACAGTGCTGAGTGTGCCCGCATGCTGGGCATAATAATAATAATAATCATCATCATCATCATCATCCAGAGCTCAGTGCTGCAGAAGACTCAGTCAGCCTTGAGGTGCCATATGGGTATTGCTGTATTGACTCTAATCATGTCATAACCCCCTTTACTAGAAAACAAAATATACACAGAGAGATGCAATGACTTATTCACAATCACACTGAATTAAGCAAAGCTGAAAAAAGAAGGCACGTCTTTCCCAGCCCTGTGTCTTTCATAGAGCCACCCCTCTGCTTTCCCAGAACAAGGCAAGTTAAAGAGGGAGCATACACACACATTGCTGTAAAGCAGAGAAAAGTAGCTGGGAATTGACACCACTAGATCAGTGCGATCCCATCTGCCTAATATATGAGGCAACATATGAAGGGAAACCTGAAGAAACCGCTCAATAGTCATCATTCTCCACAATCAAATAGTCAAAGGAAAATCTTCTGCTCAAGCGTAAGATAAGTACTCACAGACATACTGCAGACACAGGTAATAATGTTACTAGGTCTTCTGCTACTATAAATAGGTCAGAGATGCCAGATGCTTTTCTCGCTTCTTCACAAAATCAAGAGGTCTAGAAAAAAAAAAAAAAACAACCAAAATTCAGAGACATATCCCAAAAATAACAGCAGGCGTTTCAAATATGTGGCTAGCTCCTATGGCTATAGGCACAGCTGCACATTGCGTAACATTACAGAATTAAAGCTGTTACCTGCACACATTCTAAATGCACAGCCAGCATTAATGACACAGGCCATCTAGGAAGGATTAAGGATTAGTTATCATTTCAACCCAATGAAAGAAGATCTATATTTCTCTTTTAGACACGTAATTCACAGGAGAATCATTCTTGCCAACACTCTGAAAAAATAATCTTTCAGAATTCTTGCAAACCCACTGTGTTATGATTTCATCTCATGAAATACAACACCTTTACATTAAACCTCATAAAGCTAAATCCTGCTGGATCTCTTCCAGGCTTGGAGAATAAACAGCTATATCAGTAATGCCTAGAACAGTAAAATCTGGCCCACTGTCATATGGCATGTTCCCATTTACAGAGGGGAGCAGGTCTGCAAACAGCTAATTCACTTTGCTATTACAAAATCCTCACATATAATGAATTTCTCACATAATTGGTCTAAGAAATACTTCAAGGGAAAAAAGAATGCTTTGAACACCATAATACATATTTAGTTCTACTAGGTTGTTGTTTTTTTTCACCTATTCCCTGCCTTCCCCTTAATGAAATATGTGCTGCAGAGCTGCTCTGGTTTTTAGCGAGCAGGAGTGGGTTTAGTTGCGTCTGGAACTCTGGTAGATAGCAAAGGAGGGAAACTTGTTGTCAAAACAGTTCAAAAGCACAGACAGTCATATCCAACGAGATTACTTTTTTAAAGCCTGATTATTTTCCCTTTGCAGTCAGAAGAGCCTTAATTCCACTAAGGTTCCCCTCCTCATTTTTTCCCTTTTGACCACAGCGCTCTGGATTTTAGCAGCCACAGCTGGCGGATGGTATCTGTGGTAAAAGGAGGTTAATGGCACCGTAAAGCACCTGTGGCCGGTAGCAGGGAGCAGAGGGAGGACACCCGAAGCGCATGGGGAGGCAGTCTGTGGAGGGCTCAGCGGGCGGGAGCCACCTGGGAAGGGACGGAGGTTCCTGGGGAGCTGTCAGGAGGCCCTGTTTGAACTAGGCTGAAGAGAAACGTCCCTGCTAAGACGGACGATTCAATGATATCATGGCAGGGAGAGGTCGCCGACCCCATCGCTGGAAGTGATTAGGAAGAGATGTGCACTTGGAGGGCAGTATATTGTGCCTGCAAGCTTCCCGCCAAGGAAAGGGCGGTGCAGGACACCTTCTCGTCCATGGGATATTGCATGCCCAGTCTTTCCCCTGGGCAGGGAAGGCTGACGTCCTGGGAAGGCTCTCTGTGGATTTGGGACTATCCCAAGCAGCAAGTGACTTTTGTCAGAAAACTGCTGCACGCCCAGGGTTTCACTGCGTGCAAACACTCGAGGCTGGAAGGAGGGAAGAGCAGCTGTTTAAACCCTTGACCACTTAAGATGCTCTACCTCTCGAACTGGCTAATGACCCCATGCCAGAATTAGCCACTCTTATCAAGGGCACACCCTGGCTGACTGTGCAACACAGCACTGGGTGAAATCCGAGTGTCCACAGGGGCCTATCATCCCTAGGGAAAGAAAGGAAAGAAAGAACAAAACGCAGGTGACAGAATACCAGGTTAAAGCGAAACTCTGATCTGACCCAGTATTACCATTCTTAAGGGTTTATTCTGGTATTTCAAGCATAATTTTCAACACAACTTGTGCCAAACCAGATCAAGATAACACAACCTGGTTTCAGCTTTGTTCATCTTTTTCAGTGTGATCACTTTAAACTTCAAATGTGTAACTCTATACAGTATTAAGTAGCAAAGGACACATGTCTGCAAACCAAGGTACCTTTATTTTTGGTGTTTACAGAACTACTCAAAACAACATAATTTCACTGTTTACTCACAGATGTAAATATTAATTTTAAGCTGACCCTAACACAATTTCTGCTACAAGTTTACTTACAGGGACTAAACAAATCTTGTTTGCCCAAGTAAACCAGAGAATTACGTTGTCACTTTTTTTTTTTTCCAAACATGACTCAGTTTTCCCTGTGGGGAGGTCAATCAAGTCAGCTACGTATTGGCTGAGGACATGGGTTGCAAGATATTCACTTCCCTCAAAACTAGTGCAGTTTCGACCAGACCAAAAGATCACGGTTCGGCTTGGATCCCAAGACATTCACTTCCCTCAAAACTAGTGCAGTTTCAACCAGACCAAAAGATCAAGGTTCAACTTGGATCCCAAGGTCAGATCCGTCAGCTAGGTTTAATTCACTGTCAAGTTTCAGCCTGCAGCACTTGCGTATCACATACGAACAGTACAAGAGTATCCGAATAAAGTATCTGCACAACAAAACTGTTAAGCAAGCTGTCTAGCACACTGCAATCTCTCAAGAAGGAAATAACAATAACAAGGTAGGAGAAAAGCACAACTCTTTTTCCTGATACTTACATCACACCATGCCTCCCTTGTTGCAGTAGAAATGCCACACACGAACAGCCCCGCTAACTCATGCAGAAGTAGCCCTTTGGTCAGGAGCAGGGCTTATACCTCTGCAAAGCCACAATGAGCTTTGAGGTGGGACAGCAGTCTCCGTTTTTGCAGACAAAGAAATCAAGCTGGTTCACAGCAAGGAATTCACTTTTCCTCAGCATGTCGTTACCGTGCCTTACCCACATCCCTTCCCAGTTACTGCCTCAGCCACGATGGTTCATGGTTTAGCTCACAAACTATATGGGCAGAGCCATCACGGCTAGTAGAGTGCTGAGCCCCAGGGCTTTGACCCGAGTGGCCTGCAGAATACAAACGTTAAGTACAAGACCGAGCACTACTAGGTAGGGTTGAAACTTGATTGAACCGAGCCTTGGGTTGGAAAAATATTGTGAGGAAATCTGCATTTGGGCAGAGGGAGGCTGAGATGGATTAGTCACACAGACAATGGAGAGCTGAGAATATTGAAAATAATAGAAACAAAATAAAAAGTAAAGACATGTAAAAAGCCGAAGTAATAAATAAACGTACCAAGTGGTTCTAAAACTTACCTCTGCCTACATTACATGTAAGCATTTGCATGCACTGAGAAAGAACCAGTAAATGCGGGGAAGAAGACTGTGTTTAAAATGCATTTCAGACAGGGGTTTCTTTATGAGGCTCTCCAAGTTTACTTCTGTGTGTCAAGTTCAGGAAGATAAAACTGTAAATTTCTAGTTTGAAAGCGAGAGAACAGTAGAGGAAGGAAAAAATGGTAGATGATGACCAAAAGTTTAAATATATTCCTTGCTGATGAATATGTATTAAGTGACTGTTGTTGCTGCTTTTTTCCGTCATTTCTGAACTTCCTGAAAACTGCAGATGTAATACTATCGTAAGCCATGTCACCCAAACTGCTCCTGGGTCAGCTTCTTCAGAACTGACCTCAAACATATGGATGTTTTCAATATTTGGAAATACTAACTTTATAGTCTGCAAATATATTTTAATTACTGATTATGTACCTCCTAGTTTGATTATTTAAATCACTTTGTAATTTAACTCCAATCAAATACAGAGACTAATTTGTTGATTTGATCATGATGTCAGATTGCTCTGATTGTTTCCTTGCTTTATTTTAAATCAGGCTTAATAAAGTTTTAAATAGCATAGCTTTGGGCAACAGGTTCTCTTGATTTCATTTAAAAAAAAAAGTTTGACTACCAATTGCTATTTAAAAATAATTTCTCTTGACAAGCAACACGTGCCCAAGCCTTGAGGCCATTAGCCTAGCTATCTACCTGCAAACCTGACCATTCCTCTAAAAGTAGCAATTAGTTCTGAAAACGAGTTTCTACACCTGCCTCTCACACACATTATAATCTTTTTCTCAGTTAAGCACTGCAGAAGCAAGAGAGGTGGCTATTTTTCACCCATGCATCTGCATAACTACGTGACCTCACAGCACGTAGACCCACATCAAAGCTCACCACACATCCACAGCTTCGGCCGCTCATCAGGGGAAGTACTGCAGCAACTTTGGATGCAGATGGCCAAAACCTGTCCAAGTGCTGATGTGGGGAGTAAAATTTGGAGCTAGAGCCCTCATGACTGGCAACAACTGCAAAACTCACACTGTGGCCAACGACGACAGTATTCCTGCCCTGTGCTGCCTTCCCAGGCAGAGATAACAATTCTCCTTCCTTCCCTTCTGTAGCATCCCTGCCATACCCAGAGCCCAGACCCCTTGGCATAAGCACCCTGTCTTTCTGTATGGCGCCCACAGTGGGGCCCCGCTCTCTGCTCAAGGTGCTAGCAAATAACCGCTGGGGAGAAGAAAGGGAAGATATATTACATTATAGCTTTTTAAATAAAAAACACTAGGAACACCAGGCACCATGCAATTGTAGTCCTCCAGGGCATGGTCTCTGCTATCTTTAATTGTCATCCAGCACTTAGATTAGGTAGATAATAAAGGGAGCGATACTCGCAAACAGACCTTCTGCATGAGCAAAACTGCTCACCGTGACAAAACTGTAGCCAGATACAGACGTATGTCAGATAAATCTGAAGGATCATAAATTGCTAAAGCACTAGCATGCAAATAATTCTAGATTTATATGCATGTATGTGTGCGTGTGTATAATACAGCATCCAAGCATCAATATTTAGCATTTAACATAAACTGAGGAAAGTACAACGCAACGTTGAAAAACAGAGGCTTAGAATAACATTATATAACATCCCCATGGAAAACATTCCAAATTGAAAAAACTTGCCTGCAAATTTTAAGATACTAAATGCAGGGAAACTTATTGAGGGAATGATCACTAAAATAAAAATTAAAAAACCTAGAAAATTCATTGTGACTTGGTTTCGCTTCCATTTGAAAGTAATCAGCCCCAGTTTGACCTTTCCCCTTCGTGACATCAAGCCCTGATTAAAGGTGGTCTCGAGTTTCTGTCCCCAAACGCAGCATAGCTGGAGAGGAACGGCAGCGAGGAGAAACACCAGCGCCTTGGGAGATCTCGCTACTCGGTGTCCTCGAGCAAAGGAAAAAAGCGACGTGGTGTGCACAAGCGCCACCAAGAGGCTCTTCTTCCATAAAAGAAGAAAAAAAAAAGAAAATCATAGACGATTTTTTAGCATCCTGTGCCGCTCAGGCACACGCTCAGCACCGTGTGAGCAGGAGCCGCTCGCTCGCACCAGGCGTTTGCTGCTGCATCGGTGAGCGTTGCCAATGGAAAGCAAAAAAGGATAACAGGTTTTTTAGGGTTCCTTTCAGAACAGGGTGGGGGAGGAAGATGTATCTACAGCACAGGCGGTTTTTGACAACAGAGCTTTTAAATGTCGTAACAGAAAACAAGACTGTTGCCCAGATCTGGAAAATGTTAAATTCCACCTTATCAGCCACTGATACAGAGTCAGGAGGGATCCGTTGCTGAGCCGTCTCTTGTCGAAACTTGTGCGATCCTATTTTTTTTCTTATCAAATGCAATTGTGAGATTCAAACAGTAATATTTTGGTAGTGTGATGCTGGAGTCCGTTTTTAAAGGTAAGCAGACATTTTCAACAAATTTTTTTCATCACGGGGAGAAAGCCAGTTTTGTCCTCACCACTGTCATTTTATGGGCTGAAGAGAATGAGCTAAAAAGCCACAGCTTTCTCATTCCTCTAAAACAGTACTAACCAAAGGGTAATTCCTCAAGCCCCACATCTATGCTTAGAGAACCCCTGTGGTCAGCATCTCTCAGCATCTCCAGTGAGCGGCCAGTGAGGCTGGACGCCATTCAGGGGTGTAAGCAGCATCCATCAGCTTGGGAAAGGTGGGTGCTTCGTGCTGGGTAAGGATTGGCTGCCCTCCGCAGCTGCATGCCTTCCTCTGCAAATCACTTCTCTCCATGTGGCCGATAACTCATCCTGGTCTTCCCATCTTCCATGGTGGGAAACCAACCTGCTGGCTGCCCAGGGGCTGAACACTCAAGAGTTTTCTCCAGGAAGGGGAGGAAGGTTGCAACACAGCCTTGAATTGAGCCTCCCAGGTAAGCGTGCAGGCACTCCAGTGAGGGCTCAGCTGGGTAAGGCTGCAAGTCACCTAGCTGAAGCCTGCACGTGTAGTGTGGGTTGGACTAGATGGTCTCCTGAGGTCCCGTCCAGCCACAGTTATCCTATGATTCTGCAACCGAAAAGCGTGATGCTGCCTGCAGGTCAGTGACAAAGGGATACAGGGCTCAGGCTGGGGAAGCCATCAGTGATGGTGGCTTTCACCTCAAGCTCAACACATCAGCAAAGCACCTCAATGGGTCATAGGGTCTGGGGGAGGGTGTGCAATGAGGTCCTCATATACAGTACATAGCCAGGTAAGGGACTAAGTGATCTCAAGGCAGTGGATTTGGAAAAATGTGCAACAGACAGATCAACAAATTGATGGTATTTATTGCTGCCTGCATTGAAGCAAGTGCTGCCCACTCTTTAGCAGACAGGCAAGCATCCATGTGTTTTCCCTTTTCCTCTTCTCAGCTTCCAGGACTGGTCAGGAAAAGGTATAGAAGATCTGAGTTCACACCAAGGCTTGAGAGCAAGAGGAAGCAGCACCATGGTTTTAACATACACGGCACAGACCAGGCACACTCTTTAGAACACAATGCTACTCTTAAATCCCTGCAAGCACCAAGGACTCGAGTGATTTTCCCCACAGTTCATTCATTTTCACCACCATCCACCAGGTAATAGTTACTGAGAGGTCTGTTGAGGTTTTGGTGGGGATTAGTTTTTGGTGGGGAAGGGAGAGGACTGGGGTTGGGGTCTTTTTTTCCAGGCAGCTCCTTCTCTCACCTAACTCCCAAGCTTTAAGGTGATTTAAGCACTTAAGGATTAAAGGCGTTTTAACAGCTTATATTGCTTTAAGCATCTAAGGTGGCTTAAACGCTCACGCTACTTTCAGGGGTTTAAAGCGGCTTAACTGCCCATGCCACTTGATGAATTTAGGGGAGCTGAAAAGCCCGTTCTCCCTTTAAAACAACAAAAATATACCTTAAAACGTCATTGTACGCTCAGAGTGCCGTCCTGCTCGGCTCCCCCAGGTCGGACCAGGTCGCTCAGCGGCGGTATTCGGGAGGATGCCCAAAGCCTCCAGCCCCCCGCCTTTCCCGGGGGTGTCTCCGCGAACTCACCCGGCGGCTGCACAGCACCGGGAAGAGGGAACCCTCTCCCGCAGGCGCCGGCCCTGCCCTCCCCGGCGGCTTCAGGCCGGGGCGCTGCGGGCAGCCGCGCCTACGCTTAAAGGGCCAGGGCGGGCCGGGGCGGGGGCCCGGGGGCGGCCACCCCACACCCTCCCGGGGACACTCCCGGGCCGTGCACTGTCGCCAGGCCCCGACGTGTGCCCTGTGGGCCGCGGAAGGCAACCGCACTCAGGGCAGCCCGAAACGCAACCCCGCTCCGCGAGGGCTGCCCAGACCCGCCTTCCAGTGCCAGCCCCATCCCATCCGGGAAAGCCGAACCCGGGCTCACGGCGAGGAGCACCGATGGCCGCCTCGCGCTCCGGCGCTTTCCCCGGCAAGGGATCAGTGAGAGCAGCGATGATCTCTTGGAGCTGCAGGTTTGGGCTGGGCTTGTCTACGTGATCTCAGATCGTTTCGAATTTATAGCAAATGAGTTTGCCAAGGGTGATTAAAAATGGAAATAGTAAGGCCTCGTAAAGCCTCGTTTCCAATCAAAGTTTCATCCAGGAAAAACAGTGCGTTTTTCCTCCTCATTTCCTGTGGGTTGGAAACAAACAAGCAAACAGTTCTGGTCAAAAAAATGTGCAGATTTCTGTCGGAAATGTCTCATCCTCCACTGCAGAAAATGGTTATTATCTCTAGTCTAAACAGAATCTGTTCAGATTTGGGTCCTTGCTTCTGCACAACCCAGCCGACTGGATCTGCAGAAAGCAGTGTACGGGGCTACTGGGAATTTATGGAGCAGGCAGATTGTCTTCTGATCATGCTGAGATCCACCTGAAGGGATGACAATGACTCCAGAAAATGAGAAGCAGTGAAAAAAGGAGAGAGAAAAACAAAGCACAAACTTGTCCCTTTTACGAAGAGCTGGGGAATAGCGTGGCCATTCAGGATGGCTGGTAGGTCCCCTTCCACTGAAGAGTGTTTTGGGGACAGAGGCCTGTGGGACCAGGACTGGAGCTGGAAGTGACATCTGCAAGTGGCAACAGTTCCTGCCTCTGGCAATCCTCAGGACTTGGCAACACCGGCTTAAAATGGGCACCATAAGTCATCGATGGGACTCAGTGCCATGCAAACCAACTGAGGCCAAGAGCTTACAGATTTATTGTTTAAAGGAATGAGTTGAACACAGATAATAAATGGCAAGAAAATGTGGATCTGTAAGTAATAAGCTACTTTTAAGCCCTTCCACAAGTGATAGACATTTCAGGACATTTATTTTCCAGCTACAAAGCAGCTTTAAGTAAGAGACAAGCTGGCCTACAGGGAGATTGCATCCATCAGTGTGGCCCGCTGGAAAGGATCTTGAAACCTCCTCTGAAGGAGCTGGCACTGGCTTCAGTGTGTGAGAACAGCCTACCTGGGGCAGCCCCAAGCCTTCCCCGAGAGGATGCTGCAGGTCCTATCTCTTTCCTACACCACAAGCAGCGACCCAGAGCTCTGGGAAGCCCAATATGGACACTAGATACACAGGGATCCTGCAATTTACAGAAGTCAACGTGGCTAAGGCTAGTTTCCCATAAAACATCTCTATAAGGAGATATATTCAGTAGCTGATTAATGAATGTGGTTTACCACAAAATGATACTACACAGGCCCACTCTTTTCAGTAATAATCCCATAAATAATATTACTAAAAATCCAAGAAATATCCGAATTGCACTGAGCTGCATTGTGATCCCAGTGCCTTGCCTGTTGTCTTCCCCTTTGTGGTAAATCAACACAAACATAATTCTTTTAAGGGAGTTTCTAGGTGAAGACAGGACCAAAGGGAAAGGGACATGCCCAGGCTGCGCAGAGCCATGCCCACGCTTTTAGCCTCAGAAAAACGTGCCAGGTGACGGTATTCTAAAAACAGTTGAATGCTGCCACTCGGGGAAAACCCCCTTTGGCGGTGGGGGGCCATCCAGGGGCTGTAGGGCCGGGGTCCACATCAGTCCCCCCGCTCCTCGCAGGGGAGAGCCAGGGCCAGGAGAGGCTGGAGGGGGGGAGTGGGGGGGGTGGGTGGAAGGAGGGTCCCCGCAGGGCAGCTCCCGGCGGCTGGGCGCTGCTGAGCCGGAGGGGGGCCGGAGAGCCGGTAGCCCCCGGCCGCAGCCTGCGGCTCCAGCGTCAGGCCGAGCCCTGCCAGCATCGCGGGGAGGGGGCAGAGGTGCCAGACACCCCCCGGGGGCTGAGGGCGCAGACAGCCTCGCCCCCTGCTTGGGGAACCGGCCCGGCTACATCACGCATCCTCCGGCAGCGAAAGCACCGAACGTGGGCGGGGGGGGGGCCGGGGAGAGAGCGGGGGTCCCGCCGCTTCACAGTAGCTGTGTCAGCGGCAAAGCTCACCTCCAGCTACCCGCGGCCCGAGCGCGGCCCCGCTCCCCCTGCCCGGCCGAGGCTTTTCGTTTTTCCCCCTCGGGCTTTCGTGGCTCTTTGTTCGCGGGGACCGTTCCCCCCTTTCCCCGCGCTCTCGCACGGTAACGTTTCTCGCAGGGATTTCCTGCCAAAAGACAATCCCCCTGAGCAAAAGCAGACCGAGAAAGTAGTGACCAATCCTTTCTGGATGGCTGTCACGAGGCTCCTCCCAGCCCCCGCTCCCCCTGCCATTTGCATACAAAAAAATCCAGAAAACTCCCGTTTGCCCCCGCATCTCGCTCAGACCCTCGGTCCCCGTCTGGCAGGCAGGAGCCCGGGCTGGGGGACGCTGCCTGCGGCTGAGGGCAGTGGCGCGCCGCCCGCTCCGCCACCCCGGCCCCCCGAGCCTTTCGCCAGCCCCCCCACCCCCCTACACCTCCTCCGCGCCCCAAAATGCAGCGCCACCTCTGCGCCCTGCTCCTGCTGGCGTCCCAGTGCATGGGCTCGGCCGTCGGGCTCTTCCCCTTCGGGGAGCCCGACTTCTCCTACAAGCGCTCCAACTGCAAGCCCATCCCCGCCCCGATGCTGCTGTGCCGGGGCATCGAGTACCAGAGCATGCGGCTGCCCAACCTGCTGGGCCATGAGACGGTGCAGGAGGTGCTGGAGCAGGCCTCCACCTGGATCCCGCTGGTGCAGAAGCAGTGCCACCCCGACACCAGGAAGTTCCTCTGCTCCCTCTTCGCCCCCGTCTGCATCGACGACCTGGACGAGATCATCCAGCCCTGCCACTCGCTCTGCGAGGAGGTGAAAGAGAGCTGCGCCCCGGTGATGTCCGCCTTCGGCTTCCCCTGGCCCGACATGCTGGACTGCAGCCGCTTCCCCAAGGACAACGACCTCTGCATCCCGCTGGCCAGCAGCGATCACATCCTCCCAGTCACCCGGGAAGGTAAGAAGGAGCCGCCGGGCTGCCCCCGGCCCGGCACCACCTGCCCCCCGCCTCCCCCCGACAGCGGGGTCTCTCCCCCAGCTTTCCACGGGGGAGCGGAGGCGTCTGCCCCTCGTTACAGCGAGCCCCGGTGCTTCGGGACGAGGAGGGACCGGGGAGGGCGCCGCAGGTCACCTCAGGGAGGCTTTCCCGAAGGGAGCGGAGGAACCGCAGGCACCGTCGGGGAGCTGGCAGCGGCCCGCAGCCGCTGGGCACAGCCCATCCGCAAAGAAAAGGTCCGGGACCCCGGCCTCGAGCCGCGCGGCGCCCAGAGGGGCATCCTCCTTTTGCAATGCTCATCGCCGGAGCGCGGGGTTGGGTTGTTTTGTGTCGTGTGCTTCCCCCACACACCCCACACCCCCCTCCGCCCCCGTAAAAACAACTTTTGGCTGAGGTGTGACCCTGAAAGCACACCGTGCCCCCCAGCCAGCGGGTCTGCAGCAAGGTAAGGCGCGTCAAAGTGCTCGGGAAGCCCCGGGGCTGGAATGAGGGGTGAAGGCAGAGGGTCAGTCCGTCCATCGAGGGATGAAAAAACGGCGTTTCCCAAAGGGTTCCAAACGCCACCTGCTGTTCCTTTCTCCCCGAGCCTGACGGGGACTGTCCCTTGCATTTCCAGCACCCAAGGTCTGCGATGCCTGCAAAAACAAAAACGAAGACGATAATGACATCGTGGAAAACCTCTGCAAAAATGACTTTGGTAAGTGGAAGCAGAGCCGCCCTCCCTTGAAACTTGAGAGTTAAAGATCAGGTAAAACTCCCAGCCGAGTCAGCGAGAGACGTGCCTGAAGGAAGGCAAGGCTTTTGTCTTATCTGCAGATGGACCCATCTGACTGCTGGGTCATGAAACACAAAATTCCACCTCGGAATAAAAGGTAGCCCTTTTTATAGTCCTTTTCTGTTTGCTGTTTCAAAGTAGCGCTCTTTTGTGTGGATGTTGCTGGCAGGCCAAATAAAAAGTAAAATGGAAAAAAAAAAAAAAAGAATCTTTCATCCAGACTATTGCCTGGGGAGAAGCAGAGCAAAGCTTCTTCGTTTAGATGTATAAGAAAGAGCTGCATGACCAATCTCACGTATGAAAGATTCTCTCCACAGATTAAGAATAAAGCTCTATATATCATTTAACAGAGAAGGTAACACACAGACAATTGGGGATATAAACTTAATGAGAAGATCTGAGGTTAGAAGAGGACAAGAAATCCCCTTGAACACAGACAACTGAACGGCATATTATCCACACATTAGCATTTCAAGAGAGAAAGGGAACAAGGAGGGGAATCCTTTTATAATACCTCAATGTTTATACCTGGAAACAGATTTCTAGTATAAGTATCTACAATTCAGAAGTCTTTCTTTACAAAAAAAAAAACAAACCCCAAAAAAACAACCAAAACCAAATCACCCCCCAAAACCTGAAACCATGACTGTGGGACATAATTGCTAAAACAACCAATAGCTTTGGCCTGGCAAATTGCACTCGGATAAATCCTCCTAAAGCTAAACATGCCTGACAGATTCTTACAAGAGCCCTGTATCCCCCTCCTAGTTATTTTACCAAATCAAATGCAGCTGTTGGACCAATTTGCCCTCTACGGGATCTATTCTTTCAAAAAAACAATGCATGTGAAATATCATTTCCTTACAGGTTTGCCTAAAATCCTCTCCCGCCTAATAAATTAAGTTTAGAAGTTTTCAGGCATAGCAGAGATCAGGTTTCAGATTAGGTCTAGGTACTCGCCTCCCCACCTCCCCTTCAAACTCTAGTTTCAGGAAAACTGTCCTCTCCCAGTAAAAAACAGAGCCCTGCTTAATGTAGCAAACCCGTCCTCTCTCTGTTTGCAAACAGGAGAAAATCTGGAGAAAATAATAATTTAGAAAGGAAGGAAAGAGAGGGGGAGGGGGAAGAGGAGAAAAGAAACCCAAAAACCCTCAACCCTAAGGTTGATTCAAACTGAAATGACTTGCATGCCCTTTGTGGCTTTAGAAATGGAGCCACCTGCTGCCTCTTCTGTCAGCCCTGACAGTTTAATTAGCAATAGAGCACCTCCCTCCCCAGGTCCTCTTTATGTGCACTAATGGGAAAAAAACCTCTCCATCTCTCTCCTCCTCTCCCCACTTCCCCCTCCTCTCACTCTATTAGCCTTGAAGATAAAAGTGAAGGAGATTGCCTACATCAATGGGGATACCAAGATCACCCCTGAAACAAAGAGCAAAACCATCTACAAGCTGAATGGGCTGACGGAAAGGGATCTGAGGAAGATTGTGCTCTGGCTCAAAGGTGGCCTCCAATGTACCTGCGATGAGATGAACGACATCAACGTCCCCTACTTGGTGATGGGGCAAAAGCAAGCTGGGGAACTGGTGATCACCTCGCTGAAGCGGTGGCAGAAAGGGCAACGGGCTTTCAAGCGGTTCTCCCGCAGCATCCGCAAACTGCAGTGTTAGTGGCTTCGGCTCCGGCCGCCTCCAGCAGCCGCCTCTGTCCCGAGCTTTCCGGGCCTCCCGCACCTTCTTGCTTCAACCCCTCTAAGCCTCGAGATGCTGCAGGCATGAGACATGGTGACCGCTCTCTGAGAGGGGAGGGAGCCCTCCGGTTTTGTACATAGGTTAAAATGTAATAAAAAAAAAATCATTACTATTTTTGGGAAGTATTAAAGTATCTCGCTTAAAGCCTTTTTTTTTTTATGGTTGCAAATGTGACTTTGGTCTGAGGTTTTTCCCTCTTCGTTTTGGTAATGCTGGTTCATTTATATTGCTGCTTCTCTGTATAATACCATGCATGCTTGTTGTGCAAAAGTAGGAGATGCAGAGAAAGACAGCCACGTGTGCGACTGGCCTGTCACAGTGGGTATGACTTTCGCCGAGGTGAAATGGCTTGCCGTCTATATTAACACTATAAAGGTCATGATACGACTCTTGCATGTGATACATAGGCACCAGTAAGAGTGTGTTAACCATTCTCACATTTTATTTTCCACAAGTCCAAGCCCTTCTCTCAGATAAAAACAAACAGGCTTTGGAGCTGGTTGGTCTGAATGCAACTTTTTAGTTATTATTGTTTTGCAAATTAAACCATCTGTAGCCTAACTGTAATATACCTAGTGGTTAACCTGAAAGAGTTGTAAAATATTGCTTTAATTAACCTTGTAAATAATCCAGATAAATGTTATATTCTTGTATATAAACTTTACATCATAGTTTACCCATTGTCTCGGTCTGTATTCACTTTAATCTCTTTTGGGAGAACTGGGAGAAAGCTGTCCAACTGGGCTTTGTCGTGGCAAAGCAGAATTTGGCCTTCCACTCCAAGTGGCCGGTAGAGAAGCATGAGGAAGCACCTAGCGCTGCCATAAGGAAAAACATAGTGGACTTCATTTCCCCAAAAATGAGCCCATGAGACACAGGACTGAGATTCAGCCAACTCAAGTTAATATGTGTCTGTTGAGCTCTTCAAGATGAAGTTTTCTGTGGCTCCTTTGCTCGCCGCCTGCATTTTCGTCTCATCTTCTCTGAAAAGTCTGCTCTTTGCTGATGGGGAATTGCAATGAGAACATTTGCTTGAAAAGCAAATCCATTTATGTGTTTCTTACGCTTGAAAAAGACGTATTAAATAGTGCTAGAATAGACAGAAAAATCTCATTTGCAACTAGCAGTTCAGAATATCGGTAGAGCAAGCCATGGTCCGTGTGTATGTACACTTGCTATTCTCACTGAGAAAGAAAATAAAACCTACCTAATAGTGTAACTAGAGAAGTGTTTTTCAGCATTTTCCTTACAAATATTTTCTGATGAAGAGCATTACCTGCTAGAATTTTATTGTATTTATCCCAAAAATTAGTCTTGCTTCCCAGTGCTGTCACACATAAAAATTCCTTTGAGCTTCACTGAGAGGATGAGCAGTCCAATACTCCCAAGGACAACATTTTATGTTAAACATTCGCAGACAGAATACAAATCCAACACTAGATATTTCTTTAAAGTAAAAAATCATATTAATATCATATATTTAGTATGGTTTTTGTCACCATCAGGATAAAAAGATAAAATCTAAAGATCCATTACATTACAATTATTTTAGAAAAATGAATTGTTTGCCTTCTCCCAAAGTCTTAATGCCCTTACTATACCTGGTACAAACACTGGTAAGACTCTGACCAAGCAAGCCCAGAGCAGTCCTCACAAATGTCCTCAAAAGTATAACAATTCGGGGAAAAAAAACACCAAACCACCAAAAAAAAGCCCCATTCCAAACTGAGTCTTCATGATTTTGTGAAACAGTATCTCTATTTAAAGGCAAATACATTGCTGAAATGTCGTTAAAACTTTCCTTCTGAATGGATCTGGCTTCCCAGGAACCATATTTGAGTCTTTTCATGCTATGATGTAGCTTTTTTAATACCAGTACTCCATCCACCGTCTTATGAAGCCATCAGCATGAGGATGTCACATCGCTCTATCCATCTCACTCAGCATATACTGTAGTATCTGTCCCTGAACAGCCTTGGATTTAGAGGGAACAAACTGACAGATAAAGGAGCTGCCTGAAGATGAGCCTGCAGAAAATGGGCTTGTGCTGCCTGGTGGAGGAATGCACTTGGAAGAGGCAGTTGTTGCATTGTAGTCTCTGGGGATCGAAAAAGAACAGCCAGGACTGCTCCACTCAGCCTGCCTTACAGATACCAAGTCCTCTTACAGCAACCATAAAATTATCTTAATTGGGCTGTCCTAGAAGGCAGCACTACTGATGCTGATGAGGACAGACCGGTCACAAGTTACTCACTCTGGGGTCATGTTAAGGCCAAGACTACACAACAGATTTTTGCCAAATCACTTACATGTATGAAGACACGTTACCTACGATCAACATCGTTCTGTCTTAAAAAAACCCAGACGTTCCCCTTCCTCCACCACAAAATAAACACTGTTACACCAGCAAAATCCTGTTCCTGTCAGGACGAATATAGGACAAGAAGAATAAACTAGACTGGCAAACATCCAATTTTACTGGTATAAACAGCATCCTGGATTAAGAGCATCCTGCCATACAGCAAACCCCCACTGATAAAGCCTTCTGCATGTGGCCCTAGGCTGAATCACTTCGACCGTCCACCCTCAGGGTGAATTGGTAGAGGCAGGATTACCTTTCAGATAAGCAGGATTTAGGCAAATGTGAAGAGTAATAGAACTCACGTTTTCCCAGTTTAGTTTCATTACCTCATTCTAACAGCATCACGTTAAAAGATGGGTCATATTCACCTCATCAAGGAGAGGGAGAGTCAGTGTACTTTATACTATCTGTTTCCGAAGGTGTATAAGCCAGATATAGCAAACTATTCAACTGAAAATTAGGATTTTAAAGTCACAGCCTGAGGAAACTTCATCTCCCAGATGCTGGCAAAGAAATAAACACATAAATTTTTCACATAAAGTTGTTATTCTTACTTGCTCAACAATAACTGAAAATCTTCAACTATGCCAGGCAAACAGTGAACCAAACTTGTAACAAAGTAGTGATCTGAGCCTGTTACTTCTGATCAGGGTGTCACATACACTTCAGAGTATTACCTGGTCTAATATGGTATGGTATGATTCAGTTCTAGCAGACTTTCTTTTGCAATTGATGAAAAAAGACAACCCACTGTTGCATTTTTCAGACACTTCTTGTCTTTTTCTAATTAAACCAACATTGTTAGGCAGCCAATTATGTAGCTCTTATTGTACTTGCTTTCATAAAAACTATAAAAGCAGTTGACTACAATGGATTAGTTTAAGAACAATAATAATGATACTTGACATTTATACAGAAGTTTCCATTTAAGTTTCTCAGACTGCCTTCACAAAAATAGGCATTAATATCCCTATTTTGCAGATCAGGAAAATGAGGCACAGTGAAGTGAAATAACTCATTCAAAACCACCCAGCAAGTCCTTTACAGTCATGAAAAGCAGCATATTTTTTGTCTTCAAGTTTTATGCTCTAATCACTAGACCACAGCAATCAGAATGCTGTATAATCAAGGCAGCACTTAGATTATAATTTCAAAGCATAACAGCAACTCAGACTCTCTACAACTTCTTCATCCCTCTGAGTGTGTAAAAAAAAAAAAGACTGCCCAAATTCAAATTTAAAACCCGTCAGCAATATTCCTTGCAGTCTTTTCCTCTCTTCCTTATTTATCATTCTCTCTATCCTTTAATTACTTCTTAATCCTTTCCTTTCTCCCTCACTTCTCATTCATTTCAAACACCCACAGAGAAGCCACTCAGCCCCTCTCTCACCCCTCTCATACAGACTTTCGCCCTCAGTACGATTTATTAAAGAATTCATGCAGTATAACTACACACAAGCCACAAAAATCCTAATGACCAGCTTAAGACATAAAAAGACCCATGCGGGAAATTCAGTGAGAGACATTTAAATTTAATTAATGATTTTCTGGGAGAACAGGAGAGCAGTTAGATGCCACAAGGAGCACCACAGACACATGCTGTTTGCCTCAGGCAGAGCCACTATTCCTATTCTGCAGCAGCAGAATATAAGGATATTTAAAATAATATAGCAAACATGAAGAACACACAGATAAAACACCTTCCCTTGCAAGGCCAGGTCTCCTGCACATCTCAGCCCCATTGTTCCCCCACTGGGGCCACAGTCCACCTCTCTCAACCTTCTTCTAGATGTCTCACTACCTCTCTTCAGCCGCTGGGGACATCAGCCAACAGCAGAGCCATCGTGACTCAAGAACAGACTGCCTCATCATCCCCTGGGTGCCTGCTGGGGCATGAGTGACCCCCGTGCAGCTGGCCCCATGCAGAAGCCCCTTTTTTGCTGCTTCTGCAGCCTGCTGCCATCTTCACCAAACCTACCAGCACCATAAGCCCTCATGACATGCCCACAGTTGGCAACGCCAGAGGAAGGTCAATGGATTGATTCCTACCAGAGCAGTAGGCAGCCTTCCTTAGGTCAGGCAGCCCAGGCCTTTGATATTGAAGCCAGAAGTTCCTATTGCTAGGCTTCAGAGACACGCCTGTATGATTTATCTAGAAGTTGCTTTCTTATCAGCAGATGTAGATTCAGTACAGCCTGACTCTCTCATGAAACAACCACAGGAATGGGTCTTGTTTGCCTCTGTACGAAGAAGAGAGTGCAAGATATTCAAATCACAGGAATCCAAGACCCCAAGCTGTCTTACTAACATAAATTAATCTATGCTATATCCCTTTGGGGTGAGTTTAATAGGGTAACAATTTACAAACGCATCAACCCCCTTCAGGGTGAGCCATGGGCTCCTAAATCACCCAGATGCCTTGGAAAATATTAGCCGCTACCCCCCACTAGAGTTAAAGCCAGTTGGCCGAGGTCAGCCAGCAAGCCTGTCACCCAGCCAGGAGGAACACCTCAGCCATCAGCCAGCCAGCCCATCGTTCTCACAACTCATCAAAATAACGAACCACCACAGAAAGCTGTGCCGTGAAGCAGCTGATGGAGCAAACTTCAAAGCCAATTACTACACACACAGAGAAGCTGTCTCACCAGAAAGACCAGCACAAATTAGGACGTATGCTCAGTGTCGTACAGAATAGACACAAGAAAAAACATATATGCCCAATGTCTTACAGAACAGACCCAAGAAAGAGCATGTATACTTTCTGAGACTCATGATAAGGCAATACTATTAATGCAACTCTTTCAAAACCCAAATGCTGCAGATCATCCTTTTGGAGTAATTTTCAGTCCACAAAGGTGATGCTAAGATCACAGAGAATTGGACACAACAGGTTGCCAGTAGAGGCACAATCAAAACTCACAAGGAGTCGACTCCCAGATTTAGGGGTGATCTGAAAGGGTAGCAGAAATGCTAATTTAAGCACTCTTTCAACTTTCCAGGTCTTTGTTTTCAGAGCTTAACCCCAGCAGTCTTCATTAGACATTAAACTTTCCATATGGAGTCACTATGGAAGGACAATTTAAGAGTTTTCCATTGATACCTGCTTTTATCAGGCAAGAGATAACTAATCCTTCCCTGGCAATTTCCCTGCATTGTTAGTTTGCTTCAAATCCCTAACATTGTCTAATTGCCTTTTTTGTTATGTGAATCCGCAGCCATGCACAATAGCAGAACTCTGGCTGCTTACACACTGAGACAGGTGCTTTAGTGGCTGCAGGGCTCACATCATTAGGCACACACAGAGCTATTAATCATTTCAGTTTACTCTGAGGCACAAACCTGAATTAAGTCAGGCCACTTTCCTAAGCAAAACAATAGCTTAATTGTAATAGGTAATGCAAAAGAGTTTCGAGAGGTAAAGTTTCAGAAACTAGAGCAACTCTCCCCCAAAAAACAATCAGGCGAGACAAGAAAATATACTATAATTTAATAATTAGGAGCTTTAATAATTTGTTTTCAACAAGGGAATAAAATTATTTTCAAGAATAAAATTGTATCCTTTCTGAGACTCACCATACATAATCTGAAATCTTATAGCCTCACACAGCCTCTTTGTTTCCTTTGGATGCTGGATTCTTCAAAATAGGAAAAATTTTAAGTCTTCTCATTTACATTCTGTGATCTGTGGCACAGCAATCATCCCAGTGATATGAATGGTGTTTTGTTTTTTTTTTTCACACAATGTGGATTTTTAAATCGAGCATGGATTTTCAAGAGTCTATGAAACTAAAGCATAAGCTCATTTTCCAAAGTAATCTTACTTTTTGATTTTTAAGTAATTTACACAACAAAGGGATGAAAAATTAATTTCGTTGGAAGCAACGTAAGAAGGCATATTTAAAATCCTGTTAGATGCCTACAGATGCTTATATGTTGCTTGAAGTACCCACAGATATTTAAAAACGTGGCTGCAACACAGATATGCTTAGAGAGTTTAATGTACTTGGCACCCAGGGATTTTGGAAATGGGATCTAGACTGTTGAAAATATTAGCAACTAGTAGTACCATAATCTGTCCCACATATGTGAAATGTTAAAATTGTCTTAACCCTTTTGTTCCATAATTTGACTAGAATATGTGACTTACTGGGAGAGCTCTGGAATTCTAAAGCTAGCTCTACATTCACAAGAAAACTCTGCATGGAAATCAGGCCCTCGATCCAGAATTGAGCTTTAGAAGTCTTGCTGGAAGAATTAGCATCCTTCTCAACTTTGTACTACTACGTTAAGTAGATGAACACAAAAAGATTTTTATGAAATGCTGTTTTCTACAACACAATAGAGCAAGGAAACTACATTACCTGTTAAGACTTGCCTGGCAACTGTTGCAACTAACTAGCATATAACATGAAAGAGTAATATAAAAGTCAGCTGTATAGTCATATATATAGTTATAGTTAATAAAGGGTCTATTATTTAATGAGATTTCTCAAAATGAGGAAAAAACAAAAGAGACTGCATTTTCTCACAAATGAAACTCAAAAGGATCACTAGACACCTCTAGAACATGGATTACAGTAGCACATCTCCTATGCTAGTAGGGTGCCACAACCTAGCTTAGTTTAGGGTGAAGTTTACCTAGCAATAACTACACTTACTGTGTACACACTGTATCTAAATGTGAGCTGCTCCATAGAGGCTTGGTTTTGTTGACCACCCAGCTGTATGGTCCCACAACCTTCCTCAAGGCAGAGGCATCAATCACACAAGGCAGGCGGTGTGTCATCTCACCTCTTTCACTCAACTCAAAATCTGCCCTGAATAAGAAGCGCTAAATACGATGAGTGGTTTGTGTCGAGTTCAGCAGCTGAGCAGAAGACCTACCCAGTCCCACGGCTGCACCATCTGATGCATGGGGAGGGGGTGATGCAGGTGGCAGGTAGATCACACGAAGTGCATCCTAAAACCGAGCTCTCAGCCCAGACATTTGCAAAGCAGGCTCAGTTTCAATTTGCTGCTATGGCTTGCCCAGCACCAAGTGAAGCTGCTGGGATGGCGAGGGCTATTAAAGAGCTTGCAGCATCATTTTGTCTTTGTGCAACCTGTCCCTGCAGCACATGAAGGGGACCCCTGGGGATTTGCCCCTCATATAGTGGGCACAAAGCAAGGGCTGGTGTGTGGCTCCAGCTCCGTGAGCTCCCACAAGGCAGGAGAGCAGCAGGCTGGATCCCTTCAGATGGCAGCCTAATGACCATCTGCAGGGCAAGGCTCAGCATGTTTGTGTCTCGGACATGAAAAATACACCTTTTCAGCCTTACGGTAATCTTGATAAGGCTGAGCACCCAAGGCCCAGGCTTGCTGTATTTGCCAATTGGGCTCTCCTCCTGCTTGCCTGTCTCCCACACTCATTCTATCTTTGATCCTCTCGAGGAGAAAAAGGATCTAGAAGAGCTTGTGGAAAACTTTACACACAGCCGCACTTGAAAAAGAGATAAGAAGAAGGTGCTGCTGAATGCTGCAATGGCATAATCTACTTCAGTGGGAGATTCTCATCTGGCTGATGTATTCCATTTCTGACACATTACTGAAAGGACGGTGCAGAAACAGAGCTTAAAAAAAAAATAAGAGGACAAGATTTGCCAGGGAATTTGGTACCAACATACATTCAAAGTAAACTTTATGAAGTGTGAAATGATGGCCTAGAGCTGGTCCTAGGGAAATCAGCAGTAAAATTCCATATACATCAATAGAAGCAGAGTAAATCCAATATTGACTACTTTTGAAGAGTCTGACTCTGTAACAGTAAGAGTATTTATTTTCTAAATGTCATGCTATATATAAATTAAGGACACCAACAATTCCAGAGAGCCACTCCTGCTCAAACTCCAAAAAGAAGAGAAGGATTTTGAATAGATTTAATGGAGCCCTATTGAAGCCAGTGCTCTGAAATAGTATTAATGCAATAGCTGACCAAGTCTGAGTAAACGTGTATTTTTATATAAATGCAATAGCAGAAGCTATCTGGAAGGAATAACAACAACCCTGATTGTCACTGTTTCAGCACATAAAGAGGTGAACAAGTGGCTGTGGTGAGGATGAAGTCATTCTCACCGCATAGCATCAGGCAACTGGCTGAGTGCAAAGCTGCCTGAGGTTCAGCAAAGTCAGCCTGGTGACATGTGGAGCAGATGCTGAAAGTCTGACAGCTGGAAATGTTGGAAGCACTTGTCATCAGAAGGTGGCGGGAAGCTTATGTCAGCTGGAAAAGGGCCTGGATGCTTGTTGCTAGGGCAGCGGAGAGGGTTTTGACAGATAAAAGTGTTGGTGAGCAATGACTAGAGATAAGAGTACAGACCTCTGGGAAGGCAGAGGAGGGCTGGTTCTTCAAGTTTATCTTTAGAGATAGCGATACAACAGGTCGCAGCAAACCTTAAGTTTGGGGCAGGGGCTTGCATAGTCCTCAAGTCATCTGCCACTAGCTTAACCCCAGAAGGGAGCTGCTAGTTTGAAATTTCCTTCTCAGTCTCTGTGTTATGGTGTAAACACTGCAGCTAGCAGGGAAGTTGCAGATGGGGGAAGAAAGCAAGGGATGGGGAGGAGAAAATAATGGTTTGGGAAGAGACAGATTCGCTAGACTTGACCTTGAGAACCTGAATGACCAAAGCATGCATACGCTTAAGTCTGTGCCTGGCAAAACTCCTTCCTTTTGTATGTTACTTTTCTCAGGAAACATTCACAATAATGCAACAAAGACATAACAGATTATGTCTTTGAATCAATCTTATTTGGTCCTGAGAAAAATAGAGGGGAGAAAAAAACAAATCTCTCTTAAAGAACAGGAAGAAAACCTGAAGACCAGGAGAAATGCAAAGTCTTCAGAAAGACTGAAATATAAGAGCTTGTTAGTGGCTGTTTTTACTCCAGAGCCAGTAAAAATACTAGAAAACAACAAAAATACAGTGTCTTTTGCAAGTCTTTTCTTTTGACAAGTTTCCCCCAAATGTACAGTATTACTCAGAGATTTTCCAGAGCAAGAGCCTCTTCAGAAAGTGTTATAAAAGTTACAGTAGCAATAGCAATTTCAGATAAATGGAAAAAACAAAGTTTTTGTTAATTTTCACACTGTGTGAGTTCTATTAACCAAGTACAACTCTCTGTACATTTTTTCATTAAATGGTTTATTGGTTTGGATGATTCAGATAAATTAGGGAAACTCACCTAGTGCTGTTTCTTTTTCATTTCTGAGGTTGGGAGTGGACATATCTGAAATAAAATATTCCAGTTTTGGTAGCAGACTTGCACAATCACTGGCATTACCTGTACTTACTCAAGCATGTTCAATGAGATATGTGGGACAAGAGGGCAAATACTTCTCTAGGCTGCAGAAGATCCAGGTTTAAATCTGTCCTCTCCTCCCCTCTGTGCTTCTTGTCCGAGTTCAGATCAAGTGCTCAACCAGTAGACAGAGAATTTCATAGCTACACACTTGAAAGGGAATATGCTGGGTGTGTCACTCTAAACCTTTGCTACTGAGGCTTTTCCAAATTGTGTAAAATTATAGAATAAATCAGATAAAGAATAAGCCTATGGCCTCATGACCAGGTTACTCATTTTGCACAGCAGTGGGAGAACATGAAGTAGAGGGGTCAGAGTTCATCTCTGATCCTCATCCTCTCTCTTGCTCCTGTAGATGTGTGTCATGGCCTCATGACAGACTCATGAACAGAGAAGATCCAGCACAAGAAACCTGATCCACGAGTTGTGATTTTGCTTGCTTGATCCGTTGGTGTTATTTTTTAATCCAGGCATCCTAGGAAAGAAACAGATTTCCATCCCAGAATACTTAATTTCCAGTGTTAAGACTTTCATCTGGGTGTTGGGCAAGCCTTACTAAAACCTTGAACAGTTTGGAGTCTTGAATTCAAGTTGTTAACATCCCAGGTAAATTGCCCTACTCACTCAACCAGTAGATAAAACGGTAGAGCTGGGAGTACCTCCCTCTCATGTTTATGATCCAACACTTTGCTTTTATTAAACGTACCTGAAAACCAAATGAAACAGTTTGCCAGGTGCTAAAAACCGCTTCTACAACATCAAATCAATTCTTGTTGCTGTGCTGACAATTCTAAAGAAATGAAGTTTCCATTCAGTCCATAACATTTTTTTTTCAGTTCAGCTGCCAAAATACTTTAAACCCAGCAACTATTTGCACAGCACCATAAATTAGGTTTACTAAAGGAAACAATTAGCAAGCCTGTAGCCTACAGGAGTTTCAATTGGTGCTGCTACAGTGCATTGTTTAAGTAATTAGAAAATGATTCCAACTATTGTAAGTATTTGCAACACAAATGCAGAGCACATAGATGCTGTCTTATTAATAATGGGAGCTACAAAAAGATTGAAAAGCTAGTCTGCAGAGGAGGTCACAGGCTTATTAGTCTAACCAGTACATGCTTTTCATTGTCACTGAATAGCAATATTAAAATAAAATAGGACTGTACAGGGAAACGTGCTTCTGCACTGCTAAATTTGTGAGAAATCAAAAGATACAGATGTGTCACTCCATTCAAGCTTAAATAGATGAGCATCTGGATAAAGACATGAATATAATAATTAATGACGTTAAGGTGTACCACCAGACTAGAATTCTGCATGAAATACTGAGCACAGCTATAAAACGAGCAGCAAGATGTCATAAAACCAAAATGAGTTTCCAAATGAGTGTCTATTTACAAATGGAAATTGCGTCAATCATAAATGTTGATCTTGCGAAAACTAATTTAAGTGGAAAACTCAGCAGAGATGCTCAAACCACAATTTAATACACTCTGCAATCCTGAAATGCAAATAATCTGCTTATGATGGTAGCACTTCCAAGCAATAACTTCAATTGCAGCCTTAAAAAATTCTGCACCTCAGAGTTCGCTATTAAGCTTTAGAGATGGGCTAGCAGCCAGATGTTTATAAACTCTTTTCAGGTTACAATTTAGTTACGGTTACAGGGTTAGACAATGTCCTCTCATTTAGCCCTTCAACTGACTAGCTTAACCATTATTTGCCTCTACACTGGGCATATGCACCCTGCTGGCTGCTACTCTCCAATGCCAAGTCATCTATTTCCCCGCTACTGCTAGGCTGAGGCTGCTCCATTCATCCCCTAGACAGCCTCCTTTCAGGGGAGCATTACAGGCTCAACAGACCTCTTTGTTGGAGTTCTATTTACACCACCATTTTTTGTTACTTGGATTGTGAAAGGAAACAACAGGAGACGGAGAGGAGATGGACGGCTAACACAGTGGACCAGAAGTCATCAACCTCGGTTCTTTGAAGTGATACGCGCAGTAAACACGGAAACTATACCAATATGTGAAATAACCTGGTGGTCTAAGTGCAGTTCCCAACAAATGCCTGGATCTATATCTACTAAAAGTCAGCGTCGTAATCAGCAATAGCTGGCAACCTTCCCCGTTATTTACAAAGAACTGGAGTGTAATTATTCACACGGCTCCCATTGATTATAATGGGATTTGGTTGGATAAATCCCCATGTAACTCTTTGAAAATTTGGGAGCTTTGTGGCAGTCGCTGCTCAGAGGTGCAAAACCGAACACGCATTCGGATGGAATGTGCTCCCTTCCGAATACAGCTAAAATGCAGCAGCAAGGATTGCGAGCCTTTGAGTCCATCGCTGTTTCCAGGCAGAAACGCGCCTCCCTGCAGCAGCGCAGCACAATGCCCGTGCGCCTGCCGGACACAGGAGCGCCGGAGCACATGCCGAACTTTGAGGACGCGTTTAGTTCCCTTTGACCTCAGCAAGACTAAAACATGCACATGACTGCTTGGTGGCACGGATTTCAGCATGTGACCCAGAACGTAAGGCGCATGGCAGGAGTCCGGAGGCCCTGCAGCGGCTTCAGTTGTTGGGTTTTAGCTGGGGAAGCGGCTTTGCATACACACCATGCTGCTCAGCAGCTGCCTCCCCGCTATGCCATGGGCCAGCATGCTCCTTGCTCACACCACAATGGCTTTTGCAGCCACATCGCTGCACTCCCGTGGTTCACCTTCTCAACTTCAGTGGGAGCAACACTGCGTTTCGGTGAGCAACAGCAAGACCGAGGCTTTACATGCGAGGTGAAAGACACAGTATGTCAAACGACAAGCTGAGCAGGCATAAAGGGCTTGGGTTCAGTGAACTCTGCACCGTTCAGACAGACTTCCTACACCAGAAAGCAGCTCCAGCGTCCTCTCCAGCTCTCAGCTGTCCTACTCCTCCTTTCTGAGCTTTTCTGAAAGGTAGCTCTACACTACTTTTGTTGCCAGATTTTAAGTTTGCAAGCACATGGCACTCCACTCCTACTGGCTGTGGTGTCCATCCAGCATTCTCTCACTCTCTGCTACTATTTTCTGAAGCAGTGATGCCTTAGACAACATAAACACCACTGGAGGCAAGAGTAACGTTGCTCCTCTATGATAATTATTTTCCATTTCTACAGTGGGATGGGTGCTGGACAGTGCTGTTGTGTAAGATAAGTCTACATGTCTTGCCTTTACCATGAGTCCTCCAACAGTCTTTTAAAATATTTTATTGGTGCCCAAATTCTGGGGTCTGCGGATGATAAAAGTCTCGCTGTTTTCATTTTATGAAATGCACATTTTCAGACTTCCTTCTTCAGAAAAAAAAAAATGAAAAAACCCCTAATAGCTAAAAAATTAAAAGTGGCTAAGAAGAATTGCAATGTTATTGCAGAAAAATTTATATTCTTAAGTCACATCATTGGGGGAACAAGGGGATTCGCTCTTGAGTTTTCATTATTTGAAGTAGAGAGGTTTGCTTCACTGACTTTTGCAAATATGAGGAGAAACACATTTTCATGTTCTACTTTATGGCAGATTAACTTGCTATTTTTCCCTTGTCTGGTATGCTTTGCTGGTTTTTAAGAGCACCTCCTTCACAAAAATAAAAATGTTCCTCTTTTATCTGACAATATCCAGAGGCTGGACATAAAACAGACAATGCACAGAGCACAGTGTGTGTATGCATGTTTCAGTGCATAGAAATTTGCACTCTTAATTTTAACCAGTGCAAATGACAATTAAAAGCAATAGCCTTTCAACTTTTGCAAGAAGAGGTCCCATTTTTGCATTTTACGGGGTAGTTAGGAAAACAAAATTTTATTGACTATATGGGAGAACAATTTTCAGTGATTTAAGCTTGCAGTGAAACCAGCCGATATCCATCTTGCTTTATCCATATTGCTCTATTCTTTGATCATAAATGTATCCAATGAATATTTTTGTGTTATTTTACTTTCTTGGTAAATTGCATGCATCATCAGATATAAAAAAGTATACTAGTTACTATTATTTTCCTAATGGGTTTTCCTTTCCAGTACAGTATTGTATCGCAGTTCTCACATTGAGAATTTGCCAAAATTATCTGACAGACCTGCTCTGGAGCTTCAGCAGTTCTGACATTCTCACAAAAGTTAAAAAAAAAAAAATATCCTTTTTTTTTTTGCTTCCCAGGAGTCCCAGAATCCTGCCTAGTCAGCCAGAAAGAATTGTTTCTTTTCAAGGCCAAAGCAAGCCTTTTAAGTATATCAAGTTTGTGAAGACATAGATGAATCCAGTAAAGTAGTCTTTAGGGAGGAGCTCAAAGAATAAAATTTAGAGTGTTGCATTCAGTAGAATGGTGGAGTAAAGCTAACAACTGACAGGGCTGCCTGGTCATCAAGAGATTGAGATGGAAAAACAGGGCCCCAGATGTTAATTGCACATGTCATTTAAATTGCCGTGATTTGGTTTACACTATCTTACACAGCTCCTTGGCTTTGATTAGATTTCTGCCAAGTGCTCCGAGACTCTTGTTTGATAGGAGTTATAAAGGTACAGTATGTGCTTACTGAACATGGGCACTATTTTTATGCAGAAACGTTCCTCTAGTGCCTAGTCTCATTTTGGCTGCTTAGATTTATTATTAAAACATAGAAGAAAGAAAGGGAAAAAGTAGGATAAAAATATGCACAAGTTTTCCCTTGAATATTTCTGCTTTGTCAGAGGTAAATGCACTTTAGCCTTCCAACTTTCACAAAAAGAGATCCTGCTGTTGCATTTTTTAAGAGCACTTGGAAATATAAAGCTACTCCTTTTATAACAGAATAATTTTTAGGAATTTAAGCTTATTGTGGAGGTTTTGTAGCATATTCTGGGTTAAATGGCCAGTATGGAAACTGTACAACAAAACTGCATAAAATTATGATATGCAGCCCACTGTACTACATTTGTAAATAAAAAAATGTATGTACTTATAGGAAAATATACCACTATCTCACTATCTTTCCCAGATAAGGCCTTTCCTTCCCAGCAGTGGCCGATAGCAATTAATTATATTACTGTTGCATTTATTCATGCACATACTAGGGGCTGCACACAGCACAGGCAGAACTTCGCGGCAAAGACTGCACAAGCCTTGCTGGCAGGAGACTCCAGCTGGAGAGCTGGCCAGCTAGCAGGGAGCAGTTTGTAAAGCTGCCATACCTGAACAGCACTCAGCTGCAAACTCAAGCCCCACGCTGCTCCATGCTGGCGCAGAGCCGGGCTGCTCTTGGGTTCCCACAGGGGATGTCATACGAAAGGGGTCAGACCCTGTTTCCCTTTGTTTCGGGACTGATGTCTGCTTTGTGTGGGCAGGTATAGATTAACTACTGGTATTTCCCTCCCCCATGCGACAGAGACACACTAAAAACCTCCTCCCGCACTACACAAAAAGTGAAGGACCACGTACAAGCCCTTGACAGCCTTGACACTTAGAAATGAAGCACTTGGTGGCAATTCAGGACTTGCACAGGTGGCCATCTCTTCAGGATCCTCAATACCAGACTTAGGAAGGGCCAGGAGACCACATACCACCTCCACTTTGGTGTCTCGTCCATCAGATAACAAAACTGAGTAATTATCTGGCATCAACAAACAACCATAAAGTCTGATCAGCTGCTGCCTTGGGAGCCTTCAGGTGGTCTGCTCAGGGTAACTCAAACAAGCCACTTCTCCACAGCCGCTCAAAGCAAACCCAACAGGAAGAATATTTAATAAGGATATGTATGTCCTCTCTCGTGTTTAAAACGGGCAGTGGGGGCAAGAGAGGCTGATGGCGGATGGCTGCAGGCTGGAGCATGCATGGCCAGCCAGGCATGTGGATGGAGGAGGGAGATGGGTGCTGCCTTGTCCACCCCCACGGCCAGCTCGGAGCAGTGCTGCTGCTCAGCCCCCGGCTGGTGACAGCAGTGCCAGTAAACCTCAGGGTGAGAACAACCCCAGCCCTTTGGTGACTCCGGCTGCGGGAGTGGAGATGGGTGGCCAAAGGAGCAGAGACCTTGGGGGAGACCCAGGCGATCTGCAAGAAGGGGCAGAAAAACTCATACCTCAGCCTAAACGCAGCGCCCCCTGCCCCAAAATCCAGGGGCATTTGTGCTTCCCATCCCGCTGATTTGGCATTGTTCACCTCTCCTGGTCCCTGGGCACCCCTCTGCCCACCTGCTCCCAGGGAGCGAGGCTGTCGGGCCCTGGGTCACCTCTGCACCTTTTTCCTTCCCTCTTGGAAAAACATAGCTGTGAAGAAACTTTCAACCTTTCTCCACCCTCGTACAGTTTTGTGGAATTTTGCAACAGCTGGTACAGGGTGATGGTAGATCTCGGTACAACTCTATGCATTAATCATAATTACTCTTCATTAGGGCTGTTACAGTATTAAATAGCCCAGGTACAAATTTTGGATGTGCTGTGGCTAAAGCATACGTAAGAACACATGAACCTTCCCCCAACAATCTTGCAGTGTAGTTTAATACGAGACACAGTAAATGCTGGAAAATTAGTACAACACTGCAATAAAGATAAGATCAATGATACTGAGCAATGCAAGCGTACTTGAAGAAATTACTATTTTCAAGATTAAAAAAACCCCCAAAATTCTCAGTCACCCAACTGAGGAAGTTAAAGTGCACGTCAGGGCACCTGCCTGTCTGCACTGAATTTTTAATTTCACCCCAGTGTAAATAAACAGGGATTTACATGGACTGTGACAAGAAAATAGTTTTTCTACTCATATAAAAGACATTCTGCACATCCTTTTAAGCCAGTATTATTTTCTTTTCCTGTTCTTTCCTGGTTTAGGTGGATAGCATTAGTTTACACCTCATTAGCAAGTACTTTTTATCCAGCAGCCAGAAGAGAGGCTCTGACTGGATCAACAGCATCTGCTGTGTCTGAAATAAAACTCATTTTATTTTTAAGGCCCAATAGCCTTCCTCTTAACTGGTCCCTGGCTTGCTACAAAGTCAAAATGTTACAGTGTACGATGCTGAGAAAAGTAAGTTCTAAACTATCCCAAGCCTATTTCCAGTTTATTGCACAATAACTACAGAAATCAGGTTTAATTAGCGAGATATGAATGCATTTTCAGAATCTGCAAGTTCTCTGTTACTTGCTAGCCAGTGAGCAAATAAATAATGCAATGTGAGTTGAAATGCATCTCTGCTTTGAGCTAAATAATGTAGCTGTTGCAATTTCATGCAGCTCTAATGCGTTAGAATTTGCAGATGTATAGCCCAGTACTTTTGTAAAGATACATTAGCAGACATATGAACTGCAAATGCAAGTCTCCATTTTACAGTATTTGCTGACTAAGACTAGACTGTCAACGCCTTTACTTGATTCTGCAAAAGTGTAGTGAAGACTTTATTTTCTTTTTTCCTTATTCCCTCAATTCAATCCTCATGACTTCCAAAGATGAGAGGTCTGGAGCCACTTGCCTCATACTTTTCCTGACAGAAAGAGCAAAGGAGCTGAGGAAGCAGAGGGTGGCAGCTGGGCATCTAGATGGGTTTGAATTTTCTGCTAGGTGCAGCTGTATCTTTTGGTACTTAAATTCTTCTAAAAGCATACATCTTTCCCCAAGTGAACAGTGACTTGCATTCTCCGTTTCTCCCTTAGACAAGGACAAAGTGCCACACGGTTACTTAAGGCAGATGGTAAAACTGTAGCGTATCCCACAGTAGTCAGAGCACATGCAAGGACCCATCAGCCATAGGGCTAAGATGTACATGGCAAATACCAACATAAAGCGGCACCTTAACACTTTAAGTTATAGTAACCACCACTACAACCACCAAATATAGACATTTCAACTGAAAACCAGCAAACATTCATAAATATTGGAAAAATTTATCCCTTGGACTTGTAGAATTTTTATGGAAAATTTAAAGACATATTCAGAATTGGAAGATTTTGAAAAAAAAAAAAGAGAACTAAAGGTCTTTGATAATGACCTTTTCTGATAGAACTCAGTTTTGAACCAAAAGTACTATCTTTAGACTTAATTGAATACTCTCGAGTGCCCCTTTTCAGCCTTTTTTATGTGAACTATAACAGAAGTTTCATGGTGTACCTGCACAGCTACCTAACTAGAGCAGCTGAAAGATCAGACCTAGACCTTTTTGATAAGTCTAGGAGATATTCCATTTAAACCTTAGCTTGCTAATTTTGTTGCAGTGATTTTGTGCCCAAGTGTTGAAGAAGAAAAAGAGAATTCACTGCCACAGGAGGGGCAGTAAAATACCCATCATGGAGATATTAATAACACATCTGGACTCAGCCCCAAGCAACCTGATGTCCTTCATTCTGTTTTGTGCTGCAGGTTGGTCCAGATGGCTACTAAGTCCCTTTTGACTGCAGTTGCACTATAACTGTAGGTCCCTAGAGTACACCATCATCCCTGTTGGTCAGTCACGCTGAGGGAATTCATTAGTTGCGCCCAGTGTACATCACAGCCATTAAGATTCTGTGACTGCCATCCTCGCCATAGCTGCAGGTTTCTAAGCAGCTTCCAGGAGAGAGAGGCAGAGGGAACTTGCCAACACATCCAGCAACTCGCAGGATGGAAAAGGTGGTGGTGAAGGTTAAGAGAAGGAAACCCATCTGGCAGTTGTTCGTGAAGTTACAATATTTGTTTTGAATGTGTTTCAGGAAAATGATTTATTATCAACAGAGGAACAATGGAAGCAAGTTAATTTACATATTGCTTGCAAATGTTTTGTTAAATGAATTGTACGTTTATAGCAATACCACAAATCTTTAACATTTTGTTCACAGAAATGTAGTTAGTAAAGAATTTTTCTTTTCCTGAAAAGTTTTACCGTAACTTTTTATTTTGTCAGTTTAATCAGTTGTTCAGCAAAACAAAATAGGGAACAGCTTTATAGCGATCATTGCAGAGATTGCTGTTGTAGTACAAAGTTTTCCTTTAGGTATAATAAATATAACGCTTCCTCTCCTCGCAAGTCTAATATAAAGAAATAATCCTTTAACCATCATTTTACTGCCTGCTTGAGGGGAGGTGAAAGGAAAAGTTTATCTCCCTGTTGCCGCCTTCCCTTTTCTTAGGATGCACATTAATTATGCTATCTCCAGCTATAGGCTTGCCCTGCCTCACACCCGGTGTGGTGCCCGTAAGGGTGCACCCGTGGTTGCAGCCTGAGGGACACCAAGCGCGTCGCACCGATGAGCTGCTTCGAGATACTTCATGCAAGCATGCTGTCAGCAACGAAGATGTGGTACTCGCATAAAGCTGGGCAGAAAGATATGTCTGACACTGGTATCGGTACCCACTTCAGTGCTGTGCCATCTGAGCACAGCAGTTGTCACGTAGCCATTACTTTTTAAATGGAGAAGAGTGTGGCTACTGTTGCACTTTCACTTCTGAAGAAGGGATGAGAAAGAACCATGTCTTAAACCTATATCCAGCTTTCCGCAAAGTCAAAAAATTTTAGTTGGTTCAAAGTTTGGCTAACATGGGATAGCAGGTAATAACAGCAAAGAATGGCTCCAGGCTTTTGCATAGTTCCTTGCTCAAATCTAGATCCCAACTGGTTTAGCACTGTCTGTGTTTGGACAGAATAGCTGCTGCCCATCAGCCACCACGACACAAGGTCTTGATCCGTGAATCACCCAGGGCAGGCATCAACCAGAACATGTCGCAGCTCCCTTCCAGCCCGTGTGCACGGTGCTTCTCCCCACAGGGCCAGAGCATGGAAGGGGAATGGAGACAGCGCGTGTCTGTCTCTAGCTTAGTTTCAGGGTGCGTTCAGTGCATACACAGATCTAGAAGCCAGGAGGTGCTGTTGAGTCCTGAAAAGCAGGCTCAGAAAACTGCAGGTCAGAGGAAAACTAACATCCAGATTAATTTGAGTCAAGCTCAGACGGAGATCGAGATTCTCACTGCAGGAGCATGAGGCTCTGATCTAAGACAGAAGCTCACTCAGCTTTAGTTATGAAGGAGACTGATTTATAGCTCCAAAACAATCCTCTCCTTTCTCAGAGGCTCAAGGAAAATCTCATTAACTCTCGAAGGAAGATAAATACCTGCTACAGTTCTCATTTTATAGGGAAAGAAGCTGAAACAGGGGTTTAAGCCTTCTTCTGAGTTTGCATTTACCTTGGGCTAAAGGATTATGTGGGGCTCAGATCTGCGATTATGAAATGTCTGCTTAAAATTCATAGGCACTGTGTATTTGTGGCTATATTTATGTACAAGATTGAGTTACTCGGGGGAAAAAAAAAAAAAGACAACTCTCTGCCCGTTACTTTACAATTCTTTTTTCACTATAACAGTTCCATTTACAAAGACCAAATATTCTCATCTAGTTTGTCACCTTGTATCTTCAGGCATAGCGCCACTAACCTATTTCCTCATAAAATCTCTCTTACACATAGGCTTACTATCACCTCTAGGTATAACAAATCAATCTAGACTTTTTTTTTTTTTTAATGTCATGAATATTTTCTTTTCAGGTTGCAGCATTAGAAGATGCATGTGAAGCACCACAGCTGTGAATCAATGCATATGGAGATGGTTCTTGTTCTCATTGCAATCTTGGTTGTTGCCCAGATTGTGCTTGTTCAGTGGAAGCAAAGGCACTGTTGATCATACAATCTGAATAACTTGTCAGAAAGACAGCAGTTTTGGAGCTGTAGTGGTTAAGACATCGTCTTTCTCAGGTAACCATTGGGAGTCATGACATACTCTTAAAGGTCTATATCTGGCCAGACAAGTGAGTGAGCCTCTGTGGAAAACAGCAAGCCACGGCTTTTGGTCAAGAGGAGAATAGGTTTTATGTAGGAAGAAAAAAAACAACACTTGTGTTTTATTTTCTGTGTATGCATAGTGACACTGTGGTGAGTCTTTAGTAGGATAAAGCTTTTAAGGAAAAGGCTTTGAGTTTTCAAACAACTGCTTAATGGTGGACTAGGTAGGAGAACAACGTCACTACCTTTGTCTAGTTGGAGTAAAGCTACAGAAGGTTTACTGAAAGAATTCAAGGTCCCTATTCATCAAGTTACTCATACAAATGCTTCGTTAGAGAGGAAGCCTGTCTTGCGGTTAAGGTGCTAAAACTGGGGCTTATGGTGCTTCAGCTCACTTCCTTTCCCCTACCACAGACTTCTCTGCAAACCTGAGAAAACTAGTGATGATATCCACCGCTGACCTTCCTATTCAATAGTTTTTAAAAAGTTAAGCATCTCACAAAGTGCCAGTCCTTAAAAAGTAAGGTGAGTTTTAAGTAAATATTAAACAAATAATAAGGATTACAGATGTTTCAGAGGCAGAGTTTTAAGCACACAAGCAGTTTCTTAGCTTTTCCCTCTTCATCAGGTGAAGAGTGCCCTAAGCCATCCGCAGATTGAAATTCAGTGTTTTGTAACTGAACTTCTTAATCACAGTGACAGCAATAACTATTGTGATCAATACTTCATCCCTTGGCAATTGCTCCTCAGACTCTTAAGCATCGCACCCCGGATTTGACAGGTCTATTAAACACTAAAGAGTGAAACCTTGATAGAATTTACAGAAACTGTTTTAGTGAGGGATACAAAACCAGCCTGATCTATGGCAGCTTTACTGTTAGTGGAGTTTCACAGTGGCATAAAACTGCAATACAGAGGTGGTGAAACAGGCTCTTCAGCTGTACTTTACAGAGTCAGGAACAATGACGAAATGTTCGTCATGGAAACATATATAAAGGTGAAGTGTCCAATGAGGTAACAGGTAGCACAGCTCATTGAGGATTTTAGATTCATGTCACTAACTCTCTGCCTTTACAAACACGCACTCCTAACCCCAAGCACACAGTGTAACCGAGCACATATACTATAATCATATATAATACTGCTTTAGCATTATGTTCTCTTTGACTTCTCTTCTAGACGAGTTCTGCTGTATGATTCAATCATTTTATGTTCATGTTAACATCTCAGTACAGAGCTTTTCAAGTATTTATTTCCTATCAGTTTTGTCGTGCTTAGGGACATGGTTTAGTGGTGGACTTCACAGTGTTAGGTTAACAGTTGAACTCAATGACCGTAAAGGTCTTTTCCAACCTAAATGATTCTATGATTTCTACAATTTCAACGGACATTTAGAATAAAGAACACAACACTGAAGTGACTGAAGTCACTCAGACTGTCCATGTCTTTGTTTTCCTTTGAAAATATTTTGCATGAGACTGGTACCATATCAGTGCTGAAATACACAAAAACTGTAAGTATGTGTACAACGATGACCAGCTCGGAAGGGCCCTGTCTGCCTGGGAAAGGCTGTGGGAGTCTAAGCAGCATGCACCCTGCATTGCTTTGGCATTATCCTCCTTAGCAGCACCTTAAAGTAAGTTAAGGTGTACTACATCTACTTAACCTCTGTCAAAAACGCCAACAGCCTACACTTGTTACAGTCTTATTACTTGCACAACTTAGTCTTCAGCAATTGAGGCTTTGTTCCCAACCATCAGTTCACAGGAGCTAGTCACACTTACAAAGTGACATAGCCAATATGGAAAAAAAAAACACTTTAAAAGCATTTTGTCTAGTTTAGGGAGGCTCCAGTACAACTACAACCATCACAATACTTTAATAAGACTTTGTGATGGTTTTTGCAGCACATTTTAAAATAAAAAACATGTCTGCACCAGAAACATGTTGGGGCCTCAATTGTGGCAGCAGCATGGCCATCTTCTCCAGTAAAAGAGGAACTAAAGCAGAGCCTTTTTCAACAAAAATAGTAGCACCAGAAGCTGAAGTTCACTTGACACTGAATTTTGGCAGTTCTGCTTCATGCTCTGTTTAGTTGGGAGAGTAATATATTCTCACACCTATTATCTATCTATATATGAAGTTACTTTATAATAGTGAATACTACTCACAGTGAGTCTCTGCCAGTAGGTGGTTTATTGCATTTGTTCCATGCTAGGTAACTCAAGAGTGTTTGCCACCAGAACAACTTAGAAGTTTGTGTATTAAGTTATAACCATCCTCATGCTTCTTATCCAGATACTTTCGTCAGCTTTTAAACACACTGTTGATCTCATTGCATTAGCTTCCTTTCTTTAAAAGCACGTCATGCAGCACTGTTAAAATTACAGATTACTACCAGTATAGTAACTGCCAAAATCTGATCCACCGTACTTTGAAGACTAACAAATGGGACAAACATTAACATCCAAAGCTGAACTATTGACGAGATCCTTACAGAAGACAGATGAAAAATAACTATTATATGTTGTTGCATCAGATAAAGAAAACCTTCTGATTTAGGAGTAGAAGCTGTAAAGACGGTCACGTTTAGGATTTAACCAACTCAGTTAACGCATACAGGAAATTGCCCATTTGACATTAAAATAAACAACACAAAATAAAGTATCTACAGCTCCCGTTAAGTGCAGGCAGGTCTAGACTTCAACGTTACAGTTCTTCCAGGTGGCAGTTATTATGCTTGTGCTCATACGCATATCGTTTTTGTTTGATTTGGTAGGAAATATTTAAATAAGTCAAAATTTGAAAACAATCACATGCTCACTAAAGAGAAAACAGCCTTCTCCTTTCACTTGCTTGCGCGTTCCTCTTACTTGCATCATCCAGCTTTTGAGCACTCGGTTTATGGCTGTATAGCGCACATACAGGTTATACACAGCCTGGGTCTAGTACTGAAGAGACAAACCCAAACATTTTCACCTGTTTGTAACAACATGCTTGCATCTTTAGGAGCAAAAGAGAAGGGAAATTAGACTAAGAGGTAGAACACATTATTTTCAATGAGAGGGGTAAACCTGAGGCTCCTTTTCTCTGATGAAAGACTGCTTTCTTTTCTATTTTCTCTTCCAAGAGATCAACAAAGCAAGTAGCCAGCCCTCCATTGCATATCCTGTCTTGGAAGGCAGCATCAGCTGACAAATCTTTCTGTTGACTCTTTGAGGTCAGGGTGGGTGCTTGCACATATACGTCCCTGCTCTGGATTCTCATGCTATTCTCAGACATAGTAAGAGCTCAGAGAGAATTGCACAGTCCTGTTAGTAGAAATAAAGCAAAGGATTGCAGTGATTGGCTCCCTCCTGCCCCTTCAAAGTGCTTTGCAAACACATAAAATATAAAAGTTTGGTTTCTTTTTGAAAGAAAAAGGAAATTAAGGTCAAAGGGAGCATAAAATCAGCCCTACATGGAAAGGGCATTCATTAGCTCACTCAAAAGAACAAAAAATAAAAAGCAGCAACTACTTACTAGATGCAAGAGAAACAGCAACAGCCTGGAGCTTCCGAAAGAGCCTTATCCAGGCTTATCGAGAATGTAAAATGTCTCCTGAAAAAACAAAGGCATGCTGGGGAAGGCTCCTATTTCAAAGAGGCAAGAGCAAAAAAGTTGCAGCAAAGCAACCAAGGCTCAGCTGTGGATAATTTTGGCAAGAGAGAAGAGGTTGCCCTTCACCAGATGGCTTCATATAAAATAACATGGGTGTGATCCTAGCACAGAGAGGAGGGAAAAAAAAAAAAAAAGCAAGGAAGAGGTTTTTCTTATAAGTCTTAGCCTGAAATAAAATGTAGGCCACTCTGACAACTGTGTTTTTTCTTCTAGATAGTAGCTGATTAACTTCCACGTGATGAGGAAGCAGATTAGAGAAAATAATCATTACTCAGTTACTTTTGAGAACTTTGTTACTGTTATTTGAGATTTTAAAAAATAAATATGGAGCCTGTGTTCTGCTAATCCACATTGTAAACACCTGATTTTTCAATCAGATGTTGAGATAATGCTCTCATTCTCCACTCACAAATTTTGCACTCAATTCAGTGAGGTGGAGGCAGTTATGTTTTAGACACTGTATTATGTGCTCTGGGACGTAGGGTGGCAATGAAGAATGCTAGTCAGGGAATTACTATTCTTGAAAAAATGTTCCTATCCTGTCCTAGCCTATCTTATGCATTTTTCTCCACATAAAGATAGGAGTCTAGCATATCAAACAGGGAAAGAAGGAAAAAGCTTATTTGTATTCTGACTCTGTATTTTCCCAAAGGAAATTCTGACTATCAGGTACTCAGCTGATTCTTTTAATGCAGTTTGCTTGCCGTTGGAAGCTGTCCATTGATGCAAATTAAATAAATATGATATGTGTGGACAAAACTGTTCTTCACCGGCATAACAGAAATCTTAAAATATCCAAGATAGAAACGCAGATTTGTCATGGTCTCAGAACAATCTCAAACACAAAAGTCTGTCTTCTGGTCTTGTAGGTGATTGCCCGTTTTACTGATTATATATGTCCTATCATGCGGCAGTCGTAATGAGAACTTACTTCGGAATATAGTTGAAAAATCAAGCAACATACTTACGACAGTATTGATCTCTATACCTAAGTCATGAGGCAAATCTTGAAAATAAGGTTGTCTGATTTACTTAATGCAGAAATCCCTGCCAATTACCAACGTGCTATCAAGTATAAGCATATTAATTAAAACCTTAAAGAAACCCAAACAGCTGATTTATTATTTCTTTCATGCATATGTTTTTGAGTATTTGAATATGTCTACATCAAAAGAAACTAGATTTTTAGAGAGCCAGTTAGCTTTCGTTGCCAAGTTAACGAGTTCTGGTAAGGTCAGTCTGTCACAGTAAATCTAATTATTACATAGTTATTTTCTTTATGTGTGCAGTTTTCACCAGATGCTATAAGATGGAAAGGATAGCAGAATAATGCTGTTCTGCTGAATTTCCCGGTGATAGACATTCTTATTCGCTCAGAGTGGGGGATAACATTGTGAAGGAAGCAGAGGACAGATGGACATTTTTCAGTTGGTGCTTCTATGACCTATTTAATCTGCATAATTAGAAAATAGGGAAGTTGTCTATGACGCTGATGCTGACTTCACTTCTAGGTCTTTTTGAGCTCATTTAAAGTATGTTAATGAGAAAAACATTTTACCTTTGGGCAGCAATCTGATTTGTCAGGAAATTCCTCTTGCTATGATGGGTGGCTGAGGAAAATTTGGAATAATATGATCCAGATGTTAGAGCTCCCATTTAGCAGCAATGCAGATGTATTATTTTATGGAATTGTCCAGATGGTGACCTTCCAGTATTAATAATAAATCAATACTGAGGTTTTCATCTGTATGACTCGATTCCTATCTTTGTCCTCATTTACATGACAAAATTATGCTTTATGCATTTCATATAGAGGCTAGTAATATTAAAATTAACAATCTGGAAGACATAAAAATCAATAAGGAATTTTGAAACTATTACTGCAAACAATATATACCAATTGGTCTGATAACAGCATCACTCAAGAGAAGGTTACGATACAATTTTTTAATTAATTAGCATTTCCTTTTGTGGCTAACTTGATAACAAAGAAGTTCTGTTACAGATTTGTATTAGAAAGTATCTGCTTTACTGAAGATGTGTGCCCATTCAGTATTGGCTTTACCACTTAAATTCAGACTTTACTTTCAGTCTACAGAAAAAAAAGCCACCCACAGTAAATAAGCATGTTGGAGAGGGATCACGTTGGATAGTAGCAAGGCAGGCAGGCAACAGGGAGCCTTTGATGGCCTCTGGTGAAGGCCAGGAGACCTCAGGCTCCAAGATCAGGGATGTGTAGGGACCACTGACCTGTGGCATGCCAGAAGGGCTGCATGGCACAGAAGGAGCTCTGTCACTTTTATGGTCACAGGCAGCAGACTATGGTCCCATAGAGCCAGGGCTGCAGGGAGGAGAAATGCTTAACAGTGATGTGATCTAATGACGCTGTGGCATTATCTTTTACAGATGTTTCTATCTGTTCATTTAAACTTATAATGTGAAATACCAGTTTGCTCAATAACTATTGAGCTTTCTGGGCTTTGGGGGATTTTTTAATTTTTTTTTTTTTTTGAAGGTTACTCCTTTTTCTTAGGAGAAGACGAAGAATCCAGTCCTGCTTCTGTTGAAATCTATGGCAAAACTGTTTAAGGTTTCACAGGGAGTAACACAGGTTCCTTCAGAATTCTACTTTTTGGGTTAAGGAAAGAGATTCATCTTCCACATAAATAGCTTTTTACTCTAGATAGATTGTGCTTTTTGTTTGCTTTTTAAAAAATCCCCCCACCCCAAACTAAACATAAATTTGAAAACCATCTCCCTTCAGATTTTCTATTTTTTTTAGTAACTTTTCTGTAAAGACTCAGGAGCTAACTCTACAAACACATATTAAAGTTAGTCTTGCTTTATCTTTGCCATCATCAGGCTTCCACAATCCCAAATCCATGGTTTATTAATGTGATCATGGAGAGAACTGACGTTACAGGGCTTTTGGGTGTTCAGTGGGTTTCAAATATTTGCTTATTGGAAAAGAAGCAGAATATTTTATCACTGTGGACAATTTGAATAAATATACATCATTAGGTTTGATATCATTCAATTTACAAAAAAGGTTTAAAAGTTTAAGCCGCAGCATTTTGTTGTGCTGTAGAAAGAGTTTTTAAGAAAAACTTCAGCAGTGCGCTCATGTAACTGAGCAGCATCCCAAATTAATGCAGCCAAAGGTGACTTTCTGAAAGTTTATAAGAGCCGCTCTAAGGCTCAAAGGCCAAACTGTCTCCACCAGTCTTGGCAAACTTGCTTCCAAAGCTTTAGCACTGCAGTCACTTCCATATCTAACTTGAGTTAGAAAACAAACTTTAACGTCTTTTTCAGTAGCATTAATTCTATCAATAGGCAGTTTAGGTTTTTGAGGCTAGGATGTAGTGGTCTGATGAGTCGTATCTCAGTGTTGTAACCATTTACTACACTGGAATTACTGATTATTTACAGGGTGCAAGGCAGGCTAACATCAGTATTCTAGAGCCAAAGGCCCTTCTGAGTCAGATGCTGTACAAGTCACTTTTTTTTCTATGTGAGTTTTATGGTTTGGCAATCTGTTAATCAAACCTAACCATGCAAAATGGAATCATAGAATGTCATCACTTTGAAATGACTGTCTCAATTTTGCCAATAGTTAGTCACACTGCTGCAGATGTGGGTTGTTCTTCTTTATTTCACCATCAGACTTTACTGGTGGAGATTTCTGTCCCTGTGGGGAATACGCTCAGTTGTTACCAGTTACACCACTTTCAGAGCAACCTGTAAGCCTCTCTCAGGATGAGCACCACGGTGTGTCCATTTTTTGTTGGTTTTGGTTTTTTTTTTTGGTATCATTTCTTAAAGGAAGGCTGTAGAAGAAGAGCAAATGAGCAAATAAGCAAATAAGAATTTCCCTGCAACAAATCTTCACAGACTACAAAAAGAGCCATTAGCGGTTGAATTTGAAGGAATCATCCAACAGTACTATGAATAAGATCCTCTAAACCATTGTTTCTCAAACACAACATGCAAATGAAAAAGAATTACACAAGAGTTAAAATTAAATCTGTTCTCTCAGTTCCATCTTCATTTTTCATTCTGCATTTCTTACCATCAGCAGTTATTTCAGGTGTTATTGAGCCTCAAGAGCTCAATTTGGTATATATACCAAATATCTTTAGGTATCTTCAGGTAAAATTGGGCTTGGCAACTGTCAGGATTTCCTATTTGGTAGATTTTACTTTGTTTGCAGAGAAATTGATCCGGGCTGGTCTCTTCACCATCAACCTCAACATATGAAACCCCTTTTACATTGTGTAGCTGTAGGTTCTCTTACTTCTCAATTTTTATTATTGCACAGTTGATCTGAAGTTTGATATTTAGTCATTTTACAACTTGTGTTTGTGGTGTGAAGAGAGGAGGGGAAAACCTTAAACTTCATACAGCCACTGTGTTCACTCGTTTAATCCCCTAATTTAACTGCTGAGTTAATCCTCAGGCCTTCATTTATGTACCTGAAGGAGATGAGACATAAAAAGTCTTGATGTAAACGGTAAAAATAGATAAGTGCATTCATATCAAAAACACATTACAATTCTTTCTGATAATTATGATTTCCCACTCTACCAGGCTATAATGTTGCTGGGAGGTTCTCCTTTTTTTATTTTGACTATTGCCAAAGACAGTACTGTATGTCCGGATGATTCTTGACCTAACCCTTATTCCAGCTAGAATTTTTGCCTGGGTAGAATTTGCATTTTCTTTATGCTTGTCCACAATTTCTGTCTGACTAGCAGCCCAGTCAGAGCTACTGTGCTGTTTGAGGCGCCGTCTGACCAGAAATTCCAAGGATTCCTCAAGAGCATGTAGATCCTACATAATGCATCTGCTCTAGGTCCAACACTTCTTGGAGGTGTTAGAGATACTGCACATACGTAAATCAGCTGTTCCTCTAAGTATCAGATTTATTGCCAATACACTGTATTGTTGATTAACCCAAAAGTTCGTAGCTCTGATGGAGAATTCTTGGCAGAAACTTAACAGTCTTGTGTTACCAATACTGTTAAACTTTATTCTGTTGAGGTATTTTATTTAACCAGCTAAATTCCCCCACCAGTGTACTTTAAAGATACAACTACAAAAGTTGTTATATCTATTTTAAAGGTTGTTCTTTGTGCCCTGTTGCAGCAGAAATGACATCCTTTTTAACATTGAGAAGCTCCAGTTTTATGAGTATTTGGTAGTTAGGTTTCAGTCTTCCAAGACCTGCAACACGTACAATCTGAGAGAGATGACAAGAGATGTTAACATTTTTGCAGATTCTATTGGTTTGTGGGTTTTTTTTTGGAGATGGCAGCTTAAATACTGCTTGCTGCAATTTAGAAAAGATTTTATTCTGAGGAATTTGTATTCAGGAGGACAGTGGGTTCTTTCAGCTACAGAAACTTAACATTTCTTTGACTGGCATCTTACACCTTATTGAGCTTTGGTTGATCCTGTTGCTTCTGCAAAACAATGAAATATATCTAATTGCTCTGTATAGTAAGACTCTAAGCAAAGTCCCTTTTTATAAGGAAATGTGTCTGCTTGGCCTTCCTATAACAGAGCTGAGTAGCTGTGGCTCCAAAAGCGGTTCATAGCCTACTTTCAACAGTGCTTGCCATCAAGCATATTGATTCTTTAAGTATGAGGGCAGAGGGCATCCGCTGAAAAAAAAATAAAAAAAAGAAAGAAATTAAACCTGCAGTTTGAAGAAGGCAGGAGATAACTGGAGTAAAAAAATCTCATTGATATTTTATTCTGGCATTTTGGTCAAGAACAGACTCACCCAAGTATTCTTTTGTGGTTTTATGACAGAATCAAGTCTGATCACTCCATGGATTTTTGCTGTGACACTGCTTTTGTACAGACTGTATTATGAAATGATGGGAAGAGACTTTGCAGAGATTTGTTCAGATTACATGGCTTCCAACATTGGTGTAAGTGTGTGCTGGAGATCATCATCCTGAACACCACTTGCAAGGACTGGAAGTGAGCTCTTGAATCTCTTGTGTCCCTGGGTTCGTGAGAATAAGATCTACTGGGTACTCTTGCAGTAAACTAACCTCACTTTTCCTTGAGGAGAGCTGTTCTTGTGCCACAGACAAATTGTTGAACTCCCTTGTCAATCTTACAATTAGAATAGTCTTAATGAAGTAGTAGTCAGCGACATATACCAGGGTCTGATTTGGGGTTTCCAACAGGTGGGTCCCTATGTACAAGAAACTACACAATTTTCCTGATTGCCTTAGGAAGATAAGCTTCTTACTTCCCCAAAGTCTGTGAAAGACTCTTCCTGTCTTTTCCTTTTTATAGCGCTCATCTTCCCTTTCCAAATAAGGTGATTATCTCAGCACAATTCTCTTATGTCCCAGTTACTTAAAATCAAGCGGATGGTTGCTGATCAGCAATAAGATTTTAATTTCTTGGAAACTGTGCATCCTGGTACTAGTAAACTAAGACAACTGTAGCCATTTTTGTGCTGTCCTTATCTTCGATGGTACTTTCAATGTGTTTATGCATCCTTGACTTTAAGCAAATATGTTGTTGTTCTTTGGCTTCTTTTTTCCTGTAAACTTGATCTTGACAGTTTTACAACATCAGTGGCATACCAAAAATAAATTTGTCCAATGACATCTGCGGGTAGAAAATTTTTGTGGATATAAATGAGGAAGGGATCATTGAAAATACCTACCAGCTGTCCTGTAATCATGGGTATCCTTTCCATGTAATTATGGAACTGTTGTTTTCTCCTCTTTTATGCTGCATTAAAAAATAACAGCAGCAACAAATACCAAGCAAAAAAAAAAAAAAAAAAAACCAAAACCACATTCAGAAACAACATAGCACACAAGTAAAATAGAAGCATGAAATATATTTCAGTTCTGTGACACAAGTTGAGACCACGCAGCTTTCCAATAGACAAACCGATGCAAGAGTGGCTGTAACCCTACAGTTTCATGTCTAAATCCTCCTTCCAAGAACGTGGTGCACACCTCCAGGTGCCAGGTGTACCTGGCAGTGTATTAGGCCAGGCATGCTGACCCATTGCTAATTCAGGCTCCTGTGTACCTCAGCGGATTTCCTCCGGCTGTGCCTGGGGCTTTGTTTGCTGGGTAGCATTAAGGCAGGTGTGGAACCTTTCTCAAAAGATGGCACATACGTGCCCTACAGCCCAAAAGAAGACCCAGTGTCTCATGCTGGGAGGTACCAAACAACTCAGCATTTCTGCATTCCAGAAACGAAAACAAAAGGCATCACACACGTGCTGGAACACTGTTATTAATCTCCCCCTTCAGAAGTTCATAAAAGTATCCTGGCTTCTTGCGAGCTGGAAAGTATACCAGCCTGGATGTTCAGGACATTGGATTCAAGTTTAAAATAATTCCATATATTCTAAATATTTTAAGTCATTTGAAACTGATCTATTATAAACCAAGGCAGTATTCTTTAATCAGTCATTAAAATTGTCTGTTGATGATTTGATGAAGTTTGCAGATGTATGCGCTGGACCTTGTTTATATTTGAAATATTCCTTAACAACACACCTGATACCAGGTTTCATGAATTCTGCATCTGTGGTTGGTGCGTTGCTGGCAAGAACCAGACTTGCCCATACTGCCCTGAGAAAGCTGATTTGAAGAGGATGTTAAGCCTTAAACCCCTACCCTTTCCCTAAAAAGTGTGCTTTTAATTTGAATTTTCTAAATCGTAGCCTGATTACTTGCTAATTCTTGTTTTGATCTGCAGTGAAGGGATGAGATGGCTGCATTAAATAAACAGAAAACCAATTATTATTAAGGAACAATTATATTTAGGGAAGATGATAGTTCTGTTTGGCTTTATCTTATCTGAAGCTAGGAAAGCTAGGAAAGAAGAAAGAAGAACTTCCTCAAGAAGCTAGGAAAAGAAAAATGCATACATATTTTCCTTCTTGATTTAAAGACATCCGAAAACCATTTTTATAATGAGAGGAACATTTTAAAGAATGTAAATTGCAGTTTTAGAAAGACCATGCAGTGGCTTTTGCTCTTTAATGAAATAACCAAATTGAACTTTCAGAACAAGTGCTGCTCTTTCTCCCTTGTCTTAGTAGTTAGTAAACAATATTTTTCATTAGCAAATGAAATAATAGTTGAAGATCTGCTGCTGCATCCGTAGAAACCTGCTTAAGTGGAAGCAAAGCTTGGCTTACTTTTTTGAAGCCTATTTTAACCACATCTGAGAAGGATATTTAAATTTAACCTTACTTCTACAAAAAACGAAGTAAATTAGAAGAGCTGAAAAAAAAAAAAATTCAGAATTTTAACCCAATAGTTTTTCTTTGATTCGGGCTAAGAAAAAAAATCAAGATTTACTTATTGTTGCATTTTTCTCCAAGTTTCTTTAACAACAGATTATGTGAGAACGCACACGTATTGTACAGACAACTTTTGGACTGGCTCTGCTATCTGGTGGTGTGGCAATCAGTTGCTGTAGGCATCATCCAGGGCATTAATTACTCACTGGTCTAGAATAGGACTCAGATTATTAGTGAGAATGCAAAGTGTTGGATATTTTCGATAATATGCATATTCTGTACTTAATTTTGAAAGACTAGAGAAAGTAGCAGTTGGTTGAACTCTGGTGTGCTATTTTGCAGGATAGTGCCTCTTTTTGCTTACAGCAAGACTACAACATGTTATTAAAGCGTTTTTTAATTTTCTCTAAGAATTAAAAGAAATTGCTGTCTTTAATGGAAAGATCGTGCTAGAAAAAAAACAGGACTTGTTTTCTTATTATGAATATCCCTTAAAAAAAGGAAAAGAAAGTGCCAATATTTAAAGTTTGTCTCATTGTTAAATACGTTGGTAGTGGCTTCCAGTTGAAATTCTGACTACAGAAAGTTGTGCAGCAGATAAGGAGAATTTTAAGTCAGATAATGGCTTCGTACAAGCAAATTCTGAAACATCGCACTCAAATTCTTTCATCATTTGGTTAACGTAAGGTAATGTAAGGTTACCCCTAGCTTTTTTTTTCTCATCTCTTTCAAGAGCTGCTGTATTGTAACTCACACATCTTCCAATGCCCATTTACAAAAAACTCTGGTCACAGAAAGAGCTCTGACCACAGGAATGTTTATGGTATGCTTAGTAGTCAGATAGGCCTATATGAGGAGGTCCTATATTAAGTCTTCTGACTTACTGTCACCATGCTCAAAAGTCCCAGCTTCCAATAACCAGCTTCTCAAACACAGAAGGACAAAGTTATAATCCCTAACCTCCAATTCCATATGCTGCTAATGCTTTTTCAAAAAACAAACAAACAAACAAAAAAACCCCAGAACAACAAACAGTAAAACAGATCAAAATGGATGCCTAAGCCTTGCTAGCTAGCAGCTGGATGCTTGACATCTATACTGCTCCGGCCACACTGTGAGGAACTGAAACGCAGCATGTTTATTCAAGAACAGGCAGTTCTGCTTAGAAGTCACAGAAGCCGGTCTTAAAAGGTAATTAGCCTAGCTGAAGTAGCTTTTAAACTCAGATGAAATATGGTCAGTATTTTAAGAAACTTTGCATTGTCATTAGAAATCAGAAATATAGATTAGCTTAACTTACACATTAATGTATATAAAAATAGAGCAGACAATGCATTAAGCCATCTACAAATGAAGGTAAGGTTTAGATGCTAGAAATAGGAAATGATGGAATAAAAAAGCCCTGTAAATGAAGGAAAGAGCAAATCTGACATGTATAGAAAGAAGGTGGCTTTGTTTGCTTAGACAAAATAGCAAAAATACTTCGCATAATGCGTTATGCCTGTGTTCATACATACAAAAATGCACATAAATAAATCTTTCTCTTTGCTTTACACTGTCAGAGTTGCCTGATTGTAGGTGTAATGGAAGAATGTTTGTCCTCAGCCTTCCCAATGGCTAGCAAAGGACAGGGGGACTTCTGCTCCCACTGACACATTGGGTCTATGGAAAAGAACCTCCTAAAAGCAGTAACACAAGAGGTAATGAGCTGTGAGGGGAGATATCCAATGTACCAAATCAACTACAAACATTGAGGTGTTTGAACAGAGATTTTGTATGTGTTAGATGCCCAAGACCAAAACACAACAATAAAAACACTAACTTGGACATGATCTAATCACAGACACAGAAAAATGGTGTAGGTATTTCCATGTGAAGGCTTTTAAGATCTGTTTCTATACATGCCTGGAAATGTCCTACGCTGCCTAAGCCCTGAACTCATCCAGAAATCAGTTGTCCCTCTGACCTACCAGATTCAAGCTGTTAGGGTTCATCTGAAATTTCCTGTGGCTGCAAGTTAGGTGTCACCTAAGATACCTCTTTCTTTATAAATCATCTCTGAAGGAAGAGCCTGGTGCCAGTGCCTCCCACTTATTCCACTTTTTCAGCAATTAGAGGCTTTATTCCAGCAATATTCTCTAGAAACCATGGCCTCAGCTGACAGCAAACACAATATTTGAGGTGGGATGCTCACCACTTGCTATGGGTTTGGGGACTACATTTACAAAGAGCAGAAAGGTAGGAAACATCCTTTTCATGCCTGTGCTAAGGCTGCTGATCAGAGAGGAGTATGGTGTTGTATTGAAAGACTGTACATACATTAGTGTTTCCCACATTCTAGCTGGGGGTGGCTTAAACTCCATTTAAGCAAGTCAGAAGAGAATTCGGACCCTGCTCTGAAGCATCTATTTTCATACATGGTACAGTGAAACTAGACAGAAATCATCCACAGGTGTCTTTCACTAAGAAAGCTGTCTGCCGTAGAACATACATGGTATAACAGCCAGCATCGCAGTTTGAAAGGGCATTTTTGCATGAAGACTTGCAGTCACAATCCTCAGGCGATGTGGACATTTAACTTACAGTGAGATTGTGAAATAGTGCTGAGAATCAGTCCTTACACCCACTAACTAGGAGAGCTAGGACAAAAATCCGTGCTGAATAAACTATTTTTATTGTATTTGATTAGAAGTGGTTTATACAAAAAAAATGCAGAAAAACTGGGCTCAGCAAGCTCTCTCCTAAAGCTTTTGCAAAGATAAAGATACATAAACTACATAGCTGTATACCTAAACAACTTTTCATCATTAAATATTTCAATGAAAGAGCTTTTGCTACAACTGTTGATTAACGTGTGTAGACAATTGCTGTGGTTTAACCCCGGAAGGCAGCTCAGCACTGTACAGTTGTTTACTCACTCCTCCCTGCAGTGGGACCAGGGAGAGAATCTGAAGGGTAAAAGTGAGAAAAACAGTGGTTTGAGATAAAGACAGTTCAATAGGTAAAGCAAAAGCTGCACGCAAGCAAAGCAAAATGAATTAATTCGCTACTTCCCGTCAGCAGGCGGATGTTTAGCCGTTTCAATGAAAGCAAAGCTCCATCATGTGTAACAGTTACTTGGGAAGACAAACACCATCCAAACATCCTCCCTTCATCTTTCTTTCCCCCAACTTTAATTGCTGAGCATGATGTTACGTTGTATGGGACATTTCTTTGGCCAGCTGGGATCAGCTGTCCCAGCAGTGTCCCATCCCAAATTATCATGCACCCCCAGCATACTTACTGGTAGCACAGTGAGAGAAATAGAGAAGTCCTTGATGGTCTGCAAGCACTGTTCAGCAATAACTATAACATCTCTGGGTTATCAACGCTGTTTTGGTCACAAATCCAAACCACAGCACCATAGGAGCAACTACGAAGAAAATAACCTCTATTCCAGCCCAAACCAGTACAGTTCACGACCTCGGCTACAAAGAGAAAATAATCTCACAGCAAGTAATAGAATTTACAGTAGCTCAGCTCTCTGTTCTCAAGATACACACAGGTGATGGGATGAATATTCAAGGGAAACAAATCCAGAGTGCATTTGCTACGTATTGAATCTTTAATGTCCCTGTCTAGGATTTTAGAGCTACTTTCAAATTAAACCAAAACATCTCCTGCTGCTCTTCATCAGGAGGCCACTCCAGGTAGGTCTTTGTGTTCATGATCTTCCGCAGCTTGCAGAACCTCTTGGGAATCGCTTCGCTCTGGATGGGCTCCAGGAGGACGAGAATCGCTGCGTCGTTGTTCTCGTCAAAGAGGCGGAAGTGCGAGAAGTCCAGCTCGTATTTGCACCACTCGCTCTGCACAAAGTGCTCGGACAGCACAAAGAGCGTTTTGTGGCTCTTCTCCATGGAGTCGATGATGTTGTCCACAATCCACTTCCCCGGCACAAAGTCCCGCTTGTGGAGGCAGAGCCGAAACGGGGGGCAGGCCTGCTCCAGCTCCCGCACCATTATGTTTTCCACCCAGTCGGAGTCATTCTCGCTGTAGGAGACGAAAGCGTCGTAGCAGATGTCCTTTGCGGGGGCTCGCCTGGGCTTCCGCTTGGCTTGGAGCCATGCCCAGGTCATTCTCAGGTACCAGATCGCGTGGTACTTGTAGCCGATGGCCACGAGGACGAGGATGAACAAGAACACCAGGGCACAGACCAACGACACCATGAGGGACGTGTGGCACTCCATCAGGGAGAGGTGCACAGCACCAACCTGCTGCCCTCTCACTGCCAGGGGAGAATCACAGATGTATTCGTCCGGCCACCCCACCAGCACCTGGGCTATCCCAGCCTGGTGGTGGATGAAGGAGAGGAATTCACAGGAGCAGATGAAGTTGTTGTCGCTGGCATCCAGCAGCTCCATTTTCTTGAAGGACTCCAACTCTTCCCTGGAGAAACTGTTGAGCTTGTTTCTTCTGATTGACATGGCCATCAAGTTAGGAACAGGTGTGGCACCAGGCAAGGTCTTCAGCTGATTTTTTTCAAGGTACAGCTCTTTGAGAAAAGGGAGTTGCAGTCCAAACTCCCTCAGGTTGTTAGCGCTAACGTCCAAAACTTCCAGCGTCGGGGGAATGCAGGTTGTTACTTTAGGAATTTGAGTGCTGGAGAGGTTTAAGTATTTCAGGGTTTTGGGCCATTCACATGCATCTGGAATCTCACCAAACTTATTTTGGCTAATGTCAAGATTAATCAGTTCGGGTAGACGATTTACAGAATTTGCTGTCTGTTTCAGAGATTTCAGAGAGTTTTGACTTAGATTTAAAGTTTGCAATGAAGGCCAAGCACCTTCACAGATTGTCTCGTCTAAGCGATTATTTACAAGCAAATTATCATTGAAGTCCAGATACAGAAGTGATGAAAAATGTTTTGCAAGTTTGCATGCTACCATAAAAACTTTAGAGCTTGCAATGGTGAGTCTTTTAAGTTTGTTTATTTGTGTCTCCATACCATTCAGGTCAAAAAACAAGTGAAAATTCCGAATCATTATATTTATTACTGATACTGTTTCAACAGAACTTGGCGCACTGGTGTCAGTTTTACTAATATTCCATTCTCCTTTCCCCTCAAGCACACAATTGATTGCCTCTATCTCTCGCAAAGACGTGATTTCCTTCAGTAATACTATTGTTCGGGTAATATCTTGATCTGTGAACACAGCATCTTTAAATGTAAGTTTTCGTATTCTAAAAGGAAGTGTAGAGTTCTCCACCAAGCTTTTTTTTTCAACCCGCAATATGATTTCTCTTACTTCTAACCAAATGACAGAGTGCACAAGGTCCCTCACAATTGCTGAGAATGCAGAAATATTTCTTAGGTTTATAATCATGTGATCTATCTTCTTAATTGGTTTCAGACTTCCTGGCTCGTACCGACTGAGATTGCCACCGTCAATCCACAACTTGTCGAGAACCGCAATGCCCTCAAAGTCTCCTTGCCTTATCGTGGAGACCCACGGGTTGCCCAGGTGGAGAGAGCTCAGGTTCCTCAGCTTAGAAAAGAGAGAGCTTTCCCCCAGATCTCTGTAGGAGTTCCCTTGAAGGTGGAGATGCTGGAGTGAGAAAAGGTGCCCAAACCATGCAGGGGACAAGTGAGCCAAGCTGTTATTTGATAAGTCCAAGAGCTCCAGTTTCCCAAGGGAGCGAAATGAGTCCTCATCTATTGAGCTGATTTCGTTGGACTGCAGCAGCAGAGCTCTCAGGTTCACAGACTGCTGCAGATCCTGGGATCGGACGTGCTTTATCCTGTTGTGGGCCAGGTTTAACACCGTGATTTTGCCCGTGAGCCCTGAGGGAATAAAGTTCAAGCCCATGGAAGAGCAGTTGCAAAGCTGAGTGGCATCACATGAAGGACAAGCCTGCTTCAGTGCTTGCTCTTCAGAGAGGTTTGCAGCTAAGACCAGGTAGATGGCCCATGCTCGCCAGGTGTCTATAGTCATTATTTTGCCTAAAATATGAAACATAGTCAGAGCAAATATAAGATGAAGAGTCAGTTTTGAAGAAGCTACATTTTGGATATAGCTAAAACATAACTCTTACTGTTCTGTAGAAGGTATTACAAATATATTTGGTTTTGACACTGTTCAGAGATGAAACAATAGTCAAAATAAGGTGCATTGTACATAAACATTCCAAAATCATTTGATAAACGCCAATCATATTAAGTTTACTCTTTTTTTCCCTGTATCTTCTAGTTTTGGAATGAGGACTATCAAATCAATTAACAGTACATAAATCTTTTGCAGATTCAGCTAAACATCTGAATAATCGCAACATTATTACTAATCTGATCCTTCTCCTGTTTAGGAAATAATCCCCATATATCCCCCCTCAGTCCCACCTTAGTTCTTTTTCTTCTGAATCTGTGAATATTGTTTCGTATAGTCATTTTTTACTATAGGGAGTCTCTTGTATGTGTTTCGAATCCTAGTTACATCAAGAAGAGTCGATGTCTTGCAGGAGGTAGCAACGTTCACATTTAATACTCATTTCAAGCATATGTCTAATCTCAGTTCTGACAACAGGGAGAAGAGAGTTGCATGTGTTTCAGTCCCTTTCCTCATTTTATCTGCCTTTGGCTATTCTGATTGTAAATGCACTAGGAGCAGGGAAATCAATATTTGCCTGGATGTCTGTGAAGGCCATCATTATCATGTTGCAATCAGGCCAATATTCGTTAACGAAACTTAAGCTGGGAAAATCAACCATTGTCACCTACTGACTCTTAGCTCTTGCTTTTTACTGCCACATCCTTCTCCTCTGCCAGTGGCTTTTTCCACTTTGGGTCTCTGTGGCTGAGAGAAGTTCAGGTCCAGCCATGAGGAAGAGCCAGGGACTTTCGGAGCCTCCCGCAAATCAGTTGGTTGGGCTAGGTCAGCTTTTTCCAGCCCTCAGCCTGTTCCTCATCTTCTGGACTGAAATGATTCAAGACAAGCCACGCAGCTGTGGATCCTGTGTCACTTCTCTTTCCTCTCACAGTTGTGCCTTTCATAGTACTGATTTGACATGGCTTGTTGCGTTACAGAGCTTGCTGCAATATCCAGCCCATCCTTACTCCCAACAAAGTGACTTTAGTTCTTCTGTCTCTCTGAGGAGTTGGAAAAAATTCTTGAAGCCTGTAAAGGCTGTTTTCCCTTCAAAACTCTTATTACATGTTGAATTATAACCCTTTTTTTTTTTGGTTTATGCTTTCTTGGAAAGGATCAAAGAGCACTTTTAAAGCACAACTTTCCCCAGTGTGTCACAAAACCCCTGGGAGGTAGGTATCTTACTGACAGTGAAAAGAGTGAGCCAACCCAAAGAGGCCAATGAACAGGTTTCCAAAGATCTTCACGGGCTCTGTATCAGGTTACTTGGGTTAGCTTGTCTCACTGAGAAGTACTTTCTCCTTCAGTCATCCCACTGAGACTGGGCAAAAGATCTATTGTACTTGGAATTCATACTGTGATTTGTTTTACAATAGTTGACCCATGCAGACAAGTTCATACAGACAAGTCCTATCCTTCTACCTGCATTGCTTTTAGCCAGAGGCTTAAAATTATTCAAAAGTGGCAGAATTACCTGAGATTGTTTCAATGTGTGGGGAGAGAAGGAAAAGTTGTGGACAATTTTTTCAATCATTCCATTTCTTCCCACCTGAAGGACTATAAACATTTTGACCTCTTGCATTATTTTCCTTTAATCTCTATCTCTCTCTGATGTAGAGCTTTGAATCTTGAAGGACACAGTCCTCTCCTGTCTTTAGATGTCCACAGCTGAGCTGGTCATCCATCACAGTCTCCAAAGTCAATGGAGAGAAATAACTTCTAGAGGCAATTCACATCATGTCTCTTGGACACCTACATTAAGATGTGATGACTCCTAAAGAAATGACCCCATCGACTTAAAATGGAACATCACAGTTTAGATATCTAGATATCTGGCCATGTGAATCCCATCCAAAGAATTGCCATCTGTAGTCACACTCACCTGCTGTCCGGCTGAGGCTCTTTCGCGGGACTTTTTGGGTTCTGCAAGTCTGGCTGGATAACACAGTGCTGTAGGCCATAGGAGCAAAGCTATGAGTAAGATCAGTTTCATAAGCAACAAATTGAAGTGGAATTTTTAAAGTTGCCATAAAAATGCTTACTGTCACAAAAAGGAACAAACAGGTAATACAACCAATCAAAATCTATCTTTAGGTAGGTTATTTACAGATGGAAAATTGGCAGCACAGAAGGGAACTCAGCAGGTACTGCATGGGAAATACTGACTGAACCTATCAGCTCTCCACCTTACCAGCCTGAAATCAACCAGGGACTGCAGGACTGAACCCTATTTGGTGGTACAGGATGCTTTTCTTTATTGTCACTTCCCTGATCATCTTTTCCAGGTCTTTTGGCTCATCTGTAATGTGAGCAGACACTCAGGTAAATCCCATTCCCACCCTCATTCATTTTCAGCCATTCTCTTCCCCTTCCCATTCCTGTCTGAAAACTCGTCTGAAGACCCTGACTTACAGGGTCGTTTCAGGCCTCTCTGCACCCACTCAGAAATATTGCCCTAGTCCTTGCCTTACCAAGGAATCACTTTTCCCCATTGTGCTCGGGAGGAAAAAAGCCACTGTCGTGGTTTTAGGCTGATCCGGCAACTAAAACTCACACAGTCTCTCCTTCTCCAGTAAAGTAGAGAGGAGAGAAAAAAAAAACCAAAGGGACTGAGGGTTGAGACAAGAACAGAGGGAGCACCCACCAACCATGGTCCTGGGCAAAACAGACAGGGCTTTCTCAAAGCAAAACAGTTTATTAGTGATTACTTAGAAGGACAACGGGAAACAAAACCGATTACTCGAGAGGAAAGAAAGAAACAAAACCAGATCTTAAAACCGACACCTTCCCCCCACCCCTTTCCTTTTCCTCCCGGCTCTACCTCCTCCCCCCAGCAGCACAGGGGGCAGGGACTGGGGGGTGCAGGTCAGTTCATTCCGTGCTGTTACTGCTGCTTCTTTCTTAAAGGAGAAGGAGTCCTTACACCCTTTTCCCCTGCTCCAATGGATCCCCTACCCACGAGGAAAAATCCACAAACTTCTCCAGCGTGAGTCCAGCCCACTGGAAACAATCCTTCCCCACAGATTGCTCCGGTGTGGGCTTTACCACAGTCTCGGGTACTTAGGGAGCTGTAGCCACTCGCTCCGGCGTGGGTTGTCACGCAGACTCCAGATGCCTCTCTGCCTTGCCGTGCACCCCAACACGACCATCCTCAGGCTCAGGCATCTTCTCCCCACGGGCTGCGAGTGGGTCGCTGCTCCACCGAGGCCGTCCTGGTTGCAGGGGGGCCGCCTGCTATCTCACCATCAGCCGCAGGGGAAACTCGGCTCCGGCACACCTCCTCCCGCTCCATCCTCACTGACCTGCTGTCGATGCAGTTGTTTCTCTCAGATCTCAGTCCTCTCCAGGTGAACTCAGCCCAGTGGGCACCCCGGGAGTGGGGTGCCCCCGAGTTCCCCAGCTGGCTCCGCTGCCGCCATTCTCCGTGGGCGGCGCCGGCCTGACGCAGGCAGCTGCCCGGCCGGGAGCCAGGGAGCAGGGGCAGTGCCCTCCTCCCTTCTCTGCTCGATCCTGGGCGAAGCACCTTTTCCGGTCCCTTTGTCCCGACTTAAATAGGGCAATTCGCAGAGGCGCCCTATTGGCTCAACCCCGAGGGGGATGGCAGTCTGATCTGGTGGCCAGAACTAAGCCTAACCCGGTTCCAAAACCGGGGAGGTCGCAGGGAGCAAAATCCCTCTCCTGCCACCAGAACCACTCCCCCTCCACATCAAACCATGACAGCCACATAGTACTTGATATGCAGCTAATAACACAGAAACTTGCACAGATGCCCTTATACCATAAGGCACTGTGATGAACTAGAGCATTTCTGGATTATGGACAAAGGGTCCGAGCCATCAGACATGCTCAGAATTATCTTCCCTGGCCCAGGCCAGGAGAAGTATTTGAGGAAATATGTGCACATTCTTAAACAAAGCCATGAGTGCCAACAGAACAAGGTTCTATAAGCACTAACAAATGCTAAAGGCTAATTGTAACTCCTAAAATAAACTGTGCCAACAGCATGCAAATTGATTCTAGCTTGGGGAACACCATCAAGCTAAATGAGGGCTGGTAAATTTGTGCAGAGCTATGGAGCCTGCAGCAGGAGGGTCACTGGTTGGTGAAGGAACTGATCCACAAACAGACTGGGTTGCATTGTCCTACCTATCACCCACCAGCATTGCCTTAATAGTATATGTGTGTATACACACACACATATATAAGCACGTCCTTTCCTGTTTCCGACACAGAGGATGTGCAACAGGGCACTCACTGCCCTGGACCGCTGCTCAGTGAGCTCTTTCCTGGTTCAGTTACTGAAACAAACACAGCTCACCTTCATGCCCAGCCCTCCCTGGGCAGCTGGTATCAACACACAAGTAGGACAACGTACAAATGGGACAAAGCACATACAAGGCACCCTCCCACAAGGAAACCAAGCAGAAACAACACAATCTGACCCAACTTGTCTTTTTCATTTGCTGCTTTCCTCTCCCCGCTTTCCTGAAGGTCGTTGCTCCCATCAGTGTGTCCCAGCTCTCCCGGGGAGCCTTCCTTTTGCTGCCTGCCTACCAAGCAGCCCTGCCAGCTGACTGCAATTGCACCTGCCTGCTGGCAGCCAGAAATTCCCAAGCACCCTGGATCCCCCATGCAGAGGAGGAAGACTTGGTGGCAGAGATTATACAGCCTCTTCCCAGTGCTCCCTCCTTGCTTCTTGCTCTGGCTTTGCAGCTTCACTCTCTTTCCCGGCATCTCCAGCCTCCGTTCACCTGCAAACTCACCTCCGTGCTGAAAAGATTCCCATGGACACCAGCTCCATCTCCGGTGCCTGCATGCCGGTTAACCCATGTTATGTTTCATGTAGTCTCTCTTGCGCTGATCGCTTTTTACCCAGCTTCCTCTCACGCTGCTGCTTCCTTCCCACTTCACCTGTCGGCCTTGGCTAGTTAAGCAGGGGAATTCCCACCTAGGGGATCTGATTGGCATAAGAACAGTAACACTATCAGTCCTTTTAAATGTGCCAACCCATAAAAGTCTGGGGCTGTGGTAAAAGTGTACTGTGTGAGAGCCAGGGCTTCTTCTACCTCTCTCTCTGACCCTCTCTTTGAAATGACCAGCAAGACAGATTTTCCTCCTTACCTCCAGGCATGCAGTCTCCTAATCTGTTTTATCAGTGCTCAGTGTTTGCCATCAGATGATTCACTCATCACTTGCCTGGAGTTCAGCCTTGAAGAGCCCTTCAGCTATTCTTATCCAAGAGAGTGAATAGAAAAACCCTTTTGTAGCAGACTTTGGACTAACCCTACAGATATCATTATAACAGGAAAGTAGAACTGAAAGTGGTGTTTGCAGACTACACCCACAGAAACTATCATCTCATGTGTGTATATACATATACGTGTACACATAGGAGTGTGAATATATACACATGCATAGGCACATACACAGATACACATATATAGGAAGATGTGCATAAGCCAATTTCCCCATTTTTCAAATTCTCACTCAGTTCATATGTCAGTGCTTTGGTATTTCACCACAGAATAATTGCATGTATAAAGTTTAACTGAGATTCATTTAGACTCTCCTGTACTTAAGCCCCAGCAACACAAGCAAAGTGCAGCACAGAAGTGCTGGGTTAGAGAAACCCACACCTAGCTATATCCCCTCAGAGGCAATTTCAGTTTCCCACGAGAATACATGAAGCACAAGAAACCCACAACAACTGTGACTCCAGGCACTCAGTTATCCTAATATAAACATCTGTATCTACCTGCTTGTCTAGATTCCCCTTGCAATTGGTGAAGAGCAATACAGTAGTTCTAGGAGACACCTCGCACTGAAGTAGAAAGATGAATTGATTCTTATCAGGGTGATTTTCTGCGCTGGTTTTAAAGGAAGCTAAGCAGAGCTGTAAGGGGTGCACAGCCCAATGATTACTTAAACATGCCGTACAAAGAGCAGAAACAAGAAGTGAACCAGTCTTCAACGCCATCTAGCTTGCTCACATCCTTATGCTCCAAAAATAGAAGGCTTCAGCTTTTCTGTGAGTAGGTAGAAGGGAATGTGATGGTGACCATGGAAGCAGAAACAAGCATACACAGAGAGAAAGAACGCTAAGGAAAAAAACCCACAACTTGGTGATTGAATGCCTCTGGATTTCATCACTGTCATTGCATGACGTGCCAGGATGCTTTCTTCACAGGTATTGAGTAAACCCCAATCTGTACATGGTGGTATGGACTCTGATGAAACTAGTCAGAATAACAGACTTGTGAATGGAAGTACATATTCAATACTGTCATTTTGTGTGTGTGTGTTGCGCGGCAAAGGCAGGGCTTTGGAGGGCTTATTTTAATGCAAGTCCAATTTTTTTTTTTCAGAATTTAATTTGAATAACCCTGCTATGCATGATGGCACTGAAAATAAACTAAAGGAGAACAACAGACATGGACAAGTATTGAAGCACTTGGCTTTTACTTTAGTTTGTAAATTACAATGGCATTGTTAGGGACAATTTGGGGATGTGGTCACAGGAAGAAAGAATACAGAAATACCCTACATACTGCCAAATGTATTTAGGAAAGTATATGAAGTCCAACATGGCTTCCAAATATCATAGTTATTGGCAAGGATTTTGAAAGACCAGAGTATCAAATCACTGGAAAGCCTAAAGTGGGTCTTTCTCATTTAGTAAGATAATAATTATTTCTATATGCACCAAAGCCAGTTCTCCTTAGGCAGAAAAATAAGAAAAGAAAATTTCTTAGCTGGAAGAAACACTGATATATATCCTTACTGGAAATATGCTAAAACAGGGGCTTGTTCTACGACTTCAAGGCTACTTTCAAACTTTCCCAAAACATCTCCTGCTGCTCTTCACCAGGAGGCCACTCCAAGTAGGTCTTTGTGTTCATGATCTTCCGCAGCTTGCAGAACCTCTTGGGAATCGCTTCGCTCTGGATGGGCTCCAGGAGGACGAGAATCGCTGCGTCGTTGTTCTCGTCAAAGAGGCGGAAGTGCGAGAAGTCCAGCTCGTATTTGCACCACTCGCTCTGCACAAAGTGCTCGGACAGCACAAAGAGCGTTTTGTGGCTCTTCTCCATGGAGTCGATGATGTTGTCCACAATCCACTTCCCCGGCACAAAGTCCCGCTTGTGGAGGCAGAGCCGAAACGGGGGGCAGGCCTGCTCCAGCTCCCGCACCATTATGTTTTCCACCCAGTCGGAGTCATTCTCGCTGTAGGAGACGAAAGCATCGTAGCAGATGTCCTTTGCGGGGGCTCGCCTGGGCTTCCGCTTGGCTTGGAGCCATGCCCAGGTCATTCTCAGGTACCAGATCGCGTGGTACTTGTAGCCGATGGCCACGAGGACGAGGATGAACAAGAACACCAGGGCACAGACCAACGACACCATGAGGGACGTGTGGCACTCCATCAGGGAGAGGTGCACAGCACCAACCTGCTGCCCTCTCACTGCCAGGGGAGAATCACAGATGTATTCGTCCGGCCACCCCACCAGCACCTGGGCTATCCCAGCCTGGTGGTGGATGAAGGAGAGGAATTCACAGGAGCAGATGAAGTTGTTGTCGCTGGCATCCAGCAGCTCCATTTTCTTGAAGGACTCCAACTCTTCCCTGGAGAAACTGTTGAGCTTGTTTCTTCTGATTGACATGGCCATCAAGTTAGGAACAGGTGTGGCACCAGGCAAGGTCTTCAGCTGATTTTTTTCAAGGTACAGCTCTTTGAGAAAAGGGAGTTGCAGTCCAAACTCCCTCAGGTTGTTAGCGCTAACGTCCAAAACTTCCAGCGTCGGGGGAATGCAGGTTGTTACTTTAGGAATTTGAGTGCTGGAGAGGTTTAAGTATTTCAGGGTTTTGGGCCATTCACATGCATCTGGAATCTCACCAAACTTATTTTGGCTAATGTCAAGATTAATCAGTTCGGGTAGACGATTTACAGAATTTGCTGTCTGTTTCAGAGATTTCAGAGAGTTTTGACTTAGATTTAAAGTTTGCAATGAAGGCCAAGCACCTTCACAGATTGTCTCGTCTAAGCGATTATTTACAAGCAAATTATCATTGAAGTCCAGATACAGAAGTGATGAAAAATGTTTTGCAAGTTTGCATGCTACCATAAAAACTTTAGAGCTTGCAATGGTGAGTCTTTTAAGTTTGTTTATTTGTGTCTCCATACCATTCAGGTCAAAAAACAAGTGAAAATTCCGAATCATTATATTTATTACTGATACTGTTTCAACAGAACTTGGCGCACTGGTGTCAGTTTTACTAATATTCCATTCTCCTTTCCCCTCAAGCACACAATTGATTGCCTCTATCTCTCGCAAAGACGTGATTTCCTTCAGTAATACTATTGTTCGGGTAATATCTTGATCTGTGAACACAGCATCTTTAAATGTAAGTTTTCGTATTCTAAAAGGAAGTGTAGAGTTCTCCACCAAGCTTTTTTTTTCAACCCGCAATATGATTTCTCTTACTTCTAACCAAATGACAGAGTGCACAAGGTCCCTCACAATTGCTGAGAATGCAGAAATATTTCTTAGGTTTATAATCATGTGATCTATCTTCTTAATTGGTTTCAGACTTCCTGGCTCGTACCGACTGAGATTGCCACCGTCAATCCACAACTTGTCGAGAACCGCAATGCCCTCAAAGTCTCCTTGCCTTATCGTGGAGACCCACGGGTTGCCCAGGTGGAGAGAGCTCAGGTTCCTCAGCTTAGAAAAGAGAGAGCTTTCCCCCAGATCTCTGTAGGAGTTCCCTTGAAGGTGGAGATGCTGGAGTGAGAAAAGGTGCCCAAACCATGCAGGGGACAAGTGAGCCAAGCTGTTATTTGATAAGTCCAAGAGCTCCAGTTTCCCAAGGGAGCGAAATGAGTCCTCATCTATTGAGCTGATTTCGTTGGACTGCAGCAGCAGAGCTCTCAGGTTCACAGACTGCTGCAGATCCTGGGATCGGACGTGCTTTATCCTGTTGTGGGCCAGGTTTAACACCGTGATTTTGCCCGTGAGCCCTGAGGGAATAAAGTTCAAGCCCATGGAAGAGCAGTTGCAAAGCTGAGTGGCATCACATGAAGGACAAGCCTGCTTCAGTGCTTGCTCTTCAGAGAGGTTTGCAGCTAGGACCATGTAGATGGCCCACGCTCGCCAGGTGTCTATAGTTGTTGATTTGCATTTTGTTTGTGTGAACATTTTGCTGTAGGAAACAGAAAGGAGAGAAGGTAGTGTAGATTTTTTAGTTTTGAAGAGCAGCAGAAAACAATTGAAAACCTGTGCAATTTTATTAGGAAATTCAGATACAAATATTTTCTTGTAAGCATTATCCTGAGACATCAGATCTCTGCTCCTACTTCTGCTGCTCAGCCCTGCAAACATGGCGTGGTAATCATCTCTTTAGTACAGCCATATCATGTCTCAACAGTCTTAAAGCATCATTCTCAACATCCTGTCTTTTCATATCTGCATTGACTATGGCTCTCACCTATTTTATGTCTTGCATTACATCTCCTCTCAGCAATGAAGCTATGGCTGGATGTTTCAACCCTAAACAGGGGAAGATGTTTAGATCGTCAATGATCTGGACAAAGGGATTGAGTGCACCCTTATTAAGTTTGCAGACGACAAGGTGGGCAGGAGCGTTGATCTGCTTGAGGGAAGGAAGACTCTACATAGGGATCTGGACAGGCTGGATCGATGGGACGAGGCCAACTGTATGAGGTTCAACAACGCCAAGTGCCTGGTCCTGCACTGGTCACCACAGCCCCATGCAACGCTACATGCTTGGGGAAGAGTGGCTGGAAAGCTTCCTGACAGAAAAGGACCTAGGGGTGGTAGTCAACAGACAGCTGAATATGAGCCAGTGGTGTGCTCAGGTGGCCAAGAAAGTCAACAGCATCCTGGTTTGTATTAGAAATAGTGTGGCCAGCAGGACTAGGGAAGTGATTGTCCTCTGTCCTTGGCACTCCTGAGGCCACACCTCGAATACTGTGTTCAGTTTTGGGCCCCTCACTACAAGAAAGACATTGAGGTGCTGGAGCTTGTTAAAAGAAGGGTAACAAAGCTGGTGAAGGGTCTAGAGCACAAGTCTTATGAGGAGCGGCTGAGGGAACTGGGATTGTTTAGCCTGGAGAAAAGGAGGCTGAGGGGAGATCTTATCACTCTCTATAACTACCTGAAAGGAGATTGTAGCAAGGTGAGTGTTGGTCTCTTCTCCCAAGTAACAAGTGATAGGACAAGAGGAAACAGCCTCAAGTTGCACCAGGGAAGGTTTAGATTGGATATTTGGAAAAATTTCTTCACCGAAAGGGTTGTCAAACACTGGAACAGGCTGCCCATGGAAGTGGTTGAGTCACCATCCCTGGAGGGATTTAAAAGACGTGTCGACATGGTGCTTAGGGACATGGTTTAGTGGTGGACTTGGCAGTGTTAGGTAATGGTTAGACTCAATGATCTTAAAGGTCTTTTCCAGCCTTCTACGATTCTAAATGCTCACAGCCTTTGCAGCATTAGCCCGTCCATCTAGTATGGCTGCCCACCAGGCAGAACCCCAAACTAAGCGTGTCTGCCTTCTCAGCCCTTCGAGCAGGCTGTGGCTTCTGACGCTGCAAACTTTCCCGGAAGAGATTTTGGGGTCCCCTGCATGGAGTCTCACCAGCCTCAGGGCTTCTAAAAAGCAGAGCTGCACAGCTCCTGGCACTCCCTTTTATACGCTGTGTAAGCAACTCACATTCTTTACTGGAAAGGCAGAACAAGCTGATATGCAACCAAGCAGGTCTGTCGCCCTTTTCTGTAAATCGACACTGGTGGTAGATGGGAACTGGATGTTACCATCACCATATAAACAGTGGCTGTAATTAGAACAATACTGATTTTCTAATTTTTTAATTTACAGAAGGGCTATTTCCTTCCACAAGTGCCAAAGAACATTTCACCGTTGGCTACACCAGTAAATAAGTCACTCATTAAAGCCCACAAGCTGCTGTAAACAGCTTCAGTACTGCAGGCAAACAGTATCCCCAAATCCTGAACATGCAGAGAGTAAACACTTACCTTGTGTACTGCATGCTGTGTTTCAGTCTCCTCGTGCGCTGGCTGCCTGCTCTGGGATCTGAGTGGTCACTTCGCACCTGCAAAAGCTGGAAATCCTTTGGCAGGTCGGATGCGATGACAGTCCTGGAGTGAGAAAATGTTTCAGCTCATGTTCCTCAAACAAAACTTTATGTTGACAGTTTCCCAATGTCCTCTAACTACTCAGCCAGCGAAGCACACCAGTTTGCATGGCTTTTGTTTAGTAGATGCTCCCCTAAGGAAACCATGGCTTCTGAAGAGTTCAGCATCATCCAGCACATGTGACTCTGCCCTTCAAACTTACGTTTTGACCACTTCTGTTGCTGCTGCTGACAGGGGACACAAAACCGAGCATAGATGGTGTTTGCACTCTCTTCTTCGCAAGCTGAAATTCAGTGATAGAACTCTCTCCTTTTGTCAGCCGTCACCCATCACTGGGAAGGCTGATGCAAGCATTTTGCGCAAGTCCTTCTTTCACAATCGCTTCCGCCAGTGCTAAGTGCAGAGCTAGTTCCTAGGCAGAACCGCGCTCACCTCCCTGCGTCTCCACTTTCAATCCTAATTATTTGGTACATGTTGGGGGGTGGAGGTGTTAACTGTAATGAGCAACAGAACATCTCAGCACAGCTGAGTTATTTTGCTGTATAGGTTCTGTAAAATGTTATCATATACAGGTTGATATGTATTTTATATTAATATAAATGTCAGAGTCAGATTGTTTAGTTAGAGAGTGCTAGAAAAACACTCAGCGTTGTTCCATTTCGTAGGACACTGCAGTCATACATTATCAAGAAACAGAAATGCTTAAGAATGGGAGCAGTATTCTGTCTGAAAAAAAGACAGTTTGAAAGAAAGTATCCCTCTGTAAATATCCAAGAATGGAGGTTTGATGATACTGCTTTTAGCTTGACTGAATGGAAACACGTGACTGGCTGAAAGGCCAAGCATGCTGCATGCAGGAAGGGGTAGGAAGTCTTCCTACCAGCTCTGGAAGGGAAACCCATTAAATTCAAACACCAAATCTTCCTACTGCCATTTCTACTTTCGTTCTGTGCACAGAAATTGTCACAGTCTGCTGCCCGCTTGCATCAAGAGCTACCTGCCTGGGAGCACACAGATTCCTGCCAGCTGCTTGGCCACATGTCAGAGGGCCCACGGTAGCATCCACATGCTCAAGGGTGGCAAAGCCCAGGCAGGAGCCCAAGTGCGTCTCGTAACAACCTTCAGTCCCACTGGGTTGAAATTAGCATTGCAGATTAGGTGAAGAACTCCAAAAAAAGGAATTGAAAGACTGAGATACCTTCCTATTTTCTGTCTGTTACAGAGGATGGATGATAAGCATAACATTTTAAAATACAGATGGAGCAGCTGTGGGAAACAGCAGAGAAGGGAAATAGTGGTTTCCAGTGTTTTAGTGAAGGGGTGTCATCAACTTCCCCAAAGTTGCCTCTTCTTCCCTCTAGCACTTCCCAGCTGGAATGGTTCTTGTTCTTCAACAGGAAAGACTTTCAGTTTCAAAATGTTTAAAAAATGTTAATTCTGAGTTTGACATGGCTCATTCCTATAAGTTTTTGTCATTAAAATTGCAATTCCTTGATAAAGTTAAATATAGATAGGAAAAGGGGCAATGGCTTTAAACCAAAAGAGGGTAGATTTATATTAGATAGAAGGAAGAAATTTTTTACAATGAGGGTGGTGAAACACTGAAACAGGTTGCCCAGAGAAGTTGTGGATGTCCAGTCCCTGGAGGTGCTCAAGGCATGAGGCTTTGAGCAACCTGATCTAGTGGAAGGTGTCCCTGCCCATGGCAGGGGGGCTGGAACTAGATGATCTTTAAGGTCCCTTCCAACCCAAACCATTCTATGATTCTATGATTCTTTAGTTAAATTTGTGAAGAGCTTTGAAGACAACCACATATGAGGCCATGTACTTCACCGAATGCATAGCAGGCACGTTTCTTTGTGTGTTACAGCTTCACCACCATGCATTCCTAGAGACTCAAGGTAGGCACCAGCTGTTTTTTAAGAAGTACCAACTTTCTCCTAACATCCAGCCTCAGCCCACTGGGCTTCTAAACTGGGCTGGGTTTCTGGCTTCTCTTGGAAAGAGAAGATCAGAGTGATCCTGCCCACCTTCCGATGCTGCAGTTCACAAACCAAGCAGTTCATTTTAGCAAGCTGCTTAAAAAGCCATGAAATCAGGGTGACCCTTATGCTTATTTCCATCAGTAGGGAAAAAAGTCTACAAGCAGCATAACTTTTCACTTTCTCATTCCAGGTCAAACTGTCAGGATTTATCAGGTTATATGGAGTCAGGAAGGTCCGAGGATGCCCAAGGTGGCCAGAAATGGCCTCCACAAGCTGCCCCACACACAGAGGGGCAAGTACCAGCCAGCTGCCTCCAAGAGTATCAGCTTTCAAACTGAGCTGCAGTCTGGACTCAGAACAACTTATTTTGAAATCAAAGAGTGTAAAGTAGGGGAAAACTGCTGTCTTTTAAGGTGACAATACTGTTCATCTGCTTTATCTCCAGAGTAACTGCGTGTTTAGCATTGAACAAAGCTGCCCCTTGTGAGTGTTTTCTCTCCTCGTCCGAGTTTAAGGTGTGATTATTCTTTCTCTTTTATAGCATTTAAAAAAGGTGCACACCTCCACCTGTGCCAGCACATTACTTTTTCCTGGCAGAAGGGCACAGATCTGTGACAAGCCTGTGCCTTTGTCACTGCAGATGTTCCCAGCAGAGACCCTGCACAAGCCTTTGCTGGCAGATAGATAGGGCTGAGACAGAGCTGCGGTCATCATTTTGAAGCCTCTCTTGCTTTAAGTGTTGCTGTTGATCCGACAGCAGCACAAAAAGCACACATGTCCCTCAGCTGACTCTTCCCTGAGCCTCAGCTACAGCCTGTTCAGCATCCCTGCCTCCTGCGACTCAGCACCGGGTCCCCGTGTTGCCTCTGCGTGCAGAGAGGGACAGGCTCCTGCCACCACCCTCTGCCACCAGTAAACTGCTGCTGCTGCTGCTAGACAGAGCAGCGACCAGCAATGGGGGCTGTTCTAGATAGGGGTTGACCAGAATAGGTGTAAAAACAGAAATATATTCTGGTGGCACAGAAACCCAAGGGGACAGAACCCCATGGGGATGGACTTGCTGATCAAAAACCATGAAGCAAGTGGCAACACTGTTCCTCAGTCAGTCTGCCACCAGAGTTACAAGGGTTATTTCACTATTATATCCCCACTGCCTTCTCTTTCTGCAGCTGCGTTGTGTTACTCAAGGGAATGTGGCTTTAGGATCAGACTCCAGCTGCTGGAGCCCTGCAGCTCTCTCCCGCTGCCAGCCAGAGGTCCCAACTTCTCCATCTCCTGCAGTATGTGGGCGTTTCACGCTCTTTAAAGTGCTTCCCCTTCCCAGTCCCACGAGAGAGGATCCCGCAGTCCGTCCCCACCCTTCCTCCTTTATGTCAGTGTCCACACTTGGAGCTGCTTTTGGCTTTTCTGCTGAGAAAGGACAAGTGAGCAGTAAGGAAGGTGCCCAACCCAGACACCACCCTGCCCCAGACCCCTATGTCAAAGAAAAGGCGTAGAAAGAGGAGGGAGCTCACGAATCCGTTGGCCAGCCTGCGATATGAGCAGAAACGCTTTCCAAACCTTCGCAAGCAGGGCAGAAGCGCTTCCTGATACTTACCCCTGGTAACCAGGGTGTGTCAGCACATCAGCTCAGCCGCAGCAGGGCCGCTGGACTGAGCCCCGGGGACTCTTCTCCTAACTGCCCCTGGAAACGGCGGGAGAGGAAAAGCAGTCGAGTCCGTGCTTGCAGTCGTTGGAGCAGGAGGTATTATACTTGTGTAATTGAAAGCAGAACGGCTTGGCATCCTTTCATGATCCTGGAAGCAGAGCCTTGGCATGCACTGCTGGTACCTACGCTTTAATCTGACTTGCAGGGCTTTGAGTATCCGTCTTCAAACTACAACAGAAAGGAATGTTATAATGAAAAATAAACAATTATAACCTTGTTGTGTTCCCTATCGGGCCTACCCTGCCAGCAGCTCAATCCCCTGGTTAGATCTTCAGATCGAAAGTTTAAATGCAGAGGAGCAGATCCCTCTTACTTTTCTCCCAGGCTGCCCTCGCCGTGCCGTTGTGGCAGAGCGTGATAATGCTGTGTAAACGGTTACTCACTCAACAGGCAGCCTTCGGGACTGCCTCTGCCAAGGAAGCAGGGTTGTCGGATTTTTTTTATCATATCCTTTCTGCAAGCATTCAGTCAGAATAACATGATGATAATTTGCTGCCTGAACAGAGGAGCAGCAGGGAAGTTCACAGGCTAAGTCACCAAAGCTTATTCTGACAATATGGAAAGTGTTGTTTTTCTAGAACAGCTGCATCAGCATAACTCAACAGGAGAAAAGCCCTAATTTCTTCCAAAATAGTCCCGCTGAGTTTTTGACTCCCAAGGTAATTGCATCAACAAAAAGCAGCCTGCATGTGAGGCAAAGCTGGGTAACACTGTTCCTTTTTTACTTCGTACTTTCTTAGGGGGCGGTGAAAACAATTTGTTTCTGACAGAAACATTAGGATATTCCATTAATACGCAGCTATAAAACAGTAAATACTATAGCAAGTTTTGGCCCCCTTTTCTGGAGACCACTATGACAAGCACCCAAAACCCCGTCATCAGCGTCGCACAGATTTGTTGCTCCAAACTGAGAACTCTGAGACAACTCACCTGTAACAGGTCCCCCAACCATCGCTGCTTGCTCCCCGGACCTGCATGGGGCTGGACACCCGTCAAGCACGCTGGCAGGTAGCTTGGCTGCACACAAAAGCGAGATGTGCAGTGGGATCAAAGATGCCCACGTACGAAGTAAGGCAAAATGTAAAACTGGTAACAACAACTAATGAAACTCTGGTGGCACGTGTGGGGGAGAGGTCGGTCTGGAAATACACCTGGTTGAGTATAACTTCCTCTGAGCACCTCCCAGGGCTTCCTGCATCCCTGTGGAAGGAGTCCAGCTCCCAGAGAATGTGCAGGGATGTGAATCGCATGTGGAGGAAGATGTCCAAGACCCATACAGAGGCTGCTCAGAGCAGACCTCAGCTTTTCTTACAGGCTAGCTTGGCTGTATCAGCCCTCTTATTTCCCATATTCATAACCCTGGATCTCCACTGGGAGTCTAAACAGGCTGTAGGACACAGAAATCTGAAATACAAACATCATGGTACTGGGACCGTGGAGGTTAGCCCAAACGTACCTCTCATCACATGGGCAAATGAGCTCCCAGCTTGCTGCTGCTGAGGATCTCATCCCTAAAACCAAAAGGAAAAGGGGATGTACATGGGAAACATGGGAATCATGTTTTCTTTTAATACATTTTCTGTAATTTTCATACTGTTAATTGGTTCGACATTATCAATGTACAAAACTACTTCTTCAGTTTTTCAGACACCTTCAGGAAATACCTCTGTGTAGCTTTCCAACCACTTGCTTAGTATTCTGGAGGACTTTTTTTCCCATCACTACATATATCGCACTCTTGCGTTGATCATCTTGCTTTGCTATATCCCAAACTATATGACAGAGGTCATCTGTTATGGGCTGCCCAGAGAGGTATTTGGAGACAGAAAACATATTTCCTGTTTTTAAGAAAATGAGGTGCCATGCCTGTTTCAAAACAAGGATTTTGCAGGTTTCCAGACAGAGCTTCAACTGCCCTTGGCTCTGGCCTCCCAGGAGGCACTGAAACTCCCCGTGCGGAGATGACACTGTCCCCCCAGCGCGTCCCCGGCCACCAAGGCCACTGTAGGTACCTGAGAGCTGGGGTCCTCACGTACCCTACAAGGCACAGGCTGCACTACAGGGGGTTGGGGAGAGAGAGGAATGGGATCTCTTACGCTTGCTGTTGGATGGCTTCTGCTTCATTTCAGTGCACCAGGAGAGAAAATACCCTGTCACAGCCCACCGGGTGCAAGCCATCACTGGCAGGCTGTTGTGAGGAAGTTAGAGTTTAACATCCCAGCACTGGAATTTCCACAAGGAGGAAAAACAGCTTTGCTCAGCTCCAAGGAAAAGCTCCTTCGAGAGAGGCTGGGCAAAGGGACACATGTCAGTGCGCTTCAGTTCGTGAAAGGTCCAACAAATCTCGTCTTGCCTCATTGGGAGGAGTGCATGGACACATGTTTTGTGCCTAGGTCTATCTACTCCTAATACACTGAAGAAGTGCTTTTTGTTAATCTATTTTTTTTTTTTAATGGAAGGGAAAACATTCCTGGGAATGGGACCAAGTCATTGCAGAACCAGCTAGAGCTTGTTTCCTGTACGGAGATGGAAAACGCTGTGCTGGGATGCAGAGATACATATTTAACTGCTTGTTATACAAAAAAAAAAATCTGTTTAACAGTTGGGCAAGAATCTGAGCAGGAAATGAATCAGATCATTATCATATGCCATAAAAATATCAAGATTTTTGTATTCATTCCAAAAAAAGACAATACCAGAATATATTTTGTGCAGGTAGTTCAGACTTTGCATTCAACTGCTCTCTCCCTCTGTATCTGATGCCATGAAATATTTCAGACATGACAGTGCATTTCAGAAAGAGGAAATCAGTCTATTCCAAATGTTTATTTCCAGTTATTCAAGACCTCAGCAGCTCTTTCGTCAGTGCAGATACTTTTCTTGATTTATCTCATATCAAAGCATCATATTAAAAAAAAAAAAAAAATCTAATGAGTTATTTCCAAGTTTCTCTGCACTGGAAAAAATGACATGTTTTGTGAGTTTCTTGCAGGGATTATTTTGATTGTGTTCTTTTGCGTTTGTATGAGTTTGTAAACCAACTTTTTAGAAGCTTGACTATAGCAGAGTTGTAAACACCCATGAAAAAATCATTTTTACTAAATGATCATAAAACGATGTTAGTATTTGAAAAACGTGTATTGATTTTGGTAGAGCCATCAAAACATCTTCAAATAATTAGATATTTCCAATATCTGACCATTCTCTGACTTTCCAGATTTGAACATGATTGAAAACAGACATCCCAAGCTGATTTACAAGTATAAACTCAGCTATTTTAATCATTCCTCCTAAATTATGCTCAGATTGCATTTCTTGCTGTTCTGTAAGTTTTCCTGAGTGTAGCAGTACCAGCTTAGCAATGACAGATTCAGAATGGACCATGTAACTCTTGTGCCCGTACCACAATATGACTTTTTGTCTTTATCGCAGTATCTACAGAAAGAAATACTCCGTACTAAGGCATCAATCCCCAAAACAAGACGCTTTCTATTACTGTGAAATACATGTACAAACTTCCATCTGAATTCTATTCTAACACCCAAATGAAGTTACCTGGACATGCCACGTAGGGCATGGCTGTGCCCTGGCAATGCAGGTATGGCCAGGATGGTCTGGAGATGTCCGGTCTCAATGCCACAAGCTGACCGCAGCTGACCACGCTCTCGGAGCACCGTGTGTTTAGTCAACAGTTTTGATGGGAAATGATTTTCTTTTCTTTCTCTACCAGGTCATGGTGCCTGTTTGAAGAAAGGGAGGACAAGCTGGGCAGCAGTGGAACAGACTTGAGAAGGCCTAGTCCTTTCTTAGCAATGTCCCATTACTCCAATAGTGATAGTCCAGAAACACTGCCGACTCTGTAGGGCTTTTAGCAGGACTTAGAAACTCCAGCAGAGACCAAAACTGTGGTGCAATAGGTGATTGCAAGCACAGGGTAACAGAAAACAAAAAAAAACCAACCCACTCTTCACTTGAAAGCAAGTAGGGAACTTATACAAAGATTGCAACAGAGGGTTGTAGCAATGCTAAAAAGACTTTTGTAGATCTCTAATAAGCATAGGATGCATGGTAACTCATGCTTTCAAGTAATTTGCTGTGTAATTTGTAGCTTTTGGACAGAAGAGTTATCAAAGGAAGAGGAATCAAAGGAAATACCATAGCCAAAAAAGCCATAAAAGCTTTCATCTCAACAGCTAGAATGACAGAACAAGAATAAGTTGGTCCAGAGATAACCATAGGGTAATAAAATTTGAGTACCTTACAACTGCTCTACTGTGGGAAAGAGCATCAAATTAGATGCAGTCTCTTACCTTGTATCGATTCAGGTGATATTCCTCCAATGCTGAACTCACCATGAGGTTTGCACCTGTGGGCATAAGAAGATCTTTGTTTCTTTGGGTTAAGACCCAAACGTTTTAACAACTCTTACCCAGCAGACTGGCCACCTGGTTTGTTTTCAGCTTATAACTTACACAAGTGTCAGTATAAAGATTCTTTTCTATTTATAGAAATTATGTTACATTTGTATTTCTTTCATCTGATGTTTTTATGACATAATTTTAAATTAATTTCCTGTATGTTCCATGATTAATAGCTTCAACGAATTTCCTTTAAAATCAGTTCTCTAGAGTACTTTATTTTTCTGGAGTTGGTTCCTTGAACACTTTGTTCCCAGCTCACAACTCAGACCAAAAGGCCAAGCAAAGCATACTGAGATGCAAGACCCTCTGTTGAGAGGACTCCCTCTTAGTCAACTCTCTAGTGTCTCCATGTTTCCATCTGATAGTGTCCTCTCTGACGTTTGCAAAGTCTTCCAGTTGGAATGGTGTCTTTCAAAAGTCACTAACAAAAATGCAGAGTAATGGGAGGGGGGATGGATGAGGTGAAGGCTGCCTGGACTCTTCTCTCCTGCTGTTGAGAGGTCTCATTTTTTCTGTAAAATAAGTTTTCCCCACAACTTGTCATGATGAAACACAGCCTATGAATGAGTTTGACTTGTTCCCTATTTCTGCTGGTGGAGAAATCCTGTCTCCAGGCTGGGCAGTCCCTTCTCTTTCACAGAGAACTTGGCAAGGAGCTGGCAAGCTGGGTTGCTAGACAAAAAAAACAAACCTGTGTGCTCGTAACTTCTCGCCAAGTAACAGGACAACATTGATACCACTGACTCACTCTGGGTAAGTCAGTCTGCAACTGGATTAAGGGAGAAGTGAGTGTTTCCATCCATTTTGGCTCCGTACGCCCTCCTCCTGCTGAAACAGCCTCCCAGCCGTGAAGGAGCCGCTTTGTGCTCCACTCTGCCTTTTACTCCTGCTAGCAAGTCCCCGAAAGAAACCTCCCCATCCCCCAGGAACGCCACTGATCATAAAACAATCCCTCCCGTTTGCTTTCCCTGCCTCTGCTGGCACGGCGACGACTGCACCCGCTGCCAAAGTTAACAAGCAGGCACCTTAATCCCTGCTCTTGCTAGAGAGGCTTTCCAGACCTGCCTAAGGTTCCTGCCCGTGGCTGCGTGCCGGGACAGGTTTGTCTCAGGGCGATGCCTTATCAGCCTGTCGGCGGGAGAAGGGCGAGCGAGCACCTAATCTGAAATGACTCAAGCACTCCAGGGCGAGGGACCCGCTTTGCCATGCGGCCACCTTCTTCATTGGCAATTTTTCACCCGGGTGGTTTACTTTGGCCGGTCATCTTCGGTAAACATTGCACGGCACTGAAACCAGGAAATATCTGAAAAATAAATAAAGAAGTGGCAATTACTAATAGATCTTCCTTTGTCTTCCCAAGGACTGGCCTTACTCAGGCCAGATCCTGCCCTCCCAAGAGGCGCAAAACCTTCGTGGGGACCTGTGGGGAGCAAAGGACACCCCCGGATGGGAGGCAGCTGGAGTGGGGGGCTTGCTGGGCGGCCGGCGTGGGGAGAGGAGAGGCTCACCACTGCGCCTTGGAGGCTTCTCTGTCCTGTTCTGCCCTTAAAGTTCCACACTTCCCACTCCAGGGTTCAGCCAGGGGTTTTCCTGCCCCTCCACCACTTGCGCTTTTACCCGTAACTTTCGGCGTGGAAGAGAACAGCTTTGTAGCTGAAGCTGTGCCTTTAACGGTGTATTTACTCTCTAATTAGATGGACTCCTACTGCCTTTTAAAGAGCAAATCAGAGAGTGCAGGCGCTGAGGTGCTGCAGGGCCATGTCTCTGGAGGGGTCTTGTGTCCGCCCCTCCTCGCTCCATTCCCCCTCTTTCAGGGCGGGAAGACAAGACAGAGCAGAGACGATGAGATCCTCCAGTTCCCCGTCCCCACCGGTGGGGAAGCAGCTGAGAGCTGGGTTGCAGCTGAACATGGCCCGCATGTTCGGCGGGCGGCAGGACAAGACCGCTCCTGCACGCAGAGGCACCGGCCTTGCCCGGCTCTGGAAAGCCATCATCTTCTGTCTGGGAGGCTGTGGCAGGGGAAAATGACCAAGGCAAGCTCTCACAACTGCTACTTTTCCTACGATCAGCAGGACACAGACAGCAATTCAGGGCGGATGTCCCATGCCTGCTCCAGTCTTGTGACAGAGGGGATTTTTTCGGAAACCGAGGGCTCCCCCAAACCTCTGTAAATGCTCCTACAACTGAGATACAGAAGAAAAGGTGGTGCTACTTTCTCCTTTTTCAGACATGTTTTCTGAAGGAGCCAGGTGATTACGAACTGGATTAAACCTTGCAGAAAAGATGGGCAAAGGAGATAAGAGTGAGAGCTTAACCACGGAACACGACATCAGCAGGGACGGTCGGCACCATCTGCACTGAGACATCCTGAGCATCCTTGGAAGCAGAGCCAGAGACTCAACAGGAACTGCAGTACTAAAACCGCAGGGCCTCCAGACAGGAGGTGCCAGCTGACTGTGGGATACCCTAGAACTAAATGTTAAACACTTACATGTCTAAAGGGGCAGCGGGATCTCAAATTCTGCCCAAGTTTCTCCCTCTGTTGTCATTGAAGTCAGACTGTGTTGTCTAATTTCTTAAAGCACATTAGAAACGTCACTAAATGTGACCTGCTGATGATCTACCTACCAAAAGAAAGCTGACTTTCTTTCCTTCTCTCTTTATTGTAGGAGACACATTAAGGTCTAATGGATAAGACCGATTTTGAGAAAACATTCTTGCCACAGATCTTTTTGCACAGATTTTGGAGGTGACATTGGCCTCCAGCTTCTTGCATAGGCCTTCTGGAAACTCGACTCCAGGCTGTTTTGATGAGGAATGCAGAGGAAGGGTACTGTTACCAGATCCAGGGATTTCTTAACTGTGCTCTGTATTTCCGTCTCCACTGCCAAAAATATGCTTTTCAATCAAGCTAAGTAAAAGGATAGACTCCACAAAAACAAACAAACATGTTACAAAAAAACAGGCAAAAAACCCAGAAGCCTGTGCCTTGGGAAACCCAGTTTCAGTAAGATAAAAGGAGCTAAGAGTCCCGGCGCACACAGCGGTGTCCCTCTGATAGCACGGGGCTTGGCTTACAGAGCAGAGCAGCGAGGCACAGGAGAGAGACTGACTTTATACCGGTATTTGGTGTTTGTGGAAAGCAGAAGCAGCTGTTTTGCAGACAAACTAATGAAAGTTGGCATCTTGCATAAGAGCAAGCTTTAGCTCAACTGTAACTCTAAAAAAGTCTGGACTCCAAAAGTTTTGTTCCAGCTTGGGAGAAATTGTCTCTTCTGCCTTCAGAATAAATTGTACAACCGGGAAACAGTTTTCAGAATAAATTGTACAACTGGAAGACAATTTTCTGAGTTTTCAGTCACTGGCATGTCGCAGGTCGCTGGTTGTCGCAGACCGCTGGTCTCACGTTCTTTAGGAATCACAACCCAGAAGGTTGTTGTGATTCCCCTCGTATATCGGAAGGTCTTGTTTCGCTCCAAAGGTCTATACCACAATCAAAGGCTTCTAACAGAGAGCTTCAAGACACTGCTCTCCAGGGGCTCCTACCACTCCAGTCTCCAGGAGGGAACTGCCCCACTCCCTCTTGGGAGTGCCCCACCTTTAAGCCTCCATGGGTCACGTGGTCTCCAGCTGACCAATGTGACTCAGCACCTGTCTTGATGAGGCACAGGTGCTTTCTGTTTAGCCCATGTAGCAGCCAGAAACTCCCTGACACTGGCACACAAGATTTCCGCTTGCTCCTAGGCAGCGCTGCAGTTCCCATGGGTTCAACCGTGTTAGACATCATATGTACAACCTGCCCGAGAGATCACATCACAGCACAGAGCCAGCTTGTACCAATCTAAGTCAGGCATGCTATGGTCTGTCTTCTCCCCACCTCTTTGTAGAATTTAAAACAGATACCCATCAGTAAGCGGGTTGCTTTAAACAGGGATGGATGCTGACATACTCAGCGCCTTAAGGAGACCTGGGCAGTTCCAGAGGCTTCCTGCTTCTTCCTCGCATGAAACGTTTCCATACCAGCCTCTCTCTCAGACCCCAGACTTGCAGACTTACCCTAATATCTGCAGTATTTTTGAGGCAGCACTGGGTTCACAGTAGTAGTAATTAAAAAAAACCAACCCAGAGCAGTCATTAGGCCTTATTCACTGCGGGAATACATCGGGGAATTTGGATTCGGCAAGTCAGTCCCATTACTGTAAGGATACGTTTGGTCTGTCATCTATTAAAATGCATGGCTGCGTGTGCCTGGCGAGTGCTTCAAAGTTGTTCTTTTGATCTTTACAAAGATAAAACTATAATATTTCTGTAGGTATATGACAACATTAGTTACTAGACTAGTTAAAAAACACTTAACTTTTGAAACTGGTGCCATCTGTTTCCTATTTTTCTTTACAGAACTCAATACTCAGTCTCTTGAGGACTTCTCTAACAAACTCTCTCTGTACAAATATCAGCAGTGCTTTGGCCAAGACAGCCGAACTCAGGCTTGACAGGTCTGTGGATGGAGTCGGTCATACTGAGGAGTGCTCAGACAAGAAGAAGCAAGGAGAAGGTCAGGCAGCAGAAGACCATCTAGGAGCCTTTCACTCATCCCTCAAGTCAGCTCTTCAGAAAGAAGAATACTGCCCTGGTTAGGTTGCAGGCTTCTCTATTACAGCAAATGGAGTATGAGGTTCTTGCAACCAAAACCAAACCTGCAGCTTACTGAGCTTCAGTCATGTAAGTCATTCTGGGGGATGCACCAGGCTTACAGTTCAGTAAGAAAACCAGTAAGAGTTAAAAGATACTTTATACCTCATTTAAGGATTTTGAAGCATGTCTATAAGTTATTATTTGGTCCTCAAGAACTTGTGTGATGAATTCTAGTCCTTAAACTGACAAATTATTAAAAACTTTCCAAATGAACAGAAAGGTTCCTTTCTTAGAAAAAAAAACCAAAAACAAACCAACCCTTTGCCAACCAGTAAACATACAGAGCATCTATAAAAGGCACAAAGGTATCTCTCCTCAATGACATTGTGAGTTGAGGGCTTCCAAAAGTTGCGTGTTGCTGTAGGGTATTGACCTGCATCATGAAGTTCAGCTATTGCAAGAGAAACTCATAATCTTGCCTTTGAACCTCGCTCAGAAGGCAGAAATACTTACAGACAGGAAAAGCTTGTGTCACTGTGAGCTCAGCCCCTGCAGGCTGTCCGCCCTTGGCATCTCCATCACGTCTTTGTGCCCCAGATTTCTGGTTGCAATCAGGAGCACCCCTGCTCCAGGTTGTCCTGAGCTGCGGACAGCTCAGGCCAGGCCACCCAGAGCCGCAACCAAACACGAAAGCAAACCCTGGAAGCCAGGAGAGAGGGAGAAAAGCTGCGCTCGCTGTGATGTAGCAGGGGTGAAAGTGGTAGTAAAGTGCCAGGAAAAAATTGCTCAGCCACATTTGTGCTCACCAGAGCGATGGTGTGGGAAAACTAGACAAGTGAGCCTTGATTAAGCAGAAGATACTTACGGTCTGATCTCTTGCAGCCCTGGCAAGAGCATCACATGCCAAGGACATACAGATGGGAAAAACTGAAGCTTGGTACTCCAAGCCATTTGGTGAAGCGCATGATCTGAATGCATGTCGTGGGTTAGGCTGCTCCAGCAACCGAACCCCACACAGCCGGTCACTCACCCTCCCCCACCCCCAGGAATGAGGGAGAGAATTAAAGGAGAAACGGGAAACAGCAGGAGCCCAAAGGCATGCGCAGTGTGTGCCTGATGTTCTTAGCCAGCAGGAAGGGGTGATAGGTACCTAATTAAAAGCTAATAACTGAAGGAGGAACACAAGCTGCAATTTAGGAGAGGCTTTCATCAACAGAAGCAAGGCTGGCACATCCTCTGGTTAATAACTGCTTGCTGCTTCCAGAGAGACTGATTGACCTCCAGGCAGCTCTGGAAAGTGTGGATCAATACGAAACCGCTGCTGACTTCCAGAAATCATTTACGCCACAAACTCTGAGTCACGCAGCTGAAAAGCATGGGGGGAGCCAAGGGGGAGCGAGGGCTTTCCACGCTGCTCCAGAAACAAGGCAGCAATGAGATCATTTTCCATTCCCTCACAAGTGCCACGTACCCCGTCCTGGAGGTACGCACGCCATTACAAGCCGGGCTGGAGGAAGGGAGAACCAGTCTTCGTGCAAACAGCTAGAGGAACGCTGCCAAGATGCCACCTTCTTCATGTGAGTGCTGCTGAGAGGAAACCAATAAGGTCCTGCAGTCACATTGCTGCCTCACAGGCCTGAGGAGAGCAGTGGGAAGGTTACAGTGTTTTCTCCATTTCTGCGACGTTCCCTTATCAGCTTCAACATCTGGTTTGCACTCTTCAGCATTTCATCTGCTGCGCTGCAGAACACCTTTCATCTAGCAAGGTTGCGTCAAGCAAATGAAGTGAAACATTTCTTTCTCTAAATCACAACCAGCAATCATAGCAGGTTCTTGCAGGACATTGATGGAGTGCTTCGCTGCAGCACCTCAACGTTGCCTGAGAAGGAGGTTACTTCCAGTTTTGAGACAGCTCCACATCACAGCTCCCGCTGACCCCTAGCCCAGCGAAGGCAGCCCGTCTGCCACATGGCCATCTCTGGGAGCCGGAGCGGGTCCAGCGCGCAGGCTTTCCCCACATCTGTGCTAACGAAGACGTGCGAAAGCATTAGCTTCCCTTCGCAAACTGTACGTTCAGTCAAAATTAAAACCAAACAAATGGCTCTCAGCAAACCAAGCGTTTCACCAGCGCGGTCGGAGAAACAAGGTCGGGCCGTTAGCCTGTCACCCCATGGGTACAGCAGCCATACCCCAGGGCATGGTGGGGATGGTGAGGGTATGGACCACCACCTTCTCAAAACCACTGCACAGGAGCTGGGTTTACTGAAGAGTACGGGGGTTTTTGGTCACTCACGGATGCGACATGCTCCTTCCAGGAGATGTATCTTACGCACTCAGTTGCGAGCCAAGCTTGGCTGATGGTAGCTTAACTGGCAATGATTAACTAACTGGTTTATGCTAGATGAGAAGCTCGTCCACACCAGCTAGAGCAGCTCATCTGGCACTGGTTCATACACTGGGGAGGACCCGCGTTACCGCTCGTGCAGGTTGCTGGCAGCCTCCAAACAACAAAAACTCCAGAGAGGTGCATGGTGTCAGGTGGAAACACCACACCACCACCTGTGAATAAGGTTGCTAAAACCCCAAACAGCCCAGGGAGCAGCTCCCACGCACAACCAGAGGAGCGGCCAGGAACGGCCGCCCTTCAGAGCCAGTAGCACAGTTCAAAAAGGATTGAGAGTTTGTGCTGCTGCTGCCGTTGAAGAAAGCAGCAAGAAATTAAAACACAGCAGAAGTCAGAGAAAAAGCAAGCCGCATGGTGTGCAACTGGCAGCGACAAAGGAGGCATTTTTGTCAGAGAGGCATGGATAGAGAGATTTTGCAGGGAAACCCGCTCCAGAGATGGAGGGAGGAGCAGTAATATTCAGCTTCCCGCAGCGGGGGAGTACCTGTGTCTGCGCGTTGGGGCGAGTTGCAGAGGTGGGTGCGAGCTCCCAGGACCTCAGTTCTTCAGCAAGACCACCTCATCGGGCTGCGACAGCAAATCCTCGTCCCGCTCTGCTCTTGCCACTCGCCCATGGCGTGGCAGAGCACAGCTAGCCCGCCGCCTCCCGCTCCTCCACTTCCTCCCGCTCACAGAGACCAGGAGCACCGCTGGGTCTTGCCCCACAGAACCTCCTCCCATGCAGGACTGGGCAACTGCCCCAACCAACGTCAGGGATCTCCTTCTCCAGCTGGGACACCTCCCTCTGCCATTCTCTCGCCTGTCAGGAAGGCAGGGCGAGTGCTGCATTGCTGCTGGGACAGGGGACGGTGCAGCAGCACAACAGTCCTGGGGAGACAGTGACCCTCAGCCCACCCCAGGATGCTGCAGAAGAGGACATGACAAGCTCTGCTTTGAGCCATTTCCTCCGAAGACGCAGATGGGCAAACTGAACAACGGAATGGAGCAGAGGAACCAAACATACAACTAAACAACAGGGAGGTGCTGCCATGCACTTTTTCCACAAGTCACTTAAAGCAAAGCAAGTACCTGGAGAGGGAAAAGAAGATGGAGGTGACTTGATGACTAAGAAAAATAAACAATGAGTGTTCCCTGAGGCGGGAAGGGAAGAAAGCAAGTGCTGGAAAGCAACATCCAACCTCCCTCCTTAAAGACCTGCCAGGAGCTCACCTGGCAGGACAGTAGTGCCAGCTCTGTGGGAACCTGTGGTGCTGTCGAGGCCACAGCTTCCTAGAGGGCACCAGGGCCTCTCCCAAGGCAGACAGAAGTTGGGTGCTGGAACTGAAGTCACTGCCAACCCCAGCACAGGTAGTAAGCACCTTCTCTGCTCCCTCCCCTTCCCACCCTCTTCAGCAGATTAAGATAGTCAGCAACTCTCTTTAATGAGCCCATTTGCCCTCTGGCAATCAGACCTCTCAGCCACGTTTTCAGGTGCTTCTGCAACTGCAATGGCAAGCTCTTCGAAGTCGTTGCTCCTTCAAGCAGCTGGAAGAGTCCTGCATGCCCAGATCCAGCTGCAGGAGCTGTAGGACAGACCCACCAATTGCCACTGTGCTCATGACAAAGTCAGGAGAGCAAGCAACAACCGTGCTCCCCAGGTGAGCCGGCCTGCTTTCAGGGACTTGTGCTGTCCCCCACATGCCTTGAACCCCACGCGCAGTATTTGCAGCTTGGTCTGGCCAGTCCGTTGCTCCCAAACAGTTCAAACCCAGCTCCCAGGCTGGCCTGGTGACAGGCAGGATGCTGGCCAGCCCGAATCCCTGCCTGCAGAAGCAAGCTCAGCACCGTATCCGTCCCACTCACCAAGAAACAGGGTCCAAGCGGAGCACTGCCTTCTCCTACCGAGAAGGTGCGTTGAACGCTCCTCTTCCCTTAGCTCTCCAGCTTAACGCTGTGAGGGGCTTACTGCAACCTGGTGAGGCTGGGGCAGCTGAACACCCCTGCAGCAGATGCTGGCGTGGTCCAAATGCAGCCTCCCATAGTACCCATAGACCTTCACGAAATGTTCCAGGAAAATTCCCCCACTCCAGGATAGAAATTCTGGACAAACCAGCCAATCTTGGCCAACATGTTCTCTATGTCCTGTCCAAAGGCAGCAATAACTTGGTAGCCCCAGTTCCTAATGAACATCTAAGAAGGCCCAAACCCACTGGCAGTGGGGGTCAGAGGTGGCCATCGCTTCTCCCATGTCTTGTCTCAGGAAAATACTGAATGTCCTCAGTTTATGTAGCATTTGTACCGGGATAGAAATCAACACTGAACATTTCGAACTGCCCGTGATTTCCACCCCTGCTCCATCACCAGCCCTACCAGTGAACTGTGCAAGCTGTTCCTCCTTTATATAGGTATTTTTGTTTTTCCCTTCGCAATCTTAAGCATTTCTTGGGTTAACTGAGAAGTTCTTTTGCTGAAGTTTCTCAAAAAAATGGTAACACTTTCAGAGGGACCAGTAAAGTGCCCGATCCCGCTACAAGGAAATCCTGGCACAAGGCAAGAAATTAGGAATTATTTTGCTCATGACAATGAGATGTCTTTAGAGCAAACTCTCCATTTTCACTCTAGTAGAATTAAAATTATTTTGGTACAAAGAAATTTGTAGTGGAATTATTTATTTCATCTTCCCCTTTACTGTCGGAGGAATGATTTTTAACTGAGCCCAAATCCACTTGCATTCAGTGGATTGCTAATTAAGCTACAGATGTCTCCTGATGGCAGCAATTATTCCTGGTAACCTTAATGAGCTTGTTACATTTTTTAGTTATTGTAATGAAAAGTTGTATGAAATACTTTGCCTAATACTACACATCTCCCGGGGGAATTACTTCTTAATCTGTTCTGGTTTGATTAAAGAGAACGATTTTCTTTCTTAGCAACATTTCTCAAGTTGTTCTCAAGTCTCATTACCCTTGTCTTTTCCTGGCACTTCAACAACTCTGACCAATTTTTTCACAGAGGTCTTCTCTTCCAAACATTTCTAACTTTTTTTTTTCTCTCCCTGAACTCCCCAATGTCTTTGCTTGGTTTATTGCATGGTTTTGTTCTCTCCTTTTCAGTGATTTATTCTGTCTGGAACATACACGTTACTTACAACAGGGACTTCGTGCCGAGCAGAACTCCGGGGTTTTGTTGTTGTTGTGACAGTTTGTTACAGATATAAGAAAAGCATCTCCTTACACTGGTACTTGAGGAAAAGCTTCACTTCAGTGCACGGAAAATGCAGATCTCCTTAAAACAATTAAGAAAATTAACAGAATAAGCTGAGTAAGCTAACTAAGCACAGCTTTGCATGTCCTTCATTCTCTCCTGTGCCTTTGCATGTCCAAAATTCAATGAACATGCTACACAACAAGCAACATTATACAGGGAATAAAGAACTTCACTGCATTTTAAACCAAATGATTGATTAGTTTTTTTTGCTCCATATTTATTGCATACGTACGCCCACTCTATTCCTCCCAAAGTCTCCTGCCATAGGCAAGAGGAGCACATAAAGCATGTCAGTGGTTATGACAATTTCTTGTGGCTTAGTACTGATTTCAGGAGCATCAAATTTCATATGAACATGTGAGCTTTCCTTCAGAATCACAAGCAATTACAATTAAACTCCTCAGCCAAACAGATTCCCGTCCAGCTCAACGTGTCATGGAAAGCAGCCAAAGACTCCAGGCACTAGGTTCCTGATCGAGCCATTAAAACACCACCGTTTTGAAAAGCATTCAGTGATGATCCCATTGTTCTAACACGGAAACCAAAGGAAGGCTTAGGAGCACCTTCTGCATGAGCAGTTAAAACGGATAAACGTGGCAGCTTTTGACTATCCCACCCAGTCACACCACCTCTGAGCTGACTCAAATGCGCAGGAAAGCGTAGCTGGCAGGGCATCTTCCAACAAAGCTTTCTTTGCAAGAGCTGATCTACTGAAACACGCTGTTTCTGGTGAAACATTTCAAGACCTGGGATGGCATTTCTGGCTGAAACCAGCAAGTCAGAAGAGCTGGTCTGATAGATCGCAAGGTGGTGAGACTGGCAGGGCCAGAATTTAGGTCTGGGAGCTCAGAACGCCGAGTAGCCTTGCACGCAGGCTGCCAGCTATTTTGCAGTGCCTCTTCTGCTCTGCCTTTGAATAAAACCAAACATGAAATCCTCAACATTTTGTTGTCAAAGAGAGTTCTTGTCTTCCAGTCAATCTGAGTTCAAAGGGCAAGAGGAAAACAATTAAAGTAGCAAAAAGTAAGGAACTTGCTCAAGTTAACGGAATCCTCAAAATGGTGACTGGACCCTGGTGGTCTCTAGTCCGACCTCCCACAGGGAACAGGACTGCTACCACCACAACAGCAGGTCATGTCTGGCTTCATTCAGCCGCACCATGAACACCTCCAAGCACGGAGAACTGTGCACCTCTCAGGGCAACCCAATCTCCTGCAGCACCACTCTTCAAGGGAAGTCACTCGTGTTCAACCTGAACCTCCCATGTGGCAACCAATGACCCCTGCCATTTGCCGTAACGCCTGCAGCCACCACACAGGCTTTGCTTCTGCCACCTTTATGGCTTGGCTGCTACTGGATCTCCCTTTACTCTCTCCAGGCTTAACAAGTCCTCTTGTCGAGGACATCTCTGAATCTAACGGATGCCTTCCCCTTTTCTGCCATCAAAGAGTGAAGATGCCCAGACCTGCTCTGCCATGGCAGAAGAAAGAGCTTTACAGGAACAGTGAGCAGAGACAGCTTGAATAAAGGAAAGATTCAGCCCTGACATGGGTGGCAGTACTTCCCTGTTTGCCCTTCCCGCTACAAAGATTCAGTCTCATCACATGAGCTAACACAATGCTGTTCTGTTTTGGAAAGTGGTGCCAACTCCGCTCTCAAAGAAATATTTGTTCCAGTCCAAGCTTTGGCAATTTAAACAAGGGCAATTACATGCACTGAAAATGCTATTGCAACGTGAAGGCTAAAAATATAAACACAAAACATCAGGAGTCACAAGAAAAGCTCCTGAAAGAAAAGCCCACTCACCCACACTGCACAAGTGTAACATCATCCAAGTGACAGCTTTCATTTTGAAGCCAGATAAAGAAGCCACGATTCAGTCTTTTTTCTACTGCCAGAAGTTTACACCCACAAATAACGATGTCAGCAGCAGAAGTGGCATCACTTGCAAAATCTCTGATCTGCACCAACAGGTAGGTCCCCAGTGTTCGGTACAGATGCGATTACTTACGGGTGTAAGTCTGTACCTATGAATGCTAAACCACTCTTAGTTTACACCACAGAACCTAAACTTCAGAAGAAACATGTGCAGTACAGGCTCATGGATGCTTTTAAAGAACCTTCATACTATCCTAATTCTTGAAAAAAACAGTTTTAAATTTATAGCCTTCACCTGACAGTAACAGTGGCCTGAATATGCTTTGCTTTTCAAAATGCACTGAATGCTCAGACTTCAGTAAAAAAAATTTATTTTCAATATAAAAGTGCCAAAATATCCACCAACATTGTAATCTATTCAACAACCAGCTTACTCTAGTAATCAAAATCGCAAGCATCTTTATTCGCATTTTTAAATCAAATTCCTTTCACACGTTTCCACAGTAACCCGAGTCCCTCGAAAGTGGGAAATTTGCATTTCTATTGGCTGCTGTAGTCCATATGTCCAAGTTCATGTAGGCACGGAAGGGGTTAAACCTCGGATAGTATTCCTGCTTACACATAACTGCCTGGTTCTCCACGTGGGTCGAGTGTTGCGTTGTGGCACTGACAGGGCAGCAGCTTTCATAAACATCACTCTGAGGTGCCCAGATGGAACCAAAAAGTCCAG